>NC_083108.1:20159597-20808324 GCF_949774975.1 Lagenorhynchus albirostris | reverse complement strand
TTTGATCAGAGGGAAAATTTCCCCAAGTATCAATCAACATATATAATCAAGAACCTCTGACATGCTAGTCACGGTGTAGGCTATCAAGAAATATGAGCACACCCATGATTTCAAGAGAGATTAGTTTGGTTGTAGAGGCATATTCAAACAACGAGATGTCATCAAGGAATTGACCTGAGTGTCAATTAAGTGATACAGTAAGAACTACCTTAGCTCCAAAGAGACAAAGTCATAGGTAGATGGAGACTGGGATCTGCACAGGAGAAGCAGAATTTGCCATTACTCTTAAAAATAAATCAGCATAAGTAAAATTGGATGTTCTAAATCTTGTAGTCTATAAAGGAACTTGGAAACATGGTATCATTGTCTCTGAGTTGTTTTTTTTTTTTAAAGCTACGTTGTATTTTGGCTGAGATAAAGAAGCATGCAGTTCATCATTGCCTAGTAGGTAGCAAGTTTTTTAGATGAAAGTGTGTCTTCTTGCTCTATTTATGGATGTATATGATCTTCTTTGGCAGCATGATCACAAACTGACACATTTGAGGACTTTGGAAAATGGAAACAATATCATATTCAATTTTTGTCTTTTTTTTTTTTTTTTAATAAGCACATTTCCCAGGGAGAATTCAAAGTCAGGGAGGAGTCTAACCAGTGATGTGAATATATTCACCATGGCCAATTTCAGGCTACCAACTTGAGGTTACTGAATCCTGACTTGGGGACAGTTGAGCACAACTGGCTGTCCTGAGCTGGTGGTGCAAGCTCACTCCAGCACGCTGTTGAAGCCATCAAGTTTTCAGATTCCATCCAGAGAAATGTGGGCAGGGATGATAGCAACCTTTCAGTCTTTCTTTTTCCAGTCTAATCTTCACTTAGTCTTCTATCATTCTTCCTTCTCAGGTAGATAGCTCTGGTTATAACATTATAAAAGTCAAAGATACTTTATTCCAATATGTATCTTGTTCATTTAGGCTGTCAAATGCAATTTAGTTTGTTATTGATAGCAGCAGTGCCTTGTTGCTTGAGTAGGCGCGTGACAGAGGAGGTGACAGGACTTGAAGTCAGCACAGGTGTGGTGCAGCTGTTTATTATGAACTCACTTCTGATAAAAGCCTGTCATTTTAGGGTTCCTCTTTTGAAAATAGGGACAGTAATTCCAAAGTCCTCCACTGATTGGTGAGGAAGAACCCATAATTACATAACTCTGCGGGCCATGCCAAGGTCGAATTCTTTATATGGTACTTCATTTCCTTTAGTGGGTCTGGGGCAAACCTTGCAGAGATGTTCACAAGCCCTGAGTGCCTGCATCACAGGGGGACATCCCAGTACTAGGCCTGGACAGATCAGGTATTTACCCATAAATGTGTGAAGCAGAATAATCAGTGAGTAATAACTTGGTTAGAGCCTGTTTTGCCAAAGACCAAACCAGGTCCAGTACTGAGCAACTATTAAGAAAGTATTGACTTCCTTCCTCTAAATTTCCACGTCTGTGGACCTCTAATAGTCCTCTTAGCTACCGCATGACATTTACCATTTCCCTGCTCTCTCATTGGTTGCTGCCGCTACGCTGTCAGCCACCACATCTGACAGAGACTAGACCAAAGTGCCCCTGCCCCCACTGGTCTTGTTGATACCCAGGAAGTTCTTAGGAAGACGAAGATTGGGCCTCCAAGCCATCGCAGATATAAAATCATCCACACTAGTACAACTGAACTTAGTGCCAGTGCTGTAAATTCACAGTATCCCTGAGATTTTAGTGGAAAATCCAAGTACTGTTTAGCACTATTAGTTGTGTTCCCTTTCTTTTACTATGAGCCCTTTCAGCGTTGGACTGAGTCCTCTGGGTAACAGACTCTTCACCCCCTCTGTTCCTGGAATTGTATATATGTTTGTCTCACTCCTTCTCTGGGGATATTTTTCCTTCTTCAAGATTCTCTTTGTTGAGAATCCACCACTCAGTAAGATCACACCCCCCACCGTAGGTCACACAGATTTTATAAATATTGCAGAAGAGATGAGAGAGAAATCAGTTCCTGGTGCATTAACTACAGCTCCATTCCATTTTCTTTCTTCCCACTGATGACAGGGAAGAGAAGGACACATTGGTTTGAGAGCCTCTGCCCTAAAAGATTTGTCTACGAGTCTCCAAAGATCCTCCAGTAGGAAACCACTCATTCAAGACAAATCTAGATTAAGCCAAAGGTCAGAGCCAGGGATGCAGCCATAATGCCAGTGATGAAGAGCCAGGGGAGAGGAATAAAATTCAGAGTTCAGTTGCTGGAGTCAGGAATGAATGTGACTTGGGATGGAAAGAATGGTGAAGAGGAATGGTCATGAATATTGTCAGAGAGCAAGAGACCGTTTTCGTGGAATACCGGCTAGGTTAATGGAGTCAGGCAGGGTGGGATGTGTGAACTGTATGAAAATATTTATTATCAGCCATCATACTCATAACTGTGCAAAGGGACAAGTTGAGGCTAGCTCTCTCTTTAGAGTGTCTGCATTGAAAGATGTATCTACAGTGAATGATGTTATGCTGTGCTGTGGGTTTGTTAAAACATTAGCATATGTGTTGACAAGGCAAAGGTGTGTTAAATATCTTTATGGATAGTCAATCCTAATAAAGCAGGACATAAACTTAATTACAGTCATTTAATGGTGGCTTTTCTACTTTAATTATAGTTTTATATAATCTAAGCTTGATTTAGCTGAATAATAATGAAGTAGCATTTATATGCTGAGTATGAAGAAGGTTTTGGACCCTGTATGCTTGTGAATTCGACTCTCAGTCTGAATGTATAAGCATATGAATAATATGCATGCTTTTCAGAGTATCACATTACTAGAGCTTCACACTTCTTAAATATGGACAAGATATGTTTGCAGGTCATTGGAGATACAGAGATCCACAGAGCTACCTTGAGTGACCCATTTTTTTATACACAAATCTGGATTTCACCTAGGTAGATCAAAACCTAAGGGCCCAATGAACGGCTTATCTCTTAGTTCAGAATTTGACTCTAGGGTGAGAAGACTGTAGTTAAAATAAATGATTTTTATTTTTTTGACATTTGTCAGAGTGTTATTTTCTTATAGTGAGTTCCTTTGTGCATGTACTTGTACCTAGAGATTTCAAAGGCAAGACATACTGAACCCAGTTTCTGGCTCTGTGGCTAGAAGTGGGGCTTGCGGGAACAAGTGTGACATTCCCTCTCAGCAATGTAGGTGACGTTTGCAAACAGCAGAGGCGAAACTGGAAATTCTGTTTTCCTGTTTCCTGGCAGCTTATACTTCTTCATGTCAATGTTGCCCCTGTTGTCACTCCTCAGGGCCCTTCTTCAGCATTAGTACTAGGTTGTTAGTGGTTTAGTGGTTAGGCAGCATGTCTGACAAGGAAAACATCAGGAACCCATAGCTGCTGGCAACTCTCATTCATCTGTTTTTGCTTTTTGAGGACACATTTGTGCAATGGATTCTCCAAGTCTCTCTGTTCACCAGGCATATTCCCTGAACCTCTGCTTCTCAGCATAGTGGATTGAAGCAAAAACTGTGCTAGTCTCTGATTTTCTAGGGCTGAATCTCAGTGTTAGTGGGGCCTATTGCAGAGGGGCCAGGTAAGAAAAAAGGCTCCTTCCAAAGATGATGTAACCTAACAGCGCTAAGCTCATGACATGGGAGTAGGAGGAAAGGTGAAATAAGAATTTGGGAAGTCAGAATCTCCAAAATATACAAACAGCTCATAAAATGGGCAAAGACCTTAATAGACATTTCTCCAAAGAAGACATACAGATGGCTCAACATCACTAATAATTAGAGAAACACAAATCAAAACTACAGTGAGGCACCACCTCCCACTGGTCAGAATGACCATCATTAAAAAATCTACAAATAACAAATGCTGGAAAGGGTGTGGAGAAAAGGGAAACCTCCTACACTGTTAGTGGGAATGTAAGTTGGTGCAGCCACTACGGAAAACAGTATGGAGGTTCTTCAGAAAACTAAAAAGAGAATTACCATATGATCCAGCAGTCCTACTCCTGGGCATATACCGGACAAAACTACAATGCAAAAAGATACGTGTACCCCAATGTTCACTGCAGCACTATTTACAATAGCCAGGACATGGAAGCAACCTAAATGTCCATCAACAGATGAATGGATAAAGAAGATGTGGTACATATATACAGTGGAATACTACTCAGCCATAAAAAAGAACAAAATAATGTCATTTGCAGCAACATGGATGCAACTAGAGATTATCTTACTAAGTGAAGTAAGTCAGAAAGGGAAAGACAAATACCATACGATATCACTTATATGTGGAATCTAAAATACGGCACAAATGAACCTATCTACAAAGCAGAAACAGACTCACAGACATAGAGAACAGACTTGTGGTTGCCAAGGGGGAAGTTGGGACGGAGAGGGATGGACTGGGAATTTGGGGTTGGTAGATGCAAACTATTACATTTAGAATGGATAAGCAACAAGGTCCTACTGTATAGCACAGGGAACTATACCCAATCTCCTGGGATAAACCATAACGGACAAGAATATTTAACAAAGAATGTGTATGTACGTAAAACCGAGTCACTTTGCTGTACAGCAGAGATTGGCACAGCATTGTAAATCAACTATACTTCAATTAAAAAAAAAGAATTGGGGAAATCAGGTTTCATCATACAAAATACATTTTCATTAAGGTCTGTGAATTAAAGATCATATGGAAAGAATGCCAGATAAAAAGTCATGTTTATTCTGTGAAGAGGAGACAATGAAATATGACATTTTGGTTTTGACATCCCTCATGTCGAGTCTGGATAAAATTCTCTAGGGTTGTAGGAATCATTTTTGTGAGTGTCTGTGGTAATTCTTAATCTGTTCTTCTTTTGATGTGGTTACAGGTAGGAGTACTGCCATGTAGGACTGAGAGCTGCTTTCAGCTGGGCAAAGTTTCATGTATTTCTTTTCTCCCCCAAATAGCCCCAAATCTCTTGCATTTATTTATATTTGTTAGTTTGCATGAATGGGGGAAAATAGTATTCAGCAATTCAAAGATGGCTGAATGGAATAACAGATTTTTATTTCCTAAGGGAACATTCGAGGGTGATTGAATTGCTCTCAGTCTACAAGCCATTTTTTACACCATTTTCTACTTGACTAATTGATTATGACAGATGTCACCTAAGCTCTGCTGCTCAGGCTGGTTTGATGCTAAGGCAGAGGCAGAGCAAGCAACCTCTGTTGATGAAATAGAAAAGCTATGCGTGGGCATTTTTCTTATTGATTTTTCCAGTATATGATATCAGTTAATTACTGATTTTCTCTCAGTTAATTACTGAGAGCCATTCACTGCATAAATGTAAGCAGTCATTATGCCTGCATTTTCAATTGATTTTCTTTCCCTACAAACATGATAAGTGATGTATTCATTTTGAACTAAAGAGAAATTTAAATAGCTTTGGTTGATATATATATATAGGCACTAGACATGGTGAATAACATGTGCCCATAAAAAGTAAACTCCCTGTAATATAGATACAGATGTGTTTGTGTGAGCAGAAAAGGAGCAGCACACGTAATTGCCATGCTGTAAAGTTGTAGTCATTATACCAAAAGAGGGATTTATAAGATACAGGGTTTTAAGTGGACTACTTTTTCAGTTTTCACAACATGACCAAAAAATTTAAAGAATCTACATTATATTGAGTGAAAAAGAGGTGTGAGGAAACTTTGCGGGTTGATGGATAGAATCCATTTCTTGGTTCTGGTAGTAATTTATGGGTTTATACATCTGTTGGGTTTATATATCTCAGTAAATTGTATACTTCAAATGGCTACATTTCACTGAACAGAAATCATACCTCAATAAAGGGTTTTCCTTAATTAAAAGATTTTTACTTCATCATTTAAACACTATTTGGAGAATTACCGTAGATTTAACATCTCTAATAATATTAAATCATTTGTGCATATGAACAAAAACTACATTTCACTCAGAATATACTCTTAGAAGGAATTGAATTGATAACATCCATGATATATGTTGAATGTTCAGGCTCCAAAGGGCTATTCTAAAGACAGTTGAGACTTTCTCTAATGGGCTTGATGATCCCCACTTACCTAGGAGAAGGGGAGAAATAACTGACCTTTTGGGAGTTTCGCATGTTGACCTATGTGATACGTTGCCATAATAGTTTTCTATTTCTGCATAAAAAATTACTACAGACTTAGCAACTTAACATCACACGCATCTGTTGCCTCATAGTTTCCATGGGTCAGGAGTCCAAGCACAGCTTTGTTGAGTTTTCTCTTTCAGCGTCTGACCAGGGTAAATTTCAGATGTTGGTCATGGTGGAGGTCTCATCAGAGGCTTGACTGGGGAATGACCCATTTCCATGCTCCTGCGTTGTTGGCAGAATCTGTTTGTGGCTATAGGACCAAGGTCCCCATCTTCTTACTGCTCATTACCCAGTGGCAGTTCACTTCTTCAAGGCCAGTAGAAGACATTCTCCTTTCCGTCTGCTAAGACAGAGTTTTATAAAGATTAGCTTTACCTAATCTTGAGATTGAGGATGCCATCACCATTGCCATATAATGTAAGGGAGTGCCTGTCTCATCAATTTTGCCATATTCTGTTGACTAGGAGTCCAAATTGCTCAGAGGAAGTGCAGTCAACTTAGGTCATGTGGGTCACCTTAGGGTAATATCCACCATAGTTGTTTTACAGAGGGCTCTTGAAGTTAATAATTCCTTAATAATATATTTAAATAAATAAATAGTACATCTTTAAATTTATAAACATATATTTCAGAACAATTTAAGCAGAGTGTGATTTGATTTTAAATAACAGGGTTATTAGTACATTTAAAACTTGATTTAATTTATGTCAGTTTGATGTTTATACAAAATCCTAGGACCATAGCTATAGTTAAGAATCAGACACATCCCTACAGGGTGCATCAGGCCCTGAAGGAGTTAATATGTTTCTCAAACATTGTCAATTTCCTTCCTCCTCATCCCTAAAATAAGACCTATAATTTGCAAAACGAATCTGCATTCTTGAACAGTGACTGAATGAAAAACCTGAGTATTTTAATAATTAGCTATTCAATTATCTTACGGTTGCCTACTTTTCATAAAATCAAAAACATAATATAAAATAATGTAGATCATAATATTAGTTACAGATGTCAGCTTCCTCCTTTTTTTCCTGAAGAAAAGGTGTTAATGAATTATCTAGACTGATTTCTGACATAATTGCCAGGATTGTACGATATATCATTCTACATTTATGCCAGCAAATTGGCATCTGTGATTCATACAGTGGTAGCTTTCTTAATTTTATAATGTATGAAATATACGTTGCTTAGGTTCTCAAAATAACAGGTGGCTCTATACCTTCTAGACTGAAAAGAATTTACAGTTCTGTCATTGAATTAGTGAATATTTCAAAGATGACACTAACGATATACCTGTGGGTTTACAGCAAAATAAGGCTGCAACTCTGACAAGCTACTAAATAGTGCAAATGCATCAATAATTTCAACCTGAGAAATATGACTTTTAATAATTTTAGCTCCTTTTTCTTCTCTGATATATTTTTTTCATGACAAGTACACAACACACAGAACTTAATATTCATTTTCAAATACCAGGAAGGCAGCTACAGATGGTGTCAGTAGAAGTTGTTTGTAATATTCTCTGTGCTTGTACATACTATATGGTATCAATTGCAGCCAAGAGTTGGGGTTTGCCGACACTCTCTGCCACTTTATCGGTGACCTTGGGTGCATTCCTGAACTACCCAAAGCCTCCCATGATGCAAAATTACAGTAGAACCCACTTAATGCACCCACTCATTTGCCCAGTGCCTGACATATAGTGATCATTCAAAAAACAGTGATGATACAATTTCTTATCACAATAGACCATTGCTGGCCATTGTTTATACCGTTTTCCAACCTAAACTGCCCCCCCTGGGGCTGGCAACTTGTGGGGCAAAAAGCAGCAGTGTGAGGGAATTCCTTGGCAGTCCAGTGGTTAGGACTCCTTGCTTTCATTGCCAAGGGTGGAGGTTCGATTCCTGGTTGGGAAACTAAGATCCCACAAGCCACGCAGTGTGGCCAAAAGAAAAAGAAAAGAAAAAAAAAAAAAAGCAGCAGTGTGTTATTTCTAATTAATGCAACTTTCTTCAGGGTTCAGGAAGTCATTTGGACTCATTCTATTTAAATGAAAGAGGCAGTGGGAGTTTATGTTATTATATTTGCCTTTAAAGTAAAGAAATAGAGGGCTTCCCTGGTGGCGCAGTGGTTGAGAATCCTCCTGCCGATGCAGGGGACACGGGTTCGTGCCCCGGTCCGGGAAGATCCCACATACCGTGGAGCGGCTGGGCCCGTGAGCCATGGCCGCTGAGCCTGCGCGTCCGGAGCCTGTGCTCCGCAACGGGAGAGGCCACAGCAGTGAGAGGCCCACACACCACAAAAAAAAAGAAAGAAAGAAAGAAAGAAATAGAAGCAAAAGGAAGATTAAAGTGTTTGGCCAGTGGAGTGCACTGGTGAAATTGGCTTTAGTGAGCACCGTCTCATGATCTAATTCCTAGTTCTTTTTTCCTCTCGGGCATCTCCTTTATTTAACAGAAGCTTATAGATGCTTCCTATGAGTCAGGCATTACTGTGTGTGTTTTACAGGTTTTCACTCACTTGACTTTCAAGGCAGTCTTAGGGATTAGGTACTGTTATTATCACCTACTCTGTATAGGTGAGGAAACTGAGGCTCAGAGAGGTGAAGTAACTTGTGTGATGACATGTATCTATTATGAGGCAGAAGGGATTTGGCTCTGGAATCTATATTTAACCACTGTCCTGTGCTGCCTTTCATTCTCAGATGTGACTTTTTTCCCTCTTGGTCAAAAACACATCAAATAATGCCTAATCTCCCCACCCTATGATCACAGAGCTTCTACTCTGCTTAACATACTGAGTCAGTCACGGAGGAGGGTACAAGAATGTGTGCTCCCAGAGAGAAGGGAGTTATCTTGTCTACTACATTTCCATCACCTAGAACAGAGACTGATACATGGAAGGTGATCAGCAAAAATATTTTGAATGAAAAAACAATCCGATGGATAGATGAATGAATGGATAAATGTATGAATTAGGTATGTACCTTGTTTTAAGGGAGCTTTTAGTCTAAGGAGACAAACCATAATTCAGATGAATAAAAGGTTTTATTTTTTTTTTATTCCTTTCAGATTGTTCAGAAAAACGTTCTATATATAAAACTATTCCAGTCTGAGTGAAACAGATTTGCTCGGTTTTAAAATACATATTAGAAAAACATATGCTATAATCCAAATTAAACAAGCTTTTATCTGCATGGCTCAGTCTCAACCCAGATTAATTTCGTAGAGGTGAAAATGAATTCTTTCACAGGAATTATCTTGCCATATTTTAGCATGACATTTTCCGTATGGGTGGCATTTTTATGAGAGGAAACTGAGAAGTAGAAGGAAGAATGGGGTGGGGGGATATTGTTGAAGGTATCTTCATCTTAAATATACCCCCCAATATATCAGAATCTAAAGAGATCAGTAACATGCTGAGGTTAATAGTAAGGATTTAGAAGACGAGTTTTTTATTTTCTTATCATCATAAAAAATAATGGCATGTTTATATTTTTAAAACTGTGGGCCATTCAATTTGCTCAAAAAAGGAGACAGAAGTAGATATATTCAAGAAGGGAAGCTAAAATAATCGAGAGGAGAATGGATTTGCAGATAAAGACTAATCTAGCTAAGGGGAGAGGAGGAAGGAAATGTCATTGTGTGGTGATGTAGGCAGTTGGGTTATCGTTTTAAGATTGGAAAGACAAGGTCTGAGAATGGAATTTCATCAACGTGTGTAAAACCAAGAAGGATATCAAATGTGACCATTGATTTATTTTACAAATCCCAGTATCTTACCCTCAAGGATCTACTCAAAATTTAGAAGTGGTTGTTTTAGCATGAGTTATAAATATATTTCATAGCAGATAATAAATTCAGAGTGAAAATGGCACAGGAAGCTCCCTAATAAGTCATTACTATAACTTATGAAATTTTAAATACACATCTCTAAATTTTACCATTGATATCATGAGGGTTAGTCAAATGCTTATATAGCATGCTCCCTGGTGAAATATCCACCAGAGAAAAACCTGCCAGACTCCTTACCTAGTTGATAAGTATAACTTCCCTTAGATGGGGTTATTATGGAGACAAATTATGATGCAAGTGCCTAGTGACTTATATTTCCTACTTTAAAAAAAATATTTATTTATTTATGGCTGCGTTGGGTCTTCGTTGCTCCGCGTGGGCTTTCTCTAGTTGAGGTGAGCGGGGGGTACTCTCCGTTGCGTGTGCGGGCTTCTCAATGCAGCGGCTTCTCTTGTTGTGGAGCACGGGCTCTAAGCACATGGACTTCAGTAGCTGTGGCACGTGAGTTCAGTAGTTGTGCCTCACTGAGCACAGGCTCGGTAGTTGTGGCACACGGGCTTAGTTGCTCCACGGCATGTGGGATCTTCCCGGACCAGGGCTGAAACCCGTGTCCCCTGCATTGGCAAGCGGATTCTTAACCACTGGCACCACCAGGGAAGTCCCATATTTTCTACATTTTAATGGGCTAAAATTGTGAAATGATCTGAATACAAGGAATAGGAAAGCAAAAGAATAGAGCATGCATGGGTGGGTATCCTCCAAAACAATAACAAAAAAATCTGGACCATGTTTCTGACCTGATATGCATCAAGCAGAGGATAGACGTGAGTAAGTGTGTGAAGTGAAATTCAAAATTATTTGTCATAACTGCTGATAGTCAGTGATGGGAAAAAGTCTTGGAGGAGAAAGAATTTGAAGTTTCTCACCAAAAATGGGTTTTACCTAATTGCTGGAGTCAAACTGCCATCTTTACAGGGCACATTATTTATGTGGAAGTTCATCCTGGATTTTAATGATCCGTGACATTCTTACCCTGGATCAGCATCGTCTGTGATTTTTGAGTTTTTAGAAACATAACTTTAACTACCTGGATTTCATGGATTCCTCTGGTTATTCAGTCGTTTCATCTGAGTGATTAGTATGTAAATATTCTCTTCAGTAAATTTTACTGGGTGTTTTCTTGACTTCCCTCAGCCAGTTGCTATACTCAACACTTTGCCCCTTCCTCCTCTGCATAGTTACATAGTTACAAAAAGTAAATCTTCCCACCCACAGTTTTTAATTTTTTTGCCCTGATTATTATTACTTATTTTCTTACCATCCTCGATGGTATTTCCACTCGTTCCCAAGGAAGCACACAGAACTCAAAGTTACCCAGGGGTGATCACAAGCTGTAAAACCCACTGTGATGCATGTGTCCACCTCCTTACCTGAGACTCTACCCATAGGATGAGCAACCTTGGTGATGATCCAGGTACATGCTACCTGGGAATTCATCATGCCACCTTGAGAAAAACTGTTTTTCCATTCTGTCGCCATTAATTTTACTAGCTATTAGACTTCACAATTTGAAAAATAGAATGAACCAAGGGTCTACTTTGGAATCCAGTACATTACTCCCTATGATGAAATAGAAAGTGGACATACAGTAAGACTGGTGCCAAGTGATACAGACGCATCAGCATGAATCATGAGTGCTCTGGGTGGGATGACAGTTCCTGGGTCCATGTTTGCCATCTGAATGCTTTATCTCTCAGGTCTGTGTTTGGAAGTCCAGGTGGTGCACATCCCTTTCAACCTTCCAGGATTCGTCTTTCCACAGTGGCTGATAAATGTTCACTATGACCACACTAAGAATCCTAAAACCTAACACTGCTCTTTTTCCTTTTCCTTTTTAATTTTTTTATTCTTCACTCAGAATGAAATGGTGCACTCCTAAAAGATAAGCATCTTTTTATCATGTATCTTCGGGGAGCCTACTCTCAGCTTTTTAAAAACCACCAGAGCTAAGAGCATTAGGGTTGACTCAGCAACTGTAATTAAAAAAACAGCTCTTTCCCCCTTTTCCAAAGAAACTGTTTTTATGTACTGTGGAATTTTTTTTTTTTTAGATTTACAGAAAATTTGTAAAGATATTGCAGAGTTCCTGTATACCCTTTACCCAGTTACCCCCACTATTGACAACTGCCATTACCATGGTGTATTTTTCAAAACTAAGAAACTGACATTAGTATCCTACTATGAAATAGACTCTAGAGTTTATGTGGATTTTCTGGGGGGTTTTGTTTTCTTTTAATTTTTTTTACATATTTAGGATTCTATATGGATGTTGTCTTTTAGATTTCCCTTGGTATCCTCAATTCTCCCAAGCCAGGTTTCTGCTGCCCCTTTAGGCTGTGTGGGGTAAAGAGGAGAGCTCAGACAATAATAATACTTTAGATGATTTTATAGTAATTATAATGTATCTCATTTCATTTCCAAGGCTATGTTCTTTTTTTTGAATTTTATTTTATTTATTTTTTATACAGCAGGTTCTTATTGGTTATCCATTTTATACATATTAGTATATACATGTCAATCCCAATCTCCCAACTCATCACACCACCATCAGCACCCCCTGCTGCTTCCCCTCCTTGGTGTCCATACATTTGTTCTCTACATCTGTGTCTCCATTTCTGCCCTGCAACCCGGTTCATCTGTACCATTTTTATAGGTTCCACATATATGTGTTAATATGTGATATTTGTTTTTCTCCTTCTGACTTACTTAACTGTGTATGACAGTCTCTAGATCCATCCAATTCTCTACAAATGACTCAATTTCATTCCTTTTTATGGCTGAGTAATATTCCAGTAATATTAATGACTATTCCAGTAATAGTAATGTCTATTTGGGTTTTCTGCCCAATTTTGCATTAGGTTCTTTGTTCTTTTAATATTGAGCTGCATGAGCTGTTTATATATTTTGGAGATTAACCCTTTGTCCGTTGACTCATTTGCAAATATTTTCTCCCATTCTGAGGGTGGTCTTTTCGTCTTGTTTGTAGTTTCCTTTGCTGTGCAAAAGCTTTTAAGTTTCATGAGGTCCCATTTGTTTATTTTTGTTTTTATTTCCATTACTTTAGGAGGTGGATCAAAAAGATCTTGCTGTGATTGATGTCAAAGAGTGTTCTTCCTATGTTTTCCTCCACTAGTGTCCAGTCTTACATTTAGGTTTTCAGTCCATTTTGAGTTTATTTTTGTGTATGGTGTTAGGGAGTGTTCTAATTACATTCTTTTACATGTAGCTGTCCAGTTTTCCCAGCACCACTTATTGAACAGACTGTCTTTTCTCCATTGTATACTGTAGTTTCCTTTCTCATAGATTAGTTGACCATAGGTGGATGGGTCTATGTCTGGACTTTCTATCCTGTTCCATTGATCTGTATTTCTGTTTTTCAGCCAATACCATATTGTCTTGATTACTGTAGCTTTGTAGTATAGTCTGAAGTCAGGAAGTCTGATTCCTCCAGCTCCATTTTTTTCCTTCAAAACTGCTTTGGCTATTCAGGGTCTTTTGTGTCTCCATACGAATTTTAAGATTTTTTGCTCTAGTTCTGTAAAAAATGCCATTGGTAATTTGATAGGGATTGCATTGAATCTGTAGATTACTTTGGGTAGTATAGTCATTTTCACAATATTGATTCTTCCAATCCAAGAACATGGTATATCTCTCCATCTGTGGGTATCATATTTAATTTCTTTCATCAGTGTCTTATAGTTTTCTGCATACAGGTCTTCTGTCTCCCTAGGTAGGTTTATTCCTAGGTATTTTATTCTTCTTGTTGTTCTTTTTATTCTTCTTGTTGCACTCTAAGGAGTGTTTCCTTAATTTCTCTTTCAGATTTTTCATCATTACTGTGTAGGAATGCAAGAGATTTCTGTACATTAATTTTGTATCCTGCAACTTTACCAAATTCTTTGCTTAGCTCTAGTAGTTTTCTGGTGGCATCTTTAGGATTCTTTATGTATAGTATCATGGTATCTGCCAACAGTCTCTTATTGCTATGGCTAGGACTTCCAAAACTATGTTGAATAATAGTGGTGAGTGTGGACATCCTTGTCTTCTTGTTCCTGATCTTAGAAGAAATGCTTTCAGTTTTTCACCATTGAGAATGATGTTTGCTCTGGGTTTGTTGTATATGGCTTTTATTATGTTGAGGTAGGTTTTCTCTATGCCCACATTCTGGAGAGTTTTTATAATAAATAGGTGTCGAATTTTGTGAAAAGCTTTTTCTGCATCTATTGAGATGATCATATAGTTTTTCTCCTTCAATTTGTTAATATGGTGTATCACATTGATTGATTTGTGTATATTGAAGAATCCTGGCATCCCTGGGATAAATCCCACTTGATCATGGTGTATGATCCTTTTAATGTGCTCTTGGATTTTGTTTGCTAGTATTTTTGCATCTATATTCATCAGTATATTGGTCTGTAATTTTCTTTTTTTGTAGTATCTTTGTCTGGTTTTGGTATGAGGGGGATGGTGGCCTCATAGAATAAGTTTGGGAGTGTCCCTTCCTCCGAAGTTTTTTGGAAGAGTTTGAGAAGGATGGGTGTTAGCTCTTCCCTAAATGTTTGATAGAATTCACCTGTGAAGCCATGTGGTCCTGGACTTTTGTTTGTTGGAAGATTTTTAATCAGAGTTTCAATTTCATTACTTGTGATTGGTCTGTTCATATTTTCTATTTCTTCCTGGTTCAGTCCTGGAAGGTTATACCTTTCTAAGAATTTGTCCATTTCTTCCAGGTTGTCCATTTTATTGGCATAGAATTGCTTGTAGTAGTCTCTTAGGATGCTTTGTATTTCTGCGTTGTCTGTTGTAATTTCTCCGTTTTCATTTTTAATTTTATTGATTTGAGTCCTCTCCTTCTTTTTCTTGATGAGTCTGGCTAATGGTTTGTCAGTATTGTTTATCTTCTCAAAGAACCACCTTTTAGTTTTTTTGATCTTTGCTCTTATTTTCTTTGTTTCTATTTCATTTATTTCTGCTCTCATCTTTATGATTTCTTTCCTTCTGCTAACTTTGTGTTTTGTTTTTTTTCTATCTCTAGTTCCTTTAGGTGTAAGCTTAGATTGTTCATTCGAAATTTTTCTTGTTTCTTGAGGTAGGCTTGTATAGCCATAAACTTCCCTCTTAGAACTGCTTTTGCTGCATCCCATAGCTTTTGGATCATCATGTTTCATTGTCATTAGTCTCTAGGTATTTTTGGATTTCCCCTTTGATTGCTTAAGTGATCTCTTGGTTATTTAGTAACGAATTATTTAGCCTCCATGTGTTTGTATTTTTTCACGTTTTTTCCCCTGTAATTGATTTCTAATCTCATAGCAGTGTGGTCAGAAAAGATGCTTGACATAATTTCAATTTTCTTAAATTTACAGAAGCTTGATTTGTGACCCAAGATGTGATCTATCCTGGAGAATGTTCTGTGCACTCTTGAGAAGCAATTGTAGTCTGCTGGTTTTGGATGGAATGTTCTATAAATATCAATTAAATCTATCTGGTCTATTGTGTCATTTAAAGCCTGTGTTTCCTTATTTTCATTTTCGATGATATGTCCATTGGTGTAAGTGAGGTGTTAAAGTCCCCCACTATTATTGTGTTACTGTCGATTTCCTCTTTTATAGCTGTTAGCTATTGGCTTATGTATTGAGGTGCTCCTACGTTTGGTGCATGTATATTTATAATTGTTATATCTTCTTCTTGGTTTGGTCACTTGCTCATTATGTAGTGTCCGTACGTGTCTCTTGTAACATTCGTTATTTTAAAGTCTATTTTATCTTGTATGAATATTGCTACTCCAGCTTTCTTTTGATTTCCATTTGCATGGAATATCTTTTTCCATCCCCTCACTTTCAGTCTGTATGTGTCCCTAGGTCTGAAGTGGGTCTCTTGTAGACAGCATATATATGGATCTTGTTTTTGTATCCATCGTGCAAGACTGTGTCTTTTGGTTGAAGCAGTTAATCCATTCATGTTTAAGGTATTTATCGATATGTATGTTCCTATGACCATTTTCTTAATTGTTTTGGGTTTGTTTTTGTAGGTCTTTTTCTTCTCTTGTGTTTCCCACTTAGAGAAGTTCCTTTAGCATTTGTTGTAGAGCTGCTTTGGTGGTGCTGAATTCTCTTAGTGTTTGCTTATCTGTAAAGCTTTTGATTTCTCCATCGAATCTGAATGAGATCCTTGCTGGGTAAAGTAATCTTGGTTGTAGGTTCTTCCCTTTCATCACTTTAAGTATATCATGCCACTCCCTTCTGGCTTGTAGAGTTTCTGTTGAGAAGTCAGCTGTTAACCTTATTGGAGTTCCCTTGTATGTTATTTGTCGTTTTTCCCTTGCTGCTTTCAATAATTTTTATCTGTCTTTAATTTTTGCCAATTTGATTGCTATGTGTCTCAGTGTGTTTCTCCTTGGGTTTATCCTGTATGGGACTCTCTGTGCTTTCTGGACTTGGGTGGCTATTTCCTTTCCCATGTTAGGGAAGTTTTCGACTATAATCTCTTCAAATATTTTCTCTGGTCCTTTCTCTCTCTCTTCTCCTTCTGGGACCCCTATAATGCGAATGTTGTGTTTAATGTTGTCCTAGATGTCTCTTAGGCTGTCTTCATTTCTTTTCATTCTTTTTTGTTTACTCTGTTCTCAGCAGTAAATTCCACCATTCTGTCTTCCAGGTTACTTATCCGTTCTTCTGCCTCAGTTAGTCTGCTATTGATTACTTGTAGTGTATTTTCCAGTTCAGTTATTGTATTGTTCATCTCTGTTTGTTCTTTAATTTTTCCAGGTCTTTGTTAAACATTTCTTACATCTTCTCGATCTTTGCCTCCATTCTTTTTCCAAGGTCCTGTATCATCTTCACTATCATTATTCTGAATTCTTTTTCTGGAATGTTGCCTATATTCACTTCACTTAGTTGTTTTTCTGGGGTTTTATCTTGTTCCTTCATGTGGTACCTAGCCTTCTGCCTTTTCGTCTATCTTTCTGTGAATGTGATTTTTGTTCCACAGGCTGCAGGATTGTAGTTTTTGTTGCTTCTGCTGTCTGCCCTCTGGTGGATGAGGCTATCTAAGAGGCTTGTGCCTAGAGTTTATGTGGATTTTGTTAGCTTTTCCATTAATGTTATTTTTCTGTCTCAAGAGCCAGTCTAGTATACCATGTACATTTAGTTGTCATGTTTCCCCAGTCTCCTTTTTCTATAATGGTTTCCTTTTTTGCTGCTGTTTACCTTGACTGTCTTGAATGATACTAGCCAGTTATCCTGTACACTATCTCCAGATCTTGGTTTGTTTGAAGCTTTCCTCATGATTTAGATTGGGGTTATGGGTTTTGAAAGAATACCATAGAAGTGAAATACCCTTTTATCACATAATATCAGGTCTATGGGACAGCTACATGACATCACTGGGTGTGATAACTTATGTAGTAAGTCAGTTTGCCAGGGTTTTACCATGAAGTTTGCATTTTTCCTTTGCATACTCTTTTCTTTGGAAGTAAGTTACTAAATCTAGCTCATTTTTGCCTCTCTGCCTCTCTTTTTAATGTTTACCATCACCTCTGTGACTCCAATCTGGCAAAATTATATCACATTCTCTGTTAAATCTCTAACACCTAGAGAATTAGTGTAGAAGGCAGTGTAGCCTTGTGCTTTTATCTGGGCAGGGGTAGCTCCTCTTTTGAGAACACAAAATGATTGCTCAGAGAGAATTCAGTAATAAAACATTTACAGTCCCCAAATTTCCCATTTCTTATCTTTACCCAAGAGAATTAGACCCCAGAAGAGAGAATTTACATATTTGAATTATGACATAGCAGTGTTGCAGGGAGGAAAGAAGACATCTTCCCCTCTACTTCATCTTGGTTTTGGTTTGTTTTATTTTCTGGTCATACTTAAGTGGATTTAATCTCTGTCCTGACACAACTACAGTATGGAGAGAACTTTCATAACCACTTCTTCATTCTTATTACAAAATAGCTACAGAGTTCCAAACTACATATTCGTAATTTAGAAATGTCTCAGTAACTGTGGCATGGAGCTCTAAACTCTGTACAACTAATTTTTTTCCCCTGTCAAAATATTTACTTGTGAATATAATATATCGTTTACTCTTAGCTTTAAATAACCAAAAGTGTGAGATTGATGGTTTCCTTCTCATTTGAAGCTTAATGAGTTTTTGCATTCTTGAAGGTGAAGGCTAGAGTACTTTGTATTTTCATGATGACATCCATTATATCGAAATAATTATTTCTGGTGGAATTAATAATTGCTAGGAGTAAAATAAACAACAAGGACTTACTGTATAGCACAGGGAACTATATTCGGTATCTTGTAATAACCTATAATGAAAAAGAATACACACACACACACATATATATATATATATATAACTGAATCACTTCACTGTACACCTGAAAGTAAAACAGCATTGTAAATCAACTATACTTCAATAAAAATTAAAAAAAATAGAAACAAAATAGTTGCTCTGTGGAGGAGATAATAGGAATTTTCTTTTTCTCTCTTTCTTTTTTAACTTCTTTATTGGAGTATAATTGCTTTACAGTGGTGTGTTAGTTTCTGCTCTAAAACAAAGTGAATCAGGTATATGTATGCATATATCCCCATATCTCCTCCCTGTTGCGTCTCCCTACCCCCCTCCCTAACCCACCCCTGTAGGTGGACACAAAGCACCGAGCTGATCTCCCTGTGCTGTGAAGCTCCTTCCCACTCGCTATCTATTTTACATTTGGTAGTGTATATATATGTCCATGCCACTCTCTCACTTCATCCCAGCTTACCCTTCCGCCTCCTGGTGTCCTCAAGTCCATTCTCTACATCTGTGTCTTTATCCTGTCCTGCTCCTAGGTTCTTCAGAAACTTTTTTTCTTTTTAGATTCCATATATATGTGTTAACATATATTTTTTTTTTTCTTTGTGACTTACTTCATTCTGTATGACAGACTCTGGGTCCATCCACCTCACTACAAATAGCTCAATTTCATTTCTTTTTATGGCTGAGTAGTATTCCATTGTATATATGTGCCACATCTTCTTTATCCATTCATCTGTCGATGGACACTTAGGTTGCTTCCATGTCCTGGCTATTGTAAATAGAGCTTCAGTGAACATTGGGGTACATGACTCGTTTTGAAATATGGTTTTCTTTGGGTATATGCCCAGTAGTGGGATTGCTGGGTCATATGGTAGTTCTATTTTTAGTTTTTTAAGGAACCTCCATACTGTTCTCCATAGTGGCCATATCAATTTACATTCCCACCAACAGTGCAAGAGGGTTCCCTTTTCTCCACACCCTCTCCAGCATTTGTTGTTTGTAGATTTTCTGATGATGCCCATTCTAACTGGTGTGAGGTGATACCTCATTGTAGTTTTGATTTGCATTTCTCTAATGATTGGTGATGTTGAGCATCCTTTCATGCATTTGTTGGAAATCTGTATAGCTTCTTTGGAGAAATGTCTATTTAGGTCTTCTGCCCATTTTTGGATTGGGTTATTTGTTTTTTTGATATTGAGATGCCTGAGCTGCTTGTATATTTTGGAGATTAATCCTTTGTCAGTTGTTTTGTTTGCAAATATTTTCTCCCATTCTGAGAGTTGTCTTTTCGTCTTGTTTCCTTTGCTGTGCTACAGCTTTGAAGTTTCATTAGGTCCCATTTGTTTATATATTTTTTTAATTTCCATTTCTCTAGAAGCTGGGTCAAAAAGGACCTTGCTGTGATTTATGTCATAGAGCGTTCTGCCTATGTTTTCCTCTAGGAGTTTTATAGTGCCTGGCCTCACATTTAGGTCTTTAATCCATTTTGAGTTTATTTTTGTGTATGGTATTAGGGAGTGTTCTAAAAATTTCATTCTTTTACTTGTACCTGTCCAGTTTTCCCAGCATCACTTCCTGAAGAGACTATCTTTTCTCCATTGTATAGTCTTACCTCCTTTATCAAAGATAAGGTGACCATATGTGCATGGGTTGTCTCTGAGCTTTCTTTCCTGTTCCTTTGATCTATATTTCTGTTTTTGTGCCAGTACCATACTGTCTTGATTACTGTAGCTTTTTAGTATAGTCTGAAGTCAGGGAGCCTGATTTCTCCAGATCCATATTTCTTTCTCAAGATTGCTTTGGCTATTTGGGATCTTGGAGTTTTAAAATATATTGAAATAAAAGTTATATACTGATACTACTTCCCCATCTTTTCTAACTCTCTTAATTATTGGCTTCTTGGTTAGTTCAATTGATTTGTGACAGCTGTTTGCATATTAGGCAAGTCAATCCTTTTCAATATTATTAAAAATATTGTCCCAGTTTCTAATTCATATTTCAATGTCATTTATTATGCTTTACCATACAAAAGTTTTGGTTTCAATACAGTCATATTTATCAAGATTTTTCTTCATGGGTTCTATTTTTGTCATATTCTGAGAACTGCCTCCCCACTTGAATAGCAGAATGTATTCCCCTCTGTTTTTTCTTGAGCAGCTTTCCGATGTTTTTTTTTTTACCTTTATTTCTGGACACTCTATTCTGGTATTCTGGCTTATTCTTCTTTCTGACTGTCTTTGCAGTAGTGCACAGAAACTTTTAGCATCTCATCCAGTATCACACAGAAAGTAAGTCGATGTGCCCTGTCTGACTCCAGTAAGCCCTTAGACTCTCACTCTCAGATCTGCCTCTTGAGGTACAGATTTATAGATCTTTCTAGTGTAAATTTCATTCCTAAGATTATTGAGCCTTCCTCTGCAGAACAGTCTATGTTTTAGCTTAATGTGGAAAATGCTCATGTTTATTAAGGTGGTAAATAGTCACAGCAGGGGCTGGTGCCATTTGTTTTCCTCTTTGTTTTTAGGCTGTCTTTAACTGAACTCAAAGTACTTTATGTGCATCATCTGCTATATTTTGTGTCTTCATGGTCGTATTGAAGAAGAGGGATGTTCATGCAACATTTTGACACTGGGAAAAATTCAGAGACAGAAGGCAGTATAATGAGGTCGTGTAATCAGTAGTGGCCCTGGCACAGAATTCCACTGTTTTGAGCCTCCCATAATCAATAGTGACTCTAATTCTAACCTTTTTCCATATCATGTTTTCTTTAAACCCAGCTCTCACCCCTGAACTAGATAGTTAGGCTGCCATTGGGTTCCAAATTCTGTCTCAGGTTTGGATGAGTCACTTTCAAAAGAAAGAAGGGAAAAAAGAGAGAGAAATAAAAAAATAGAAAAAAGAACAGAAAAAAGAGACAGAGATGGAAGTTATTGTTGCTTCCTAACATGATAGAACCTTAGTAGTAGCAACCTTAAGGATTAACCCATCTGCACCCTAGAAACTAATTGCCCAGCTACTAACTCATGGAGAATATAGGCTGTCTCCTAACTGCAATCCCAGGAGTCTTACTTTACTTCAGAAAAAAAAATGTCATCCATCATACCTCTTACTTGATGCTGATGAACGTGTGAACACAGGCCAAGCACATATTTTGCTTTAGCTAGAGTAGCAACCAGGAGTCAAACTTAAAATAGATACCTCTGTTATGGTGGATGAACACCTGTATCTTATATTTCAGAATTTCACATGCCTTATGTTATATTTTGAATTATTGGATAATTTTACCTGCCATAATTCAAATTGACATGGGTCTTTAGGCAAATCAACATATTGAATGATTAAAAAAAAATCTACCAAGACTTTTTAAAAGATCCATCTTTTCTGTAGGAATTAATATTGTTCTATTTAGAGTGACCAAGGAGAAATACTGGCATTTGATGCACATCCACAATTTAAGATTATCTAATGTGTTTTTATTACTTAATCAATCATCTCTGGTAGTTACTCCTTTTGTTAGCCTACTTAATAGATTTGAAGAATGAATGCTAGGTTCAGGCCAATAAGCCTCTTTTATGGTTTACAGTTTTACTATCATTTCCCTCACCGCGGTATATTAAAAAAGAGACAGGATGAGCTTACATGAGTAAGCACTCAGCTGTGGTTGCAAATTCTCCATGCTCACCATCTTACTTCCCAGAGAGGGGACTGTAATAGAATTGGTCTGTCTGTCTCTCTCAGCTGTATATAGGCTTAGAAGGACACATTCAAAAAGAAACAGGGATCTAAGGAAACATCATTCATACACATTCTCTGCCCCCTGTTGTTTTGTAGTGGCTTTATAGCAGTGATATAATGTTCTGCTTGTTTAAACTTAATCGAAATAAGTAATAATTTATCTTTGCTTTATATCCTCCTTTATTCATTTTATTTTTATTTCCCTTTAATTTGTTTTGGTAGCTATAAAATTTAAGGGTGAATAGCTAGGGGTTAGAGTCAAGTATACGGCACACAGATTCTCAGTAAACCTCCACATCTTGCCAGTGCCCCCAGCCTTCAGTCTCCTCACACTCATTCTTATCCTGTCCGTAGATGACATGGCATTTGGTGAACCTGTCAGTCTGAAATTATGACTCTCAAAGACACTTCAGAACATTGAAAGCCGCCCATCCTGGCAATGAGCATTTCCACGGCTATACTTACACAGTACCCTTAAATAAATAATATAGAAATCTATTTTAAATCCCATGGACTGGGGCTTCCCTGGTGGCTCAGTGGTTAAGAATCTGCCTGCCAATGCAGGGGACATGGGTTTGAGCCCTGGTCCGGGAAGATCCCACATGCCACGGAGCAACTAAGCCCATGCGCCACAACTACTGAGCCTGTGCTCTAGAGCCTGCGAGCCACAACTACTGAGCCCATGCGCCACAACTACTGAAGCCCGCGCACCTAGAGCCTGTGCTCCACAATGAAAAGCCACCACAATGAGAAGCCTGTGCACCGCAACAAAGAGTTGCCCCTGCTCACTGCAACTAGAGAAAGCCCGTGCACAGCTACGAAGACCCAATGCAGCCAAAAATAAATAAAGAAAATAAATAAATTTTAAATCCCATGGACCAAGTTGGAAGTTTGCCTTTAGTAGAACTCACTGAACCATCAAATTGGAGGTTTTTTTTCTTTTGTCCCTTGTTATTCTGAAATAGTAAAAGCAGTTGTTAAAAGTACCTACGCTACTAAAGAGAGTAGCTTAAACCTTTAGTTCTTCTTATGTAATCTGCATTATCTTCAACTTACTTTTTCTTGAATTTCTTACTGGAAGAATTCAGTTACTCAACAACAACAACAACAACAAAATTAAAATGCTCTAGCACTGAGTCAATTCTTTTTTTTTTCCTTAACAACACAGACTGTCAGCTATTTTACATTGGTAGTGTCTTATTACCAAAGGAAACTGCATGGAAAAGCACCGCTTCTTAAATCCTGCCATGTTGATTTGTAGCTTTAGAGGTTTGTGTTCTTTAGATGTTCTCCATCTCCTCTTGAAGAAGAGGATTTCATGGCAGTCGGGACAAAGCACCATATGGTTGGGTTGAGGTGAATGATCATAAAAGCACATGAGAGATGGGAGGAGAGGTGTCACTTGTCAGTCTTTATCCCTAGAGGAAGCTCTGGTGACAGGGGAATGATTGAAACGGCACTTTTGGGGTCGCTGGGCATGGAGAAGGGGTAAACAATGACTAGGAATTCAGTGATATAAACTCAAGGGAAAGGATGGAAGCAAAGGGAGCTGGGGATTGGGTAGAAGTGTAACTCTCCTGCAGTTGGTGAAAGATGCCAGGGAGAGACATTGATGGGAGAGATGATTAAAGATGCCTCGTAAAGCCCTGGAATAGTGACAGATGGAAAGGCTACAGTGATTAGTAAGAAAATACAGAGAAGGAAAGAAGACCTGAAATGAAGTAAACTCTTGTAGGAGGAGGCATGTGCGATGATAAAAAGGGAAAACAAAGGATGAATTTTTCTCTGCTACCTGTTAAGGGAAATAGGCACAGAGATGGAGGGGACCAAGTCCTGTCCTTGGATATAGGAAGCACTCTTTTCCCCAACTCACTTGACCTATCAGAGCCCAAATCCTTCTTAAAGCCTTTCCAGTAGGGTGTCTGGATTTCCAGCCTGACAACTTGACATTGGGCCAGCAAAAACAGACTTTTTGCTCCCTGGATCTAAAGATAGAGAAATTAAAAATACCATTTACTGAGTACAAATCATACACTAGGGAGCGTGAGCAGCCCTTGAAGTCCATCTCTCGTCATCACTCAACCCTGCATGTTAAAGATTTTGGATCAGTTTTTAAACATGGAAAATAGGGCTTCCCTGGTGGCGCAGTGGTTGAGAGTCCACCTGCCGATGCAGGGGACGCGGGTTCGTGCCCCGGTCCAGGAAGATCCCACATGCCGCGGAGCGGCTGGGCCCGTGAACCATGGCCGCTGAGCCTGCGCGTCCGGAGCCTGTGCTCCGCAACGGGAGAGGCCGCAACAGTGAGAGGCCCGCGTACCGCAAAAATAAATAAATAAATAAACATGGAAAATAATCTTCAAAGAAGCTAAATAACTTCTCAAGTCACATAGTCACAGAGTATCAGAGCAGGGATCCAACATCATGTCTATTTAATTGCAGTTTTCTAGTCAGAACCATTTGTTTACGTAACGGATAGATTAACCACCTCCACAAACTGCTTGTGACTCTTGCTCCATTTTGGATAAACTCTTTAAAAGGTATTTCCCTAAATGAAGTGAAAATAAAGAAAGCATTAAAAGCATACAACATATGCGTTTACATATATACAATGTACAGATTGTAAACACATTCATTCACACATGTGATGGTTGACCAGTTCTCCAGATATTATTTTTTTCTTCTCATTTTGTCTTTTGAAAAGACTTTAAACTCTGAGAGATGTAGTTATCTCTGCTAAAATGATAATACTTTCCAGAATTTGTTTTTCTTCTTATCTCTTTGTGTGGCCATAGGTAATTTTTCGTAGCATACTGCCTTAGCCTTGCAATTCTCTTTGATGTGTGGTCCTGGGATAAGCATCGGACTTCTTATAACAAATCCCCAGGTCAGGGCTGCACAGGTCAGGCCAAAGCAGTTTTCCAGGCTTCTTTTCTGCTCCTTAATAAAATGTTATTGCTCTTAGAAACATTCCTATATGAATGCGTGTTTTACATTGTTTGGTACATAGTTGGATTTCGGAAACATTTTCCCCTATTTGATCCAAAATGAAATATTCTTACCACTAGCCTACATTCCCTGGAAACCTCCCTCTGAGTTCAGTTTTTCACTCCACTTTGTAATTTATTAGCAGAGTAATAATGATTAGCATAACCAACTTGCAGTGATAGCTCAGTCTCCTTCCAGTACCTAATCTCAAATACCCATTTTTCATGGTGGCAAAATGAAATTTTCTAATCAAAGTCTAAACATCATAATTTCACAAGTTTGCGAAGCCTTTCATTTAGCTAACAACTGCAAAAATGCATTGGATGCCTAGGATGTGACTAAATACAGTGCACTAGATTTGGGGAGTAAACTATGGTGAACGGTTTAGACTTGGTACCTACTCTTACCAAGCATATCCTTTGGGATAGGATACAAAAAAGTGACTAGACCACAGCAGTGCAGTGTAGGACATGTCCTGAGGGGATGCTTATTCTTCTTGTGTGAAAGCTCAGTAGAGGCACCTAAGCCAGGATGGGGATCAGTGAGGTGACTCCTAGGCTGAACTCAAGAAGCCCAGGTCAGAGCAGCAAAGCAGTTGGAGGGAGGAATTCCATCCAGCTCAGGTTCAGCACATGGAAGTAGCAGAGGTAAAAGCATGAGGTTCTCATGGAACCCAGCAAGTTCAGCTTGGAGAGCTGAGAGGTAGCAAGGAACCAGGCCTGCAACTGAAGCCTTTCGAAACTCCTCAAGACTAGCTTCTCAACCCCAGAGACCTTCAACTGGATCCTTTATCAGGCTTAACACTGCCCAAGACAACTGAGACGGTAGACTGGGATGGGAGGAGCCATGTTGGAGGTGGGAGGAGATAGGTCCTTGAGGATGAAGCAGGAGTAGGGAGAATTCCCGAGCTGGCCTTCCTCCCTGGAATTGGGAAAGGATTAAAACAGGCCTTCACACCTTGCCTTACATGTCCTCATCCATCCATGAATATTGAATGGATTAATTATTGGTTACATGCATTGATTTACCAAAGAAAATTCATACATGTATGATCCAACTCTATAGCACTCTTACTATGGATAGTTTATAAAATGATGAATTAAATAGGTTTCTGGGAACAGAATAGAAATGGTTCAGTGAGAAAGTGTGTTCTGATTTCTAAACAACCATCCTGCCAAAACACTTAGAACGGGACACATTTGTAAGTAAGAGACTGTCTCAAACTTTGTAATTGTCTTACATACATATACCGTATGTCTTCAAATTAGTTCCAGGCTCTCCCAAGAAAAAATTCATGGTTTTAAAATAATTAATTCTTCACTTCAAGAATAGCCATAGGAGATTATAGACATTCAATAAATAATGGTTACTTGTTTTTAGATACTAATCCAGTAAGTTATTTCATGTAAATATTTAGGTTTAGTGAGATATTATATAGTTCATTCATTGCTATCTCATGCTAACCAAAATTGAAAAACGGTTTCAAATCACTATGTTTTTTAGTCCACATTTCTTAGATTTATTAAAATTCATAATACACTAGCTCAAACGCCATGATTCTTTGAATTTTGAAAATAATGTGGAACTTTAGGAAAAAAAAGTTAGTCTTTGTCATTTTCAACCATATACAGCCAAGCTTTTTTCAGTAAGCTTGTGAAATTACTTTGTGAACTCTAAAAACTCCAAACTACAATTTAAATGTTATCTACTTCTCCATTTAGACAATTAAAAGCTAGAGTTTGGTGTCAAAGGAATAACAACAAGAAAAACGTCCAAAAGAAAAAGACATAGATGTTTGGCCTTAGCACAGTTAGATGATCCTATCATTTCACTAATGTTCTCTGTTTATATTTTATTTTTATCAAATCTGCCAGCTAATGAAAAGATGCAATAAATAAAGCATCTGGCTGATCTGCTGGCTACATTTATAGTATTTCAGTTCTATAAAATAAAAATAGACATGGGGAGTAACAGGGTTGGTTGTATGATGTTTAATGCAAATTAAATATTTTTGTGTTTTTATGAATATGTCTTATCATCTTTCATATGTCTCACAGGGATTGGAGGTCAGGCATTGTTAATAAGCTCAGAGAAAAATTAATGTCCATAAACACTGTATATTAAAAATCCAACAGAAAGAAAGCATCTCTGGTATCTAGAGGGAATGTAGCTCTACAGAAAACTTAACCCAATATTGTAATTGTTATCAATGATTTTTGCGATGACATCACAAAAATGTTATTATTATTGGTTTTGAGTTTCAAAACTATCTATTCTTTGGATTTACATTATCTTAAGAAATCACCTCCTTTTCCGGATGTTGCTATGATAAAATATATTTAAAAGAAAAACCAAAAACTATGTTATACTGTGGCAAATTCTCCTCTTCTTCTCCATGACAATAGATAAAGAAGCTGTAACCATGACAACAGTAATGGGCCCGGGAGATTAGGGCCAGACTGGAGATTAGGGCTCCAAGAGCAAAGAAAAGAAGTCCTGATTGGTTCTTTATTGAGACCTTATGTGATGACAAGTTACTGTTGAGAGAAAGCATGAAGGATTAGTAAGAACAAAATGATTTCTCTTGTATAAAGTAAGAAGCCATTCCTTTGTTAAAAATGTGTCCCTTCCTTTTTATATAACGACTGTTGAAATTGAGGTAAGGAGTCCATGATTAATTGTCTCCTGAGCTTTGTCTGATAAATCGAGTCTAGACTAGCTCTGTGAGAAGACACTTCGGAAGCCTGGAGCAAAAAGCATCTGTGTGGAGCCCCATCACCCTCCTTGTTGGCAGCCCCTGAATGGGTGGAGAAACCAACTCGTTTTTGATGTGGTGCCGTCTATAAGCAGAGCGCTCTTGGCGGAAGAGGATTTGAGAATTTCTTTCCTGTTCTTTGAAAACTTACCTTTCTAACTTCTTGAAAATTCTCAAAAGATTTTTCCAAGCCATCATTGTTCACATTTTGTTTTTAAAAAATCTTCTGTTTAAAAAAAAAAAATTGAAAGGATCCCATTTTCTTTAAAGTGGTGAGATGTATAGGTATTACATTTTGAGAAAACATGCTATCTGTGATTTTAACATGGATTCATTGATAAAGGGGGTATTTGCTATTTTTGAAGTGATAAATTTACAGGCCTGAGAATGTTTGGTCAAATGGTATGAATATTTTTCATTTTAAAGTATTTTGCCAAATTGACTTCTAAAAAAGATTGTACTCTTACAAACTTCAGCTGATAGCATGAAGGTGCTATACCCTAGCCAACGTTTTATATCAATGTCTTTAGATTCATGCTACTCTGACAGATTTTTTTTTAAAAGCTTTTTTTAAAAAAATATATTTATCTATTTATGGCTGTGTTGGGTCTTCATTGCTGCACGTGGGCTTTCTTTCGTTGTGGTGAGCGGGGGCTACTCTACATTGCGGTGCACGGGCTTCTCATTGCGGTGGCTTCTCGTTGCGGAGCACGAGCTCTAGGAATGTGGGCTTCAGTAGTTGTGGCTCGTGGGCTCTAGAGCACAGGCTCAGTAGTTGTGGCACACGGGTTTAGTTGCTCTGCGGTATGCGGGATCTTCCCGGACCAGGGATCAAACCTGTGTCCCCTGCATTGGCAGGCAGATTCTTATCCACTACGCCACCAGGGAAATCCCCATTTTTTTTTTTAATTGAAGTGTAGTTGGTTTACAATGTTGTGTTAGTTTCAGATGTAAAACAAACTGATTCAGATATATATATATAGATATAGATATATATATTCTTTTTCAGATTCTTTTCTCATATAGGTTATTACAAAATATTGAGTATAGTTCTCCATGCTATACAGTAGGTCCTTGTTGGTTATCTATTTTATATATAGTAGGGGTGGAGGAGGGATAAATTAGGAGTTTGGGATTAACATATACACTCTAATACCTTTGATTCCACTTACTGTTTCTTTTCTTCCTCTTTTGTTCCTTCCTTTAGAATCTATGGGAAGGTACCATTCTATGTTTGCTAACGGGTCTTCTTTGCCTTCCTATGCATTTCTTACCCATGTCCCAACACCTCTGACAGCCTCCTCTCCTTCCTCCTTAGCTATCCCGAGCTCCAGCATCCTCCCTTCTGCTCCCAGAGACGTGGTCCCTGTCCTGGTTTCCAGTCGGTTTGTCCGTCTCAGCTGGCGCCCGCCCGCAGAAGCAAAAGGGAACATTCAAGCCTTCACGGTTTTTTACTCCAGAGAAGGTGACAACAGGTAGGTACTACCAATGAAATTCAGCCTAATCCACCAGGTCTTTAAATGTAGACTGTGGCGTGATGGCAGCGGGAGGTCTTGAGCAGGAACTGTGGAGACTGTGGGAAATCTCTCCTCTGTGCCCTTCACTCATTACTCGGTGGAGATAACATGTCTCTGTTGCCTGTGTGGGGTTTTTTTAAGGCAGGATTGTGTACAGAATCAAATTCAATCATTTATAGAAAACTTCCTTGAAAAACAGAAAAGCATGTAAATATATGATATCAGGGCTTTTTGTTTGTTTTTTTAATTTCCTTGAGTTTCAAAGTGGTAAGCAGAGAACAGAATTGGGCTGTGTATTGATAGAACCAAGTGTGGGAGAACCAGTGTGGCAGGGTGCAAACTCAGCTCTGTCACTGACATCATGTGATCTCAAGAAAATGACATAACTTCTCTAAACCTTACTTCACTCTTTAATAAAGAGGAAATAATAGTACTTACCTTGAAGGTTTTTGTTAGGATTAAATTAGCTTGCATTTACAAAGGTCATTTAAGAGTATCTAGTATTTGCTAAAAGTTCTTAATATCATTATTGTCTAGGTAAAAGTGAGGTGTATGCGTCTCGTTTCAAGATTACAATCTACTGTTGTTTTTTTGGGGTTTTTTCTCATCATTTTTTCTTTAAGATGTTTCACTGTTTTAAGGCTTTGAAGTTTGATTTGTAAGTCTATGATAGTTATTGGTTAGTTCTAATCTATAAGAATAAACTGTACGACACCCCATTTAATTAAATATATTACGCTTATTTTATATTCTCTATTTGATCACTCTCATATCTGCAGTCTTTGTGTTTCTGCTGACTCTTCCTCATGGGGGATTACTTCTTCCCATGTTTGAGTGATTCTTGATTGTTAAATCTAGTTCTTAGAAATTTATCTGAGGGAATTTTTGAGGCCAAGGTTTAAAGTACATTCTCGGGGAAGATTTGCTTTACCAAAACGAGACCACATTAAACCAAATTTTCACTAAGGTATATTTGGTCCATACAGGTCTCATACTGATATTTTATTAGTTATCAGAAAATCCGTTGTGTGATAACATTTGTTTTTCTTCCATTTTTAACATATCAACTTAAATAAATAAATGCAGACTTGTGGTAAGCAATTTTTAGAGACGTTTTTGTTGTTCCAACTGAGCTAAGACTGAGACTGGCATGTATTCACCAATTCTCTCATGAGGCTAATTTCACTTTCTAGTTCATCTACTGAAGTTTGGTCTTTCAGGATCCTGGCTGTATGCAAGGTTCTCCAGTCAGACCGTGTACCCAACTTCACCTGCAGATTTGTTTCTTGTTCTCTTCTCCTGTTAGTTTCTAAAGCTACTAGCTCCAGACTTCTCTTGAAAGGCAAATACTCTCAGTTAAACACCGGCCCCGCAAGTCAGCTTTCCCACTATGATAATTCTCTTACTTTGCTGCCAGCAAGTTCCTGGATAATTTTTTTTTTTTAATAAAAGAGATTTTGAACAATTTTGGCAGCATTTTAGGCGTGCTGTAACAGAAGGGTTTTTCACATACTATCTAGTTTGCCATACTGCTTGAAATGGAATTTTGTAATATTTATCAAATGCCCATGTGATTGGTAAGATTAAAGCATAAAGCCACTCTGTAAACATCTCACTTAGAAGGAATCAGAAAGCTATAGGAAGCTTTCTTAATGGACCTTTACATTCTGTTTTTTAAGCATTTTGTAAGTTTCTCTCCTCATCAACTTTTGGGCTTTTTTTGTGTTGCCAATTAAAGGTGATAAAAGAGATCAGCGTGTAAAAGCTGAATTTGCTTTAGAGAAACGATATATTGCTAAATCCCAAGATTCTGTAGAGAAGAACACCTATTTTCAGATGTACTCAGCAGACCTACCTATGCCTCTCACACGGGGAGGGAACAGCATCATTATGTCCTTCAGTAGATGAGGATTTTGATAAGGCAACTAGAATCTTTACAAAATAGCCGTCTGTTGACTTGGCTGAGTTCCAAGTTTCACATCTTTTCTTCCATTTTAAACCTCCTCTTATATACAACCAGTCTAAAGTGGACATCCAGTGGTACACAGGGGTTCCTGGGATGTGGCAGCTTCTTCTTTCATCCTTTCTTTATTTTAATATTATTTATTTTATTTTATTATTTATTTTTGGCTGTGTTGGGTCTTTGTTGCTGCGTGTGGGTTTTCTCTAGTTGCGGTGAGCAGGGGCTACTCTTTGTTGTGGTGCGCAGGGTTCTCATTGTGGTGGCTTCTCTTGTTGTGGAGCATTGGCTCTAGGCGTGCAGGCTTCGGTAGTTGCAGCAGTCGGGCTCAGTAGTTATGGCTCACAGGCTCTAGAGCACAGGTTCAGTAGTTGTGGCGCACGGGCTTAGTTGCTCCACAGCATGTGGGACCTTCCCAGACCAGGGCTTGAACCCGTGTCTCTTCCATTAGCAAGCAGCTTCTTAACCACTGCGCCACCAGGAAAGTCCCCTTCTTTCATTCTTGAATGAGGGCAGCATTCATTTTCTGTAAAGTTTTCCAGCCAAAAGAAATATGACCTGTTTTATGCATCTCCATATATAGAATATTTGGTGGGGGTGATAATGGTGGCATAGGGGAAGTAGAGAGGGAGAAGGATAAAGAAAGAGAGAGAGTGAAGGAGAGAGAGAGACACAGAGAGAGGATGAATCTGGTGGGACCTAGTTGTTGACAAGGCTGAGCTCACGCTGATCCTGACTATCACTATTCGTTCTTCTGGAGAAGAAGAGACTAGATGTGATGGCTGTCACAAGCCTTCCAGTGCCTGTTGAGAACAATGGGGACGGGGAGGGGGGCAGAGCCAGGATTCAAGTGTGAGGCTTCTAGTCTCTCAAACCTGTGAGTGCTTTAAACACGTAATGACCTGGAGGAACCCTTCAGGATTTGAAAGGCACAGGACAGTTTGGGCTGGCTGGAGTGGTATTTAGCTCAAAATGCTGCAGTGTGATGATCAGATGGCACACTGCAGCTTCCCTCATGCTGCGTCTCAAAATGCTTTTCTTTCCAGTTCACAGCAGCAAAGTATATCTTTAAGTTTCTGTTTTCTTTTACGATTTGACCTGACTTTAAAATGAAAGGAAAGAAATATACATATGTTCCCTAAGATCATTCATTACCTGAGGAAGCAGGCATTTGTTTTAGTGGAATCTCTACCACTGTTTAACTCTGTGTCCTTATGAGAAGTCTCGTAAGTTCTTTGCGTGCAGCTGTGAAAACAGGTAAGGATTCTTGCCCCCTTGTCTTCACGTATCCACATGGATTTCCTGGAGGCACCTTAAATTCACCCGCCCAAAACCATACTCACTGTCTCCTCCTTAAATATCTTTTTCTTTACATTTCTTGGTTTATGTTAGTACCTTCCATCCTGTTGACCAAGTAGCAAACCCCAGGTCATATTTTATTCCTCCCTGAATGTTAGCACTGCCATTAGTCATCAGGTCCTGGCAGATCTACCTTGGCCACGGCTCAGCCATGGCCCCTGTATTCTGTCATCTCTACCATCACTTACCTGATCTCTGACAATAGCTTCTCACCCTCTAATCCATCCTCCTCACTGTCTCGAGCTATCTTTTTTTTTTTAAAGTCTCCTTTTTTAAAAAAAATATTATTTATTTATTTATTTAATTTATTTTTGTCTGCGTCGGGTCTTAGTTGCAGCACGCGGGCTCTCTAGTTGAGGTGCGTGAGCTGAGTAGTTGTGGTGCGTGGGCTTAGTTGCCCTGCAGCATGTGGAATCCTAGTTCCCTGACCAGGGATCGAACCCACGTCCCCTGCATTGGAAGGCGGATTCTTTACCACTGGACCACCAGGGAAGTTCCTCGAGCTATCTTTTTGAAATACAGTTTGGATCACTGACTTCACTGCTTAAAAATGTGAAAGTGTTTCAAATTTAAATATGATAAAATTTCTATGTAAAGACATGCACACAATAACTACCAAACTCCCTTGAATGGAAGTCTATCTCCAATCTATATATAGGTAGAGTGTGATTCCTATAACCTATGAAGATTAAAAATATACCACTTGGGCTTCCCTGGTGGCGCAGTGGTTGGGAGTCTGTCTGCCGATGCAGGGGACACGGGTTCGTGCCCTAGTCCAGGAAGATCCCACATGCCATGGAGCTGCTGGGCCCGTGAGCCATGGCCGCTGAGCCTGCGCATCCGGAGCCTGTGCTCCGCAACGGGAGAGGCCACAACAGTGAGAGGCCCGCCTACCAAAAAAAGAAAAAAAGAAAAAAATATATATATATATCACTTAAGTCCAAATGGCTGGGTTTGGAAATGGTACTACTATTTTATCAGACATGTGAGTTTTGTGTATTTAATTATGTAAAAACCAGGAAGAACACCTCTCTGCTGTGGTGGACAAAGGGAAGATGAATGCTACCTCTCGGAATTGCTGTGAGGACTTATTGAAAGAATTCAAGTAAAGCATCCAAGGCAGTCACTGCACAAAGGCAGAGGGTCTCAGAATAGTGTGAGTTCAAAGACAGTATGGAAGAGAGGCTGAAAATAAGGCCCAAAGGTAATGGTGGTAACAGTAATAATTAACAACAATAGGTTTCCATTTTTTTAATATGAACCATTTATTTTCAAAGCTGCTCACTGTTTCCTGCTAATAAAACCATTTTATCCTTTATTCATCTATTGATATCTTCCTTACCTTTCAAGCCCATGCATCCTTCCCCCATACCCTCTTGGACAGTTATTCCTGTGGTCATACCACGGTCCTTGTCAACGCCAATCTCTGCAGCCTCTCCATGATCTCGATTTCAAACCTCATACTTTCATCTCAGTCTCTCATTTTCCTACCTTCCGTTTAAGACTCTGATTCCATGGGGACCTACAATTCATTGATTCTATGGCATTTCCATTGTCCCTCATCCTTCATGTTTTCCTTCATTTGTTAAACAGCTAAAACCCCATGGCCAATTATTATAAAGACTGACATACAGCAATGTTTTGCTTGTTACTGTCTCATTTAATATTAACTTCTTGGCCAAAATCAACTCAAGTAACTGTAATTTTCTATCTACCTTTTCTTGCATTCTTGTAGCTGAATATACGTGGAAGAAAATATGTAGCTTTGCTGACTAGTCTTGAAATTCATAACTACTTATCTGAAGTTGCCTCTTCATGGTGTTGGGGGTTGCATCGCACGTAGCAGTCAGCCTCTCTCACACATGATCCTAATGATATTTCCTACCTTTTCCTCTCTTCTCAAATCTCCAACACCTTCCCTCTTTCCCTCACTCTTAATTGACCTTGCTTCTAATCTCCTGGAAAATAGTAGCAATCACAATAAAAGTTGTACCAGCTTCCATGTCTGATTTACCTAAGTGGGTCTTTAAGCATCTAATCTGTCTTTCCTCAAAGTGCTATAAAAGAACTGCCCATGCTCTTAACAGGGCCAAATATTCACTTATGCACTAGATCCCATCCTTTTTTTTTTGCGGTACGCGGACCTCTCACTGTTGTGGCCTCTCCCGTTGCGGAGCACAGGCTCCGGATGCGCAGGCTCAGCGGCCATGGCTCACGGGCCCAGCCGCTCTGCGGCACGTGGGATCTTCCCAGACCGGGGCACGAACCCGCGTCCCCTGCATCGGCAGGTGGACTCCCAACCACTGCGCCACCAGGGAAGCCCTCCCATCCTTTCTTGAAAACCAAAGAACAAAGCTTCAGCCCAGTGTTTCTCCTCCTCATCAACGTTTCCCACCTCGGGGTATCATGCCCATCAGCATACAAGCATGTATTTGTATTTTCCATCTCAACGAATCATCCCTCTCAACCCCATTTCTCTCTTCCTATCACTTCATTCTATTCCCTTTTATAGCAACATACCTTGAGCTGTCTAACTTCACTCCAGTACCTTACCTCATATTCCAGTTATGATTCTGTCCCTAGTATTTCACTGAAACTGTTCTTATCGAGGTTTACCAGGTGACATCCATGTTGCCAAACCCAGTAGTCAATTCCTGGTCCTCTCATTACTTGGATAATTAGCAAATTTTGTCACATTCGATCACTTTCCCTTTCATGAAACATACTCCTCCCTTGGATTCTATTACGTACATTCTCCTGGTTCTATTCCAGTCCCTCTGGCCACTCATTTTTAGGCTCTTTTACTCCTAATCTCCCTGACCTGTACTGAATTGCCCTAGGACTCCGGCTTTGGAAATCTTGCTTCATCCAGTTTGTGACTTTATATTCTGTCACTATGTTGATGTCTTCCAGATTTGTATATCTGGCCCTGACGTTTTACCTGCAATTCTGAATCATATATCCAAATTCCTGCTTGGTTTCTCAACTTTGATTTATCATGAGCATCTAAAACTTAAAACTAAATACCCATTTTCCTTCAGCCTCAAACCCTTTCCAAAACGTTATCATTCCAGAGGTTCCTGCATCTCAGTGTCATCTGCATATTTCTCATTCCTCAGCCCAAAGTCCTTGGAGTCATTGTTAGGTCCTCTTTTTTTCTCACGCTCTATATCAAATCCACCATCAAATCTTGGCAGTACTGTCAAAATATCTTCTGAATCCTTGATACAATAGGATACCTGATATTTGCTACAAAATAATACTAAAAGACTGGCTTTTGTGATTTATTTGAGCTGAGTGATGGGAATAAAGTGGTTCATCCTATCATTCCGTCTAATTTTGTATTGCTCAAAATTTTCCATAATAAAAAAGAAGTCGAATAAATAAATGAAAATAAAACATAGATGGAATCCTACCACTTCTTACCTCTTTTTTACTACGATCAGGTCTCATGTGAACTATTGCTATAACCTCTCAAGTCTATTCTTACCATACCAGCTGGAGTTAACCTGGAGTTAACACAAGTTAGATTGTGTCAATTCTCATCTTCAAAACCCTCCAATGACTTCCTGTCTCATTCAGAGAATAATCAGAAATCCTTCCTGATCTGACCCCTTTTCACCTTCCCAACTTCATCACTTACCGTGTTTACTGTTTTCTTATTTGCTCACTCCTCTCCAGTCTCACTGGCTTCTCTGTATTTCCTATATATACCAAGAATCCTTTTCCCTCAAGACCTTTGTACTAGTTCTTCAGTCTGCCTAGAATGTTCCTTCCCTCAGACATCCACATGGATCATTCTCTAACTTTCATTAAGTCTTTGCAGAAATGGTACTTTCTCTTGGAGGTTTTACCTGACTGCTAGCATTCCCAGCGTCCTTTTTTATTCTTATTTTCACCACTGCATTATTACGTTTTAGTTATTGTTTCCTGAATCCCCTTTCTCGCCACCAGAATATAAGCATTATGTGGGCAAGGATATTTTTATCACTTTTATTCATTGAGCTATTCTCAGCACCTAGAGCAATACATAACCCAGAGTAAACACTCACAGAATAGTTGTTGAATTGAAGCTCCAACTGAAATGTCAATCACCATGTGAAACTCTACATGGTCCTCCAGGTCAGAAGTCATCAGTTTCTCCTTTATCCTCCCCTTTCACTTTGATTACATCCCTATTGTAGCATGTGGCACCTTGTATCTGGTTTTGTGTTAGTTTGAGTACATGTGTGTTTCTCTCCCAATGATTGAGACTAGATCTTATTTATAATTCCGTATCCAAGTGTCTAGTCTCCTGACTTCTATAGACGTTTACTGATTGGAACTGATATGATAAAAGTGGCAGAGAGACAAATGTGATATTCTTAATAGATTTTTCCTCAACCAGTAAAGCAAATTGTGTTACTGAGGAAGATGAAAAGCTGACTGCAATTCAATAAAAACTTCTAAGTTGAGAAACAAAAAGTTGATTTTGAAATTTGATTCCAATATCTTTGTTCATTTTCTGTTTTCTGGCTCTCAGCTAGAACGAATATATGCCATATGTCTCTGAGCGATTAGCTGTGATGCTTGTTTGCTCATATAGGTTTCTTCAGCCCCTTAACACAATAGCTTTCTAAAAGGTAGTGGATTTAACATTTGCCTCAGATTTGCAATGGCTTTGTCAGGCAATTACTCTAGCTCAGCTTATCATTAATCTGTCTGACTGGTTAATGGTGTCAATAAGGCAAGTGCCTCCGTTAACATTTTTTAATCAACCCCTCAGGAGCTTTCATTTCATAAGTCAGAGGATAGCATAAATTCTAGAACCTGAAGGCCAGAATTCACAGAGATGCGATTGCTTCGCAGATATCCAGCTGTCTCCTACCAGTACCTAAAAATCGTTAGAATGGAAAGTGATCTTCGGAATCCTAGCCCAACTTCCTGCTACTTACACATCTAGAGATTGATGCCAAGGGAGGGGGTCATTTGCATCCCTAAGGCCACAGAGTAAGCTTCCAGAATGAGAGCGGAGCGTTTATTGAGTACTCGCTGTGCCAGGTAACAGGCTAAGCATCTTATATAAATTATCTTATTTCATCCTTACAGCAAAACATTATCCAGATGAGGCTTAAAGAGGTTTACACCTCTGTTATATAGCTAGCAAGAGGTAGAACCAGGATTGAATGCAGGCCTGACTCCAAAACAGGTGTTCTCAATCCCTGTACTTGCTTGTTTCCAGCAGTTAGTGGATTAATCTAGAAGAGAACCAAGCTTTCTTGATAGCTTCAGACTTATGACATGGATTTCTTCTGTAGGCTTCTTTCTGATAATTTTCTGATTCAGTGGCAAAGTTAATTTGCATCATTTATCTACTGTATATAAGACACAGTAGCAAACTTTTTATGTGTGCATAGAACGTTATACCTTCCATTCAATAATCTAAAATTACGTATGGAGTGTGACTCCGTGTATTCACAAGGTTAAGGCTTTGGGGCTGTGAAATTGAACGGCCTGGGTTGCAGTCCTGGCTCAGAATCTTACTAGCTGTGTGGCCTTGGGGCAATTATTGGTGCCTTCATTTCCACTCGTGGAATACTGATAGTACCTGACATGTAATGTTGTGATGAATATTAAACAAAGTTAAGAAAATGTGCCTAAAACACTTGCTCATTGCCTGGTACACTGAAAGCACTCAACTTTTTGTTATTTAGTACCAGGTGCTAACTATGGTGTGGGTTGGAAGTGAACAATCAGTGAAATACAGGTATTTCCCAATTCATATTTAGAAAGAACTTTATCAGTTTCACAAACATTAGCCCATTTGATCCTCAGATAAGGCAGGGACGATAATCTCTATTTTACAAATGAGCTTGTGTGACTCAATTGAGACTGTCTACAAAGCATTGCCTAAGAAGCTACACAACTAGGAAATATTAGAAGCAGGATTTAAATGCAGGTTTCTAGTCCAGCAATCTCTTTACTATACCACACAAAGTAAAAGATATTTCCTAAAAGACGTACATATAAAGTACTGAGGGAGTTCAGATGAGAGAATTAAAACACTTTCATAGGCATCATTCAGTATAATCCTCACAATAACCCTGTGAGTTAGGCAGATAAGTATCTTCTTTTTGCAAATGAAGCAGGGAAGGCTGCAGGATAGCCCCTGACTCGCTCAAGGTCACACGCCTATTTTGTGGCAGAACAAAGACTGGACAGAGCCTTCCAACGTGCAGCACTGTATGCTTTACCTGGTTTTATGCCACCACAGGAAACCCCTGCTCACTGCTTGGGATTAGAGACCAGCTTTTCATGATTGCCATGGAGGATTCATTTTAGAATTCATCGTGCGTTACATTTTCAACACGGTGTTTACATATTCTTTCCCTGCTCCTCGGTTGAGGACCGGGCAGCAGATGAAGCTTGTTATGAAGGGAGTGTGTTGTGATGGAAAGAGAACGAGACTCAGAATCCAACCACTTTCTGGCTCTGTCTTAAAGCAGGGCAGAGTCAGCCCTCCTCTCACTCTGCTTCTCTGCAAAATGTAAAACCCTGTCCTCTTTACCTCAAAATGAGTGGTTTAATTTTTCCCATGGCCCTGATGCGTATTGCAATATAAAACCTGTCATCGACAGTTTCCACATGTAAATGAACAACCCATTATTCACTTGTGAGTTGACAATGTGTCCAGAACTGTGTGGGAAACGATCGAGAAGGGAATAGTCTTCTTGGAAACAGTTTAGCCGTGTTTAGTAGGTGGGCAAGACTAAGTGTATCAGTGGAGCTGGAGCAGTGACACATCTAGAAATATTTAGGAAGCAAAATGGACAGAACAAGGTACAAGACTGGTCATTAATGGTGAGACAGAGGGGGTTTTCAAGCATTGTTTAGAGGTTTCAGCTTATTTAGATGGACAGATGGTGGGGCAATTTGCTGAAATTAGGATGCTGGAAAAGATCCAGGTTTGAGAATGAAGGTCGGAAATTCAGTTTCGGACACATTGTGTTTGACATACCTTTACAACTTTCAAGTTGGAATGTCAGGCAGAGCCTTGAAAATAGGAACCTGGAGCCCAGAGGAGAAGTTTGGGTTGGAGATAACATATCAGGAATTTGTCAGCATGTAGATGATAACAGCAGCTAGGGAAGGAGAAGATGGGCCATCCCCATAAAACAAACCGAGAAGAGGGCCCAGGACTGACTCGTATTTATTAGGGGAGCATTGGCTGGAACTAAGTTAAAATAAATAACTTGAATCCAAAACTTCTCTTTTTCTGTGAAAAGGTAGCTTTTTTATTTGTTGTTGCAGTAGTTATTGGATGCAGTAGTCTTTTGGATGTGTCCTAGGTGTGCCAACAGAGATTATGTTAAGGCAAAAATTTTTAAAGCCTGTTCCTCAGACCGTGTGTGTGTGTGTGTGTGTGTGTGTGTGTGTGTGTGTGTGTGTGTTTTAAACAATTCAAGTAAAAACAATTTTTAACCAAACTTTAGTGGAAATGCCTCTGACCAAGAAGATGATCTCTGTTCCCCCATCATGCTTTGTCTTGGGGTAGATCACCTCTGAACCTACTTTCCCTTCAAGATAACACTGATTCCAAAGTCTGTGGTTCTGGGGTAAGAAAGGGTGTGGCATTTGGATGGTTGTTGCGGCTGTCACTTTGGGCCCTGTTTCAGTGACCAGCATATTTCCACTTTGAAATCCTCTCATCACTGCACCCTTCTTGCTCTCACTGAGGAAAGAAAAATGAAAGTGGAGTGGATCAAAAGATGTTAAAAAATCTTTCCATCAAAAATACCGTAGGTCCTTTCTTACAAAGGAACATTAATAGAACTCTTCCTTCTTGAAGCAACTAATTAGGCATTTGGTACATCAAGACAGGGTTTGTTGCTCAGCTCACAGCTGTGACTGAATGTTAATGCCCCGCTGTACTTAGCCCTTAGGAGGATATGTGTTTTCTTAATATGTATGCAGGAGACAGGTTACAAATGATCCACTAAGAAACAGAACCATCGTAATCTGTAAACTGTGTTTACTTCTGAAATGTAAATACAGAAGGGCTGAATTCAGCTAATACACACACACACACACACACGTAATTTTCTATTCCCAATGAAGAATATTAGATTAAAAAAAAAACAAAAAAAAAAACCTTCTTTTAGTAGATCTCACTCTTCACGTCATGAAAATGAGACCCAGGAATGTGGAGTGGCATCTGAAGGCCACCTGAGTAAGCTGAGATGGAACGCAGAACAGAACCCAGCTCTCTAAGCATTTCTGAGATCACACTATGTGAAGATGTTATCCAATTAGTCTATTAAAATTTTTACATTTATTTATGCATTCATTTTCTTTTTAAATGTGCGCACGAGCAGCATAGGCATTCTTTACCTGCAGTGGATATATAGACTGAGTGTCAATAAAATATGAATGGAATATGACTTCTCTTCTAAAATAGTTCACAACTGAGTCAAAGAGACAAACCTGTCAACACAACGTGATATGGGCTGCAGAAGATGTGTAAATCAAGAGCAACAAAAGCACAAAGGAGATAATATTTTATGCTGCTTGAATCAGAGGACATGATGGTAGGAAAGCTCTAGCCAGGAGATTTCATTTGAATTGGATTTGAAGGATGAATGGGCTTTTGCCAAACTGAGAAGGAACTGAGTCAGGAGAAAGTAACTCCAAGATAATCAAAATAAAGCAAAACAAAATTAATGAAAGTCAGAATGACAAAGGTAGGGATGGATAGGGTGTTGTGGAGCTGAGTGACCCATTGCAGATGAGTGCATAAAGGTTTGGGCCACATCTTGAAAGTCTTTGAATCTTGTCCCAAGGAATGGAGATTGTATTAATGATAGAATGGCAGCCAGCATGATGTTTTGGGCATGGAGTTGACAGATGATGTATGTTAGAAGAGTATCTCTGTCAATGGAAGACAGAAGTGGGAGGACCAATGACAAAAAACTAGGAAAAGCTATTATAATGTAATACATTGTAAGTAGGAACCAGAGCAGGGGCCAGATCCGGGCACGGGAGAGTATAGCCTAACCAGAGTTAGGTTTCAATGCATACTGCTTAAGGGTGCATTCCACGCCACCATGTTTGACTCCCTGAATCAAAATGTATCAGCATCTACAAAGACTTTAAACAAAATGCCTCATCTCAGCAAAGCAGCAGAAGTATTGTTACTGGGTCAGAATGTATGCTTTTAGAACACAGTAGTTATTTTCCAAGAAACCTCAACCAGGTAACCCAAAGCAACCAAGAACCAGAATTTACAAGAAAGAGATGCTTCTTCCTAACACACTCTTCTTGGTCTCCATGTAAAGGTCAAAGAAAGCAAGCTGCCTACATCTTTTTCAGCCAGCAGAAAGAGACAGACTTTATAATTTATTCTCTATGTGGATGTTCAGTGAATGAATTTGCAGTGAATGGATTCTAGAAAGCCCAGGTGATTTACTTCCTTTACTTCAGTCAACTTTATCTTGAACTTGCCTGAACCCCACACTGCCAACCAACTCAGAGTCAAGGAGAAAAGAAATGGAGCAATGAAGCTCTGTCTGACAGTACATCGACCAACACAGACCATGACGCTAAGCTCTGAGGATTTGAGGGGTAAATTATGTCTTCAGAGTTATAGGAGAGAACTTCATGGAGAAGCAGCCTGGGCCCCTGCTGCTTTCCCAGGAGTGGTTGGTGTGGTGACAGTCGCGACACCCGAACACAGTAACTGGGCAAAGTCCTGACGTCTACTGTTCTTCAGAACCTAGTGTGGTATCTGCCCACTTACAGAGGATCATGGGCTACAGCGGGCTAATTACTAACTGTCTAAACACAGAGATTATGGAGAGTTTACTTTACATGGCTGGCATTGCCCTATTGTGGAACCAGAGAAACAGGAGTAACAAACTGCCCTTCCAAATTTAGATTCTACTTACTTGTTGGGAAATGATTTGCGCTGGTTTGTTTTCAGCTATTAAAGAACAAATGGGGTGATCAAAAGCCACCTGCGAATCTTTGAAGAAATCTGTGAAGGGTGACATGGCAGTAAATGCCATTGTCTTAGAATGCATTGGTATCACGTTTGATGTTGCCCCAGTGGGACCCAAGAAAGCATCAGAGCTTGCACCTGAGAAATCTGAGGCTCAGATAAGTTAATGAGGAAGCCAAGACAACCACCGCAGGCTTAAAACTCTTGAATCCACTCCACAGTCTACATAGCATTTTGATGTGACCTCAGTTTGATAGGATAAGCAGATTTCTGAAAATTGGCACATAAAATGGAAATGTTTAGGTTAAATTGTTGTTTAAAACCATTAAGAGCCCACATTGAAGAAACTAGTGGTAAATCTAGGGCAGTGCTAGCGTCTGGTTGGAGGAAGGGCTGAGATCACTACCATGGAAGTGTTTTCTAAAGATGTTTTGTTCATACTCTTAACGCTGAGGAAGTATCAGTTGTCCATATCAATGAATATAATTTTTTTTTATAACCATTAGTAATCTGGGATATTTTTGGAGGCTGCTGGAGATTATAAGAACCTAAAACTCCCTTCCTTGTAATAAAATCCAGCATCCCCTTTTTATGTGAGTAATGTTTCTATTATATGATCTTAGACATTCTTACCTGGACATGCCCAGATGTTCTTGCCTCTTTTTCCTTTGAAGAATGCCTTTTCAAGGGGTTATGCCAGCATGTCCTAGAACACAGCTATTTCATCTAAATTATTCAGTAGTTATAAGAATAAAGTCAGTTGTGAAAGCTGTCCTTCCTTATAGATACTCAAGGAGTTTGGTATGCAGATCTGACCTTCAGTGACAAATATGTTGCTTGAAGGTTTACAAAATACATCCTGAAATGACTCATAACAGATGATAATTACACTCATTCTCCCAGTGGTTTCTGAATGCCCAAGTGTCTCTTCTTTCCCTTTAGGAGCTCATGTCTTCTACACAAAGTACCCATGATCCAAATAGGCCCCTTGTTTTCCCCTATTGTTGAATGATACCAATACTGGCTCTAGAGGATGAAATCCCAAATTTCATTCTTAATGGTAATATTCATTAACTGTGAGTCCTTTAAAAAAATGTTGTTTCTTTAAATCTCACTTTTACGTCTATAAAATAATGATAATAAAACCATCCTATTTATATAAAAAGAGAGGCAATGCATATAAAAATTCTGCTGAAAGAAAATAATATGCAAAACTGTCTACATCCACAAGGCGTACAATCTGATTATGAGGGTTTTCTTTTAAAAAGCAATCTATTGTCCTGAATCATCTTAGTTTGGTAGAATAAATCAGTGTGATGTGTGATACATGGGAGCCCTATCTGATGTTTCTTACTCCTACTTACAGATAGGTCGCTATTGAATCCCACCCACATCCCTCCCTCACTGTAAGTCACAATTCAGCCTTGCAGCAAATTAACACAGTACTTGTAAAGGGATACCTAAACCTTGGGCTATATCCAGATTCATACAGGGTGCTTTTTTGTTTGTTTATCATGGTAAAATATACAAAACGTAGCATTTACAGTTTTAACCATTTTTAAGTGTAGAGTTCTGTGGCATGAATTGCATTCACTTTATGGCACAACTTTCACTGCCCTCTATCTCCAGAGTTTCTTCATCTTCCCCAACTGAACTCTGTATTCATTAAATACTAGCATCCCATCCCTCCCTCCACCTTGCCCCTGGTAACCACCCAGTGTGCATATTTTAATTATGAGCGGTAATGGATAAATGAATGCTAACCGCTATAACAAGCCCTCAAATTTATAATGGCTCTAATCTGTTTGACTCTGTAAAGTATTATAGGACAAGGATGTTCCCGATTGACAGGCAGTTCTTCTCCCAGGTCTTCTCCAGAATTCTTGCAAAAATTTGACTTCTCCATCATCTGTGTATGGTTTCCAAGGTCTGCCTGCCACATATGTGGTTTTTCAAGGCCAGGCCTGGAATCAGCACGCGTTGTGTACACTCAAGCTCATCGATTAGACCCAGTCACATGGCCTCATCTTGGCTTCAGGGGAGCCAGGACATACAGTCTAGTACATGAAGAAGGAGAAATGGGTTTGAGGAGGATCCAGCCAGTCTCTGTCATATCAGTCAAATTAAGAGTGTATATATGCCCGGCAATCACTAGTCATGCCCGTAGAACTTTGTTTTCACTTTTCTCTTTGGAAGCTTACTTTACCCTGGCAGCAAAATAGGTTTTATTTTAAATATCTCCCCAAACAAAATAAAACTGAATGGTAACATTAAAATGAATATATAATTCCACTGAGATGTAAGAGATATCATCTAGACGTAGAAACCTTAAGAAACAGTTAAGTGGCTAGAAGGAACTCTTTCTTCACATTCAATTGTACGAGACCAATGAGGATATAAACGTCTAGAATCATGTGGGTCCTTAAAGCGTACTTTAGGAGTTCCGCTTCTTACATGTCAGCATCCATATTCGTAGGATTTGTCTTCTCTTAATATGAACTATAAATCTCACCATGATCAGCAGGTTAATTCGTTTGTTTGGAGCCCTCTGAGGAAGTTTTTAATTGGAAAATAAATTGGACACATGTAGATGTGGCTTGAAGAAAAGGCAAGTAGACACGTGTTCCACTTTCTCCTCACGAGGAAGGGCATCTACTTCTTTCACTAAATTGCACTTAACATAACCACAGGACCTCAAGCTCTGTACACATCAACACTTGGCCTCTGCCTTTTCCTTTCCTACAATGAAGGAAAATGCATAAATGCATTTGTTGACAGTACTGACAAAGACTGGCTTGTGGAATAATCAAAACCCTGATTTCTGTCATTAGCTGAATGCTTACAAAACGCATCTTCCTGCCTACATTCCAGACGCTTCTTATTTTACTAGCTCTTTGTTATGAGTTTTGAGACTAAATTGTAAAGTGTCAAGGGAAAAGACTTTCGTATGCAAGGTTCATGGGAATGGCATAAACTTGAACTCCCCAGAAACCCTGCAACATTTATTTATAGGCTCTTCCAGTCAGTTTACATCCCATAGTAAGCCTTCCAGGTCTTGCCTTACATGCAGAGTCAACAGGAAATGAGTAAGCAACCTTTTGGTCTACCTTACTGCTGTTGCTCATTATTATTATTTTTAATTAATTAATTTATTTTTGGCTGCGTTGAGTCTTCGTTGCTGTGCGCGGGCTTTCTCTAGCTGCGGAGAACGGGGACTACTCTTCCTTGCGGTGCGCGGGCTTCTCATTGTGGTGCGATGGCTTCTCATTGCGGTGGCTTCTCTCATTGCAGAGCACAGACTCTAGGCACATGGCCTTCAGTAGTTGTGGCTCACGGGCTCTAGAGCTCAGGCTCAGTAGTTGTGGCGCAAGGGCTTAGTTGTTCCGCGGCATGTGGGATCTTCCTGGACCAGGGATCGAAACTGTGTCCCCTGCATTGGCAGGCGGATTCTTAACCACTGCGCCACCAGGGAAGCCCCTCTCTTGCTCATTAAGTAAAGGCTGTGGCTAAAAGTATTCATGTGGGAATAATCTTTCCCTGCAACTTTTATTTCCTAGGGAACGAGCAGTGAATACATCCCAGCCTGGGTCCCTTCAGTTTACTGTGGGAAACCTGAAGCCAGAAGCCATGTACACCTTCCGAGTCGTGGCCTACAACGAGTGGGGACCAGGGGAGAGCTCTCAGCCCATCAAGGTGGCCACTCAGCCTGAGTGTGAGTATGAGACAGGAAGGGCAAATTTAGAAATCATTTGTTTTCGTTGGCGATATCTTTGAATCCTTTCATAATAATTTATTGAGGTGACGGAATGGAAGGAATATTTCTGAAGCAACATGTTTAACCCGAGGGTTTTTAAAGGTAAGATAACTTTAACAAAATGGCCTTCCCACTTTGGCCATATCTCCATAATGACAAATTAACAACTATCAAGGCCTGGTCCATCCACACAGTCTACATGTTCACTCCCGAGTAAGTGACTGACTCTACCTGCCAGTACTTCATCATCAACATTGGGTTTCAGCCTCCTGCATTGATTTTTTCAGATTTTTCTAAGTTTGTCTATAAAAAGTGTAACATCAAAGGAGAAGAAAAATGGCATAGGACTTCCCAACACAGGGATTATTCAAGAACTTACTCATGCACTGAATGCCCTTAAGAAGCTTCCAAAAGTGAATCTAGATTTAAGAAACGTAAAGAGAAAATCTCTATTGGGCAATCTCATTGTCCTTTAACATAAATCACTATATTAAGCTCCATGATCACAAAGTAATGCAGCTGAATGTTATTGGACCAAGTTATAATTTAGCGATTTGTACTTTTATAAAGGAACAGCCCCCAAACTGTACATTTGAAAAATATTTCTGTATTGTACAAAATTTTGATTTTTCTACTAAACGTCTAATTTATTTGGAAAGATTATTATTGATGAGTAGTCTGCCAGCTTTATTTGGTTCAGAGTTTTAAAAAATTGTGATCTAACAGCTAAATGACATGAAGGACTACTTGTAACAAAGTACATTATTTAGAGATTTAGACACCTAGTTTCATCTACTCCTGTTCTTTGTTTTTGTTTTTTTGAATGATGCTATTTTATCTGTATTCCCAACCATTTTATTTAAAACTATATTTAACCTCAAAATCACCTCACATGCTTTTGGAAGAAGGTGAAGTAGAAATCAGAAAGATTTTCATTGGTACATATGAGAAAATAATCTTTGGACTAGGTCAGTTCTTAAGGATTTGAAATCAATATGTTGAAGAAGAGCAACAGAGACGTAGTCTGGCAGCTGGTATCATGCTCTGCACACTGGGCAGAATCTCCGTTCCTTCTTCCACTCAGCCAACGCTACAAAGACCAGATGAGGACAAATTGCAATAAAGTATTTGTTGGGGGTGGGGTTATGACTAAGCTGGACAAGTCTTAGAGATATTTGCCTCATAGAAATAAAACCTCACATAGCATCTTTAAGGGCATAGTAATGTACAGGTTTCAGATCACATAAAAAGAAATTAAATTGAGTTATTTGTAGTGAGGTGGATGGACCTAGAATCTGTCATACAGAGTGAAGTAAGTCACAAAGAGAAAAACAAATACCGTATGCTAACACATATATATGAAATCTAAAAAAACAAAACAAAAAAAAGTGGTTCTGAAGAACCTAGGGGCAAGACGGGAATAAAGACGCAGATGTACTAGAGAATGGACTTGAGGACACAGGGAGGGGGAAGGGTAAGCTGGGACAAAGTGAGAGAGTGGCAGTGTATATATGGACATATATACACTACCAAATGTAAAATAGCTAGCTAGTGGGAAGCAGCCTCATAGCACAGGGAGATCAGCTCCGTGTTTTGTGACCACCTAGAGGGGTGGGATAGGGAGGGTGGGAGGGAGGGAGGCACAAGAGGGAAGACATATGGGGATATATGTATATGTATAACTGATTGACTTTGTTATAAAGCAGAAACTAACATACCATTGTACAGCAATTATGGTCCAATAAAGATGTTAAAAAAAAATGCAGCCTCCCAGGCAGGACAGGCTAAATAATTTGCAGGACCCAGAAGCTACAGTAGAGCGTTAAGCCGTGCTCCACGTGGGACCCTCCTAAGCGTGGGATCTTGTGCGGCTTCGTTAGTCGTATGCCCACAAAGCTGGTCCGACTTCCAGGTTTCTCTTCTTAAGAATGTTTTGTTGCTGTTTGGATTGAAATCATGAGATAATGCTGATTTCCACTTTGCAGTGACTATGTTCACATGTAATTTGAGTCATCAATTTCTTCATTGACTTTTTTTTTTAATTAATTAATTTATTTATTTTTGGCTGTGTTAGGTCTTCATTTCTGTGCTAGGGCTTTCTCTAGTGGCGGCAAGCGGGGGCCTCTCTTCATCACGGTGCGCAGGCCTCTCACTATCGTGGCCTCTCTTGTTGCGGAGCACAGGCTCCAGACGCCCAGGCTCAGTAGTTGTGGCTCACGGGCCTAGTTGCTCTGCGGCATGTGGGATCTTCCCAGACCAGGGCTCAAACCCATGTCCCCTGCATTGGCAGGCAGATTCTCAACCACTGCGCCACCAGGGAAGCCCCTCTTCAATGACTTTTCACAGATCGTATATATACAGAATCAATAACTTTTAAGAATATTTGGTATTTTAATCAATAAACTTGAATAAAAACAAATTAAGTCAAAATATGTATTTTTGAAAATGGTATATGCCATGTTGTATACAGAATGATAGTTGAAAAACCCATAAAAAATTCTGTAAAACAATCTTGTTCAGTTTTCTCATGGCAGAACTTAAACTTTAAAAGAATGTTCATTTTCAGAAGATCCAATTTCTATGGATCGTCTGAATTCTTCACTTCCTAATCCAACTATTATCCCTGGAATTCTTTTAGTGTACTTTTCAAGGCTGACTGGCTATGATTACATTACATTTCTGATGAAAATTCTACATAGTCAGTTTCACTTCTAGGACTGGGCAACATTATTTTTCTTCTATTAATACCATTATTTTTAAGTATCCAGTTTGAAAATCAATATCCAGCATTTTTTTTTTTTTTTTTGCGGTACGCGGGCCTTTCACTGTTGTGGCCTCTCCCATTGCGGAGCACAGGCTCTGGACGCGCAGGCTCAGCGGCCATGGCTCACGGGCCCAGCCGCTCCGCGGCATGTGGGATCTTCCCAGACCGGGGCACGAACCCGTGTCCCCTGCATTGGCAGGCGGACTCTCAACCACTGCGCCACCCGGGAAGCCCCCAGCATTTTTTTAATTCACATTTTTAAAAACAAAGGGACATTTCCTAGCCAAGGGAAGGAAAGTCTTTTTCATTTGTATACTGACTAGTAATAACGCCTCATTTCATTAAAAACATTACTCATGATACGTTTTTAGTATAATTAATCAAAAAAATAAGTCTGTGATTATTTGTATTACACATATGGCCTTAACCTTTATAAAGTAAAAACAATAGCATAATTCAACTTACAAGTGTGTTTAATGAACACCCACTGTGTTCCTAATACTGTTCTACACTGTCTGACAGGTTAAGAAAGCATATGTATGTAATGAAGTAACAGCACTTAGGGCTCTCAGAAGCTTCCTGAGGAAGCAAATATTTTAAATATGTCACAGCAACAAAACAAGTAAGGAAACCTGTAAGAATTTGTTAAATGAAATATTAAAAGTCTGAATCACAGATTGGTTTATGAGCCCATTACTTGTGACGGCCGAGGCATATGATGCCAAGAGCTCAGCCTCTGTGTACCGGTGCCAGATCGAATCTCGGAGACAGAGTTTTGGGCAAAGTAGAAAAGAATAGCTTTATGGCTTTGCCAGGCAAAGGGGAACACAGCAGGCTCCTGCCCTCGAAAACTAAGTGTACCAACCAGGGCGGATTTGCTGAGGAGTTTTATGGCAGTGGTTCAAGGGTGGGGTTGCTGATAAGATTAGGGTGTGTACAGGGTTTAGGCTCTTTAATCTTGTTTCAGGTAATCTTCTTGATGAACTTTCTGGTCCCTTTAGTCTGGCCTCAGATGGTCTCCTCTGGCATAAAGAATGCTAACATCTTCATTTGCTGGGTGTTAATTCTATAAAGGGCTTAAAGGCAGTGTTATGTGTATCCCTTGAGGCAGCAGCGGGACCCTGCCCCAAGGCTGCACTATTGTTCCTTGACAGTTCCTCCCTTGTCTCTACATCCCCTCCCTTCCCAGATTAGCAACTGTTCAAATCTGCCCTTTGGATCTCAGGGAAGGTCATGGAGGCTGGAGTCTGTTCCCTACAAGAAACGGGGGACATGAAAATGCTTCCATGCCCAGGAGCCCCGTAGGGTCCTGCTCGGTCTCACATATTGTCTAGGTAATTTTTTATGCCTTAATCATATTGTGCTTACCTCCTCAAATAAGTGCTTTATTACAAAGACAGCTGCTTTGGTCCTTTGTATATACCTTCCATTCTTCCTCATTCAGAAAGCAGTCTGAGAATTTATGTAGAATAACTCACTGGGTGCTGGTTTCTGTAAGCATTTACTTTGCTTAAAAATTAGCATAAATGATGATAAGGCATAAAATAAAAACTAAACACCTAACTGAATAAAAGGTTACTTGTTGGTATTGTTGTCTCATATAAGTTATCTTTCTCCAGAAAATGAAAGTAGAAAATCATTCTGGGTTTGAAACATTGAAAGTATCTTGAAGTTTTTTCATTAAGGGCAGTGATAGTGGTCTTACAATGCTAACTGTATTTTGGCCTTTAATAACACCTTTGTTTTATTAAATCACCTCTCTTCTTACCACTGTATGGAGTAAGGATTATTTCCTTTGCAGACCATTGTTTACTTGCAGGGTGACCTGATTGTGTTTCATTAAGAATTGGATAATTGTCCTTGGATAATTAATCTCTTGCTGAGTAGATAGGTAGATAGGAACAGTTCAGCCCAGATAAACAGTACTTTAGAATATCTTTTACATGTGCAAAACAGTAAACTCCTTCAGTTCATTTAGATTAAGAGTATTGTGTAGCTTACTCGCTGTCTTTATTACAGACATTAGGATAAATAAATTATGTTATCAGGACTAACATGTGTATTTCATCTTCTGTTGTTAACACAAAATGCCATTTTAGCAATTTAAAAATATTTCTAGGATAAGGAACACTTCATCTTCTCCAAACCTGCTCAATAATACACCAATTCCTGAGTAAGATGGAACACCTTAGAGATCCTGTGCTTCATTTCCTCCTCTCCCCACTCCCCCCCACCTCCCGTCCCACCCCCTCCCCTCCCTCCCCTTTCTTTTCCCTACTCTTTCTTCTCTCTCGACTTCTTATAAGCTCGTCCTTCTGTGTTTTTAGAGGAAGTTCAGAGGCTGATTTTATTACTTGGTTAGAATTGCAGAATTTAGAGGCAAAGGTGGGGGGACGTTTTCATTGTTCTCTCACTGACAAAATGATCTTATCTGTTGAAAATGGGTCTCGTGTGGTTAGCGTTTGCTTGCTCGTTTTATCACTGTTTTTCCAAATGTGATGTAGTAATTGTACACTAAAATGACATAGCTTTTATACAAATTGAATTTCAAGGTTTCCATATTATTTGAAAATAGCAACTCTGTTATGAAAACCATATTCTCAAGGAATAAACACTGATGGAAAACATGTCTGAAATATAAATCAGCCAGCAGCTGTTTCTGAAAAGTGCACACGTACTGCAGTAATCATTTAAAGAGATCAGCAGCCCAAGATCCAGTTTATGAAATAATCACCCAGAATACAAAGGCTTGATTTATAGGAAGGTCTGTGTCTCCTGATTATATCTTCCTTTGGCTAAACCCTTGCTCTTCCCTCTGCCTTTATGGTGTATAATTTCTTTGCTGTATTATCAGCCAGATTTAAGTCCCTGTGTGCTTAAGACTTGTCTAATCTTTTCATACCACATGTGGAGAATTTTTGAATTATTATTTGGGGTCCTTTAAGATGCTATTAAGGCAGTTTAATCATGAAGGATGTTAAAATGGACCACATACTGGCTGGAGGCTTGAGTTAGAACGGGGAGCCTATTTGCTAGACCACAACCCAATTATCCACAAAACCCTTTTATAGTTAAGTGTTGTAAGTAATATTCTTAGTCCATTATATTCTTTACACTGAAAAGATGAGTGAAAGCAACCCCCAAATCGACTTTAGAATATATTATACAGAGGAAATAGGACTTCCCTGGTGGTCCAGTGGTTAAGACTCTGCGCTTCCACTGCAGGGGGCACGGGTTCGATCCCTGGTCAGGGAACTACGATCCCACATGCTTCGCTGTGCAGGCTAAAAATAAAAACAAAAACCAAAAATACTTTACGGGGCTTCCCTGGTGGCACAGTGGTTAAGAATCTGCTTGCCAATGCGGGGGACATGGGTTCGAGCCCTGGTCTGGGAAGGTCCCACATGCCGCAGAGGAACTAAGCCCTTGCGCCACAACTACTGAGCCTGTGCTCTAGAGCCCGCGAGCCACAACTACTGAGCCCACATTGCCACAACTCCTGAAGCCTGCGTGCCTAGAGCCTGTGCTGCACAGCAAAGAGAAGCCACCGCAATGAGAAGCCTGCACACCTCAACAAAGAGTAGCCCCTACTTGGTGCAACTAGAGAAAGCCCACACGCAGCAACGAAGACCCAAGGCAGCCAAAATAAAATAAATAAATTTTAAAAAAGATAATTAACTGTTTAAAAAAAGAATATATTATACAGAGGAAATAGACATATTTGCCTTTTTCATCTGTCCCTGGATTTTTTTTTTTTAATTCTAATAAAGCTCTACTTCTATGGTTGTTATGGGGGGTACTGGAAAGTCTCTGAACATTATGTCTCCAAACATTACTATCCATATCCTAGGACAAGTTCCTTAATCCTTGAAACCTCATTGTCCTTGATTATAAATTGGAGATATGAATGATTTACCCCTCCTCCTCCTGATGCCAAAAGCGCAGCCTCTCTGTGCACCGGTGCTGAATCGAATCTCGGAGACAGAAGTTTTGGGTGAGGTAGAAAAGGATAGCTTTATCATTTTTCCAGGCAAAGGGGGACACAGCAGACTCCTGCCTCAAAACACTATGTATCCCAACCTAGGAGGATTTGATGAGGAGTTTTAGAGCAATAGTTCAAGGGTGGGGTTGCTGACAGGATTAGGGTGTGTGCAGGGTCTCAGGTGGTCTGACTCTTAATCTTGATGAGCTTCTCTGGTCCATTTAATTTTGCCTCAGGTGGTTTCGTGGCTGGGCCTCCCTTGACCACCAACTGTTTGCATCTGCCCTTTGGAACTCAGGGAAGGTCATCGAGGCAGGAGTCTTGCCTACAAGAAACAGGGTCCAAAAAGGCTTCCGTGCCCAGGAGCCCCACAGGGTCCTTCTCAGTTTCATTCCCAGGTTGTAAAGATGAAATGTGATAACATATGGGAAGCCCCTGAGTCTTACCTGGCATCTAGTAGGCACTCAATAGAGAGAAGTTGCCTGCCCCTAATGGGATCAAATGGAAACATAATTCCAACTGCCCTGCACTGACAACCAAAGTGGGACACTCTAGAGTAATCACTAAGGTAATAAGGCTTGATTACTATGCAATCAGCCATTTACGTATATTATTACTTTCCCCCTAATCATCCCCTCCCTCTTACTTAGCACGCTATTGTAGACTGGTTTGTTGTCTAATTTGCCTCTTGTACATCTTTGCAACCCTAACTAAAATTTGAAGCTTTATGAGCAGAAAACACTCTATTATCCCATAACATGTGTCACAGCATTGCCATTTTGCGAATAGCTAGCTGGTTAAAATTTGCTGGTAGAATCTGATTTGTACTTAATTGGTGGTGGAGATGATACGTATCAGCAGTGTTTATTCATCATGATTCTATAAATTAAGCAAGCCAAGTAAATTACAGTTCTGGCTAGCTAATTTCTTGTATCACTTAAACTGGTTTCCAATTACTGACTGCACTGCATGGTAATTTGAGTGAATATTTGGGATGACTGTGGAGGAGAAGTTGACCGTGAGCCAATCAGCTGGTCCAGTTTTGTGGTCGTGTACGTGGCTATAGACTAATAGTAGAAAGAAAGAAATATAAGCACTGATGTTTCATCTTTTTAGGTAACACACAAATGCTGGTATAATTTAAATATTCTCTCATTGCAAAACATGTTTTCAGGTATTACAAGTATAAGATGAGAGACATTAAAGGCTTATGGTATGGTATCCCCGGCAACGAAGGCTTAAGGAATCCATTTGGATTTTTTTTTTTTTTTTTTTTTTTTTTTTTTTTTTTTTTGCGGTACACGGGCCTCTCACTGTTGTGGCCTCTCCCGCTGTGGAGCACAGGCTCTGGACGCGCAGGCTCAGCGGCCATGGCTCACGGGCCCAGCCGCTCCGCGGCATGTGGGATCTTCCCAGACCGGGGCACGAACCCGTGTCCCCTGCATCGGCAGGCGGGCTCTCAACCACTGCGCCACCAGGGAAGCCCCCATTTGGATTTAATGGTCAATTAGCGAGGTATTATATCTTCTACAATGATGTATATTACTGGAAGAATTAGAGGTAGGCTTGTGAGTGTGGGTTGTTTAATCACGTTAGAAAAATTGAAAGCAAAAGGTGAGTCATTCTGTACTTATTCATTCAGTCAGTCAGTCATTCAAAATGATTCTTTTGTGCTATGTCCTAGACTTCATGGTCCCATACAATCACCATTACTACATGTGCCTATTTACATTTCAATGTATTGATGTAATATAAACTCTAAAAGGCAGGCACACTAACCACATCTGTCAAGGTAACACTTAAAATTTAAATAAAATTGAAAACTAAAAATTCAGCACCTCATTAGCCACATTTCAAGAGTTCATATATGACTGCTGGCTACTGTATAGGACAGCACAGAGAACATGACCATTATTGCAGAAAGTTCTATTGGGCACCCCTGATCTAGATGCTCTGCTAGTACATGAGGGTACAAAAGCAAGTCAGAAAATGTCCTGACTCCCAAGGAACTATTAGTCTAGTGTAAACTATTTTAATTAAGCAGAACTCATTAAAAAGGTATTTAATAGATTAGTCCCCTTTGAAAGTTGAAAAAGTTCATTATGTGTTGAATTAATGTGAAAGATTAAGTTTTAAAAGACCAGAGAATCTAGATCTGAACATATTTTCTGATTAGTTTCTCAAAGCTCCCTAAATATTTTCTCAGATTAAAAAAAATATATACATATTATATATATTTATATATATAATATGTATATATATATATATATATATCTTTCAGTGCAAAATTAAGGATGAAGGACAAAGATGACTTGTTGTTTGGGTTAATCAGTGGTACAGCATAATTCAATTCCCCTAAAAAGCCTCTACTGGTTCCTTGTTACTCTCTCTGAGCACAAAGCATAATTCAAGCTTCTTCCACTGGTATAACCAAACATCTAAAGAAGCTATCTACTTGGTGAGAAAGTATAGAGAAAAAAGCTACAGATTTCTGACTGCTATTAGGGAGTGTGAAGAAAGATGACAAGAGAGTGTCATAATAATGAGAAGTTCCTGGAGAGTATGGGTATCTAGCCTGGGATAATGAGCTTCCAAAAAGGTAGATTTGTTTTGGGTTTAATTGCCTCGTTTGGTTATGTAGCTACTGAAAACGAAAGTAGGTTGCTTGGTAAACTGAATTAGAGCAAAATAGAGCTTGAGCATCATCAGGGATATTGTCGTCATGCTGCAGCAGCCAAATAAAACTCTACTTCAGAGATAAAACAGCTGAGCTAAGCTCTTTTAATGGGACTCCTTCAGTCATATTGGATTCTGTGGAAAGCTGGTGTTCATGAAGTGAAGAAGAGTAAAGACACACAGAGAATATAGCATTTTTACTCATATGTATTTATATATTCTCTCATCTTGACAGCCCTTTTATCTGAATGGTCCATAAGCAATTATTGAGCACCTACTATGTGTCAAGCCTTTTATAAGGTGCTGGAGAGATAGAAGGTAAAATAAGATGGGCAGAATAGTATCCAAAAGTTTAGAGATGAAATTTTTGAAGAAAATATAGTCAGATAAATTGTTCTAAATCATACTGTGGGATCAAATTTATTTCCTCTTTTTTTTAACCTAAAGTTAGGATTATAAGATATTAGCATATAAATAATATATAATTTAATACATATATACATACATCTATATACACACATATACATTTTGTGTTTTAGTATGAAACATGATAGTACTTTTTAGAAAGTAGCACCTGAAGAAATTTATAGTTGACTATCCTCATGTGATACCCAACCCATAAAGAGTGAAACTCATTTTTTTTTAACATCTTTATTGGAGTATAATTGCTTTACAATGGTGTGTTAGTTTCACTTTATAACGAAGTGAATCAGCTATACATATACATATATCCCCATATCTCCTCCCTCTTGTGTCTCCCTCCCACCCTCCGTATCCCACCCCTCTAGGTGGTCACAAAGCACCGAGCTGATCTCCCTGTGCTATGTGGCTGCTTCCCACTAGCTATCTATTTTACATTTGGTAGTGTATGTATGTCCATGCCACTCTCTCACTTTGTCCCAGCTTACCCTTCCCCCTCCCCGTGTCCTCAAGTCCATTCTGTACATCTGCAACTTTATTCCTGTCCTGCCCCTAGGTTCTTCAGAACCTTGTCTTTTCTTTTTTAGGTTCCATATATATGTGTTAGCATACGGTATTTGTTTTTCCCTTTCTGACTTACTTCACTCTGTATGACAGACTCTAGGTCCATCCACCTCAGTACAAATAACTCAATTTCGTTTCTTTTTATGGCTAATATTCCATTGTATATATGTGCCACATCTTCTTTATCCATTCATCTGTTGATGGACACTTAGGTTGCTTCCATGTCCTGGCTATTGTAAATAGAGCTGCAATGAACATTGTGGTACATGACTCTTTTTGAATTATGGTTTTCTCAGGGTATATGCCCAGTAGTGGGATTGCTGGGTCATATGGTAGTTCTACTTTTAGTGAAACTCATTTTTAAATCACTATTTTATGGACTCTTTTAACTGCAGGTTATATTCTGCCTACTCTGAAGTATCTTATGTGCTACACAAAAGGATAATAATTTGACTTTAACTCTTATTCTCTGATTCCAGTGTTCCTGCATTGTTATATTGTTTTAATAAAGATATTATTTCTACTTTGTAGGAACACAGCTGAGGGGAATAATACCTACAACTATTCCCTGTTCTGTGAAAACTCTTTTGGGTCTCAGCCCAATCTTCCCACCTTGGGAAGCCCCATATCACATCCAATATTGAGTTTAAACTGGGCCAGAATTTCTGACCGCAGGATGTTTGACAGATACAGGGGATTTCCATGGGTTGAAATTGAAAGATTTTTAAGATGAGGCCACACAATTACTGCTTTCAATGTACGATGTTAAAATTGGAATCAAGATGGTGCCACCAGTGTCCAAGAGGAAATGATCATGGCCTTTTATTAACTGGAAGTCGAATAGTGGAACTCTGAGCCCGTGATTAATGCAGGTAGCCTGCTCATTACCACCTTATTTGAATCTGTAATGAGTGTTCCGGGTCTTTAGAATGGAGGAGAGAGAAAGGTAGTTGAGAACAAGCATTCAGAAATCAGATTGGATTAGAATTCTGTCATTTTTACTTACTAGCTAACTAGGGTGAGCTGGTTTTGCTAAACCACAGCTTCCTCATATGTAAAATAGGGAGATCTTGCAGGGATGTTGTAAAACTTAAAAGAAAAATCCGTAAAATGGGACAAAACAGTACATCCTCAAATGATTATCCTGAGAATTCAATGAGGTGTTTAGCATAAAATACTTAGCCTGCTGTCTGGCACTTTTTCAGTCCACAATTAATGCTATTATAATCTTGCATTCCATCACTGCTGTATTCTGATTATTCTCATGAAGTCATGTTCCTTAACATGCACATAATTTGTTCATTTCTATCTATGGGCTGCTGACATGTGTTTGAAATGCTCTCTTTCTTCTTTAGGCTATTTCATAAGTCTCTTGTATTTCGATTTTACGATTTTATTTAAGATTTGAAAAGCAGAAGCCCACTCTGGCTAATTCACCCCATGGATCCGTTAGTCTGCATAAGCTCATTTTTCCCGCTCCAAATTTGTTCACGTCTTTCATTCATTCATTTTTTTCTTTCAACAAATAGTTATTGTGTGACCCTAGTGGGCTACCCTGTATTTCTCAGCACTGGGAGTTCAGCAGTAAAAAAAAAAAAAAAGACAGACAAATGTTTATCTTTATGAGGCTTCTATTCTAGCAATAGGAAGGGACAATAAACAAATAAAAATAAAGCATGCAGAAGAATAAACTAGTTTAAGGAGATAGAGAATGAAAAGGATAGAGGTGATTCTAGAAAGGAAAGTCAGGAGAGCCTTTCTGAAGAAGAGGCGTTTAAGGGGACCTGGGAGTGAATTCGGAGGGATGCCAGCAAAGACCTCGGGCAGCCACATTTTAGGCAGAGCCAACAGCAAGTGTCAAGTCCCTGGAGAGGAAGAGGAAGAGGACCACTGTGTGGCAGCAGAGCAAAGAAGAGGGGGAGTGAAGAGAGGAGCCCACAGGTAGCAGGGCCCAGGCATGAGAAACCTTGAAGCCACAGTAAGGAAGGTGGATTAGTTCTCAGTGCAGAGGCATCTGCACAGGAGGGGGTGACATGATGTAATTTTCATTTTAGAAGTGGGAGCTAGAGAGGAGGCTAATTGGAGGGTGTGTGGGGAGGGGAGAGACATGAGGGACAAATCAAGACTTTTTAAAAATATATGTTAGGTTTGGGCTTCCCGGGTGGCGCAGTGGTTGAGAGTCCGCCTGCCGATGCAGGGGACACGGGTTCGTGCCCCGGTCCGGGAAGATCCCACATGCCGCGGAGCGGCTGGGCCCGTGAGCCATGGCTGCTGAGCCTGCGCGTCCGGAGCCTGTGCTCCACAACAGGAGAGGCCACAACAGTGAGAGGCCCACGTACCGCAAAAAAATAAATAAATAAATAAATAAATAAAAAGTTAGGTTTGACTGTTAAATGGATTCAGGTTTTATTTATTTAATTAGACTGTAAGTTCAAAGAAGGTGCCCAATATTTTGAATAGAAAAATAAAAGAAAACGCCACATACTGCTAGCCAACGGCCAAGGTCATGCAGTATTTAGCTTCTTATAGTGGCAAAACTGAACAGTTGGAGTAACAGGGGCAAATTCTCCATGTTGTCAACTATAAAATATCTGTGCCCTACATGTCCCTGATTCATGTGTTACAGGGATATGCACAGTGCCATGCTCAGAAGACACTCAAATATTTGTCAATCACAGAGAAGCATCCTTCTTAGAAAGCATCCTGGCAGGCCAGTGAAGTGTAATTTGATTGGCTGATCCCAGAAAGGGAGAATTGACTAAAAGGATGCCTCAGATGCACAGCCCAGTCTTCTTGCTGCCAAGATTTTCCAAGAAACCAATCCAAAGGGGGCTAGTTAGTGCCAAAATAAGTGTTAGCCCAGAACCAGCTTGTTTTCTGATATGTCCTTTGCCTGTGTTCATTAAACAGGAGATTGAATTCTAATAGGATGTCTGTTCAGAAATGACCCAGACGTTGAGTCCCCTTATTCCCTGAGATGGCATCAGGATTTTATCAGTGGAAGCCTGGTTTATAGGTCCAAGTAAAGACTACAGAAGTCACAAGGAGTTTGCGTTTCGGTTTGTAATATCCCTTTTCTTTACCCTTTTCCCTGTCTTGGGAAATCTTATACACCCCGTTAACTCAGGGTACCCAGAATCCAAAACATTCACCCAGTGATCTGAAGCATAAAGTCAAGTTCATAAAGTCTATTTGAGATAGCTGATTTCAATCATTGAGTTATACAAAGAATAAATTTGGGGATCAGGGAGCTTAAGGCCAGTCGTAGGATGGGTCAGTACACAGCGGGTATCACCAGGCCTATATCTATGTCTAGATTGCTCATCCAGGGTTATTTATGTTAGATAACTCTGCTTACAAAAAATCTGTTTCCTCATTTTGAAAATGGATGTAACACTAAACCAATATACGAAATACCTGGGTTCTAGACTGAGACATTCTCTGTATATTGCTGTTATGTGTTTGAGAAGGTCACTTACCTTTTCTGATTTTCAATTTTCTCTCCTAAAATAGGGATTATCCTGCCTGTGTTAGTTCCCTGGGGCTGCTATGACAAAGTGTCACATGTTGCCTGGTTTAAAACAACAAAAATGTATTCTCTGACAGTTCAGGAGACTAGAAATCTGAAATCAAGGTGTCAGCAGACGCATGCTCCCTCTGAAGAAAAATCTTCCCTTGTTGCTTCCTGGCTTCTGGTGGTTTTGGCAATCCTTTGGCATTTTTTGGTTTATAGGTGTATCACCCAGTCTCTGCTTCCATCTTCACATGACCTTCTCCCCTCTGTGGCCATGTCCCTTTGTGTCTTCTTTTTTTTATAAGGATGCCAGTCATATTGGATTTAGAGCCCACCCTAATCTAGTATGACTTCACCTTAATTTAGGTAATTATATCTGCAAAGGCCTTTCTGGGTACACGTGAATTAGGCAGGGGGCGGTGGATGGGGGAAACTATTCAACCCAATACATAAACTTCCCTAAAAATCATATAGATTGTTAGTAAGTTTCCAAGTAATGTGGGTGAGGACTGAGAAAACTATTATATACATATATATATGCACACACACACACACACACACACACATACATATACATATATGCATACATATACAGACATTTTTTTTCATTTTTATTGGAGTATAGTTGATTCACAATGTTGTGTTAGTTTCAGGTGCATAGCAAAGTGAATCAGTTATACATATACATTTATTCACTCTTTTTTAAGATTCTTTTCCCATATAGACCATTACAGAGTACTGAGTAGATTTCCCTGTGCTGTGTACAGTAGGTCCTTATTGGTTACCTATTTTATATACAGTAGAGGGTATATGTCAATCCCGATCTCCCAATTTATCCCCCCCACCTTACTCCCTGGTAACCATATTTCTACATTGACTCTGCTTCTGTTTTGTAAATAAGTTCATTTGTACCCTTTTTTTAGAGAAGAGTTAACATCTATCCTTCTCAAACTATTCCAGAAAATTGCAGAGGAAGGAATACTCCCAAGCTCATTCTATGAGGCCAGCATCACCCTGATACCAAAACCAGGCAAAGATATCATAAAAAAGAAAATTACAGGCCCATATCACTGTTGAACATAGATGCAAAAATCCTCAACAATATACACATTTTTTAAAAATTAAGAAGCTACCTTTTTCATTTAAAAAATAATTTCAGTTATTGTCTCTCAAGCAGAGAAATATTAAAAGTACCCTTAGTTCCTTAACATCATATTTGATATGTTCCTACCTTCTTCCGCTCTCCAGAATTCTAACCCTGCCTTGTAGGCTGTAGGACACAGTACTTTCTGAATATTAAGGACTGCGCACTGCTTAGGTGGCCCGAAGCGAACTAGCAAGTGAAAGAAATCAGCTGAGTAACAGTTTGCAGAAGCTGCCAGCATGAGCTGTGGCAGGCACTGGCCACACCCTCAGATTTCCTCTGTTTGACCTTCAGTTGATGAAAACGCCATGATCTTTTACTCGCGAACATTGATGGCAGCACCTTGACTTTGGTTTTAACAGCTACAACCCAAAGCATTAATTGCGTGTCATCACCTTGAAATCTTTCAACTTCAGCCCATAGCAATCCCCTGTACCTGTGAAACATCCTGTGAAAAAGAATTTTGGTCCAACCTAACTCCTCCATTAGCTGTGACGAAATTAAATGCGACAAAACTAACACTGTCAGAGTTGTGATTAGAACATGGCATGACATTCCTACCACAGTGCTAACGCATGTCTGTGTGTCAAGATTAGCCGTGATAATTTCAGGGAAATGGAAAAACAGTTAGCTGAAAGCTAACTGCATTTGAACAATTCTGTAATGAGTTAAAATTCTTATTATTCAAGAAAACATTGCCATAACAGTATAATATTTAAAAAATCCCAGCATTATTGAGCTTATGCCAGTCTGAGTGAGTTATGCTAACCCCCACGCTGAAGAACATGCTAGGGACATCATTTCTCCTCCCTACTGTAAATCACTTGAGCTTAACCTTCAGTCTGCTGTCTGCTGAAGACTTGATTCAAAGTCTTCTCCTACTACCTTGCAGTGAAATAAAAAAATTATTATTATCACTTCCATTCTTCAGAGGGACTGACTTGTAGTTCAATCTAACCAAATGCTTAGGATCCCCAGAAATGACTTGATGCCCCTTCTGGGTTATGTTTCATCATTTAATATAATTTTAAACCACAAATAACAGTGTAATAATAGATTGAACGTATCACTCACATCTTAGATTATGCCAACAGCTTGATTAATTTTATCACTTGGAGTATGATTTGTTCTCTGTTCTTTTGATAATTTAATGTTCTTACAGTAATTTTGCCACTCTCTTTGGAAATACTAAATTTTCTAGAGTTTTTTTTTTTTTTTTTTTTTTTTTTGCGGTACGTGGGCCTCTCACTGTTGTGGCCTCTCCCGTTGCGGAGCACAGGCTCCAGACGCGCAGGCTCAGCGGCCATGGCTCACGGGCCTAGCCGCTCCGCGGCATGTGGGATCCTCCTGGAACGGGGCACGAACCCCTGTCGCCTGCATCGGCAGGCGGACTCTCAACCACTGTGCCACCAGGGAAGCCCCTAAAGTTCTTGAGTTATTCTAGTGGCATTTCTTACTTCTGTAGTGTTGGGTATGGTAACCACTAGCCACAAGTGTCTGTGGAGCACTTGAAATGTGGCTTTTGCCCAAATTGAGGAGTCCTGAGAGAGTAAAATCCACACTGGCTATTAAAGACTTACTATAAGCAACGTAAACTATCACATTAACACATTTCATATTGATTATGATTTGAAGTGACCGTATTTTAGATATATTAGGTTATATATATATTTTTTAATTAATTTCACTTATTTCATTTTTACCTTTTTAATATGGCTACTAGAAAATTCAAATTACATATGAGTATTCATGCCTCACATTATACAGGACAGGGACGACTGATATATTCCCTATGTCTTATACCCAGCCACAAGGAAGTCAAAAAGATTGCCAATCTGATATTAAAATGAGTTTTGGAGTTATTGAAATACAATGGTTAAACAAATCCATCTTCTTAAGTATTTCTGAATATTATCTAAATAGCGTCATGTTTAACCACTATTTTCCTTATTTTACTCCAGATTTACTGAACATTATCATCAATGGCCTTTGAATGTTTGAGTCAAAGACATTTCTTTCCTATTGGTCTGAAACTTTATGGCACAAATGAAAATTTAAGCCAAGGAGGTGGGGTTGGGGAAATAAAAGGAATCTTTGGATAGAGAATAGTACATCCATGTTCCTGTGTTCAGTTTTACTTAAAGTCATTGTCTAACTTCTGTGAGATGATTTACTGCTGAAGACTATTTGTCTTCCTGCTGCTATCTCTGAACAAGCCCAAATCTTCCATGTGGTTAATAAACTTCTTATCTTTTGAATACTGAACATAAAATAAAATAAAATAAACTTAATCCTCAGGGTGGTTCAGTCAGCAGACGGGGAGCCTTTTAGATGCTTCTTAGAGATAGAGGACAACTAGGTTTTCTGCCCTGTGCAATGATCAATCTTCCCTTTGCACGCGTGTATGTGTAAGGGCATTAAAGGTGCTTCTCAGTGATAAATGTCAGTGGAATCGCAAAGTGAATATTAATTTCAGTATTGTCAAGGTCACATGTGTACCCAGGTTCATTGTTATTGGGATTTTTATTGTTGCCACTGTAAGGAAAGTATTTTTTTTTGAGCTCTTTTTTTCAAGTATCGGGAGCGGAATGGAGCAAAATTCCTCAACACGTATATACGTTGCTTGGAAAAAAGTGCCTTAGCAGAGTCTGATCTGTTAATTGGGGTAATTATTTTGAGTGCCTTAAAAAAGAGCAAAGTGTGGGTTTAGAGGAGCTCAGTTAGGTGGGAATAGAACAAACAGATGATCACAAAATCTGGAGACTAGCTAATGTTCCTAAAAAGCGGCTGACTATATATGGAAAAAGAAAGGAAAAAATTGCAGGAGAAATAAAGAAAGAAGAAAAAAAAGTCTGTGATGAGGCCATTCACAGAACTAGGGTGTGAAATTGTCTAGCCCAGAGCCCACGAAATTAAGAGAGAAGTAAAGATGAAGAAAAATAATAGGTTATGACTATCCATCTGAGGATAAATACCCAGCCAGATATCTCTGTATATAGTGAAGAACCTCAACCCCAGTGTGGGTACCAATAGTGTGATATTCACCTGCCCACACACCACACCCACACACCTGCCCAGTCTCGCTTTAATCCAGTGTTTGCTATCTCAGTGAACAGCATGAGGAACAACCAGCTATGCAAGTCAGAAATACAGGAGTCATTCTTGATGCGTCTCTCCTCTCACTGCCCAACCTCCAGTCCATCAAATGCTGTTGTTTTTACCTTCCCTATAGCTCTTGAATCCCTCTTTTTCTCTTCATGTCCATCACCATCATTCTAAATCAAGCTGTTAACCTTTCTCTTCTGTGCTATAGAATACTCTCCCAACTGGTCTCCCAACACCTACATTTGCCCCCTTCAATTCACAATTTGTATAGTGGACAGAGTACAAAATGATTAAGTCTATCAGTACCTTGACGAGTCATAAAACTCAAAATCTTCCTAACGCCTTTAAGGCCCAGTATGGTCTCACCCCTGATGATCTCTCCCACCTCATCTGGACCTCTCCTAGCTCCTTGTGACCCCATCACCTTAGACTAAATTTTAAGGAAGGTTTCGTTGTTTCCACTGCTGATTCTCATGATGTCCGGCACACTGTGAAAATTGGTAATATTTATTGAGCATTTCCTTGGTACTAGATGCCATTCATAAATGATTTATTATTAATCTCCACAACAAAGCCATGAGGTAGGTGTTGGTATTAACCCCATTTTTTTTGTTGTTGTTGTTGTTTTGTTTTGTTTTTTGTGGTACGTAGGCCTCTCACTGCTGTGGCCTCTCCCGTTGTGGAGCACAGGCTCCGGACGCACAGGCTTAGTGGCCATGGCTCACGGGCCCAGCCGCTCCGCGGCATGCGGGTTCCTCCCGGACCGGGGCACAAACCCGTGTCCCCTCCATCGGCAGGCGGACTCTCAACCACTGCGCCACCAGGGAAGCCCCAACCCCATTTTTAACGTAAAAAAAATTAAGCTCAAGAACATTAAGTAGATTGACCCTGGCTATATAGCCTGAGCAAGGGTACTGGATTTGAACCCAGGGTCTCCTATTCTGGAGGCCACACTCTTTACTGTTTAGTCTCTCTCACCAAAGTTTTATTAGATGGGATGTAGCCCAGATCGGTAACTTCTGTGAAACCTATGTGTTAGGAGAATAGAGTTCTAAATTTCTTCTCTAACTATGGTCCCTCCACAAAGTGTCAGTTTACCCAAGGCAGTTACTTATCTTTTAAAGCCTAGAGATAGATAAACAATACATTTCTTCCCCTATCTTTTAAGGTAGGATCTTTCTGCTGTTATGTAGAAAAACCTACTCGCTTGACTGCTGGAGGAAAGATTGCTGCTTCCTTCTCCTCTAATACACAGCAGCAGGGCTCTTTTATAAAAGCAATCCATACATGTCATTTATTGACTCTATTAAAACTACAGACATCAAATATTGATTTTCCCATACCGACCATAAATACAAGCCAAATTTGAGAAAGGTTGCTGAGATTTAGTTACATCATCACCATGGGGAACACTCTGGGTTGCATTTAGGCTGAAAACACCTGACTCTCTGATGCGTATCTATAATATTTATAGAGAACTGACTTTTTTGTGTGCAGAAGTACGATCCTGAAGTATATACGAGTCTCAAATAAGTGTGAAACAAGCAAGAGGCCTACACCTGTGCCCTTCCTAGGGATTTCTGCTTGGGACTCTTCTATAAGAATTAAACGTACATGTATGGTCTGTATAATAACAAAATAACTGTGTGGAGTATTTATGAGAAGGTTGAAAGGTGTAACTTATGTTTACAGACATAATCCTGGCCAGGACTCATGCTACACGCTATGCAGGTATGGACTGCTATGCTTACTGTTTCCTTTTCACATACAGCTTCTCCTTGTGTTCTTCTTACAATCTTGAGAATTAAGAGGAGCAAATACTTATTCCTCCAATTGTCTGATGAGGGAACCAAAATTTGGAAATGTTTAAGGGACTTGATTTCAGGTAACAATAATATTAATTACTGTATTATTTTGAAGACTTGCTTTTCTATAATAGCATCATTTACAGTACAGTTTCTACATAATATAGAATTATGAACCCATAAGAAAATAATATGCAGAGTGTTAAGGTAGTCTGGTCTAAAGATAAAGTATTATTAAATAGTGAACAGGGGTTTTTGATCCAGGGTTCAAAATTAAGGTGTTTCATTCCCATTTGGGGTATTTTCTTTTTTTTTTTTACCATGTATCACAGTGATAGTTTTCACCTTTCCACTATCTCTGTTTGGAACTTCTCAAAAGTTCTTGACAATTTCTTAGAAAACTCATTTGAATTTTTTTTTTCTTTTGTGAACATTTGTTCCCAAACTGAAGTTCTAGAGGCAAACATCTTGCAAAAAATGGATGAGTTTTTTAACTTTCTTCAAGCATCCTGAGACACACATTTTCTTAGAAATCAGTAGAACACTATTTGATTTGTTGATAATGCTAATAAAATAGATAAGCAATTTAATCATTGATAATTTCATGTTGGTGGGTTGTTTCCTGATTAACTGTGCCATCATTAATTAGTTCACTTTGGAATTATTCTCATTATTTTTACTTAAAGACTTCCTCATCTAAAGCCTTCCCCAAACTATTCTCTAGTGTTTTTCTTTCTGTTGACCAACTTGTAAATTCTATTCCAGAAAGGCAATTATCAAGGCCATTACTCATTAAACTCATTCACACCCATTGACCCTGACTCACTCGATTCCTCCTTCGCATCTGAATTTCCCGTCCTTCCTTTTCCCATCAGTGCAATTTTCAACTGTTGTTCAAGAAACACTCTTGACCAAACTTCCCATAACTATCCTCAATTACTATATACTTCATCAGTAGGTCTATTTCTAGCATTCTTATATACTTCATCATCCGTCCAGTCCAGAGAGGTGTTTTTTTTGTTTGTTTGTTTTTGTGTGTGTTTTCTTTGTCCTAAGAAGTTCCTTAAAAGTCTCTACATGATAAAATATTTCACAGTACTAGAGAAAGCATTGTATTATAAACACATAAAGAGTGTGATTAGACTTTAAAATGAGCTGTTACTTTTATCTAGAAATTTCAATCACAATGGCAAGTAAGGAGACCCAAGCTATTCTGGGAAGAAAATTTTTTAAGTCATTATGATTAGGTTTACATGACAATAAGCCTTCAGTAGTATGGAAATTTAAGCACATTTGGCTGAAACTTTAAGTTTTTAACTTCAGTATTATATTTTTGGCAATTTTGCTGTATCATTAAAAACAGTTGCATTTGACATTACTTAAAAATCTCCAGTTTAGGGCTTCCCTGGTGGCGCAGTGGTTGAGAGTCTGCCTGCTGATGTAGGGGACACGGGTTCGTGCCCCGGTCCGGGAAGATCCCACATGCCACGGAGCGGCTAGGCCCGTGACCATGTCCGCTGAGCCTGCGTGTCCGGAGCCTGTGCTCCACAACGGGAGAGGAAGTCTCCAGTTTAAATGGTTTGAAATCTCATTTGGTCAGGAATCTACATTAGCCCCACTACATTTTACTTTTCTAGGCATCGTTTGTGTTCTCAAGTGAAATTCAGCATAAGCTATGTACTTCACCAAGGTTATTATTGCTTGGTGGTGTTAGTGAAAAATCTGTTACTCAACTGAAAAGACCTTACATTGAGGTCTATCCCTGTAATCACTTTTATTATAAAACTACTTCCAGTTCTAGGACGAATCACAAGAAGACTACTTTTAAGATTTTTTTCCTTCAGAGAGAATCATTAAAGTTTTTCCTCCTATGCTGTCAAAAAATATCCATTATTTAATATATCAGCATTTATACATATTTATATATATAAGTAATATGTAAGTCATAAATCACACATATTTTATATATATGTGTGTATATATATAGATACATCAATATATGTATGTCTACAGACACACAGATGCAGACACATATACGCACACATAATGACACATTTGAGTATATTGTGAGTTAGCAGATAGCACCTATTCAAACCAAAAATATTCAATAAAATGTTCAGGTAATAACTGCTTCCTCCAACCGAATCTTGTCAGACTCCTGTGGTTTTGTAATAGAAACCTACCCCACAGTTTGTGCTTCTTCCTTGCCAAACTACTGTCATATCTCCTAACTGTGCATAGTTCACTCAAGAAGGGTTTTATTATGTTAATAATTGCATTGCCTGCAGGCTTTTTGATGTTGCATTCCCCCTGCAGAATAGAAACAGATTTCATAGAAATATCATTAAAGCTGTTAACTACAGGAGAAAAAAAATCAAAGAGGCAATCAAAGTATGCACTTTATTATCAATAAATGCAAATAGTTTCAGAACTGGTTTGCATTTGAAACACATTCAATGAGGATATCATTGGAAATGGAAGCTGCTGCTTAAATAAGAGAGCTTTGTGGCCTAAATCCATTTGGATCACCACAGATAATTATTTAGATCCCTTGCTATCCATTTTTAAAAATGGACTTAAGAATCATTTTTGTATTAGCACATGAATAAGAAGGTAGACTCACCCTCAGAATTCTGGCCTGAATTGAAGACATGTGAATTATAGGTCATTATTTGAATGACAACACATGTGATTTTTTTTTTTTTTAATGCACAGTTACTTTAGTTCTTAAAAAAAAAAAGTATTTGGTGGCTGTTAAATTAATGATTTAGGAACACTGTACTAAGCAATCATTTTGAAAAGACTTTAAATATTCAAACGTTCAACTAGGTATTCTCTGACACTAACATTTGTCTTCATTTCGGACTACCAGCTGCGAAACATCAGTATAATGGTGAAAAGATATCAGCCTCATTCAGTATTGTGATGACAGAGACATGTCTTGATCCTTCTAAAGTTTTTTCTATGAAAACCTTATATTCACATTCTTATTTGGAAGACGTTATTTAAACTCCCATTTTTAGAAGCATATATTTGATAAATCATAATTTGGAATTTAGTGTGCTCAATACAAATATCAAATTACAGTACAGAGAAGTCAGGAAGGTAGACAAATAGATATTAGAATAGACACAGAGCAAGAGAAAGGAAAGGAAAATAAAATAGGGTATTAATTTGTATATGCCGTTTGATTTTTTGATCATCAGAAGTCCTTGATTTTTTGATCATCAGAAGTCCTAACATTTGGAAAATCTAAAATATTTGATGAATTAAACCAGATGAATTCAAATGCATTTGATTTACCCATGATTTGCAAAATGACATAGAACCATCTATTTCACAAATGTTGAAGATATCTATTTTAAAGTGAAATTATTGCCATATTTCCCATTATAAAGTAATTAATAAGCACTACAAATGATTTGATGATAGAGTCACTGATTTTCAGAGTCAAAAGAAATCAGAGATATTATCTAATCCACTGGGAGCTACCACTTAGGAAATTGTAGACCTTAATGATGGAAACTTTGTACCCTACAACTCAAATAATGTACATATTACATTTTTGAAAGTATGCAGACAATTTCAGGGGGTCCATGGACACCTTGGTCTTTGATGCCAATGACTGGTCTCTATCATGAGTAGGGACAAGAAATCATACCTTCTGACTCTTTTCTTAATTAATCAAGTAGCTCATTAAACTGTAATATTTTTCCCCCCACCCCACTTACCTACTCATACATATATAGAACACAGACATACATCCTGTCATCAGTATAATTATATGTGATAAATCATGCCTTATTAAAGATTCAGCCAACTTTATATGCCATCTTTAGGTTAATATGCAATAAGAACTCATTATAAAGTACCCTGTTACACTATAAACTTATATATAGTCAGAAATTCCTGTTCCTAGTACAAATAGTGACATGTAATACAGCTCATTTACTCTAGCATAGGTATTTAATTTGTTCTTAGGTACAGGTGTTATAATGAATTTCTACTGTAATGCAATATTGAAATTTAAAAAGGTAGTTGGTTAGGTTGACATTGATTGATGAGTTACTTGCATAGATTATGCATCTATTCTGAAATCTTTCCATTCTTTGAAGAAAGAGGTAACTGGAATAGAGATGGAGAGAAATTAGATGCAGTTTGCCACAAAATTATTGTCCAACTGTGGGGATCAGTGGGGATTATTAAAGACATCTTGGAAATGATGAGTGGTTAAACCCATTAAGGCTCTTGACTGACATGCTAAAATGTAATGAAGTGGAAGGCTGAAGCTGTTAACTGTATTGATTTCACATCTGATTCCTATTGTTGAACATCTTTGAGTCTTCCGTTTTCCTCTTTTTCTTTCTTTCTAATATGCATATAATGAATCACTTATTGAAAAGTGTGTAAGTTATGTATAAATATAGTTTATAGACATAGGTCTGAATAAATACACAAGTACATATATATATATCAATATATGTATATGTACTTGTGTGTGTATATACAGATATACACACACACAAGCACATATGCATATTTCCACAATCAACATAAAACACAATATATTATCCACAGGCCGATGTTAGAGCTATAATTCAAAAGGAAAATATTAGGGAATTCAGGAATTTGAATTTATAGTACTGTTGTGCAGAAGAGTAAGCATGTAATAGCTTATGTTGTTACCTAACCAAACTTGCCTCTGTTCTCACCTGCACGGTAAAGCCAATCTGTTGACACTGGGTTATAGTGAAGGAAAGTACAGCATTTATTGCACGGCACCAAGCAAGGAGAATGGGCAGCTCATGTTCAAAAGTCCCAAACTCCTCAATGGCTTTCAGGGAAGAGGTTTTAAAGGCAAAGTGAGGGAGGGGGCCACAGGGTGTCTGATCAGCTCATGCAGAATTCTCGAATTGGTTGGCTTCAAGGTGAAGTTTTGCATCATCAAACTTCTTCTTTTCAACCGGTCCAGGGTCTGCATGCTTGCGGTCAGCAGTTTTCATGTGGTGGGGGTGTGCTTCCTGTAAAAACAACTTAGGAATGTGTGTCAGGCCTTCATCTGTATCTTTCAGGGAACTGGGAGTTGGGTGATTCTGCTCTGTGGCAGATTTATAGTCTAAATTGTTACCAGTTTCCTGACCCAACAGCTCTTCTTTGTTTCTACGTCTTCACATTTCCTAATCATTAACTCTTTTTATTATTATTAATTAATTTATTTATTTTATTTTATTTATTTTTGGCTGCTAATGATTAACTCTTGAGCCAGCCTTTTGAGACTCAAGGGAGGCTTGGGAGACTAAAGCAGAAGCCTTTTACTTCAAAGGACAAGGACACAGGGGCTTGTACATGGTTTCAATCCCCCTTTTCTTTGATAGTGCTCAGTCTTGAGGGGAACAGGTTTAGGAGAAGAAAGGGAGTAAAGTTTTGGATAGAGGAGTTAATCATAAACTTGGCAGAGGAACTCAGTTTTAGGGGAACTCAGTTTCAAAGTAAAACAGAGTCTTGGCACTATCCAGGAATGCTGTGAAAAAGAATGTCCCACGTGCAGGTGGTATTTTGGTCTGGATGATTAACTCTTCCTCTCTATCTCTCTATCTCTCTATCTATATACAGGCAGACCTCATTTTATTGTGCTTTGCTTTATTGCACTTTGCAGACACTACATTTTTTACAAATTGAAGATCTGTGGCAACCCTGTCTTGAACAAGTCTCTTGGCACCAGTTTTCCAATGGCATTTGCTCACTTCCCTGTCTCTATGTCACATTTTGGTAATTCTTGCAATATTTCAGAATTTTTCATGATTATTCTGTTTGTCATGGTGATCTGTGATCAATAATCTTTGATGTTGCTCTTGTAAGTCTTTTGGAGTTCCACAAACTGCACCCATATAAAGAAGGTGAACTTAACTGATAAATGTTGGATGTGTTCTGACTGCTCCACTGACAGGCCACTCCCCTCTCCCTCTCTCCTCAGGCCTCCTTATTCCTTCAGGCACAACAATAGTGAAATTAGGTCAATTAATAACCTTAGAATGACCTCTGAGTGTTCAAGTGAAAGGAAGAGTCAATCGATGTGGCAAACTGCATTGTTGTCTTATTTTAAGAAAATGCCACAGCTGCCCCAGGCTTTAGCACCACCACCCTGATCAGTCAGCCGCCACCAACATCAAGGCAAGACCCTCCCCCTGCAAAAAGATTATGGCTCACTGAGGTTTCAGATGATAGTTAGCATTTTTTAGCAATGAAGTATTTTTAAATTATGTACATTTTTTTTAGACATAAGGCACACTTAACAGAATACAGTACAGTGTAAACATGACTTTTTATAGGCACTGGGAAATGAAAAATTTTGGTTTCCTTTATTGTGATAATTGCTTTATTGGGGTGGTCTGGAACCTAATATACAGTATCTCCAAGGTATGCCCATATGTCTGTACAGTTGTCCCTCAGTATCTTCATTGGCATTGATTTCAGGGCTCCCCCATTGATACCAAAATCTGAAGATGCTTAGGTATCCTACATAAAATGAGGTAGTATTTGTATTTGCATATAACCTACACATATCCTCCAGTATATTTAATCTTGATTAATTATTAATATCTCTAGATTACTTATAACACCTAATACAATCTAAATGCTATGTGAATAGTTGTAAGTAAAATGTAAATGCTATGTAAATAGTTGCCACAGTACAGCAAATTCAAGTTTTGGTTTTTGGAACATTCTGGAATTTTTTGTTTTTTTTGTATTTTTGAACTGAACTGAGGTTGGTTGAATCCAGACATGCAGAAACTGCAGGTATGTATATCTATACATATACTGTATATACCTATATTTATATCTCTCTGTATATATCTGTGCATGTGTGTGTGTATATATATATATATATGACTGTATATCTATATCTGTATTTATGTATATAAATATATATGTATATATGAAATGGAAATAAAAATAAACAAATGGGACCTAATAAAACTTAAAAGCTTTTGCACAGCAAAGGAAACCATAAACAAGATGAAAAGACAACCCTCAGAATGGGAGAAAATATTTGCAAATGAAGCAACTGACAAAGGATTAATCTCCAAAATATAAAAGCAGCTCATGCAGCTCAGTATCAAGAAAACAAATAACCCAATCCAAAAATGGGCAGAAGACCTAAATAGACATTTCTCCAAAGAAGATATAAAGATTGCCAACAAACACATGAAAGGGTGCTCAACATCACTAATCATTAGAAAAATGCAAATCAAAAGTACAATGCAATATCATCTCACACCTGTCAGGATGGCCATCATGAAAAAATCTAGAAAAAATAAATGCTGCAGAGGGTGTGGAGAAAAGGGAACCCTCATACACTGTTGGTGGGAATGTAAATTGATTCAGCCACTATGGAGAACAGTATGGAGGGTCCTTAAAAAACTAAAAATAGAACTACCATATGACCCAGCGATCCCACTACTGGGCATATACCCAGAGAAAACCATAATTCAAAAAGAGACATGAATCCCAATGTTCATTGCAGCATTATTTACAATAGCCAGCTCATGGAAGAAACCTAAATGCCCATCGACAGATGAATGGATAAAGAAGATGTGGTATATATATACAATGGAATATTACTCAGCAATAAAAAGGAATGAAATTGGGTCATTTGTAGAGACGTGGATTGATCTACAGACCGTCATACAGAGTGAAGTAAGTCAGAGAGAAACAAATATCGTATATTAACACATATATATGGAACCTAGAAAAATGGTACAGATGAACAGGTTTGCAGCATAGAAATTAAGACACAGATGTAGAGAACAAGTGAATGGACACCAAGGGGGGAAAGTGGTGGGGGGTGGGGGGGTGGTTTGATGAATTGGGAGATTGGGATTGACATGTATACACTGATGTGTATAAAATAGATAACTATTAAGAACCTGCTGTATTAAAAAAAAAATAAAAAAATAAAAATGAATGCTCATATATCACTTAACTGACATTTCTCTGTAAAATTTATTAAATTATTCAGTTTCTAAAGAGTCTTTGGTTTATGTGGAAGAATAATTCATTTTTACTTAGGTTTAGACAGTTCACAATTCTAATCAATACTTTATATATAATAAAAAATAAAAAGGTAGTTGGTTAGGCTGGCATTGATTGATGAGTTGCTTACATTTGAATAGATTAGATTATATTGGATTGGATTAGATTAGATTAATTTCATGTAATTCATGATAACATAGGATTATAGTATTTTTATCTTCATATATGAGGATATTAAAGAAACTCTACCGATTCAATCAGATCATGAAATAAATTATATTTTAAAACATAAAGTAGGAAATTATCTTATTCTAAAATACAATCCTTTTTCAGAAAAAGACGATTGGAAACTTTACACTAACAAGTCAAATGTAATCTATGAAAACACATACTGTTGTCTGTGAATGCTTAAACTAAATGCTCTGAATGTTCCTTTTTACTTCTGGTATCTATTATCTCTGTTTGAAATTGTTCTGGATTCCCAAGTACACTTTTTTTCCCTGATGGTGTCCAGTGACCATTAGGAAGCGAGAATAATTCAGCTGGTGAACAGATGATTGGGATTGACACTACTGTTATGTCCTGAATCCAAATTATGGTACTTACTGCCTGATGTTGTCCCACTGGTAACTACGCCACATGTACATTTAAAGAAATTATACTGTGGGCAAAGTGTACACAGACTCTCATGTATACAAGAAACACGGACATATATAGCAGCTTTAGTTCTTATCAGGTGTGTTAGGAAAATACAATGTTCTGATCACTCATAGTGACAATGCTGAATCAACAAAACCAAACGAGTTAGACTATGTATTTTAGGCTTGTGATTTACCATAACATTTGGTAACTGCATATAAAGCCCTTCACCTGACACACATTTATTGATTACTTTCTCTATACCTAGCCTTGTGCATATCTCTGGAGAAGACAGCTGTTCTTACTGTTTGGGAAACTCAGTGAAGGATTTGGACCATTCTCCTAACAGCCAGGAAACGAAGCAGCCGTGGCTGGAATCATCAGGGGAGGAGTATGGTCTAATGTTTGTTATTGTTGGGGTGTTGCCTTGAGCTGCAGCATCCCTGTAGTTTCTTCTCCACAATGCCTGATGGAAGTGATTGATCCCCACGCACTCAAAAAGTCATAAACAGGCTTTGCATCCTCCCGCCTCCCCCTGCCCGCCATGTGCCCCTACCATGCTAAGTGGCCCTTTCAGCTTGTCCTTCCAGATTCTCAGGTGGCTCACTCTGGGTGCATGGGTCATTTCTAGATTCTCTCCCAGCCACACCCGGAGCCTCAGGAAACTCTGAGTGACATAGGCACTCTTCACACCCCTGCCTCCTTAGCAAAGTTGCCACTGACTCTGCATGTGGTGGTTCAGGTGAAGTGCAAACTCATTTTCTTCTTTGTTCCTCAAATATTGAAAACATTTTAAATTGTTTCACATCACCCCATTGTGCTCCAGTAGAACAGATAAGCAGAAACTCCCCAAGCATTGCCTCCCCTTCCTTTCTCCCAGACATGTCCTGGAAACCTTTCTTGAATGTGTTACATGTCACAGTGGGACTGATGGCTTTGGAGTTTGGCCATTTTAAAATCTGAATCTTTTCTCTCAGAATAAGCCCTGTTCTTAGTAAGCAATGCCCCTTCACTTTAGCCATGGGAAAGCTAGAAAGGACACATTCAATCACATTCAGTTAATACTTTACACATGAATGGACTGCACAAATATGCTCTATGTGAACTTTCAAAATCCTGGTTACCTCACATTCAACATATATCTTAAGCGGTTCATTCAATCTCGCTGCTGTTTCTGCTCCTTTCTCTATCTCCCTTCCATAGAAGAACAGTAGATTCTGAATCAGAAATGTCCCTTCTTGAAATGTTTGCATTGTCTTTGTGAGTATATAAGTAATCAAAGAAGTATGCAAGTCATCAGTGTTTTTACTAATATTATTTAAAATATTGTACTTTGAAAATCTCGTTGAAGAGTTATCAGCAGGCAAATTTTGAGTTTGCTTTTTTTCCCCATGGAAGAAAACGTCTGCTTCATTACAATACAATTCTAACTGCATCACTATAAACTTTGACACAGGCAAGACTTGCCACTGTTCAACAATGTCTACTAAAGTCTCCTTTGTATGTGAAATAAGGGATTTTCCGTAGAAAAATTACTGCTTCATGGAAGAGTACTGACGTGGGGATACTCTCATGAAATGTCTATCAAAATACAAGTGTTTGGGACTCAGAGTTCTCCCTTTGGAAGAAAGGACATGTAAAAGAAGAATGAGGAAGGCAAGAATGACCCCATCCATGGACTGGAATGGGAGGAATCTCTATAGAGTCATGAAAAATAGCATATGGATCTGTGTGTTTGAGTACATGTATCCACCTAAACGTTTTTCTGTGTACCTGTGTATACACATTCATGTGTTTCTTGTTCACCCAAAGAACCCAGAGGCATTGATAAAAAGCATACTCCCAATGTAATATCTCCACACAGATTGTTTATTAGTTGTAAGCAATGGAGCAGAGGGCTGGGGTCTGGGGGGATGCAGGGGACCACTTAACTCTACAGTGGAGAAATCTGATAGTACCTTGACCTGCTATTCAAAATTAACATGAATGATGGTACAGAGATCTTATGCCTCTGGATGTGATGCCTTGAGAAGGACTGACATCGCTTGCATTTTGTTTCAGCCTGGAATGTATAACCTAAATTCAGTATGAAGAAACAAAGACAAACCCAAAATGAAGAACATTCTATTAATTAAAATAGAACCCAGCAATCCCACTCCTGGACATATACCCAGAGAAAACCATAATTCAAAAAGATACATGCACCCCAATGTTCATTGCAGCACTATTTACAATAGCCAGGACATGGAAGCAACCTAAATGTCCACCAGCAGAGGAATGGATAGAGAAGATGTGGTACATATATACAATGGAATATTACTCAGCAATAAAAAAGAAAATAATGCCATTTGCAGCTACATGGATGGACCTAGAGATTGTTATACTGAGTGAAATAAGTCAGACACAGAAAGACGAATATCACATGATATCACTTATATGTGGAATCTAAAAATAAAGGGTACAAGTGAATTTATTTACAAAACAAAAGTAGAGCCACGGATGTAGAAAACAAACTTACAGTTACCAGGGTATTGGGGAGAAGGGGGGATAAATTGGGAGATTGGGACTGACCTATACACACTACTATATATAAAATAGTTGACTAATAAGAACCCACTGTATAGCACAGGGAACTCTACTCAGTACTCTGTAATGGCCTATATGGGAAAAGAATCTTAAAAAATAAAGGAGTGGATATATGTATATGTATAACTGATTCACTTTGCTGTACACCTGAAACTAACACAACATTGTAAATCAACTATACTCCAATAAAAATTAAAATATATATATATATAAAAATGTCCTAAAAAATAAAGTCTTTTGAACTGTTTCAGAATAAAGCAGACTAAAGAGATATGGTAAAGAAATTCAAACTTAACCATAAACTGGATCCTCAATTAGAGATGAAAATGCTACATAAATGACACTATTGAGTCAGTTGACACAGATGACGATTAGTGATATTGTATTACTATGAAATGCACTGAAGTTGACAACTATATTATTCGTGCACACGTTAATTCTTAGGAAATATGCATTAAAGAATTTAGGGGTAGAGAGCCCGATTGGTGCAACTAAATCTCAATAGATAGATAGATAGATAGATAGATAGATAGATAGATAGATAGATAATTGAGAGAGAGAATGATAAAGTTTATAGAACAAAGTGTTAATAATGGGTAAATCTTGATAAAGGGAACAAGGGTGTTCTATGTACTCTTCTCATTCTTAACGTTTTCTATAGGTATAAAATGTCTTCCAAATACGTTTTTAAGAAATTATTAATAATCAGTTGTTAAGGTGAAAAGAATGCAATTGTCAATAATAACGATTCTCCAGATTTGGGGACTGGTGGGAAAATATGTGAAGGTGACATTGATACCGACCAGGGTTCTTGGCCTTCCCCAATCAAGCAAGGCTTTATTGGGGCCCATGCTGCAGCAGGGAGGAGCGAAAACAAGTAACAGGTTCCCTTGCTCGCTCCCTGAGGAAGGGCGAACTGGTTCCTTCTATGGAGTGAGGGAAGGGGTGTGTCCAAGGATTCGGCCAGAGGGGTGTCTTAGGTGGTCTCCCCACCCATTTGGTGGTGTTGAGTGCAGGGGGCATGTGCAGTACCCTACTTTTGCTCCCAACACCCTGTCTTTGCTCCCAGCTCTTCAGAAGTGGCAGTTGGGAATTTTTTTGGTCTTTTTGTGTATCCTTGTCCATAATTTGCCCCAACTGCACATGCACAGTTATTTTTAGTCCCTTATAGTTTCTTTGTATTCTGTTGCTTGGGGAGAGGTTTGTCCAGGTGCACTGCAGCAATGGGTCCCGGCCCAGGTCCCAGCCTGTCTCAACATAAAATATGTTTCTGACGTGAGTATTTTTTTCCCCCAAAAATGTGTGAGCGGTAATGCCTTAAGGAGCTGGGTTCCATGGAACAAATTCTGAAAATGATCCAGAGACACAGGTTCCATTCCAATCTAAGAAGTATATCATCATATGTCATGTCATCTGAGTTTTCATATGCTATTTCGCTATGGAAGTTCAAACTCACAAGAGTTGAATTAGAGGCCAAAAATGTATATCTATCTGTCCAAAGCTAGGTGGTATCTAAGGCTGGGGGAAGTACACAGCATGTTTAAGTTAAAGTTGTTGTTATGCTTGCAATGATGAGACTATTTGTTTATTTCAGATTATAGTAACTAATGTGATTATTGAATTTACCATTTACAAACCATATATTTAATTTCAGGTCCATAGGCACAAATAAAGAATTCTGCACATATTCAGAATTTGCAAATCTAAAATCAGAAGGATTTTCTTAACTCATTTCACACCCTAAACTGACTTGACCTTATGTTAGGCTATATATAGTCTTTAATAATCCTGTTTGGTGTGAATGTCATATATTTGCTGCAAATATATGGTTTAATAACAGGGTGCTACCACAGACCCCACTCGGGGTGTTACATAAAACACTGTGTATGCACCATGTTACATTTCTAAAACCTGAAAATTTTTGGATATAGAAACACATCTGGACATAACTGTTTTGGTTAAGTGATTGCAGACCTGTGTTTATCTAATTTCTTTAATGAACAAGCTTCTTATCCTTGATTAAGTGAAGTAATAGTTATGAGAGAAGATAGAATACTAGAAAGTAAAATTGAAGATTAAATCCTGAAATTAATTTAAAGCACCCAGATTTGGGCAAGATTTTTAAATGATGACTTAAATAAGGACAATGTGGTAAATTAACCGTAACTGTGCTGCCTATTTGAATTATAAGTAGGATCATGATGTACAAGTATTCTAATTGCATTTTCTCTTTTCCTTCTGCAGTTAGCAATACACAGGCAAAGGCCTACTTGCAAAGTGGAAAATTCTCCGTACTAAGAATTTAGGTTAAGAATCCCACTTATTCAGCCATTACCCTAGTCACTTATACTCCTTGACCAGTTTCCTCAACCGTAAAATGAAATAAGTAATTTAGATTAATATAAGTCCTCTTCTGAATTTTAAAATGAAATGATTCTAAAATTTCATAACTTTCTATTTATATCCTATATTTTTATATACTTATTCCATATGGTTCTAAAAATAGTAAATGGTGCTATAATTTCCTTGAACTGTAAAAGATGAAATGCTGTTTGTTTTGAGAAAGAGGACCTTCTTGTACTAATCAATTTCTCTTGTAAACAGTGCAAGTTCCAGGGCCAGTAGAAAATCTGCAAGCCGTATCTACCTCACCTACCTCAGTTCTTATTACCTGGGAACCCCCTGCCTATGCAAATGGTCCAGTACAAGGTTACAGATTGTTCTGCACTGAAGTGTCCACGGGGAAGGAACAGGTAGGCAAGAGAATGGGCCCCACTCCTATTGCCTATCGGAGAAATTGCAGGAGATCTGCAGGCTCTTGATATAAACCAGTATCCAGCACATTAATTGGATAGCTGACCAGTTTTAAAGTAACTGTTATTGAAAATGTTAAGCAATTTAATTGAATTTGGGTGGTAAGAGAGGCAAGTGGGCAATGAGATGAAGTTAATACAAAGGATGCAGATTTTTTGTCTGAGTATATTGTGGTCTGGGCCAGTGTAACCACATTTGAACGAGCCCATGTGGTTCCAGGAAAGTATTTGCATTTTCAGTCCTTATCCTAAGGGATGAGCAATCTTATTTTCAGCAACTTCCGTCAAATTGCTTTTTTCATTCATATGTTTGATGTTATTTCTGTCTTCTCCCCACCATGGGACCGTCACCTATCACTTCTCGTTGTTTTCCGAATTACTTTACTCCTGAAGACTACCTTCTATTTTGCTTCTAATCTGTGGTTAGCACAGACATTGGAAAATAAACAAATTAGATTTTCATGTAAAGTAAGAGTAAATGAGTCTTAAGGGAGACACATGAAACTCAACTATTCTATCTTGTGACATATATATGACTATTGAGATGTTTACTTCCAGATTCTCAAGTTCATGTGGGAAAAGATACATAGACAAGTGGGTAGTTAAATAGGAAAGACCAGAAATGACCTTGGGATATTGAAGTTCTTATGATGTGTTGTGAAATTTGCCCATTATAGTGTGGTCTTCATGCTTCCACATACACTGCATGATAGATATTTTTCATTAAAATAAAATGTTTGCATTAGTTCTATTCAGAACAGTTCCAAGTTCCAAGTTATAGCATAAGAATTATTGAGATCCTCCTAAGTAATCATTCATTCCATTTTTTTTTGTTTACTGCTCCCATGCTATTTAGCTCTTATTTTCACCTTTCTATTCTACCCTTTTCCTACACATTTTAGTTCTTCAATAATGCATTTTACCAATTCATTTAAATAAATTAAAAAATAGTGTCACCCAAGATAGAGTGTGAGGATCATTGGGAAGAGCTGTATAATGGATCTTCTGGAGTGAACTGGCTCTGATTTGCTCAGTGACCTTCACCTCCATTACCTCATTTCTACATCTGTGAACTGCTGAAAACAATTCCAACTTAACCTCACAGCATTTTGAGAGATAATAATTGTAGCAAAGTATCCATAACAATTGTAGCAAAGTATCTGTCAGTTTCCAGAATCTCAGGTATATTTCAGCACAAGAAGGAAGAATTCTGTTGTTTCTTGGTAAATTATTCCATTTTGGGTACAGGAGCAACTCTCCCTTCCTGTGGATTTACAAACTGCCTTCTGCCTGTCAGGGTTTTGGTGTGGGTGTTAATAGTGCACACCATTCAATGTATTGGGTGGTGTTAAACAAATTGGAACTTAATGACTCTAAAGATAGCATGGTGCTGTTTTAACTAGGGTCTACAGAGTGGTTTGGTCTTCAGTGGGGGAGTGTGTGTCACAATTTAGGTTTTATAACAACTCATAGGAAGGCTAAAGTGTAGTTTTGTGAGTAAGAGTCTAACATCCAATTCACTGATTGCACAGAATGGCTGCCATTTCAGCTTTTACGTGTCTCCTGCATGACAGTTTTGGTGTTTTATGTCTCCAGAATATAGAGGTTGATGGACTATCTTATAAGCTGGAAGGCCTGAAAAAATTCACGGAATATAGTCTTCGATTCCTAGCTTACAATCGCTACGGACCAGGAGTATCTACTGATGACATAACTGTGGTTACGCTTTCTGATGGTAAGTTATAGACAGTGAAATTTGACTCACATAGTTGTTATAATAACGAAATAATATTGGATATATGTCATAGATTCCATGTTCAAGGCTTCCTAACTAAAACTTCATGGAGTATACTAGCATACATTAGAAATTTGGCTAATTCACTCAAACTATATTACAGTCAAATTTAAACTTTGAAAAGGTATACACTCTGAATCAGGATATCCTAATCAGTCATCTTCAAAGTGTCACTGCTCCCTAAGAGCTCAGAGTCATTTCTTTGTGTGTGTTTCCCTTTATTCCTATAAATACAAACACATTTGTACATGTGTGTGGGCTAATTTACATCAGCATCTTTCTTTTGTTTCTCCTTCTAAACAGTGCTAGATGATTAAAAGTGTAAATGATGGACAGTCCTCCTACATATACGTATTGAAAGTATTAAAACTGAATATGAAAATTTATATTTTAGTTTTACCTTGCCTAACAAATGAAAGATGAGACATATTTTTTAATGCCATGCCAAAGCAAAAGAAATCTTAATGAAGTAGATGAATTTGACAAAGCAGTAGCAGAGGAAACTAGGGATCTAAAAATGGATGATAATGAAAGGTTGGAAGTTTAATGAAAAGTGAAAATAAAGCACAGCAGAGCATATGATATGGGGCCAGTGACAATTCAGGCAGGTGCAGAAATGCAGAGATGTGACCTCCATGAATACTAAAAAGGCATCAAGCTATTTCTTTTCAGCAGCGGTTTCCATGTTGGTATGTGTAATTCTATAAATTATTGATCTTTCGAATTTCAAAAAAATGACTTTAGTTTGTGATTCCTTGACTGATCCAACCTTGCTTCAATCTAGGAAAGCATCTGGGTGGATATTTCATACAATATCAGTGAAATGAAGAAGGGCATGCATGTTATTCAGGATAGTGTAAAGAAGACACAGGAGTAATGTTCATTTGCAATTTCCATGTAAAATAATACTTTATATCTGACACCGCTTTGGTATAATTTTTAATGTAATTCTTAAGCCCATCCATCTGATTCTGTTATTGAAGACAGAACAGAATATTTATTGGCAGAATAAATTACTTCACAACTTATAATTATAAAAATAAAAGGAAAACAAATGAAAATGAATATTTTACATAATTTATGTAGATTTCATTCACACACTGAACTGTAATGCTGTGGCCTTATTCTCTACTTTGGTTTTAAATGTCATAAGTGAGAAAGGTAGATTATTACTCATTAATCCAAGAATTATTATCTAGAAGTATTGCAACATTTAGGATTTAGAAAATGCCTGTCCTTAAATAAAAGGATTTCCTGACTCTAATCCAACAAGCATCACTCTGCAAGGGACCCCAGCTTCCCTCTATCAGATGCACTTGAGAGAGAACACATGAACTTCAGGGGCCCCTAGGGGTGGGTACTTCAACCTCGTCTGCTTTCATCTTTACAATAAACTCATCTCTTGTACTTCAATCTGATGTCCTCTTCTCTCTACTGAAGCTATGCAGGCTGAGGTCACATACAGATGAATTTAATTACAATTAACAGTCACCTGCTTCCCCGCTGTAAGTCACAAAGCCCTGTTCTCCTTGACTTTCTGGATGTTATACAAGGGAGATGTTGTGAAAATTAAATGTTTAATCTACATAAGCACCTAAAACATGGGCATGGCATATATTTAAATGTTTAATAAATGTTATCTATGCCAATGTCTCTTTTTCTCATTATTCTAAGTGTTCCTTAATATGAGGGATGATGTTATATTCATCTCTGTATCCCTCCTAACTCAGTAGATATTTATTGAATTAATCAGACAGTTCAGCCACACCTGTACAAATGTTTGTAAGTATAGACTCATCTTTAGGACTTCCTCTTTGTGTGACTAACTTAACATATGATTATGTGTAAATATATATGTGTTATAGAGAGCATCAGATTTCCTATAAGGCCAGAGAAGTTCTTACCATAAAAAATTTATATTGGGACTATAGAAAAATGGAATAAAAGCAAAAATAAAATGCAAATAACTTTTTTCTTAATTAATTATCCCCAAAGTATCCATGTTATGCTAAGATGCTTGTAAAGGTTTTATTCTGAGGAGCTGTCATCTCTAAGTTAGCTCTGTTTTAATTGTTTTTCTGGGAAGAAACACTTTTTTGTTCAGATTCCTCCACCTAGTATATCATTAGTTTACAGCGTTCCACTTCTTCAAACCGTTGGGATTGTAGAGCATCAATCCAGACAGCCTAATATTTAGTGTAGACTGTAAGTAGTTTTGCCAGTTTGTTCTTAAGCACTGTCTCTGGAACCAGTTGACATGAATAGGTTACTAATTATGAATTAATCAACATTTATTGGTGCCCATGCCAACTTGCCCTGTGTTCAAAAGCAGAGGGACCAAATTTTATAGGCAAGCTTAGCTATAGGAATGTGCTTCTTACTGTTATCGCTAATATTTATTGAGTACTTATTAGTGCAAGGCCCTGCTCCACACACTTCACAACACTGTATTTTTCCCTACTTTACAGATGTCAAAACTAAGGTAGAGGTCACAAAAGCTAGTAAGCAGCAGAGCCAGGTCATATAAGCAAGTAAAGAAGGGGGATTCAGTGTGTAAATATATTGTTTCTCTTATTCTATAATAAATGTCTCATATTAGGTCCTTCAAGAAAAAAGCTCAGGGCTACATATAAATTCTTTCAATCCACAAATTATGTGTACAGGACAGCACACACTTGCTAAGGGGAGGAATTCAAGTGACTATATGTACGATTCATTTACAAGTTTGAGAACTTAATCTACTCTACAGAATGCTTCATCACCATGTGCTTAAACCAGCATGCTCCACCACATTGAGAGGAGTTTCCAGACCAAATGCCTCTGATTGGCTTTAATGAACCTATTGTAATTGATAAATTACTTGACATTTCGAGGAGAAAAGCAATGAACTATGTCCTTCCCCTCTGCCTCATGAAACAATGAAGCGTTGTCAAATAAGACAAATAAAGAAAAGTCCCAATAGATAAATGTGGATTCCACTCACTTCCACCAAGCATCTAATCCTATCTATTGTATCTATTTATTTGTAAATAGTACGGAAATTGATAGTAAGAAGAAGAGAATAATAACTAAAAATACTGTAGAAAAACATTGTCCACTTTTTTTCCTGACTGTGTAAGGCAAGAATAGCCAGTGTGCCATCAGTGAAAAGTAAGAGAAATTTATATTGTAAAAAACTAGGCAAAATTCATTAACACCGTTGTTACAAGTCCACCTTTGGGACTTGATGGCTTTAAATTCCTAATATGGAAAATTATCAAATTGTGGTAGTTTATTATTGTTCTTATATATTCTTGGCTTTCTGAAATGAGGAGTTAAATGCCATTTATAAACGTTCATTAAAGTGAGATTTAAGGGTTACATATCAACTAGCACAGTACCTAGAACAAAATGTATGATAAATTTAAATACCTTCTCTTTCCTCCAATATTCTGTGTTTTCATATTATTTAATTGGTCAAAAGTGTGTGTAATATGATTAGTAAAGTATAATATGATATAAATATTAGAATATCATATGAAACCTAAACTAGAAATATTTTTCATCAGTAAGAAGTGATTTATTATCACCTAATATTAAGACATTATTCCCAATCTTCGCTTTTAAAGAATATATTTTTCAAAAGCTGTGCAATTATATGATTTAGAACATAGCATTTTTTTTTTCAGTTTGTACCTGTTTTAATTTTTACTGCTTTACAGAGTGATTTGAATGTGGGTCATATTAAATTCTTCCTCATTGTGAGAACATCAGTTTTTTTTTTTTAGTTCTTCTGATCACACAAATTATTTTTATTTCCAGCCTATCTTTAATCTTTTCTTGGTACAGTCACTTTAGAAAACTTTGTATCTATTAAAACTTAACATATGTTTAACCCTCATACGGGGTCCCCCACCACCAGTATTTCCACTCCTAGGTATAAATGAATGAAGGAAATGAGTGCAATTGTCCAGCAGAAGACACAAACTAAAATTTTCATAGCAGTTTTATTCTCATAACTCCAAACTAGAAATTGATCCAAATGCTATTCGTCAGTAGAACAGATAAATATAAATTAGAATAATTGTACATTGTAATACTATGGAGAAACAAAACAAACCAAAAAACTATTGCTACATGCAACAATATGAATGGATCTCAAGAAGTAAGCGAAAGAAGCCAGCCTCTGGGAAAGAGAACACACAACTATGGTTTTGCTTTTAGTAAGCTCAAAATAAACTTATCTGTGGAGTTAGAGGTGATAATAAGTAGTGGTTACTATCAGAAAGATACTGACTAAGAAGGGACACAGTGAGCTTTCCAGGTTATTGAAAATGTTCTATATCTTGATCTAGGTGGTGTTTAAATGGGGATGTACACACACACACACACACACACACACACACACACACACACACTTTATTCAGTCATACATTCAAGGTTTATGCACTTTCCTATATGTTATACCTTAATTTAAAAAATAAAATTGCAAAATTATAAACTTTTTTTTATTGTGACCAAATTTGTTGACCAAAACTCTAAATATGAAAAATATTTTATTGTAATCTTATAATCTTTCTATTAATTGATTCATTCAATATATATTTGCTGAGTGTGCCCCATGTGCTTAACACACATCAATATTGGGGATGCAGCATCAAAAGGACAAAAATCCTGGTTCCTGTGAAGGTTATATTCTGTATTTGATAAGAAAACCATAGCAGAATTAAATGAAATTAAAAAATAAAGTCTATCTCCTAAATAATGAAATATTTTTTGAAAGAATGTTTGTTGACCTAATTCATGAAAAACAAGCTCTGATAAACATTTTACCACACGTTACATTGCTAATAACCTTTATCAAGTACTAACAAAATAAGTGACTATAATTCCTATCATGTTTATCACTTATTCATCAAAGTCAAACAAAATGAGTGATTATAATTCCTATCATGTCCGGAAAGGTCCAGGAGCTAATATTAAAGTAAGTATCCATTTGTTCATTTAATTATTGAGTCAGTAAATATTAATTGAATGTCAGTTTGGAGGATTTAAAGATTAATCAGGCATATATCATGCCCTCATAGTGATTACTTTTGAGAAGGCAAAATCAGAGTAGGAGATAAATAAATTCAGGGTAAGTATAAGCACCCCAGGAAAACATAGATTATTGTCCAAGTTCAAATTAAAGAAGAGGAACATAACAAAAATGGCCCTTAAATTTTTGAAGATGCTGAAAGCCTTTCTCCTCTATTAAATTTATCAATTTGTCATGAAAAAAGATAAGGAATACTCTGATTTATATATATTGAGCATTTACTGAATGCTACTTATATGACTGTTGTGGGACAGATTTATTTATTTATTTATTTATTTATATGATTCATCCAAGACATCTAGAATAGTACTTGAGATATTACAGTCATTCAGTGAATGGCTATCATTGAATTACTAACTTGATAGAATATTCACTTTTTGATATAGTAAATATCCATCAGAAGTATAAAGAAAGCTGTATATGTTCTTCCTCCTTCCATGAAGGATTGGAACAATCAAAATGCAAGTAAGTGAAGCAAAATACCTAGAAAACCCACGAAGAAAAATAAATTGCTCCTTTGTTAATAGAATTGGCTCACCAAATGCTCTCTGGTAACCTGCTTGCATCTATGACACAGAGATTTAATTACAAAGTGTGAGAAAAAGAAAAGGGATGTATTTCTTCTTTTCACTTTTTAAGGGATAATAAAGGTTGCATTTAAAAGGATTAAGCAACGAGAGTGACCGTTAGAATGACATATTTCATCATAAAACCGTGGAGGTCCTGAAATGTACAATATCTTAAGCCCTTAAACCACTCTAGGAAATCTCCCGTGTGTTTTTATTGGTTCCTCTGGGAAGGTTATCACCGGAAAGCTGTAATTAAATGGCAGTATTTAGTATCATGGCAGGTGCTTTTTGCCTAAGAGTTTTGGGGGCTCCCTAGATGGATAACTGGGCCACTAAGTGAGAAAAACAAATGCAGTCATTTTTCATCTCTCCAGGAAAATTTTGAAGTGCCTGGAATTACCTACCTGATTATCCTTATGAACAGTGAAAAAGACATGCTTTCTCTTTTCACAGAGGGTTGGAGTTTCTCTTTCGTGACTTTGGCAATAACGATCTCACCTTGTTTTATTTCTTTTAGTGCCAAGTGCCCCACCTCAGAATGTCTCCCTGGAAATAGTTAATTCAAGGGTGAGTTGTGGAAATGTTTACTACTTCATTACCAATACATGTGTAACTTTCAATCACCCATCCACTGCTTGGGGTGGATGGTGGCTTCCATGTGAGGAAATGTTCCAGAACAACACAGTGAGTGGCATTAATCCCACATCTTCCACCACACTTGAATGAATTAAATGAAGGGGTTGTTTGCTTCTAGTACACTTGATTTTATAAATGTTATCGTGATTAAAGGCTATTCCATCAGGTAACAAAGTTGTCTATTTACCTATACTTATCAGTACAGTAAGTCCCCCACATAACGAACCTTCAAGTTGCGAACTTTCAAAGATGCGAACATGCCTCTGTGTGCCAGGTGTTGTACTGCACTACTGTACTTTTCAGGGTACTGTACTGTAAGATTAAAAATGTGTTCTTTATTTTTTGTGTTTGTTTTTTTATGTATTATTTGTGTGAAAAGTATTACAAACCTATTACAGTATAGTACTATGTAGCCGATTGTGTTCGTTGGGTACCTAGGCTAACTTCTTTGTTGGACTTATGAACAAATTGGACTTTTGAATGCGCTCTCAGAATGGAACTCATTTGTATGTGGGGGACTTACTGTATAGGACATAATGTGCTAGATGGAACAATTGAATGTAGGAATGAAAAAAGTAATTACAAGAGGTGGGATAAAGAGAGACTTTGTTTCCTGGTAGATTTAATTTGAATTGAATATTTCATCCTCATTCCTCTTCTTCTCTTATAAATATAGACATGGAAGGCTGTTCTTGAGGTCTGATAAGGTTATCTGTATGAAGCAGTATTAATCAGTGATTAATGTTTTACTGGCCTGAAAAGTTGATACAACTTTCAAAAGGGTTTAAATTAGGCTGGGTGTAGCTGAAGATAAGGAGTTAATGCCAGAATCAGTTTTCTAGAAATATCTCCTTTTTCAAGTATGTCTCACTCAGCATTGGAAAGAAGCGAAAACCACACAGTAGAGGAAAGCAAAAGTAAGATTGGCCTGGCTTGCCTCTGTCATCATCTGGTTGTGTGTGCTTAGCGAAATAATTTCACTCTCCCTGGGTCTCAGTGAGGAGACTAGCCTAACCGGTCTCCAAGCTCTAGAAGATGACAGGAAAATCATATGTGTCTCAGAGAAAGTCATACTCTGATTTTTAATCCTAGCTTCCTCTTCTAGTAACTGTATACGATGTCAGAAAAGTTTCGAACCTCAGTAAACTTCAGTTTCTCTATATTCATACAGTGTGCATGTTAATCCCTCCCTTATTGATTTGTCATGAGGAAGTAGTAATATAGCATATGCAAAGGATCTAACTTAGCATCAGTAGCTATTACTTCACTCAATGTACAGTTTCTTGCCATATTTTGCAAAAGTCTCTGACGAAGCCATATTTTGTGATTTTGATCAGATTTACCTCTGTCAAATGAGTTTACCTTTTGGAGCTAGTGAAATGTCTCTAAAATGGTTATCCTCTTATAATTTTAGGCACTAATTGGATAAGAATGAATGAAACAAATTTAAACTTAGAAGGGAGAAAAATAAATGAACTAAGGGAAGAAAAATGAGCTAAAGGAAAATAACGAGAAATAGACATCACCCTAAAAATGACATTATTATTTACAACATTAAATATTTTACAGATGTTTACAGCTATTCTAGTTAACAGATTGCCAAATCAAAGTCAAGTAGATTTTTATAATTATTGTAGGTTGCTAATGAATGAAACTGGGAGACCATATTGTAGTTTCTCTTGTTTTAATGACTCATTTTTATTAGAGTTTCACCCGATTTACATCTTTCCTTCAGGACAGAACATAGAAATTGATATAAGCTATTTTGTGTGTGTATGCTCGTATCCCATAAAAAGTCTACTTTAGCAAAGGATGAATGTTTTCTTCTGGAATGTGAATAAGGCATTATTGAATGACCCTGGTTGCTGACTGTCTTAGAATATGAATTTATTACCCTCCTGTAGGAGGGAATTCCTGGATTGCAAAATTGAGTTTTTTGACTGATATATATATATATATATATATATATACACACAAACACACACACACACACATACACATATTCAAATATCACAGGCTTTGCTCTTCTAAAATCTGCAGTGTTTGCAGCAACCAAATATTAACACCCCTGCTTCTATCTTCCTGAAGTTATCTGTGCAATGTTGCACTACCAGAAAATTTAACTTGTTCATTAGCTTTTCAGAATGAATACAGCAGGCCCAGGCACTAGAAAGCTTCTTGCTCTCCTCTCCCTCCCTCTGTTATCTTCTTTCCTAGCTTTTCAGGCATTATAAATTATTTTTCTTGGATTGTTACCAAGAGGAAAGGAACTGGATGATCAAAGCACTGTTTTATCATTCCCAATATGTTGATGCAGAGAAAAACAATAATATGATATTTTTATATTTGTCTCTTGTTTGAAACAAAAGAAAAGCTCTCAAATATACTAATATTTGCCCCAGATGATTACCACTTTAAGGAAGAAATTTGTAAAGAAAGAAACATTGTAGTTCAATAGTGTTGTATTCTTTTAGACTAATAGAATTATGACTTTAATGTTACTCATTTACTTGGAATTTTTATTTAATATAGAAGGAACAGTCATATTTTAAGTTCTTATTCTATATCATATCTGTAATTATGTAATATAATTGACCATTTTATTGACAGTCAATGAGAAAATTTCTTGGTATTTGCACACAGATGGCTAGGATTTCTGTACATAGAACCGAGAAGTGAATACAAGGTATAAAATTATCATTTTTATATATATATATATATATTTTTTTTTTCGGTACGTGGGCCTCTGAAAAAGGCCCTGAAAAAAAAAAAAAGGATTTTTTTTTTCAGTTAAGCTTTGACGGTTAAAGAAATAATTTATTTCTTTTTTTAATTAATTTTTTATTGGAGTATAGTTGATTTACAATGTGTTAGTTTCTGCTGTACAGCAAAGTGAATCAGTTATACATATACATACATATACAGGAAGGACTTTGACTGAGGTCTCTGTCTTCTGTCATTGGGCTAGTGATAATTCTCTTATCAACAGAAGTGACAGGGCTTCCCTAGTGGCGCAGTGGTTGAGAGTCCGCCTGCCGATGCAGGGGACACAGGTTCGTGCCCCGGTCCGAGAAGATCCCACATGCCACGGAGCGGCTGGGCCCATGAGCCATGGCCGCTGAGCCTGCGCGTCCAGAGCCTGTGCTCCGCAACGCGAGAGGCCACAACAGTGAGAGGCCCACGTACCGCAAAAAAAAAAAAAAAAAAAAGTGACAGCCAAGCAGATAGCTGAGTGAGGCTTTTGCATTTGATTCCCACCTGGGATATTCACTCGGTAGCCACTGTGAGCAAAATTGTCAAAATAAGGAGAAGAGGAGAAACTGGAAGAAGTAAGAACAAAGAGCCAGTTGAATTATGATGTTAATTTGCAGGTCTTCCGTTGTTTTGCGGGGGCATGCCTTGTTTTGTTTTATTCTGTAATTGGGGTTGTCTTCTCTGGGCTGTGCAGAGAGCACTTACATTAACAGTTTCCTGCTGTCTGGCAGCCTCACCTCTCAGAAACTGCACAGTTCGTGGAGGTGTTCTGGAACCACTTCTACTGTCACACCATGACGCTTATAAATGTTAATCTCCCTCTTTTGTGTTGTATAAAGGCCTTAGATAGCTCATGAAGAATATTTTTTGTTTGTTTGTTTCTCTCTGAATCATCCTAAATCCTTCGTAAAATACACTTTGGCCACTGAGTTACTTGGAACTGGAGCTCTGAGTCCTCCGCTTACAAATGTGGTAGATTTCTCAAATTTAATGTAGAGAAGGAGGAGACATAGGAGAACTTAGATGATTGATTCCGTGTAAAGATAAATTAGAAACTGGCATTTACAATAATATTTACACTCGCAAACTTCACACTGTTATTTGTATTCAGTCATAATATACAGAACATTTTTTTTAACATTATTATTGGAGTATAATTTCTTTACAGTGGTGTTAGTTTCTGCTTTATAACAAAGTGAATCCGTTATACATATATCCCCATATCTCTTCCCTCTTGCATCTCCCTCCCTCCCACCCTCCCTATCCCACCTCTCTAGCTGGTCACAGAGCACCAAGCTGATCTCCCTATGCTATGTGACTGCTTCCCACTAGCTATCTATTTTACATTTGGTAGTGTATATATGTGCATGCCACTCTCTCACTTCATCCCAGCTTACCCTTCCTCCTTCCAGTGTCCTCAAGTCCATTCTCTAGTAGGTCTGCATCTTTATTACCGTCTTGCCTTAGGTTCTTCGTGACCATTTTTTTTTTTTGAGATTCCATATATGTTAGCATATGGTATTTGTTTTTCTCTTTCTGACTTACTTCACTCTCTATGACAGACTCTAGTCCATCCACCTCACTACAAATAACTCAGTTCTGTTTCTTTTTATGGCTGAGTAATATTCCATTGTATATATGTGCCACATCTTCTTTATCCATCCATCTGTCGACAGACACTTAGGTTGCTTCCATGTCCTGGCTATTGTAAATAGAGCTGCAATGCACATTGTGGTACATGACTCTTTTTGAATTATGGCTTTCTCAGGGTATATGCCCAGTAGTGGGATTGCTGGGTCGTATGATAGTTCTATTTTTAGTTTTTTAAGGACCCTCCATACTGTTCTCCATAGTGGCTATATCAATTTACATTCCCACCAACAGTGTATGAGGGTTCCCTTTTCTCCACACCCTCTCCAGCATTTATTTTTTCTAGATTTTTTCATGATGGCCATCCTGACAGGTGTGAGATGATATTGCACTGTACTTTTGATTTGCATTTCCCTAATGATTAGTGATGTTGAGCACCCTTTCATGCGTTTGTTGGCAATCTGTATATCTTCTTTGGAGAAATGTCTATTTAGATCTTCTGTCCATTTTTGGATTGGGTTTTTTGTTTTCTTGATACTGAGCTGCGTGAGCTGCTTTTATATTTTGGAGATTAATCCTTTGTCAGTTGCTTCATTTGCAAATATTTTCTCCCATTCTGAGGGTTGTCTTTTCATCTTGTTTATGGTTTCCTTTGCTCTGCAAAAGCTTTGAAGTTTCATTAGGTCCCATTTGTTTATTTTTGTTTTTATTTCCATTTCTCTAGGAGGTGGGTCAAAAAACATCTTGCTGTGTTTTATGTCATAGAGTGTTCTGCCTATGTTTTCCTCTAAGAGTTTGATAGTTTCTGGCCTTACATTTAGGTTTTCAATCCATTTTGAGTTTATTTTTGTGTATGGTGTTAGGGAGTGTTCTAATTTCATTCTTTTACATGTAGCTGTCCAGTTTTCCCAGCACCACTTATTGAAGAGGCTGTCTTTTCTCCATTGTATATTCTTGCCTCATTTATCACAAATAAGGTGACCATATGTACATGGGTTTAATCTCTGGGCTTTCTATCCTATTCCATTGATCTATATTTCTGTTTTCATGCCAGTACCATACTGTCTTGATTACTGTAGCTTTGTAGTATAGGCTGAAATCCGGGAGCCTGATTCCTCCAGCTCCGTTTTTCTTTCTCAGGATTGCTTTGGGTATTCGGGGTCTTTTGTGTTTGCATACAAATTGTGAATTTTTTTGTTCTAGTTCTGTGCAAAATGCCAGTAGTAGTTTGATAGGGATTGCGTTAAATCTGTAGATTACTTTGGGTAGTATAGTCATTTTCACAATGTTGATTCTTCCAATCCAAGAACATGATATATCTCTCCATCTATTTGTATCATCTTTAATTTATTTCATCAGAGTCTTATAATTTTCTGCATACAGGTCTTTTGTCTCCTTAGGTAGGTTTATTCCTAGATATTTTATTCTTTTTGTTGCAATGGTAAATGGTAGTGTTTTCTTAATTTCACTTGCAGATTTTCCATAATTAGTGTATAGGAAAGCAAGAGATTTCTGTGCGCTAATGTTGTATCCTGCAACTTTACCAAATTCATTTATTAGCTCTAGTAGTTTTCTGGTAGCATCTTTAGGATTCTCTATGTAGAGTATCATGTCATCTGAAAACAGTGACAGCTTTACTTCTTCTTTTCCAATTTGGATTCCTTTTATTTCTTTCTCTTCTCTGATTGCTGTGGCTAAAACTTCCAAAACTATGTTGAATAAGAATGGTGAGAGTGGGCAACCTTGTCTTGTTCCTGATCTTAGAGGAAATGTTTTCAGTTTTTCACCATTGAGGACGATGTTGGCTGTGCGTTTGTCATATATGGCCTTTATTATTTTGAGGTAAGTTCCCTCTATGCCTACTTTCTGGAGGGTGTTTTTTCATAAATGGGTGTTGAATTTTGTCGAAAGTTTTCTCTGCATCTAGTGAGATGATCATGTGCTTTATCTCCTTCAGTTTGTTAATATGGTGTATCACATTGATTGATTTGCGTATATTGAAGAATCCTTGCATTACTGGGATAAACCCCACTGGATCATGGTGTATGATCCTTTTAATGTGCTCTTGGATTCTGTTTGCTAGTATTTTGTTGAGGATTTTTGCATCTGTGTTCATCAGTGATATTGGTCTGTACTTGTCTTTTTTTGTGACATGTTTGTCTGGTTTTGGTATCAGGGTGATGGTGGCCTCCTAGAAAGAGTTTGAGTGTTCCTCCCTCTGCTATATTTTAGAAGAGTTTGTGAAGGATAGGTGTTAGCTCTTCTCTAAATGTTTGATACAATTTGCCTGTGAAGCCATCTGGTCCTGGGCTTTTCTTTGTTGGAAGATTTTTAATCACAGTTTCAATTCCAGTGCTTGTGATTGGTCTGTATTGGTCTGTTCACATTTTCTATTTCTTCCTGGTTCAGTCTCAGAAGGTTGTGCATTTCTAAGAATTTGTCCATTTCTTCCAGGTTGCCCATTTTATTGGCATTTAGTTGCTTGTAGTAATCTCTCATGATCCTTTGTATTTCTGCAGTGTCAGTTGTTACTTTTCCTTTTTCATTTCTAATTATATTGATTTGAGTCTTCTCCCATTTTTTCTTGGTGAGTCTGGCTAATGGTTTGTCAATTTTGTTTGTCTTCTCAAAGAACCAGCTTTTACTTTTATTGATCTTTGCTGTCGTTTCCTTCATTTCTTTTTCATTTATTTCTGGTCTGACCTTTATGACTTCTTTCCTTCTGCTAACTTTGGGGTTTTTTTGTTCTTCTTTCATTAATTGCTTTAGGTGTAAGGTTAGGTTGTTTATTTGAGATGTTTCTTGTTTCTTAATGTAGGATTGTATTCCTATAAACTTCCCTGTTAGAACTGCTTTTGCTGCATCCCATAGGTTTTGGGTCATTGTGTTTTTATTTTCATTTGTTTCTAGGTATTTTTTTATATCTTCTTTGATTTCTTCAGTGATCTCTTGGTTATTAAGTAGTGTATTGTTTAGCTAACTCCATGTGTTTGCATTTTTTACAGATATTTTCCTGTAATTGTTATCTATTCTCATAGCATTGTGGTCTGAAAAGATACTTGATACGATTTCAGTTTTCTAAAATTTACCAAGGCTTGATTTGTGACCCAAGATATGATCTATCCTGGAGAATCTTCCATGAGTACTTGAGAACAAAGTGTATTCTGTTGTTTTTGGACGGAATGTCCTATAAATATCTATTAAGTCCATCTTGTTTAATGTATCATTTAAAGCTTGTGTTTCCTTATTTATTTTCATTTTGGATGATCTGTCCATTGGTTAAAGTGGGGTGTTAAAGTCCCCTGGTATGATTGTGTTACTGTAGAGTTCCTCTTTTATGGCTGTTAGTATTTGCCTTATGTATTGAGGTGCTCCTATGTTGGGTACATAACTGTTTACAATTGTTATATCTTCTTCTTGGATTGATCCGTTGATCATTATATAGTGTCCTTCTTTGTCTCTTGTAATAGTCTTTGTTTTAACGTCTATTTTGCCTGATATGAGAATTGCTACTCCAGCTTTCTTTTGATTTCCATTTGCATGGAATATCTTTTTCCATCCCCTCACTTTCAGTCTGTATGCGTCCCTAGGTCTGAAGTTGGTCTCTTGTAGACAGCATATATATGAGTCTTGTTTTTGTATCCATTCAGCCAGTCCATGTCTTTTGGTTGGAGCATTTAATCCATTTACATTTAAGGTAATTATCAGTATGTATGTTCCTATTACTATTTTCTTAATTGTTTTGGGTTTGTTGTTGTAGGTCTTTTCCTTCTCTTCTGTTTCCTGCCTAGAGAAGTTCCTTTAGCATTTGTTGTAAAGCTGGTTTGGTTGTGCTGAATTCTCTTAGCTTTTGCTTGTCTGTAAAGGTTCTAATTTCTCCATCAAATCTGAATGAGATCCTTGCTGGGTAGAGTAATCTTGGTTGTAGGTTTTTCACTTTCATCGCTTTAAATATGTCCTGCCACTCCCTTCTGGCTTGCAGAGTTTCTGCTGAAAGATCAGCTGTTAGACTTACAGGGATTCCCTTGTATGTTAGTTGTTGTTTTTTCCTTGCTGCTTTTAATATTTTTTCTTTGTATTTAATTTTTGATAGTTTGATTATTATGTGTCTTCATGTGCTTCTCCTTGGATTTATCCTGTATGGGATTCCCTGTGCTCCCTTGACTTGATTAACTATTTCCTTTCCCGTATTAGGGAAATTTTCAACTATAATCTCTTCAACTATTTTTTCAGTCCCTTTCTTTTCCTCTTCTTCTTCTGGGACCCCTATAATTCTAATGTTGGTGTGTTTAATGTCCCAGAGGTCTCTGCGACTGTCCTCAGTTCTTTTCATTCTTTTTTCTTTATTTTGCTCTGCAGTAGTTATGTCCACTGTTTTATCTTCCAGGTCACTTATCCGTTCTTCTGCCTCAGTTATTCTGCTATTGATCCCTTCTAGAGAATTTTTAATTTCATTTATTGTGTTGTTCATCACTGTTTGTTTGGTCTTTAGTTCTTCTAGGTCCTTGTTAAACATTTCTTGTATTTTCTCCATTGTGTTTCCAAGATTTTGGATCATCTTTACTGTCAATATTCTGAATTCTTTTTCAAGTAGACTGCCTATTTCCTGTTCATTTGTTAGGTCTGGTGGGTTTTTACCTTGCTCCTTCATCTGCTGTGTGTTTCTTTGTCTTCTCATTTTGCTTAACTTACTGTGTTTGGGGTATCCTTTTCGCAGGCTGCAGGTTCATAGTTCCCGTTGTTTTTGGTGTCTGCCCCCAGTGGCTAAGTTGGTTCAGTTGATTGTGTAGGCTTTGTGGTGGAGAGGAGTAGTGTCTCTGTTCTGGTGGATGAGGCTGGACCTTGTCTTTCTGGTGGGCAGGTTCACGTCTGCTCGTGTGTTTTTGGGTGTCTGTGACCTTATTATGATTTTAGGCATCCTCTCTGCTAGTGGGTGGGGTTGTGTTCCTGTCTAGTTGTTTGGCACAGAATGTCCAGCACTGTAGCTTGTGGGTCATTGATTGGAGCTGGGTCTTGGCATTGAGATGGAGATCCCTGGGAGATTTTCTCCATTTGATATTACATGGATCTGGGAGGTCTTTGGAGGACCAGTGTCCTGAACTTGGCTCTCCCACCTCGAAGTCATAGCCCTGATGCTTGGCTGGCGCACCAAGAGCCTTTTGGGAGGTCTGAGGTCTTCTGCCTGCATTCAGTAGGTTTTCTGTATGAGTTGTTCCACAAGTAGATGTATTTCTGATGTGTTTATGGGAAGGAAGGTGATCTCCACGTCTTACTCTTCTGCCATCTTGAAGCTCCTCCTCTGTACTCACTCTGGCACAAGATGGCCATCCCTGGTTTCACATGAACATGGTCTCAGGCACAAAGCTCCTTGTTTTTCCATTTTGTCTTTAAGTTAGTTGTTGAAACAACTGGCCCGCCATCCCAAGGACTGTTGCGGCTTTGGCTGGTGGGACCCCTCCAGAGCTGGCAGCCTCAGTGAGGCCGCCCTCCCCTCGGGCTCCAGGGCAGTTCCCTGATGGCGGAGGGAAGAGACCCTGAGCTAGCTAATACACAGAAAATTTCTGCTCGAATACAGTGTCTTGAATTCAATTCAAGTAGGTACAGATCTCTTGTATTGTTTTTTTTTTTTAAGTTACTGATTCTGTGATTGATTCATCATATAACTGTTCTCTGAGCATAGATAATGTCCAGGGAACAATGAATGAAAGTGTTTTGGGAAGGGTGAGAAGGTAGGAGCATAATTATAAGTAAAGGAATGTCTCCTGATAATTCTTATAGTCTAATCTTTCTTTTTTTGTCTAGAATTTGTAGGCTAGACTAGATATGTTTTTAAATTGTATTAAAATAAGACAACATGTAATAATTCGTGAGACTCCCTCAAAAATAAAACTGTGTCTGTAATTTGGATAGAACCCATCTTCAGATAGCTGCTATCCTACTTACTTTTTTGAAAAATACATTTTTTTAATTGGGGTAAAACATACATAACATAAAATTTACCATTTGAACCATTTTTAAATGTACAGTTTATAGGCATAGGTACATTCACATTGTTGTCCAACTATCACCATTCATTTTCAGAACTCTTTTCATCTTCTCATCTTCATTGTACCCATTGTATAATAATACTCCATTCCTCCCCTTCCTCCACGTCCTGGCAATGATCATTATACTTTCTGTTTCCTGACTTATTTTATAAAAGAGTGAGGACACCAATTCAGAGAAAAATTTATTATTGCCCTTTCAATTTATCTTAATAGAGAAATAAAACACTTTTAAAACATTAGGTCTTCCCTTTCACAGGGAAACGAAGGATTTAATGAACTGTAGTGGTTAAGAATATAGGAAGATGCTTTAACTGGCTGGGAAGAAACTCCTTCCTTCCCATTATTGATACTGCTTTCAGAATACTTCTGTTCCAAAGTCCCACACTGATGTACTTTTTTTTTTTAATCTACTGATAAAGCCATCTGTCGTAGTTAACAATAAAGAACCAGAAATATATGCATGACATTATTCTGGAGTAACTTTGGGAAACATAATTTTGGTCACCAGCATGAGTTTTATATCCCATTATAATTTAGATCAGAGCTCCTAGCCAGTAGTTAAATTGATCCTTTGATTTATTTTTGAAGTTCCAGTAAGTCAGCAGTTTTCATCTTTTTTAGTGGAAACACAATAAATGGATAAACTCTGAATGGGAAGGATATTAAGACAGTAAAAAAATTTGAATAACCAATTTTTAAATAATATAAATGTATCATGCCATTTAAATACATTCTGCAAATAAGTTGAAGAGAATACTCTGGAAATTCTAAGCATATCTTTATATCATACTATCACTCATTTTCTTAGATACTTATCTCATGGTACTTTTCCAAGCAATGATATTTTTTTAAAGTGTGAGAAAAATAAATCCCCTATTGAAGATACAAAAGCCTGTGAAAAGTATTTGTCTAATTCTGCCTTTCGCAAATGATTTCTTTCTACAAAAGCATTTTGTAGTAAATACTATCTTTAAAACTTTTTCAGTCTCTTACCTTAGCATCACAATATACATTCCAAACCAGAACAACGTACTCCATAAATTGAGTAACCGCATCCCCTACATTGTTACCTGAATTAATTTGAAGTAAAAATATAAATTGAGTTAGTGAAAGAAGAAAAATTTATGAAGAGCTAGAAGTAAATCTAGGAACAGTCTTTATAAAGTGCCTATGTACGTAACTAAAGAATAGGGATTAAGAACCAGCGAAGGTGTCTATTACATGATTCGAATAAGTTAGAGACATGATTAAATCTCCATGTCTATATGAAATTTTATAATGTAAACAGGATAGAAAAACATTTTCTAGAAGTTCTCATCTTCATACTTCAAATATTTAAATACATCATTTTTTGCTATTGTGTGTTTTGAGGTTATTATATTTTGCTCTTTCCAAATGTATTCTAGTCACTGCCACTTAGTATACCTGCACAAAGGCTATGACAAAGAGTCTAAATTATGTGATAGACTACCATTCTCTGGAGTTCTAGTCCTACTTTAATATCACCTTGTAATATGTACTTCATCACACAGATTTCCGATGGATCCAATTCTGGTTGGCTCTGAAGGAAAAGCTCAAGCCATACATTTTTGAAAAGTGGTAGGTTTAATAATGGGCTTAAATTAAATGAACCTAGGTCTAGTGATTAGGTCTCTGATTTTAATTTAGTTCGTGGAAGTTGCCCTTATAGTTGGAATGGTTGATTAGTTAGAGGACATGAATAGATTCAGTCCTACCAGTAGGTAAAAGCAGTTGCTAACTACGTGATTTGATTTAAGAGATGTTGAAATATTCATTTAATTCACTAGTTTAGCTTAAAATGTTATTTATCTTACAAAACAACTGTTGAAAAACAAATCTTTCGTGTAAGATATTAGCATGAGTTATTGTCATTAACATTCTTGACACATATTTAAGGAGCACCTAATTATAACTATAACAACAATAATAATGACAGTAACTTTTTCAGCAGGTGTTTTGTGGCTGGCAGTGTGCTAAGTAATGAAAGCCCTATTTACTCCTTATAACAACACTATAAGTATTATTTGTTAAACCAGTGATTACTGAGCTTATTGCTGGAAAAGCTACAATGAAGGCAGTCCAATGTCCTTCTAAGTTAAGCACAGGGATATGGTACAGAGGGAGCTAATTTAAATCAGATTGTCAGGGCAGGGCCTTTTAAGAAGATGACATGAGCTGAGACAAGAATATGAAAAAGGGCCAGTTTTGTCACACTTAAAATAAATCATTCCAAGTAAAGCTAACAACTAGTGCAAAAACCTTGAGGAGAGACCCATGTGTGCATGATTGTGAACTTGAAATAATAGCAGTGTGAGTGGATTATAGATCCCTGGGTCAGAGCTAGATCATAGGGGCATTATAGGGCATGGTAAACACTGGGATTCATTTTGTGGACAATGAAAAGGGTTTTGAAAGGGGAATAATCTCATTCAGCTTTTTAAAAGATCCAATTGGCTGCTATGAGGAAAATTATTGGGGAGAGGGCAGAGTGGACGCCAGGAGACCAGTGAGGATACAGTTGAGTGATCTCTATAAGATGATTGTAGTTGACACCTGCGAGTCATTAGAGCAGATGAAGGGAGAAGTAGAAAAAATCATATGTGTTGTATCCGGAGCCAAGAAGATTGGCTAGTGGATTGGATTAAACACACACACACACATACACACACATACACACACACACACACACACACACACACACACACACAGAGGGGAAAGAGAAGAATCAAGGACAGACTAGATTTTTGCTACAGAAAAATGAGTGAATTATGGAGTTGTTTAATGAGATAAGGATGATTGGAGGAAAAAATTAGAGAGAACGATCAATTAGTTTTTGGACGTGTTGAACTTGAGATAACTATTAGACATATGATTAGGGATGTCAGTCATGTAGACAAGTTGGTATATAAGACTAGAGGTCTGATGACTGGCCAAGAGATAGATATTTAGGAGTCACTGTCATGTTGATGACATGAAGGGAGAGATTATAGTTGGAACAAATATAGATCTTGGGAACACTACACATTTAGAGTTTGGAAAGATGAGAAGGAACAAGAGTGGTAGGAAAAAACAGAGGTTTAGTGTTATAGAGGTCAAGGGGGTAGAGTGGATGCTGTTAACTATGTCATGTGCTGATGAAAGATATAGTAGAATAACAGCAGCAAAGTGACCGCCATGGGAGGGAGCGTGATGATGGAGGGAAAATTGGGGGATTGCGTAGACTGAATGTAGATGATGTTTTTGAGAAATTTTGCTCTGAATTGGAGCAAAGAAATGGATAGTGAAACTTTAGGAGGTGGTAGGCTTGAGGGATGTTTTACTGTTTGTTCATTGTTTGTTTTTGAACATGAGTGATACTGCAACTTTTAGGAATAATGCAGTACAAAGGGGGTGATTCATGATGCAGAAGAGAGAATAGAAACTTGCAATAGTGCAAGCCTTTGAGTAGGCGAAACAGCAGAGGATACTTCAATCTTGGTAAGATGAGCAAAGATGGAGGGAGTGGGTGTGGATGCAGATGTGTCAGTCACTTTGGAGCTGGGGAGATGAGAAGTGTGAGAAAAGATCATCACCAGAGTGTAGTGACTTGGAGGATGAAGTATTGAGGGTTTGAAGAGAGGGGGAAAGATGAACAATAGTTATTCCAGATTATAGAAAGAGATCATAATGTATGTCAGCAGTGTGGAGTGACCATTTGAGATTTGATGTCATGAATTTAAAGTGAAACTGGCCAACACAATTGTGTTTGTTTTTCTTCCCATGGCTGGTTGCTTGGTTGCTGGCCTGGGGTAGGGAGAAGGTTTTCTTTTATTCTGTTCAGAGTTTGCCAAAGGAGAAGGGGTGGAATTATCAGGTTTGACAAGGGAGTGATTAAAAAGAAGACCCACGGAATCTAAACTAATGAAAAAAAGGAGGGCATGGTTGGGGTGGAGGCACGTTGCATAATGGAAAAGTGATAAGGTGCTTTGCATAATTATCCTCATTTTACCAAGGAGACCACTGATGCTTAGAGAGACCAGGTAATGGGCCCCACTGCCCCACAGAGAAGAAGTGGCAGCACTGGGATTCGAACCTAGGTTAGGGTTGTTGGTCATTTGGCCACACTGTCTCCAAATTATAGGGTCTTATGAGGTAAAGGGTACAAAGCAGAATTCAAAATAAGCTTTGTCTTCAAGTGTTTCAAGTTCTCAGTGGAAATAGTTCCCAGGCAGAAGGTAAGGTCTAGATCAGCAGCTAGGAGATGGATTCAACCATCCAATGGAACTCTGTGGAAAGCATAGGAAGAGATTGGGTGTAAATGCTGAGAAAGGAGAGCTAAGAAGGGGATTTTAAAAAGAAAAACACATTTCCTTGACTTCCCAGTTTTTCCTGGAGGAATCTACAATTAAGCTTCTGTATCTCACAACGATGTATTTCTCTCTGATGAGCCTAAAAAACACTTCAGAGGAGCTGCAGTTTGTTAAGTGAACAAAGCTGACACCTCAACGAATTTTATTAAGCAATCTTAAAAACTTCTGGCATTTCCGGATGTAATTCTGGTTTTTCCTCAATTCCAAGTTCTAGAATATTTTCTTATTGAATGTTTGAAAGGGAAAAATTGAGATCACAGAGAAGAGCTTTACCTTAGCCCTCAAGGTTTGTTGGCAGTAAAATAAAACCTCTAATTGATCAGCAGCTGTGGTCTGGAACAATTCGGAAATGTGTGTTAGATTTAGAGAAAATGCAAATCAGAGCACTGGGCATACATTTCATTAGCAAACATTGTAAAGTTAAATAATAAACAAAACTAAATCAAATGGGCATAACTTAGATAAATATAGAGCAAATGTTGCCAGGTAATAGTGCAACTGTCTAAATAAGAGTACTATTTTAAGGTATAGCTGCTTTAGCAACCAACATAAACCTAATGTATCTTTCCCCTGAGGTCATTTTAGTTTAATCTCATTAAAAAACCCTCTAACATTATGCAATTGGAATATATACTCCCAGTAACATTCAACATTGAAATCTACTTATTTCATTTATTATGTTGCTCTTTCACATAGAAAATGGTAGCCTTCGTTAGTTTTCTAAAGTTGTCAAAAACATCACTCAGTCCACTGGAAAACTATGTGAAATTGATAGTTTCTAAGAGCATCATCTTCATGATTCCTGAACACTTTATAGAAAGTATGCTACATATTGAATACAAATGAATGTTTCAAATACATTGAAAAGTATGTAATGGTAGGTTAAAAAGTGTTGAAGAACAATTTTGTATTTTCAGAAAATTAACTTGAGATCATATGACATATCTACTCTTAATGGAACTGGGAGAAATTACTTGTGTCTTCTACAAATAACTCTGTTCCGAGATAAACGATAAGAAATTTTTTGGGTTTTTTTGGTGTAGTAACTCAAGTTCCTCCCACTTAAACATTTCTCATCTTTCAGAGAAATCTATTTGACAGACTGTTTTGTGTTTTAGCTGAGAGGCAGTAGCTATTAACTAGATCATTGTCTATTTTTACATGGGTAATGTTGAAGACACTCAAAAAGGATTTATATGTGAAGAAATGTTTCGTACTGACATTAAACAATATGCATCCTTTACAAATATGAAGCTGACCATAGATTTTTATCTTTTATGCATAGATGAGTCTAAATGTTGCAAAGAATATATATATGTATATGTCCATGGCGGTAGTATCAACATCTATTTCTCCACAGATGTATATATTTCAGTATTTCCAAGTTGTTTTCTTTTTTGTACTTCAAAGAAAGAAAAAAGCATATTTGTGTTTCATCTGAGTGCTAATCAAATCAAATTGAAATCAAATATCATGGTGCTTAAACGAAACATTGTCAGTTTAAAAAAATCTCCAAATGGTCTCTTAATTTGGAAGTTTTATTAGAGAAAAGGCAATGAAGAATTACAAGATTATTTCCATCAAAATCTTGGGTAAATTCTTTCATGTGCTTATTCATTCATACCTTCATTTATTCATTTGTTTGTTTAATAATACATATTCATTGAGTATATACCACGTGACAGACACTAGCTAAACACTTCAGCTCCGCTAGTTTAACAAGAGGCCTCTTTGCTTATCAGTCAGGAATCTCAACACCTCTATGAATGAGATCAAACAGATTTTCTGTTCTTATGGAAGAAATTAACTTCTCTACCAACGATAAAGGGAGCAGGTGCTTGCCCCTTGCATATTGGTTAGTGATTGTTGGGGCATTTTCTGATTATCCTTAGCTTTGATGTAGTCAAAGAGATGTTCTGGGCGTATGAGATGCCAGGTCTAGAAAGCTGAACCTCAGCTACAGGTGGGACTGAATCTGCTCACTGTCCTACTGTCCTAGAACTGAAGCTGGATGTGTCTGAGTCAGCAGGTGGAGGTTATCAGCTTGGAGAAAGGAGAAGTTGAAGGCCAGAGTTGAAATGCTCAGACTTTACGGAGCATTGAAATCCCTTAAGGCAGGTACTTGTATAAAATGCAGAAACCCTTCCCCTCACCCTCCAACACACACACTTCTGATTCAGTAGATCTCCTGTCTAGAAAACTTGTGTTTTCTGATAGCAGCCCAAATTATATAAATGAGGGTGATGTACAAATTCCACTATAATGAAGTCTAAATAGATTAGAGGTTTCAAACTTTTTAATACAATCCATTTCCAAGATCCATTTTTAAAAACAAAATTTTGCGTGGCATCTTGGTATAGTATGCAAAGGCAAAGATATGCAAAAGGAAAGATGCTGTCGCTGGTCTTTCGGGGACGAGGGCAGGGGTGTGCTGGAGCCTGCTTATGCTGGTTCCTAAAATGAACTGTTAAGTTTTTAAGGAATTTTATGAGCCCATTGTTAAACACAATCATTGTTAAAATTAAATTATATAAACTTATGATTAAATAATTTCTGGTGAAAAAGGTAAAATTTGAAACCTATCACTTCCTCATTACTTTACTACATCTCACTCTTATCTATGCTTTGGGGTTATTTACGTCCGGTTTGCACGATGGAAGTAATGTACAGTGGTGTGCTTTGTACATCTCTTTCCAACTCTGCTATCAGTGACGTCACACTGATAGCTTGAAATTGCCCTTGTTGGGTGTATTTACATCATAGAAGTCAGCCAATGCTAAAAACGAAGTCTTTTTCTCCCAGAGAGCTAGTTTTTAAATATTTATTAGTATCCCATGAGACAAGGATGAGTGCCGAGAGGGCCAGTTTTTTAGCCTCACCCTCTCTTCCTTTAGTGGACTTTGAGGCACCTCAGGAAAACAAAATAAAGAAGAAAAGCTGGACTAATTATATTGCAGCTATGAACATGAAGAGGGAAAAAAAAAATCAAGAAGGAATCGAGGAAAATCAAGTCTTTTACCGTGAAGACATGCATTTTACAAATCTGGTCATGAGACTGACACTATATTCATAATCCCAGGGGAAGCAGCACAAAGGTAGCTCCAAATAACCCTTCTGCTACTGCTTCTCTTTTGTTTTCTAATCTCCTTTACATGATAAAGATGGAGAGAGGCGATATACATACATATATATGTATATATATGTGTGTGTGTGTGTGTGTGTCTATCTCTCTCTCTCTTTATATATATACATATATCCACAAATTACACGATCATTGTTTAATCCAGAAAGTGGTCCATCCATCTTCAGTGGTTATGATGCATGATAAACATCTCTGTGCCTTCTTTGAAATGAAAGTGACCATCTTTCATAATAAACCCACACTTAGAATTTACTTCAGCAAATTATAGGTTTTCTTCTTCTATAATGTACAGTTTTGTCTTTAACATAAAATTCAGTATGCCCCCAGTATAGAAAAATTACACATTGCCTTTAATAATATCTTTATAATGAATATAAATTATTTCATTAGTTATGAGTTATTCTAGCCTTTCAAAAATGATCCAAATTTTTGTGTTATTTAGAAAACACAGTTGTTTTTTCTTAAGGGGTTTCAGTATCTAATTTTTCATAAACATGTGTAGCCTTGTGTCTGTCACTTGGCCATTTGACCTGAGATTCAAGTCATTGAGGTAAACCATTTGAATTGCAGTATGATAAGCTAAATAGACCAGTGTGACTTTTTTTTTCTTATTTTGAAATATAGATAAAGGGAGCAAATGCTTGCCTTACAAATCTTCACTTAAAATTACAAGATATTTTAAAATTCTGTATACAGAAATTCAGTTTAGAACAGTTGATTTCAATCAAATATTGTACGATTTGTCTCTATAATTGCTAGTAAATACCTAGACTTTTAGAAATGTCTGCACAAGTGAATTCATGTAGCTTGAGGTCTGCTTTTCTTTGAGGCGCATGAAAACTTTCTATTCTATTCTTAAATGGGTGTGCCTTTTTCTAAGAGTATTTTCTAGACTCCTAGTTTTGGTTTTAGAATTGATTTTTTTCCCCCCATGCTGAGGAGGACATGAATGTCAGGAACTTGACTATGGGATACAGTTTGACAGAGTGACACACACAGGAGTCAGATGTTTTCAAGAAGAAAGCATACTTATTCTCTGACATGTAGATCTTGTGAGAAACCGACATTGATGGGAAGTGATGCTCTTTAGCTAAAAGGGGGGTATCTATCATGCTGTCAAATCAGATTTGGTTCAAACTAAGTGAACACTTTTGTTATGATACTGTTCTTGGGAAATATACTTCTGAACATGCTCCTGGCTTTTTGGATAAGTCATAAATGGCCATAAAGTATATATAAAACAGTACCTGTCATAATAACCACATGATAAAAGAAATTTTTGCTTGTGGTAACTATCAATATCTTTATCTATGAAATGGACTATAAAGTCAGTAAGTACTTCAACAGTGCAGCACATCCTATTCTTACCTAATTCCAACACTCAGCAGTCCTTTGCCTGACTTGCAGAGAATTGTGACTAGTGATATAACTGGTTTGAAGAGGCTCTTTTCTTTAATGAACTTGAGACTTATTTCAGCTGTGAATTTTATATTTGAAGGCTGATTTAACATGTGAGTATTAATTGACTTGAAACTTTTCAAAATGCGAGCCTTACACAAATTCTGTTTAATCCTCATGATGCTAGATGGATCCTCCAGTATTAAAAAAAAGGAAGGCTGATCCACTCCACTTTCCCTCATCTATAGTCTTCTCTATCACATGCACAACAGCAACAGCAAGACAGAATCACCAAGAATTTATCATGAAACTGTAATTTTAATTTTATTGATTTAAAAAATAAGTGGCTGGTTCTGTAATGGTCTATCTAATATTTGGGTCTCCTTTATAAAACATCCTTCTAGCTCATTCATGCGTGAACTCTTCTGGGGACAGTGAAATTTTTTCTCTCTAAGCAGCCATTTTTTGTCATTTGTAGGTCTAACTTCAGAAATTTATATTCACTTGTCATCATTATTTCCCCTGGGACTATAGGGAACAAATCTAGTGAGTCTAGTGGCTTTCTCTTATGGCACTACTCTGAATATTTGAAGATGTCTGTCAAGTCCCCCTTTCCTCCACAGATTTTTTCCTCCATGTTAAATATCCTTAGTTTCTACAAATATTTCTCATTTGCTTGTCAGCTCCTGACTTGATATGTCATCTTCCTCTGCATAGTTTGTAGATGTCATTTGATTATTAATCATCCCTTTAGGGTACCTTCCTCATGTTAAATATTACATTATTATTCGTATAATATGCAATCACATTGATGGTGTAGGTGGTCACATCTTGTGGATTCATTATAGAGGTGATTCTCCACTAAAAAACCTTTAGGTATTTCATGAATTGTGCTTACAAACCGCATCTCCTTTACTCTGTTCATGCCAGCCTTTGTCTGATTTACATGCAGGATTTCTTTATTTATCTTCATTACATTTTGTCTCAGACGAAATCCATTACAACCTTTCAAGGTCCTGTGGAATCGTTATGCACTTACTCAACATCAGTGAACAAAGATTGGTTGTATAGTTGGTACATGTCAGGCAATGTGTAAGATGCTAATTCTGTGGTCCAGTTATTTCATACATCACCCAACTTCAATTGGCTTCCTTATTCCCAGCAATTTTCTCTCACACTTTAATTTGTCCGTCACCCCAGACCATGTTATGTTTCTCTCCCTTGAAGAAAATTTCATTAAAAACCTTAAATTCTAAAATCATCCTAAAAGCAACCTAAGTGTCCATCAACAGATGAATGGATAAAGAAGATGTGGCACATATATACAATGGAATATTACTCAGCTGTAAAAAGAAATGAAATTGAGTTATTTGTAGTGAAGTGGATGGACCTAGAGACTGTCATACAGAGTGAAGTAAGTCAGAAAGAGAAAAACAAATACCATATGCTAACACATATATATATGGAATCTAAAAAACAAACAAAAAAAACTGGTTCTGAAGAACCTAGGGGCAGGACAGGAGTAAAGACTCAGACGTAGAGAATGGACTTGAGGACACAGGGAGGGGGAGGGGTAAGCTGGGACGAAGTGAGAGAGTGGCATGGACATTTATACACTACCAAATGTAAAATAGATAGCTAGTGGGAAGCAGCCGCATAGCACAGGGAGATCAGCTTGGTGCTTTGTGACCACCTAGAGGGGTGGGATAGGGAGGGCGGGAGGGAGACACAAGAGGGAGGAGATATGGGAATACATGTTTATGTATAGCTGTTTCACTTTGTTATACAGCAGAAACTAAGACACCATTGTAAGGCAATTATACTCCAATAAAGATGTTTTAAAAAAAAAAGAAATGACAACTATAGTAACATAAAATAAATAGGTAAATAAATAAAACCATCCTAAGTGGTGATTCTTCTTGCCTTGCAGACCTGTACTGTGTTCACTCTCAGTGAACTGATTAACCTCATTAATACTTTCCCTTCATTTCTTTGGTTCCATTTATCATTTTCCCCTTTATCTTGCTCTTACTTTCAAACTGGACCTTGTGTTTGATCGTGTGACTAATCATATTCACCACCCTCAAGATTATTTATATTTTGTTTTGTTTTGCTTTAACACTACACCATTTGTCTCTTATCAATCTCTGAACTCTCTTGCCTATTCCTAAGTCAAGCCAATGAGTTTTATGGGAGAAAATTCTACAATGACTGAAATACCTAGATCTGAAGGACCCTAAACAAGCCACTATTGCTCTTGTTGACAATTTCAATTTCTTTCCATCATATCAGTTATTAATCTAATACTTCTTTAGTTTTCCCTGGAGTTGAGTTGAGTTTAGTTTTCCCTGGAGTTCTCTATGTCATGCACAAAAATGATTCAGAAATTTGTTCTGCTTTACACCAAAATCCACATTTTTGCCCATATCCGAAAGGTCAGTTAGTATGCAGGGCTCCATTAACCTAGCCCTGTTTCATCAAAGCTAAAATTATATCAGGAAACAGTTTTTCTATACATTTTTTAAAAAGTAATTGAAGCGGATTCATTTGGGTAATTATTATAGGTCCCCATTTCATCTCATTTCTTGTAGTTTCAGGGTCAATGCATTTGTCATATTCTCATTCAAAGCCACACGAAAGGAGTTGATAAAAAGGAAAATTGATCTCCTGTTTGGCTTCCTGGTTTTCCTACTGAACTGTGTCTGATTTTACTTAAAACTTTCCTGAATTAGTATTGGCACCAAACATGTGGACCATTGCCTATAACCTCATGATTGGTATAATACTCTTTTACGTGGAATAATACAAAGGTCAACACAAAGCAATATACAAAAATGAAGTAAATATTTTTTTTACATTCTTTCTAGTCTCAAAATGTACTGGCCAATCATGGATTTTGTTTAGTTTTTGTTTTTGTTTGTTTGCTTCCCAAAGTCACACAAAGCCTGGCCAAATGTACCACCAAAAAATCATACGTACAACCTACAGAAAGCCATCCTTCTTTTAATCAGGGACTTAATGACCTATTTGGAATATGTCAAATATTCAGAATATGTCAAATATTTACTTTAAAGATAAAATCATCCAAGCCCCCGATTTTAACTATATAAAATACACACATGTCTAAATTCCTCAGCAACTTGGTCCTGGAACCCAAACCTCAGTTGTCAGTGTCTACCTAAACTAGTACTTACTCTGTTCTATATGGAAAGAAATTCTCAAAGAACTGATAGTGCCTCTTAATACCTAAATCGCTTGAAAAAAATAACAATTTGTTTCATTATGATTTGTTTAAAGTTGAAGCTTTTGATAATCGTATAGTCTGTTCCTCTCTTCTTCCTTATAAATATATTCATCTTATTAATTAGACAAGACAAATATGTGTGACAAAGGGAGAGTCACATAATTTTTGTTTGACAAACCTCACAAGTGTGTGGAAGGATGCCCTATAGATAGCCAATTTCCATTCTTTTCATTCTAATGTTAATGATGTTATTTAAAGTTATTGGATGCACAGCATCAAATGACATTCTTTCAAGTGACTTCATGACACAGAGGGTACATTGTGTAAGGAATATCAAGTAGAGGTTCTCAGGTGTTTTTGCATTTAAAATGCAAAGGACGAAACGCAATTACTATTTATTATTTAGTTACCTAATGCCTGCCCATCATGTCTTTTTGAATTTGGCCCAGTAACTTATAATTAAAGGAATTATCCCTGCTGGATGTGGGCACAGATTCATATTATTTCTGTGAAAGCCTGTCTGCTGTCTCACTTTAATGAAAATTTAAACCTCTTAGAATGGCATGTAGTACCTAGAATTATTTTTCTTTTGTCTGAACAGAGTTGCAAGGGAAAGAACTGCTAGAAAAGCAAGTCCCTATTCCTTTCCATAAAGTTTTCTCTTTCAAGCATGCATTTTCTTTTTTTGAAAGGATTGATGAGAAAAGTATGAAAATATTTATACAATACTGTAAGACCATAGATCAGTAAAACAGAAACAAAACAACCAGTCTCCTCCCAATTATTTGGCTTTTTAAAAATTGTGGTAAAATATAATAACACAAAATTGACCATTTTAACCATTCTTAACTGTACACTTCATTGGTATTAAGTACATTCATGTTATTTTGCAGCCATCACCAATATCTATCTCCTGAACTTTTTCATCATCCCAAACAAAACTCTATATTCATTAAACAATAACTCCCCCTTCCCTTCTCCCTTCAAACTCTGGTAACCACTGTTCTACTTTGTCTCCATGAATTTGCTTATTCCTGGTACCTCATGTAAGTATAATCATACAATATTTGCCCTTTTGTATCTGGCTTATTTCACTTAGCATAATGTTTTTGAGATTCAAGCATATTGTTGTGTTGTCACAGTAACTTGTTCCTTTTTATTGCTAAGTATAATTTCATTACATAGAGGTACTGAATATGTTTATTCATCCTCCTATTGGTGGATTTGGATCATTTCCAGGCTAGGGCTATTATAAATAAAACAGCTACAACATTCTTAAATAAGTATTACATTGACCTAAACTTTCTCTTGGATGAGTATCTAGAAGTAGAACTACTGGTTCAGAATTCAGATATGTGTCTTACTTGATTAGAAACACTTTTCCAAAATAGTTTTGCCAATTTGAATTCCCACCAGCAGTGTGTGGAAGTTCCAGTTGTCCAGTCTTAACCAACACATGTATTGTGAGACTTGTTAATTTTAGCAGTCTAATGGATGTATAGTCATGTCTCATTGTGGCTTGAATTTGCATTTCTCTGATAACTAAAGATGCCGAACGTCTTTTGATGTTCGTTGGCCATTTGAGCATTTTTCCCATTTATTAAAGCTGGGTTGTTAATCTGTTAAATTGTTGATTTGTTGAACTTCTTTAACATTTTGGAAACAAGTCCTGGTCAGATTTTTGGATTGGGAATATTTTCTCCACATCTGAGGCTTGCCTTTTCAGTTTCTTATTGTTGTCTTTTGATGAGCAGATGTTTCTAATTTTGATGAAGCTCATCCCTGTATTTTTCTTTCAGTTTTAATACCTTGTTTGACCTGTCTAAAAGACCTTTGTTTACCTCAATGTATGAAGATATTCTTTTATGTTTTACTACCGTTTGCATTAAGGTCTATGATCCACTTGAATTAATTTTTATGTGTAGATTGAGGAAGAGGCCAACCTTCTTTTCTTCTTTTTCTTTATATAGATAGCCAGTTTTATTAGCACCATTTGTTAAAACACTCCCCTTTTCTCATTGAATTATTTAGTGCCTTTGTTGAAAAACAATCGACATATATGTTTATGTCTACTTCTGGACCCTATTCTGTTTCACAGATCTATTTGTTTTTCCTTTTGCTAATACCGTGTTGTCTTAATCACTGTACCCTTAGAGCTTGATTTGTTGTACTTCTTCTTCAAGATAGATCATTTTTACTTATATTCCTTTTTAGACTATTATTCTCCACAAAGAACATGTGATCTTAGTAGAGAAATGATCTCGATTCAGTTGGCAATCTCTACTAGATTATCCTTCGTAATTAAATAAGGCAAGGCCCATGAAGGAACTTTTTGCCAAATATGTGTATACGCGGGTGAATGAGATAAAGCAAGATGAGGGCTAATGTTTTGAGGTGCTTTTATGCCTTTTCTTTCCAGATCTTGTTATATTTAAATGTAATTTTCACGACAAACTCTATGAGATAGTTTTTACTATCTCCATTAGTAGATGTATAAAGTGATGGTCAGAGAAGTAATCTGTTCACATGATTTAGCTGGATTTTCTTTCATTCTTGATGATCAAGTCCAGTCAGCAGTCATCCTGAGTGATCATGTGGGGTTGACAACTACACTTTTAGCTAGAGACAGGTCTTCCTAGCCACCAGTTGTTACACTGAATATATATATATATATATATATATATATATATATATATATATATATATATATATATATAATCCAGAGAACAGTTTTAATAACTCTATGACCGTTCAATGGGCCTTCCATAAAAATTACATCCAGAAGTACTTTATAAGTCATTGGTTATGAGAGAAGTCAAATTCTCATTGTTTTTAAAAAGCACTATTAAGTATAAAAGTCAAATATACCTAGCATTTTTTTTGCCAAAAAATGTGTGACAAAATTTTCTGACAGCATTAAATGTTAATAGTTGGAAAATTATACATTAGTTACACATCAGTTTAAATAAACAGCCAGATGATTATCTTCTTGCCGCCTCTGAGAAGGAAAACCTTAGCACACAATTGAGTTTAACCTTTAAATCTGTTACTTATTGAGAGGTCCTAAGAAGACAAGTTGTCCATCTAAAATGTTTAAATCAATTATTTTCTAAAAGGCCCTCATGGTTCTGCTTGACCTTCACACGGGAAACTTGGAGATGTCAGTTGTTAAAAGTAACTAAGTTTCTTGTATTCTTTGAATTTATCTAGTATGTATTGCTGATGATTTTCTTCATGACAGCTACTTTCTTTAATGTTCTAGAGAAATGCACCATATCTAGGGAAAGTGTATTTAATTTTTATTCTAATGGATCTTCTAATTTATCAGTAATTAGGGGATATATTATGCTGGGTTTTAGGTGTTCAAGGTGAATCTAGGTGAATCATGGCTCCTAGAATTATGCAATATGAATGCTTTGTTGAAGTTAAATGGTACATTTATGCACTGCGGTGTGTTACATAAGATTATAACTCTCTTGGAAATTCCTTTATAAGTATAATAACCCATGAAACAGTAATCTTATCATTATGCATTTTAATCCTTACAAAAACTCCATGTCATAGAATCGAAACATAACTGTTTCCATCGAAGATGAGGAAATAGAGAATCAGAGATACTGATGATTTGTCCAAGCTCACACAAACTGTAGGGTACCCCTGTGTTCCTTATGAGCCTTAGAATAGTAGTAGACACCAAAAAGTGATATATAAGAAGTATCACTGCAGCTAAGGAACTCACAGCCTAGAGGAGGACTGAGAAAAGCAGCCAAACATGTAAAACTGAATTTGGAAAATGCTATGATAGAGGTATGTTAAGAGGACAGGAAACCTTAACCTACAGAATGGGGGCCATTAACCTATGGAAGGTGAACTCCGAGAAGTTAGACAGCTAATAGTTATTGAAAGGACCTTCAATGTCTGTTATGTGCCATGTGCCTTCCATATACAATACCCAATCTGACTTAACCGTCACAAAAATCCAGCAAAGTCCATCACTGTTCTCCATTCTCTAGTTGCAGAAATTGGAGGAAAGAAAAGCCCAAAGAACAGAAGAGATGAAATGACCCTTCCATGTTTCTCCCAGGTGTATCGTTTTGTGGTTCTTCAAACCCCAAATAACCTTGAATTACTGAAGCTTTCTTCATTGTTTTCAGTTATTAATGTTCTCTGCTGTGAGCTCTTTAGTGGTAGCTTATGTTGAAAGAGGCCATGGAGTAGAGATGACGGTTGTTTTGATAAGTGAGTGAATTCACAAGCAGAGCAGGTAATGAGGGGGAAATACTCTTACAGAAAGGCCCAGGGTGCATCCCTACACCGTTGAGCCCTTTGATTGGTGTTATTGGCATGAATAACAAGAAGAATGCTTGAGAAAGTCAAGAAACCTTAAAGATTTTCTACCTTGAGTAGAGGAACTCAAATGTTTTTGAACACTAATATTCCACCCCAGGAATCAGGGGGCTTTGGGGAAAGACCTCTGATTTTCCTTGGTTTCTCTTCAAGGGGGGTGGACATGATAATATAATTTGCAGAATTTCAGATGGCCTGTTAGAAGAATTCTTTTGTTTTGAATACTCGAGGGCTGATATAATACTATAATTCATGCCTTTTATCTTAGCATGTGAAAGTGCTACATAAGCAAAATGGTGACATAATACACATTTTAATCAAAAGTAGGACAGGGCAATAAAGACTATGCTTATAATTTTATTTTTGTTGGAGAAGAATCGTAAGAAAAGGAGTAACGATATTTAGACTTCCAAAATTTTAGTTCTAGAATCAGAAAAACACTGTTTTCTCACAAATGTGTAATGTATAATCAGAAACAGTTATGCCTCTACTCTTTTCCAAAAGAATAAATAGCAGAGAGTTTAAATTATTTTTATATTAGACAGGTTTTTTTTCTGGGGATTTTTTTAAAGGGAAGAGATGTCAGATAAAATTACAGATGAATGTAAATGCTAATATTTTTTTAAAAAAGCCTCAAGAACAACTACATTGAAAGCTTTCATGTTTGATTGTTCCTTAAATACTGCATATTTTCCCATTTCTAAGATGGCCTCAGCACACCCTAAGCCATATCAAAATCTGCTATAACCACTGTGGGATCAACAGTCGTCTCTGTGATTGCCATAGTTATAGTCAATTTTATATATGAAAAGCAGAGAGGGCTTCCCTGGTGGCGCAGTGGTTGAGAGTCCGCCTGCCGATGCAGGGGACACGGGTTCGTGCCCCGGTCTGGGAAGATCCCACATGCCACGGAGCGGCTGGGCCCGTGAGCCATGGCCGCTGAGCCTGCACATCTGGAGCCTGTGCTCCGCAACAGGAGAGGCCACAACAGTGAGAGGCCCGCGTACCCCACACACACACAAAAAAGCAGAGAAATAAAAGCTACCATTCCTGGTTCTACTGCTGAAAGACTCAGAAATAGAGCTGTTCAAGTGTATCCAGGTAGGAATATTTGTAGAAAATATGTTAGACAGTGATCTTCAAGGCATAAAAGGCTTTGGTATCAAACAGACCCAACATTAAGACACTCTTCAGCTGTGTGACCTTTTTGTAGTTAATTAACAATCTTTCTGTAAAATGAGACTAATATTAGGTCCTTACTCTGCTAAGATTGTTATTAGAATTCAAATAATACTTCTAAATTCACAGTACCTAGTGAAGGTTATTATTTTTAATATTTCCATTTTTCTCTGAGGCTATGTCTACACTTACAAACCGGTTTCTCAAAGTCATTTTTAAAAGCTTACATTTAGTCAACCCAGTTTTAAGATATTTGTATTAAGGGCATATATGTTCACTTTTATAGTCTTATATTATTGTGTACATATTGCTTACACGCACAGAAGAAATATCTTTAGTGCATTAGCCTGTGCTACTGTGGCAGAAGAACCACTGAAAATGTTGGGGAGTCAGCAAGACCTTGGAAATGTTCCTTACCTCTTTGGGAGCAGAGATCTCTGGGCTTCTAAGCAAACCTTAGTTTCTACCCGTTATTTGGCCCAGAGGCTGTGAAGGAGGACACTTCAGTAGGACGAATCAAGGTGATCCAGGGCAGGGGGAGGGTGAGGTGTCGTAACGTCTAAAGCTGGCTCTCAAAAAGGTTGCTGGTACCTTAAATGTATGAGTGTCAAGGGCTCAGCTGAGCTGGGACGAGCTGAGCTGCTGGGGTCAGAAAAGAGGCCAAATGAAAGTAACAGTCAAGCTTCTGATCACTTTGTTGCAATAATACGAGCAAGAGGCAAACCAGAGAAAGCACTGACTCTCCTCTGTTCCATTGCTCCCATGGAACAGCACAGACACTGGGCTTGTCTCACTGCCCAGGGAGCCCTGAGCAGAAGGTTCTGCAGTTTTGTGGACCCTGGGCCGGGGGTGGACGGCAGAGAAGGCTAAGAGTGGGAAAGGCCTGAGCGCTGAGTCAGAGTGGAGAAAAGTGTCTTCCTGGTCCCCGCTCCTTTCCCCAGAATGAGCCCTGGGCACAGAAGCCTGAGGTAGAAGTCTCTGCTTTTCTTTTTCTCTCCCAGAAAAAGACACCTCTGAATGAGCTGCGTGGGCTGGGATTGCAGACAGGCTTGGAACATGGCCACTGCCAGCAGGGCAGGGCTGAGGCCTTGACTGCAACTGCCTTCAGAGACTGCAGAGCCTTGGATGCGCACCAGGTCTGCTGTGGGGAGGGCAGCTTCCAGGGCACCTGCCAGGTGAAGTCTTTGCAATCACCCATGGTCAGGCCTGGAAAAAAAATCACACCGGGTTTTCGGCAGAAGCCGGACTCTTCTATAGGAAGCAGTCCTGCAGACGTCCAGGACTAGCAAGGATAGGAACTTCTTGAAACTGGCCAGCCTTTTTGTTTTCCTTCTTTACTCGCAGTAAAATTCATAAAGCAGAAGAGGGGTGGTGGGTTTGTACTGAAGATGAACGTGAAGAAGAGAAACTAGGACGGCTGAGGCCCAGGCCAGAGCCAGTAATAAGGAGGAAACTATGGTAGCTGCTCATTTCAAAGCAAGAGAAATGCGTCAGACGTTTGAGTTAGAAAGTAAAAGAGTGAATCAGCTAACTTGGAGCTTTCACAAAAATCTTCAAGCTTAATAATATGTTTCCGTGGAGAAGCCAGGAAGCTATGATTTCTTTGTTCTAAATCGCATTTAGGATTCAATGAATTGACATATAGAAAGCACCTAGTGCATTTTCTGAAACATAGTGTTTTCTCAATCGATGTCTGTCCCATTTTCTCAGGAAAGTGGAAGGGGGTGGATGTAAAAATTAGTTAATCACCAAATATGTATTAGATACCTAGTGCGCCAGCTTCTTGTGATAAAATTAACCAACCAAACAAATACCATGAGACAAGGCCCGCGCCTGTAGAGAATATTTAGTCTCGTTGGGGAGACAGAAAATAAAATTTAACGCCTCGTAGTTATGGAACCAAATGAACTCAAGAAAGTAGTGTGGTACCCTGTCGATGGCAACACATTGTTAGGATCAAGAGTTTAAATGACTCTACAAAATTTGCTGAATAGGCCCTACTATAGACCACTGGTCAGTTTTTTATTTTTTTGAAAACTAGGCTGGTATCATGTTCTCCAGTCTCTCAATAAAACGCATACCATTTTCAGTCACTGAGTAAAATCCTCTGATCCCTCAAGATGTCCAGACCTATCCTTCAGTGTAGAAGAAAATGATGAGGTGTGTGTATGTCTCTGACATCCTGACACGTGGCCAGGAACTTTCAAGGTTCAAGCACTCGCTTTGTATCCCTGGTTTTGAGATAGGACAGTACTGTAAGTGGTAAAGGAAGGACCCCGAAGCTGTAAAAGCCATCTGACTGTGATTTAAGAAGGAACATTTTCAACATGTTGAACTGATGTGGGTATTTCTGGATTTAAAAGAGAAGCCGAACGATGAGGAAAGCAGCCCTACTTCAGTAAATGGCACCAAGGCTGGCACTGGATGAAGTAGCGCTTGAGCTGTCAGGGACTTGGGTCCTCATTAAGAGTGTGAAGACAACTTCTGACTGTATGTCTCTTAAAGAAGAATCATCACGTAATACGGCTTGGGGAAGACACTTCAGCAGTGACCACAGGGAAACAAATCAGTGTAAAACCTGAGAGTTCATGAAGGCATTGGTACTTGGCTGCTATCTGTAGCAATCACATCTTAAGGTTCTTGTGCCCGTCACTGCAGATCTTTCAGATGCCTACCAAAGAAGCAGGCGTGATTCTCTGAGCAGCCAGAGGATAACAAATGGAGTAAGGCAGGGGCCAGTTGTCCCTTTGTTTCTGAACTATTCATAGTACCTTCTATGTCCATGTAATCAAAAGATGGGGATTTGGCGGTTCGTTGAATGCTACTTCAGAGTGCTCTCTGCAAAGAGATAGAGTAATTTACTGGCAGATCATGTGGTATAAGGATCTTCGAGGAAACTGGAGACTCTTCAAGTTTGGACGCTACTGGAAAGCAGGATTCAGGCCCTACCTTTAAATGAGATTTTCATGATGTGTTAGCCATATAACGTTCACATACCCAACATGGTCATTCAGTTGAAGGGACGGGATGGGAATAACTGTTCTCACTCTACAGATTCAGCTGGTTTTTCTGCAGAAATCTAGTCTTAAAAATCTTCCCTTTCTTTTTATTATATTTACAGTAGATTCAACGCTCAGGTAAGCTTGTTAGGAAAAACAGAGCAAGATAGGGGTTGTCCTCTGGGGGTAATTTGTCAAGAGCGATGCCCTAACATTCTCAGCAAAGCGTCACAAGCCACAAGGTAGTCTCCCAATGATTATGAAAAACATGAGTGGGCTTCTGCATGTTATACTCGGTTTTGTTTCAAGGAAGTCAGGTTATTTTGCTGCTGCAGATGTAACCAGACGTAAGCTTCTTGCAATCCACTTCGTGCTATCACACTGAGCATTATTCTTTCTACCGCAGGAAACTGAAGATTCTTCATGGAGAGTTTGATACTTTATTACTTCAGGTTCATTTTGTACACTTGAAAAATATTTGCCTTAAAAAAAAAATGAACCACCTACAGAAAAGTTGATATTCCAATTCTAGTTCTGCTATTACACGGATTCAGACCTAAAACCTGTGGTGAGGTGCCTATGACCAATTATCCCCACGTGGCCCTCAGAAAAATGTTACAGGACTTGAACCAAATGTTCTAGCGCAGGTATGTTTGCGTTATGCATTGTGGAACAAGCCACCCCAAAACTTAGTGGCTTAAAATAATAACTATTTCATTATCTCTTGTGATCCTGTGGGTTTACTGGGTTCAGTTATGAAGTTCCTCTGCTCCATGTGATGTGAGCAGAGTTTGCATCTGGAGGCTTGGCTTGACAGGGACATCCAAAGGGGCTTCCTTGCCTTGTTGGCTGTTGATGTTGGCTTTGCTGAGAATTCAGCTGGGATGGTTGACCGCATGACTCTGTTCTTTTACACGGCGGCTGCCTGTGAAGCTTGGGCTTTGCACAGCATGGCAGCTGGATTTCAAGAAGAAGTGCACCAAGTGGAAGGCTGTGGTTCATACGGCTCATCGGGTCCATTTTTAGAGACTAGCAAGCGTAAGCCATTGGGTCTGGCTTACATACATACACCCAACTCATATGTCTCCCAGAATCACAGTAGGTAATAATGTCCACAGGGTAATAAAATTGAGACTCCCCACACTGTATCAAGCAAATCACCCTGCCTTTGGGGACTAAAAGCAAGATATCCTATTACTTTAAATGATTCATTGAACATTTTAACATTCTCATTCTAAAAATGTGAATGAACATCAATGGTGATTTACTTACTTATAATATTTAATAGTTTTCTCACTTGTGCCTGAACCTCATTATCCTGAGAAAATGTAACTAGAGTTGTGTCTTGGGATGTTAGAAATACCATCTAACTGTAGTCTATGCTACAGGGAATCTTAGAACTCATCTAATTCAGCTCCAGCATTTTGCAGAAAAAAATGCTGAGACCTGTGAGGTTATAACTTGTTCAAATCCCCCTCCCCTACTTCAGTCAGGGTTACTTCTCTGTCATTCACTTTACGGAGTGTGGCTCAGGTATCATTTTATTTGGAATCCAATTCCAATACATTAAAGTTTGAGAAAGAGGCATCCTAGCTCATGGTTAAGAGCACAGGCTCTGGAGCCAGGCTACCTTGGACTATGATATAAACTCTCTGTGCCTCAGTTTCTACATTTATTATGTGAAGAAAATAACAGTACCTGCCTTACAGAGTTTTTATGGGGATTATACGAGTTCATATTGGTAAAATGCTTGCAGTTGCACCTGACATATGAATAGCATTATGTAAAAGGGAGATGCAGAGGAACATCAGACCTGATGGTACTGTGGGTGAAGGCATGAAGCCAGTCTCCTTAAGCAAGACTAATCTTAGCGATTAGCATTAATAGTAAAATATTTCACAGCAAGCCTTGGACATCAGTTAGGATACCTTAGACTGTAAGTAACTGAAAACTCTCCTCAGTCGCCTCAAACAATAAGGGATGTCTTGTCTGCAGTCCCTGTGCAAGCCCCAAAGTCATAGTCATGCCTTGACTTCCAATTGTCAGGCTTCCAAAGGTCACTTGATATCCACTCCATTCCAGTTCCCCAGCTCCTTCAGGTCCTCAAGCCTCTCACAGCAACTCCAGGAGCTGTGCGAGATTTAGAATTCCCTCACAGGTCCATCTAGGTGTGGACTCTGCCAGGCTTTCTCAGGTCCTTACCAACCACCACTTCTGTTACACAAACAGCGTAATGAGGGTGGTTGAGGAGTTCTCCATGAAGCTTGCTGTCACCATGGCCTTCACCAAGGGATAAAAGCGTAAATCCCCTCATCTCTCAGAGTTCCCCTGAACCTCTCTGATTTTGGTTATTTGCCACCAGTGCTCTCAGACTCAGCTCAGGGCCCAGGCCCCAGGCCCCTTCTCTGGGAGTCATCCAAATCTACCCTCATTCTTCCTCAGCCTAGGCAAATCGTTATTGTCTGGCAAAAGTGGTCTGAGTATTCATTTAATTTCTTTGCAATTTAATTTTTACAGCCCTAGCCGTGAACTGGTTTCCTTTAGGACCTTGTCTTTTGCATATCAAAACACTCACTTTCTGTCTGTGTATATGGGGATGGGGAGTGAGAATATGGTTATTTGGATGTGGTCAAGGGTCAGGGAATGAGGAAATGCAATGATAAATATCTCAGCTAATATTTTCTAATTTTATCTGGACTAACTAATGCAGTCATTTGTAGTAGAAAAGAAAATAAGTAAACTAAAAATAAGAGTTAAATAGATCAGGACAACAAAATAGAAGGAACCTCAAAGCCAGTTATGATGAACTCGGAGTCGTGCAGACAATTGCTCCAAGAAGTCAGAATTTACCTCAGGGCTGAGTTGGTCAAGGAAAGCTCTACGGAAAGAGTGTTTTTTTTTTTTTTTTTTAAAATCTGGGTCAAAATTGATGACTAGGAGCTGAATGGGAATGGATGATCTCATGGTATATTTTCAGCGGAGGAATAACAACAGTAATTGCATAAAGCCTGGATATTGTAAGTATGTTTGGGTGGTAACAAATTGAACAGTTGCCTGGAGTTGCAAATTCATGGAGATCAAAGCTGGGATTCTGTAGATCGTTAAAAAAGAGGATGAGATTAAATATAGCCTATGAAAGATGAGTGACTTTTATAAGGTGACTGAGCCAGGGAACTTACATGTTCTAAGTAAAGAAACATCAGGGATAGAAGCACAGAAATGACACCAGTTTGCCAAGGCTCAGAGAATAGAGAGTGTTCCACTTTTACCAGAATAAAGACGGCTTGATGAGCTTTATGGAACATGAAGCTGTAAAGTTAGATTGGGCCTGGATCTGGAAAACATTAGATTCCTTGAAAACCATATTGTGGCAAGGCTATTTTTAGGAACCAAACCTGGATGTAGCTATCTCTTCCTCCCACATCCCACAGACTAAAATACAGTCAAATGGCCCTCAATCTAACTGCAAGGGAAGATGGGAAGTGCGATCTTTCTGGATGCCCAGGAAAAAGACAGTGTGATAAGTCATCTAGTTTGGACTTCCCATGAACTTGTTGTGTCTCAAATGATGTTCTGTGAGAAGAGAACAAGGAGATATTTCAAAGAAAAGTACTTTTTGGTGCAAATGTGTCTACTTACAGAAAAATTATATGTGTTTATAAATAGTGAAGATTATTTATACAAACTGACATTAAATTCATCTACTTACATACTTTGGTCTCACAAACGTGAGAGAGCATGGGAGGCTGTCTTGCACAATATAGACACATAATTAAAGGGAAAAAGTAATAACGTGGACACTAGCACTTTTTTTGGTTGTTTGCTTTGAGTCTGGGTGGGGGTGGGTCCGTAAAAGACATGGAGATTAATGTTGATTTGATGTAGCCGTTAAGTTAAATCATTTTATAAGCTGTTGATTTTTTAAAAACTCATATTGTTGGAAGCTATTTGCCCATTTAATGGGGACTCGCCCTTGAGACTGCTCTTACTTAGGAATTAGGCATATTTGGTTTGCTTATGCTTCACAGGGCTTCCTTAAAGTCTATTGAACTTCAAAAAGTACTTCTTTTATTTTTAACACAATCACAGAGTTATTTTTCTACCTTTTAGCCCTAAAGCTGAGTGCTTTAATACCCATGAGGACATCCTACTCTATACTCTAGTTTCATAATTTCTGAACTTTCTCAAATCTGGTGGCCTTTCAGCCACATACGTCACCCCATTAACTGTTCTTCTGCTGATCTCTTTGTATCCCTTGACTTAGCAGAGTGCCAGGAACACAGTACATGCTCAATTAACTGGGTGAAAAAAATGAATTAGTGTCAGGTGTTCCATAAATACAGCATTAATACATATGAATTGTTGTTTAGTGGCCAGTATCTATTCCACTTTTTGTCTTCCTAATAGCACTTGGATTTTTATTGCATATCCATCCCTCTCCAACAATTTCCATGTAGTTTAGGAGATGCTCACCCCAACAGAGGTTTCAAAGATGGGTCCAGATTAGTCTGTGACAGTTTTGGTAGTCCTATACCCTTGTCAATGATTACCTCCAGAATGGTCCTGTGAACAAATTCTGGCCAATGAGATTTGAGAGAAGCATTCCTAGAGGGTCTTAAGGTAGTTTTTCCTTGTTCTTAGAAGAAAGTGATGAGAAACCACTTTCACGCTTTCCCACTGGAAGTGATTAAGAACACATATTGTCCTAGTTGCTGGCTGGTGACAGCTAATTCATGACCATGAAGGAAGCCAGATTGAGGACAATCTATCCATGGAAGACAGTCAATCCTGGAATATAGCCAAGAAACAAAGCCAGAGCTGGGCTACCGTTATGTGTGAAGTTCCCCCATCCTACTGTGGCACTTCGAGTTCTGTGAGCCAATTAAACCCCTTACTGTTCATACCAGTTTGAGTAAGGTCGCTGATACTCAGTATCAAAAGCACCATCCTAATACAAAACCCCTAGCCAGTTGGAAAAATTAGATGCTGACCTTAAGAAGAAGACAAAGCTCACCCTCTTCGCCATGCTGTAAAAATTGTGATTATCCTTATCTAACTATGATACAAAAAAATACAAATATCTGAATAATTTGATAAAATTGACAACTAAGCATGTGCTTTAGGGGAAGGTACTTTTTGGCAGTTCAGAACAAATAATACTTTGCCTGAAAGTTTCTATCATTCTGAGAGAAGTCTCATACTAAATGTTAATAGGAGATTCCATCAAGTCACTTGTTTTTGACGTTTTCATGATTAGCTTTCTTATGACAAATCAAGGGCTATGTATATAAGTTTGGGATATTTGGAGTCTACTTCATGAAGCAAATAAGGATACAAATATATGTACAGATTAATGAAGATAAAGAGTAGATACTTATCCTGGAAATGTAGGGTAAATTACTCACTTATTTTACCAAATTTGACTCTGAGCTTCTTGCTTTCCAGGGCAAAAAGTGAACAGAATGAATTATATATTTTCCTTATGTATACTGTCATAGGAAACATGATGGCTGAAGGAAAAGTTTTTCCTAGGTACCAAATTTTAAAAAGAATTGATTATACGAATAGATTCTTTCTGGGTAGATTTTCCCAAAAATACAGCCATGTGGTTATGTCAGCACTTATATCAATCTTCAATAAGAGTTAAGAGCATCATGATTAATTATAAATCTCTGATGACATTGATAAGGGAGCTAAAATAATACCTTCTAGGTATGTTTCTGTCTATGATCAGATTTTTATAGGCACTAAATCAAGTTACATTTTCCATCATACAATACTGTATTCAAAGTTTAATTGGGTTTTTGATAGGAGCTAGAGACAGATAATTTGAAAATAAACCCTTCACAGGGATCTGAAGTATGCATATTCTATGGTGTTGAAAAGCCATTAAAATATCTTAAATATCAGACCCATGATGGAATTCTGTCTTTAAGAGAGGATTATTCCATGTATGAAAAAAATTGGGGTAGAATCGCACTTCCCTCAGGAAGTAGTTTTTGATACATATTGATTACCAGATTAAGTGCTGCTATCTATCAGTGGTTAAAAATTCACCATATAGAATATTTGCATTCTGCATTTGACAAAGCAAATAATAAGGTTTTACTGTAAAAACTTCCATTTTGGATTAAACATGAATTATTAAATAAACAAATTAAGAGTAAATAATGATTCCAGAATACTGTGAGATAAATGACTCCATCCGGAGAGTCGGTGGTTGGTGTTGCACCTCCACTGATTAGTAGTTACGCTTTGGGACAAATGACTTGCCAGTTGGCCATTTCTAACTGATCCAACTCTTCTTACTCGCCTTCAGATCCCTACTATCCTTCAGATCCCTCTGTATTATTTCACTCTGACCTAGCCTGGTGTCTGCCCAGCTCGCAGACCTACTGGTTGGGTAACATCATCTCCATTCTCTCCTTTCTTCCTCAAATTTCTGGAAGATCCATCCTTTCTAGTGTCCATCCTTCTCCCTGGGTCTCATGTCCTCCAGATTCCTCCTGGGTCTCACCCTGATGATCCTCTCTATTATATATTTTCAGCCTCTCCCTCAATGACCTCCTCATCTGCCTTTAACTATAATCATCTCTCTACCATATTAACAAAAAAGGTGTCTAACCTCTTGCTCTCTGCCCTTTCCTTCATAGCAATGCCTTTTAAAGTGTTAGAGGCTCGGTGTCTGTAATTCTCTTACCTCTCCTGACTCCTCAAATCCTGTCGTCTGGCTTCTGCTACATTATTTTCCTAAACCTGTTCTCATCGAGGTCATCCAAGACCCTTCTGTTGTTCTTTCTTAATTAATGAGCCTCATTGTATTTGGTTTATCATTCCCTTTTGTGCATCTCTTTCTTCTGTTTCTTGTTCTGTCTATCCTCTTGCGTCTTCTCTATGGCCTCCCTTTTCTTTATCTATCCATTAAGTGGGGACATCTTGGTCTCTTGTATAGTCATCTTTGGTCCCATCCTCTGATCTTTTTATTAGGCTCTGTCCCTCCTCCTCCTCTATGATTATATCAGTTTACTGTTCGAAAATTCTTCGTGGATTTTCCCTGTTGTGTAAAACAGCCTTAGATGACAAAGCAAGACTTGCCACAATCAGCTTTTATTCCACCAAATAAAACCTCTGTCTTTTATTTTTAGGATGCCTTCTTTCCTATCTCACATTGAATTTCCCTCATTTTTGCATTTCAGTATCTTTGAACTAGGAATGATTCATTTAAATGGAAATAAGCATTGTGCTATGTCCTGTAGATATAACTAACAATAACACAAATATGATTCCTGAATTCATGTACTAAATAATCAAGGACTTTTCCTATAATCATACCTATAACTCAAAGTCCAGCTCAAATGGAATCTTCCTACGCTTTACTTAATCCTAATCTTCTCATCTAGAATAAACACGGATTCTCTCTGAAACCAATGCATTATTTTCTTTTAAAAAATTCTGAAGGTTACATACAGTAGTATCCACTTGTGCATATGTGTGTGTACAAATAGACACTTCACCAAGTAGATATAGGAATGGCAATGACAAGAAGGGATGTTTAACATCATCCGTCTCTAGGGAAATGGGTGCAGTGATGAAGCACCACATCCCTCCATCATCCATGATTTATCGCCTCCAGTACATTAAAGTGGGTGATAAATGCATCCTTCCCAGCTATTACTTCCATATCCTCCCTCCACCCCTGGGTATCCCACAATACTATCTGTCTCTAGGGTGTCACTACATACCTCTTCCTGCTGAATTTTCTTTATCTCAGCCCACTGGGCTGAAGTTAGAACAGTTCCTGGAAGATGTTATCTGGCGTGGCCACGTTCTCCGTAAGAAACATGTGTGCTTGTCCTGCCAAAGAGGGAGTGCAGTTCTCTATTCTAATACCACAGGTGAAACAAAGAAAACAATAAAATTTCTTTAAAAAATCTTTCATCTTGTTAAAAAAATTGAGCACAGAAAGAAGGTAGAATCCTATAGGAAAATGAACTCCATATTGGAGCTGATGGTCATAGTTGCAGAATGTGTGTATATTAATTATCTTTATAGAAGATAAAGTATATGTAATTATCTTTATAGAATTCCAATGTTCTATTTAAGAATATATTTTCCAACAAAAGCACTCAAAATAGGAGCCACGAAATATTTGTCAGATTTAAACCAAACGATTTCACCTAATAAAAAACATGCCGCTTCAGACCGTTCTTCACTATATATGACCTATGCTTGTTGCAAGAAATCTCTTTAGATGCTACATGACTTGTGTATTTGTATATTTTTGCAGGCGCTTATATGCTGCATAGGATTTGAGATGGTCTACAGTAGACAAAAAAGAAAAAGAAAAAGAAAATATTACAACATGATGAAAGTAAAGAGTTAATACAAGAGAAAGAATGACACCAAGGAAAGACTGAGACTTATTTATTCTAGGGGTTTCAGATGGTTGGTGTGCTAGTGGGTTTACAGATAGAAAAACAATTGCTATAAAACCAGATTCCCCCAAAATATATTAAATGTGAAATTCATTTCCAAAACAGTACATATTTTTCAGACCCCAAGGAGGCAATTTAAAAGTCAACAAATCAGTACAGTCTCAAAGGATTCAAAACTTCTATGAGAAAGAATAAAATATTGCTAGATCCAGTAATGATGAGGTATGCTCCATCACCAGATGTGTCTCCGGGTACCTTCTCTGTATCCAGAACTAGGAGAAGGGGTGTGCAAGTTTGGAGGAGAAGTGGAAAGCGTGGACACTGAACTCAGCAGGGTGACTTATCCATTTATTTGGGGAAAGAGGCACACAGAAGTCTTGATTTTCGATCAGGACAGAACAGACTAAAACCTTAGATTGGTTTAAATGAACAGATTAATCTTATAGGCTAAAACCTCAGTTTAGGGTGATAGTTTACATTTGTAGAATAGTTTTTGCTCCATCCAGAGCTCTCATTTCGCTTTCATAAAATGAGGTGAGGGAACTAAGGAATAGAGTCACATAGCTAATGATAATAAAAGATTAACACTCATGTTTCCTAATCACTAATCAGTTGCATGGTCCACCATTGATTTTATTCAGGTTTAATTTTTCTCTGTTAGTTAATTGAAATATTACTGTATGCCCGAATAATATAGAGAGAGGTAAATAGATGCAACAAAATAAGCTTAATTCAACCACAGCTAAAATGACCAGAACCCAGACAGTCAGGTAAATGTTTCGATAATCTACCACAGCTGTTTCTTTTTTGGGGGAGGGGGGAATGTATACATTAACTTTATCTTATTTATTTATTTACATCTTTATTGGAGTATAATTGCTTTACAATGGTGCGTTAGTTTCTGCTTTATAACAAAGTGAATAAGCTATACATTATATATATATATCCCCATATCTCTTCCCTCTTGCGTCTCCCTCCCTCCGACCCCTCTAGGTGGTCACAAAGCACCTAGCTGATCTCCCTGTGCCTAGCTGTTTCTTACTTGTATCTTTTGAAGTTGTTAAGGTTCCCATCCATCCCCTCTTCCTAAGCTAATGGCCAATGTTTACTGAAAGCTTATTTTATTTCAGGCATGACTGCAAGCACTTTATATGTATTATTTCATATTTTCATTCTCAAAAAGCCTGTGAGTTAGCAATTGTTATTATCTTCATTTTGCAGACAAGGAAACAGCAAGAGTAAAAAAAACTTGTCCAAGGCTACTTAGATATCAGAATCAGGGTTTAAATTAAAAGTGATTCTGAATGTCACCTTCAGTTGGGGATGTCAGATTCCAGACCTGGTGCTATATTGCCTCAAATAAGGTTTAGACCAGTTTGGTGCCATTCTAACAATTCTCTGTATTAATGTTACCCTTCCCTACGGAGCTGACAAGTGCTCTGAAGAACTTAGCTAATTAACCATCATGTCATTTATATTGTATTACTGGTCTTTTAATGGGAAGGGATCATGAGCTTGCTCAAAGCCGGCTTAGTGGGAGTGTCAGAAAGAAAATGTGGATTAAATTTCTCAGACTAAGAAACCTCTCATACAGATTTAAGGACTTCGATTGAAGCTAATTATAAATCCATGACATTTTATTTACCATGGCATAAGAAATCATCCATTTCCTTCCTCCCCAACCCAATGCTATTCTACACAACTAATGAATTAATTTAAGAACCAATGCTTCATCTGAGACAAGGTGATGAAGGATATATAGGAATCAGTTAGGTGGCAGGTGTCTAAACAATGCCTGATTAGATGAAATGTGTTTTCCTTCAAATGTATTAGCATAAAGTGTCATATAGCCTCAGAAGTCAAAAACATCCGGGCAGTTATAAGAGCTAATGAGTGACAGGATTTTTCCAGGGTCCCTTCATTATAAGCATGAATGATTACTTAGTGTGGGGTGAACAATCAGATTTATTTCTTTCATCAAGCAAATATCCTCACCCTGAACATGAAAAAACAATCAGTGAATTATGAGCAAAAGGGTTTAGCCAAGGCTGGTGTGGGTGTTTGCTCTGAAATAACATTTCCTTTTGGAGGTAGAGAACCATGTCAGCAAACTCGAGAGAGGAAAATGGGTTCAGGTCATGAATGTGGTAATGAACGCCTGGGTCTGAGTGGGAGAGACTGAATGTTTGTGTCCCCCCCACCCCCCAAAAAATTCATATGTCGAAATCCTATCTTTAGATGTGATAGTATTTGAGCACGGAGACTTAGGGAGCAAGGTAATTAGGGTTCCATGAGAGTGGAGCCCTCATGAATGGGATTGCTGCCCTTATAAAAGTCATGAGCGCGCTTGTCTCTCCTCTCTGCTTTCTGCCCGATACAAGAAGTTAGCAGTCTGCAACCCGGAAGAGGGCTCTCACCAGAACCCAGCCATACTGGCACCCCTATCTCACTTCTTCAGGCTTCAGAACTGTGAGAAATAAACGTTTATTGTTTAAGGCCCCCAGTCTATGGTACTTGTTTGTAGCAGCCCAAGCTAAGCTAATGAGGTCTGCATCTGTGATGGCATTGTCCCCAGTCGTACTGGACTTTCTCGGCTCGCACCCCCAGAGAGATTCAGGAGCCGCCAGCCTCCAGATCGTCCATTAACATGTAAATTCAGCGCCTACCGCAGTCCAAGTGAATCACTCTTTCCAAATGGAAACATGCGGTCTGCATTTCCTCCTGTGCCTGTGCTCCTTCTGTCTCCTCAAGAGGCTCTTAATCAGTGGTGTGATGCTCTTGAAAACTACACGTGCCCAGCCCACCACACCCACTTTTGTTCCAATGCAGGAACCTATCTGATACTCATTTTTTTCTTCTTTACAAGAACTTAAAATTAAATAAAGCAAACAACTGTGTATCTAGACCTACGGACCAGACCCTCTTCTCTGCAAATTCTGATATTCAACAGTCCATCCTGTGGTGGCGTGTGACACCCTGACATCATTTCTATCTTTCAACATTATATGCAGACACAGTGAGTTTCATATAATTCATCTGTCCCTGGCTAGACATTTAAAGCTAATATCCCATCTGATTCTAAACATCTTATAATACTTTGAGAAGAGATGATTTGTGATAAATCTTCACGCACAAGTTTAAATGTCTATTGAGCATGGTTCCCCAGGGGGATACCACAATTCACGGGGTTACATAATTTAATAGATATTCTCTTTCTGTAATGAAAAACACTGATAAGTTCTAAAAGATAAATAAAAACACTTTGCTGCATAGACATTCTTCCTTAGTCCTCGATCAGAAGTTTACTGGTTGTTCTGAATTTTGAAGAAGGGTTCAGAATACCAAAAAATCACAAATATCTTCAAAAATCAATATATTCATATCTCTGAAATATTGAACTCCACTTCTGCCCGGAATAAATTTCATGCTATTTCCATAAAATGAGGAGAGTTGTTCATTTGTAACAAAAGATTACAAATATTAGATGGTGATTTTTTAAAAGTTTTTAAGAATACAGTGTGCATATCTGTGAATTTCCTGTTTTTTGCTTTTTTGTTTTGTTTTGTTTTTTTGATAAGTGTTGGTAATGAAAATTTCCATCGAGAACTGGGTAAATGTGTGAGGAAATCAGCTTACAGCCATTTTGACAAAATTAACATGAATATATATCTGAACATTAAAGAAAATTCATCTCTTTGAATGAGTTCAATATTATAAAGAATACACAATTTTAAAATGTATTTCTATGTCAATAGTTTAACCTTTTGTACATGATTTTCGGAAAATTGAAAGATTAAGTCAGGTTTAATAAAAGACTTGAATTACATTTGCTTTAGGAGCAAAAGTAGCTAACAGGATGGAAAAGATTATGACCACTGTTAACAATGAGTTTTAAATAATAATGATGGAGCACCCAGTGTATACTCTAAACATTTTTATGCATAAAGGACAAAGAACTTATGTACTGTATATGTGCTATATAGGTATTTTTAAAATTTATTTTCTTTCATTCTTATTGAAGTATAGTTGCTTTACAATGTTGTGTTAGTTTCAGTTATACAGCAAAGTGATTCAGTTACATATATATATTATATACATGTTATTTTTCAGATTCTTTTCCCTTATAGGTTATTACAAAATATTGAGTATAGTTCCCTGTGTTATATAGTAGGTCCTTGTTGGTTATTTATTTTATATATAGTGATGTATATATGTTAATCCCAAACACCTAATTTATCCCTCCCCCACTTTTCCCATTTGGTAACCATAAGTTCGTTTTCGATGTCTGTGGGTCTTTTTCTGTTTTGTAAATAAGTTCGTTTGTATCATTTTTTTTAAGACTCCACATATAAGAGAGATCATATATTTATCTTTCTCTGTCTGGCTTACTCTACTTAGTGTGATAGTCTCTAGGTCCGTCCATGTTGCTGCAAATGGCTGAATAATAGCTGAGTAATATAGTTTTGATTTGGTTTTATAACCTTTAAAATACAGGCCAATCAAGTATTTACTGGATTAGATACCCTGTTAGTAGCTTTAAATGTTACTTTTAATACTTTTTAATAATTTTATTATATTTATAATATCTTAATAATTTCATAATAAGCTCTGGCCCTGCTGATACTTTATCCTTCTCAATTTGCAACTGTTCCTTTTAGGAACTTTTGAAGTATTCATTTAAAAAAAAAAAAGGTACTCAAGAGTTGACAATGATTTAAGCTTTTTTTTTTTTTTTAATTGAGGTATAGTTGCTTTACACTGCTGTGTCAGTTTGTGCGGTACAAAAAAGTACATCAGCCATATGTATACATATATCCCTTCTTTTTTGGGTTTCCTTCCCATTTAGGTCACACAGAGCACCAAGCAGAGTTCCCTGTGCTACACAGTAGGTTCTCATTAGTTATCTATTTTATACATAGTAGTGTATATATGTCAATCCCAGTCTTCCAATTCATCCCACCTCCCTCTTTCACCCTTGGTATCCATAGGTTTGTTCTCTACGTCTGTGTCTCTATTTGTGCTTTGCAAATAAGATCATCTATACCATTTTTCTAGATTCCATATATATGCCTTAATATATGATGTTTGTTTTTCTCTTTCTGACTTAATTCACTCTGTATGATAGTCTCTAGGTTAAGCTTTCTTATAAGGCACATTCTCTGATTTTTAGTGAAATATAATGATTCATAAAGTGTATTCTCATATAAGGGCTAAATGTATTTGGGAAAGCCCATTGCCTATATGTTGCGCTTAAAATTCACAGATCCCGTCAACATAGGGAATATTCATAGGAGTCTCTTTAACTTTGTCCAAATATTTCATAAAGCCCTTTACCATGAAACCCTTTTGCATAGAATGTTGGGAGGTGGTATTAAGAAAAACACTTCTCAGTAGCATCTACTAGGCAATCCCCATCGAGCACCCTTGACTTAGAGTTTAACTATAATTAATGGTCCTCTTCCATTATCTCATAAATGGAGTCAATGGCACATCTGATTCTCTTCTAAATTTGGAAAGGCTGATATCAGTCTTTCAAGTTCAGCAGAAGTAAGACCTGCTACTCAGCACTTAGCTCATTATAAAGTAGTTGTCTGATAGCTCTCCCTTTAGCTCAGTAATTCTCATCATTTTTCACTGAACAGAATAAGGCTAAAAAAATCAGCATGGACAGAGCAATATGCCATAAAGTCAAGTAATGTGATAGGACCATCTTTCATATCCTGAAAAAGAAATGATAGCTACTCTCAGAGAAGATTCTTGAGGACTATTGTGTAATATTTAGAGCAAAAAAGAATCTTACTTACAACTTTTGTTTCAGGATTTTTTTTATTTAAACAGGATATCTTCATTCAGCACAGGTTGTTGAGTGTTTTCTATTCACATAATGTCTAGTATGTGCCCAGAAGTGAACCTTGAAAGCAAGCCTATACTTTCGCTAGTAGGAAGGCAGATCTCTCCTAAGCTGAACACATGCCATGTCAGAAGCAACTGAATGGCATTAGGGATTCAGTCTATGGAAAACAGTGTGTTTTTCTTTTCTTCCCAAATGCTAACTAATGAGAACCTAGCCTCATTAGTTAGCCTAGTCCTTAGCCTAGTCCTTAGCCTAACCTAGTCCTTAGCCTCATTAATACTAAGTTTTCTGAGCTGCAAGCTGGCTCAACATTACTAATGGAAGTGACAGCCTATGAGAAATTAGAGGAGGAAAGGTGAATTTTTACATGTCATAAATAATTTCTGGATGATGGATTTCAGTCCTAAAAGTGTGCTGTGCATTGAAGAAATACTCTGGGTATTAGGGAAACCTAGAAAATGGTTGACTGATTATTATCAGGTTCTAAATAGATGTGGTGATTGACAGCAAAAGAAGCTTCTCCTGCTGGAGAGAAGAATGTGTCAGGAATTCGGACATCATTTTCCTTTTCCCTCTCCCTAAATGACCACAGCCTCTTATTTTTCTGAATCTTAATCTATTCAAGGATCATTTTTATACTTCCTTGACCTTCCAATATTAATGGGAAGTGAGAAAGAAAACATACTTACATGTTATACAGTTCCAGAAATAAATTTATCACTAAAAAATGACCAAGGTTTCATAGGCTGATGACTCTTAATAGACATCCTCAGCTCTGACCTCTTACGTGGTACTTTCAGAGGCTTACAGGTCTCCATGCCATCACAGCAAACTCAGAACTCATGATCTCCCCCAACAAAATTGGCTCCTATTCCCAAAAATCCATTTTCTGATGGTGATACCTCTGTCCTTCCAGGTTCCTCTGTTAAATATACTGGACTCGACTTTCAAAACCTTCTGTGGTTCATCCCACCTTTCTGTTCCTGTTATTCCCCGTGATTTGCTACTTTAGCCCCTGTCTCATGGATATACAATGCAAGTTTCTGCCTGTGGGCTTGCTTCTGATTTTTTCCTAATCTGGGACATCTTCCCCACTTCCTTCCCCCCATTGAAATCCTAACCAAGCACCAGATCAGTGACCTCAGATCCACATCAGTCAATTTCCATGAAGTTCTACTTCTTTTATAACCGTCACCATACATTTTAGTACCTGATCTCACATTATCTTGTTTCTCTTCTGTGTGCCTCTACAAAGCGTCTTTGTTAATCTTGGTGTCCTATCTTGGAGACATTTTTATTGCATTCCTCACCTATCGCATGGGCCATATAATAGGTACTCTGTGAATATTTAGAAAGGTAGAGCTTGGAGCAACTAGAGGAGATCATCTCATCCAGTACGTCTTTTTTTCATTGTTTGTTTGTTTGATTTTGGTTTTAGTATTTTTCAATGTCAAGGATAAGATGAGACTCAGAGGCTAAGAGGCTTATTTCAGAACATGCAAAGCTGAGACCCAACCCAAAGTTCCTGATCCCTTTCCTGTGCTTTTTCTTTTTCTTCTTTTTAAAATAGTTTTATTGAGATATAATTCATACAAGATAAAATTTACCCTTTCAAAGTGCTCAATTCAGTGGTTTTTAGTATGCTTGCAGAGTTATGTAACCATCACCACAGTCTGATTTTAGAAGATTTTTATCATGTATCCATTAGCAATCAGTCACCATCCTCTCTACCCCCAGCCCCAGGCGACCACAAATCTACTTTCTGCCTGTGGATTTGCCTAATCTGAACATTTCATATAAGTAGAATCAAACAATTTTTTTGTCTGTTGTGATTGACTTATTTTACTTACTAAAATGTTTTCAAGGTTCATCCATTTATAGCATGTGTCAGTTCTTCATTCCTTTTGGCTTCTGAATAATATTCTATTATATGGTTATACCACATTTTATTTATTCATTCTTCAGATGATGGACATTTGGGTTGTTTTCACGTTGGGACTATAATGAATAATGCTACTGTGAATATCCATACATGATTTTTTGTGTCAACCTATGTTTTGTTTCTCCTGGGTACATATCCAAGAGTCATAAGGGTCATATTGTAATTCTGTACTTAACCTTCTGAGGAACTGGCAGAGTGTTTTCCAAAGCTACTGCACCATTTAAACTCCACCAGTAATGTAAGAGAGTTCCAAATTCTCTACATCCTTGCCAACACTTATTATCTGTCTTTTTGATTACACCCATCCCAGTGGATGTGAAGTAGCATCTGTCTCACTGTGGCTTTGATTTGCATTTCAAAATCAAATGATGAGTACCTTTTGTGCCCTTTCTTTTAAAACTAGCTTTTCCCTTACTTGACTGATTATGTATTTTCTTTTTAATATCCTAAAATGAGTATATCCCCAAGGAGAGCCACATGTGTATCTTGGACTCCTTTGGAAAGGAATATTATAAAACAACTTCCTTTATTTACCTTTATTGCTATACTGATCAGTTAGAGAGTATAACTGATTACTTTGGCTAGAGTAAAAACCTTAACCGGGATTAAAAAAAAAAAAATTGTCTGAAACTCACCACCCAAACTGCAAAGCACCCAAACTCATCTATATTATTGTCAAATACGACTACATAGTTTCCTCATACACTGGGTTTAGACTAGATAAATTTCCTGGTCATTTTTTCTTATTTTACATCTGACACTTGCCTGAAATTTGTCATTTACTTTATTCAGAGCTATGAGTGAGTGTTGGGCTCTTTTATTTTCAAATGCTTATTTCCAAGTACACCTGCAATATTGTTAATGAGGAATGGGTGACACTTCGTGTTTTGAATTTGTCAGGTTGAGCGGACATAACTCAGACACATTTAGTTCTGTGAGTAGCAGATTTCCAAAGTAGAATACTTAATAAAATCCCACCTGGCACAGATGGGTTACACCTGAAGAAGATTCATTTATATTATAACCTCAGATACAGTTATTTTGTAGGCACATAAAAAGGAAACACTTCAAAGCATTCAAAGGTTCCCCTGTGAGAGCACCATATTGCAGACTTATTACTTTAGGGGTAGCCGAGAGCTTTCATTGTATCTATAGCATTTGATTTCCACTTGAACACAGGCAGCAAAAATGAGTTTATAGCAGGTCTCTGAGGTAAATTTAGTCAGAAACAAGATTAGTATTAAGTGTGGCCTCTGGCTTTCTTTCAAAGGATCTTTTTCTCAGTGGTAGGGGGGTCATTTCTTCTGTACCCTGAAGCATCTTGATTTTTTACAGATTTATAAAAAAAAAAAATTAGCAATTCAAATTAGAATTAATAAGATTTACACATACGTATGTAAATTGAACATGTGGTAAATATGTTGAGTTTAAAGTAGTCTCACATAGATTTGGGGAGGAAGGAAAACATGTCCTTCCAAATGAATACAATTTAAAATCAAAAGAATTATTACTTTATGAGGCACATTGGATTAAAATGAAGAAATAGCTTTTTCTTTCACCCGGGAAAATGTTAAGATATAAAATGCCTTCTTACGTATCCAATAAGCTCTTCTCAAGAATGTGTCTAATCAGGATTTCTCAGCCTTCAATTTGCTCATTTGCAATGCCATCCTTCCTTTCTTCTTCCCTTTGTTATTTGGCTTAAAAAAAAAAACAAAAGAGAAGATCCGTATCTCTGTCCAACTGCTGAACTCTCACAAGTTTAAAACGGCAGTGTTTTTATAGGGGAATCGTGACGCTGTCACATTGATTTCAGGAAGCCTTGTTTCCATTCTGTTTCCTCTGTCGTTAAGATGACAGCTTGAACGGATGTCTGGCCACAGGTTCTGCCACTGTGTGTCAGCCGGAGAACAGAGGACCGGGCTTGGTCCGAGGAGAGGAGCTGTAGGGCATGAGGATGGAGGAGTGGAGGGAGAAGTCACACTACAAAGACCACCTTGGGAGAGAGGGCAATTGTTCTTGATAGACTGTAGTGTCCAGGTCATTTACACTAGAAATGTGCTTTTAGAGGAAAGAATATTTGTCCACTAGTGAACAGAGGGTTTCAGTAGGAAAGGCTTCACAGGAGCAAGTTGTACTCACGTATAGAGTTCACCACCAAAAATATCCCATTTCTTATTATGGTAATGGAGATCTGTGTATGTATACATATGTGTGCATGTGTATATATGTGCCCTTGTGAACAGGCATGTGGGATTAATGTGTTAACTCGTTTGACCAGTTTGATGAGATCATGAGTGTGTTTTTCATGTATTTGTTTCAAATGACAGAATAGGATTTTAATGAAAATGTAAGTTTATAATTTCTCTACTGCACTTTCACAATACACATACATTCATCATTCCTGCATTTGCCAAATCAAAAGAGGTTTCGTACTGATGTCCGGCATTTACCGGCAGTGTTCTATTTTACATCAAAACCTAGTCGTCCTCTTTAGGCACAAAGTTCCATCCAAGGTGGTGGTTGAAATAGTGCTGTCCCCTCCCTCCATTACCAACCCACATCCTAGGAGGAAAAGCAGGGGACAAAATTATTCTCCTGCACGCAGAAAATAGGAGAAGAGAAAGGCATAGCATGTTAACAATAGTAGCAGTGGTGATACTAATGGTCATAATATTAGTAGCTAATATTTTTGGAATACCTGCTTTGTGTCAGGAACAATGCTGAGTGGTATATGCATGTTATGTTTTTGGTTCTCATAATAGCTCCACCTGGTGGGTACTATCATTAACCCCGTTTTACAGGTGAGGAAGTCAAGGCAAAGAAATGTTAAGAAACAGTCCCAAAGTGCCCATCTGTATTCTGCCAATCTAGAAATCATACACGGATAACCTGACTCTAGCACACATCTTTACTATGAGATGAGTGTTTTCTAGAGAGGGACATCCTTGAGTTTGGCCTGGAGAATGGTTGGCCTTAGGATAGATTGAGGCTTATAATGTTGAAGGGGAAGGAAGCTTCTAGAAGAGAAGAATAGTATTGTTTCCCCCCCCCAGCTTTATTGAGGTATAATTGACATATAACAAGAATAACGTTCTTTAAAGGAGGGGATAGGGATAAGTGTGTTGCACTCATGAGATAATGGAGAATCCAGCTTATCAAGCAGGCTGTTCGTGCTGGGTAGGGACAAGTAGCAGTGCAGTTTGGAATAGATGACCTCATTGCAGCCAGGTAGAAGGGCAAGAGAGATGGGAACAAAATCCCTCTACTTCTTATTTTCCTCCTGTTTCTTAAGACAGACACAAAATGTCTATCGTTTACCCACTTGCCTCCAAAGAGTACTGAACATAAATAAACTCTTGGCTCTAAGGATGCATTTGTTTAAACGTAGTGGGGGATTTGAGAAATCTTTTTAAGCTATTGCAAGTTGCTTTGAAAATGTTGGTCTGAATATTTCAACTATAATAAAGGCTGCCCAGTGGGATATTTTTGTGATTTTTTTTTCTTTTCTTTTTTTTTTTTTTTGCGGTACGCGGGCCTCTCACTGTTGTGGCCTCTCCCGTTGCGGAGCACAGGCTCCGGACGCGCAGGCTCAGCGGCCATGGCTCACGGGCCCAGCCGCTCCACGGCATGTGGGATCTTCCCGGACCGGAGCACGAACCCGTGTTCCCTGCATCGGCAGGCGGACTCTCAACCACTGCGCCACCAGGGAAGCCCTCTTTTTGCTTTTTTATTTGGGGAGCAGGCCAAGTGCTGATGATTTTTATATAAGAAAAGCAGGAGATTCACAATCACCTTAAAATCCTAATTATATGTGATTAGTTATATGGTCTCAATCCTTAACTTTAGAGGGACTGTATAATTAAAATGCTGTTTTGAAGACTTGTTGAAAGAGATAAATGTCAACCTGCTTCCTGGCATTCATATACTGGGAAACGTTACCCTAAAACATTCAGAACAGAGCATTTTGAAATAAAAGACTATGTCTTACAGTTTTACCTTATACCTCATGGGGCAGAAAATTAACTCCAAAACACCATATGGCGCATTGGTACCAATTGTTAGTCTTAAAAGAATTATGTTTTATTACCCTAACCCCTGCAGATGTGAACTCCAGAGATTTATCCAGAGAAGCTCTGCCTCTTATTATGAGCATGTTTCTAAGGTTTTACTCTTACCGTATCCATTGAAAATTAAAAGTCTTCAGGATTTCTTTTCCAATATAAGCGAGTAACACCTACAAGTGCTTACTACATACCAGGCACTATTACAAGTACATTAAATTTGTTTAACTTATTTAAATCTCACAGTACCCTGTGAGTTGGGTACTATTACCCATTTTTCTGATGGGAGAGAGCTGAGGTAAAAAAATTTAATAACTAGTACAGTGGAGTGTAGCTATGATGTATCAGAGCTCAGTGTTGAATCCAGGCAATTTGGCCTTGGGGATTTTGCTGCTCACCACTCTGTTATCCTCTAAGGATCAGATTAAACCTGCATGTCAGCCATATATAATACCAAAGTAATTTGTTTAGTACTTATAAGTACTTGCTTTTCTGTAGTCTAGAATGGCACTGTTGAATGCAGATTTCCTAAGCAGCCTACTGCCATAGACACAGATGAAATATCTGAAGGTGATTTTTAATTATATCACTACTTAAGGAGTGAAGGAAGCAATGTGTAATAGTTATCTATCAGTGCATAACGAATTATCCCAAAACTTAGTGCCTTAAAGCAGCAAGCATGTATTATTTTCCAGTTTCTGTGAGTCAGGAATCTAGGCGCAGCTCAGCTGAATGTCTCTAACGCAAGGTCTCTCACAAGGCTGTCATCAAGTATGACTCGAGCTGTGGTCTCATCTCCAAGCTTGACTAGGGAGGATCTGCTTCAAAACTCATATGCATGGCAATTGGCAGTGCCCAGGTACTGCTGGTGTTGGCCAGAGACATCAGGTCCTTGCCGCATGGACCTCTCCATAGGGCAGGTCACAACATGGCAGCTGACTTCCCATAGAGCAAGCCAGCGAGAGAAGGCAACTCAAGACAGAAGCCAGAGTATTTTTATAAGCATCACTTTGACTATATTCCATTTGTTGGAAGCAAGTCAGTAGGTCCAGCCCAGACCCTCGGGGAGGGGCTTACACAGGGCATAAATATCAAGAAGTAGGAGTCATCCGGCTCCATTTTTTAGGTTGCCTGCCAAAGTGTCTCCCCTTGTCTGCCTAAGTTAAGTTAGAATCGCTGTGGAATAATAAAAGATCAGTGACTCTTTTGTCTTCTTGCCTGTTTTTATAGTTAATGGACATGGCAACTTATTTTCATTTATAACTTCTTTTTAGGAAAAGACCGTTTGTGTACCCTCCATTAACTTCACACCAGTGTTACCCAGTTTGCTGTGTTGTGATAAAATGTTTTAATTATATCTTCCCTGCTTCAGACAGACTGGTCCTTCATTACAGGAATAGCAGACTTAGTATTTTGGCAGAATTGACTGGTTAATTTGTATAAACAAGTAGTTAATTCAGGTAAGCAACCAATTTGACCAACCTGAATCCATTTAGTACATGCCTGTTTAGCTGAGTTAATCAGACACTGTGTTCATTTAGCTTTAGGTCGAAAAAGTCCAGGAAGTAGAGTGGGTTTTCCCTAGCCTATTTTTCCGATCCACAATAAGGGAAAATATAGGATTCATTAATGAAATTTTTCAAGACTACAGCAAATCATAAATTGTATTTTTCCATGTAAAATTATGTTTGATGAATAATTATTCCCATCAGAGAGTGATATCAAGTTTGAGTTTTGAAACACATCCTTTCTGAAGGAAATATCCATTGTAATTCTTTGCCAAAACGTCCTTTCAAAGATATATGCTTTTTATCTCCTAGTTATCATTACAAAACGATCCTGACATGTAGGATACATTGGTAATGGATCAGCGTAGGTCACATTTGTTCATATATCAGATCATTTTTATTTCCTCATAGAATTAATTTATTAATTTAGTTGTTCGGTCATTTATTCCATTCAGCAATTGTTTATAGGGTGTTTGCTCTGGGCCAGACACAATTCTAAACCCTGCAGTGTAACTCTAGCCTTTGCATAATTTTCAAAATATCTTTGTCAGTGTAAGAGTATTTAGTGCCTCGTGCTGGATTGAGGTAGCAATATTTACTTCTTAATATTTTCATTAGAAAACAAGATTCAAATAATTATGCCATCTTTTGATTGTTTCAGCAAAGCTGTTCTCTTAAAGAGTATTTAAATGTCACCAAAAATGTATATATGATTTTCTAGGAATGATGATTCATATGGAGATAGATAAAAGGCTTAACACAGATATAGAAATATAAATTAACCTGGAGAGGAAAGAACACAATTATTGATTGGATCCAAACCTTGATTATGAGTCAGTAGCAAATAGTAAAAGAGGGATAATGATCCATTACTAAATGGAAATAATTTCGCTTGATTATTCCTGCATTTTCAAGAGCAGCAAGAGCAGCCACATGCAGACAAGTGGTACTGAGATGTAAATTAAATATAGAGATGCTGCGATTATATTTAAGATATCGTAATCGCACTTAGTCCCATAGAGCTGAAAGCATGAGCTCTTATGAATAGTAATTCACCTTACGATTTTTTTTTTTTTTTTTTTGGTAATAAGAAATTACACAAGAGCCTCTGAATTCTTGTTAGGTTGGTGAGAATTGTCCTTTTTGTGCTCTTACCATCGGTGGTTGATGCAGTTTCCTAAACCAGGGTACTCGATATCTGACCTGATTCACCATATATTAATAGTGATTAAATGACTGCATGGAATGATTTCAGTCAAATGAAACGTGATGGGTAGGATTAGCAAATTATGACCTGGTTAGGTTTGAAAGAGCAAAGGTCATTAAAATCCTTTAAGAAAAACCCCTCAAATTATTCAATGAATAATTGTGTCAAGAAAAATCGTGTGGTACTGATTTCCACTTTAAAAAATTAAATATTAAATTTCATACGTGTTGCCTGAGAGCTATCTATTTGCAAATAAATTCTGGGTTTGTTTTACTGGGTTTCCTTGCCATTGAAAATATTGTTCTACGCATTACATCTTTTTTTCCACATAATTTATCTCTTCGCATCATATCTATTTCTGCTATTTTTTTTTTTTTTACCTCAATTACTTCAATAAGAAAGTTCTTTTCAACTCAGCAATACTTTAGGGGCTCACTCCTCTTGTCCTAGTGAGTTATTGCAATTGAGTCCACACATCCCACATGTGGCCCTGGCACCTCTGTGAGGCACCAGCACATACGCTCCACAGCCATAGGGAAGCAGATCCTTGCCACTGATAATACTGTGCAGGAGAGAGAAATCAATAGGGCCCCGGGCAAGCCTGAGGAAAAGAGTTAATTAAGGGATGTGGAAAAGAGAGGCACCATTGACAAGCTGCAAGATAAATTTAAAAGGAATTTTTCCAAATGTATTTAAAATGAAAAAGGAGGTGGAGGATGGGGCAAAACAGGAGAAAACTATGCTCTAACTTTTCAAAGACACCATCATGTATTTCCTTAAATTTTAAATAAATCATAGCTATATAAATTTATATTAGTTAATTAAAAATCCCCACATAATTCAGTGAGCATGATGAGAGGGCCATTTAGCCCCCTTCTTTTTTTAAATATATTTATTTTATTTATTTTTGGCTGCGTTGGGTCTTTGTTGCTGCGCATAGGCTTTCTCTAGTTGCGGCGAGCGGGGGCTATTCTTCGTTGTGGTGTGCGGGCTTCTCATTGCAGTGGCTTCTCTTGTTGCAGAGCACGGGCTCTAGGCACGCTGGCTTCAGTAGTTGTGGCACACGGGCTCAGTAGTTGTGGCTCGCGGGCTCTAGAACGCAGGCTTGGTAATTGTGGCACATGGCATGCTCCACTGAATGTGGGATCTTCCCGGACCAGGGATCGAACCCATGTCCCTTGCACTGGCAGGCGGATTCTTAACCACTGTGCCACCAGGGAAGTCCCATCACTTCTATGGAAGAATAATAACATGTTACATCAATCATGGGTGCGTAGAGGCTAAATTAAAGGCATCTCAATGTTCTGAATCATCCAGAATCCCATAATCAAACTACAGTTCTACCTCCTCAAGTTCACTTTTCATCCTGTTTGGAGCAAACTTGTTGTAGTAGGCAATGCTATTTTTGTAAAGGTTGTCAATGGCATAGATTGCCATATGCTGTCATTACATGTGACTTTTTTTTCAAAATGCAAGTTTATTGAATAACGCTGAGAAGAGCAGTAAAAAGACCAAATATGAGTCCACATAAATTAAAAAAAAAATTCACATGTTTACAAAGTTGAGTAATTTTCACATTTCACATGCACAGGAAAAAGTTGAGAGTAGTGTTTGGATGTCTTGAAATGCTGAAAGCAATGAACAGACACACAAACACATTAAGGGTTAGCTGTAGGTCAATTCACAAATGTATGCAGTTCCCCACATGGTCACACATTCTAGTTCTGATTCCTCCTTTCAGGCACAAGCAAACAGCCACATTCTTTGTAATGGTTCACAGTGACCATCAATGTTGTTGAACCACAGTTGCAAGTTTAAATATCCCTTCAAGTAAGTGTATGGGGCACTGAGGATGTCACATAGTTTACATCTCTCTTTTGAATCATGTGTCATGATCCCCTTGGGACTGGGGATTCACGTTTGGTACCAGCAGAAACTGTAGCCTTCAAAAGGTGCTGCTGATGTTGACATACCTGGAATCTCTGACTGCAGGAGACTGAAACACTGAGCTGGATCTGTAGTAGAGGAAAATATATCCCATGGAATGCTGTCTTCAACACTGAGTGCATATCAGTGAGTTGTCAGTGTAGACTAGATTTTATTTTTATTTTTTGCATTCCAGACCAGACCCATTAAAGATCTTGGGTGGGAAACCCAAAGTGTACTTAAGTATTTGACCTTCTTTGTCACAGATTCTCTTTAGTGGTGGAGAGGGGCAGGTGGAAAGAATCTCAGAGGCATTTTTTTTTTCATTTTTATTTTATATTGGAGTATAGTTAATTTACAATGTTGTGTTACTTTCAGGTGTACAACAAAGTGATTTAGTTATACATATACATATATCTATTCTTTTTCAGATTCTTTTCCCATATAAGTTATTACAGAATACTGAGTAGAGTTCCCTGTGCTCTACAGTAGGTCCTTATTGATTATCTAGTTTATATATAGTAGTGTGTGTATGTTAATCCCAACCTCCTAATTTATCCCTCCCCCCACCTTTCCCATTTGGTAACCTAAGTGTTTTTCTAAGTCTGCGAGTCTGTTTCTGTTTTGTAAATAAGTTCATTTGTATCATTTTTTAGATATCACATATAAGTGATATCATATGATATTTGTCTTTCTCTGACTTACTTCACTTAGTATGATAATCTCTAGGTCCATCCATGTTGCTGCAAATGGCATTATTTCATTCTTTTTTATGGCTGAGCAATGCTCAGGCCATTTTGGGGAGCATTTATGACTCTTCTTTTTTCTAATACTTTCTGTTTGGTCTTGGACTCTTGTTGCTAGCAGGGATAGCATCACTTCTTTCTGCTTTTGCTCTGTTTCTCCCTTTCTGTTTGCCCTTCATCTGCCTCCTATATTTCCTTCAGCATCTGACATGTCAGTAATCAAATATGCCTTCTTTAGTCCTGAGGATCTTTGCACTTGCTGCTCCTCCAGCACGGGACAGCTTTCCTCCAGGTCTTCAGACTTGCACCTGCATCTCATCCAGGTCTCAGAAAACATGAATACCGCTTCCTCAGAAAGACATAAGCCAACCTCCAAGCTAAAACAGCATCCCCCCTCTCCCACCATTGCTCTCAGTCTTTTTACCCTAATCTTTCTTCTTCACAGAACATATATATAATTTAAATTGTCTTTTGTATCTATACGTTTGTTTCCTCATAGCAGAATGTAAGTTCCTTGAGGCAAGGATGCTGTCTTTGGTAACCTCTATGGTGCACGGATGTCAGAATTGAACCAATTGAATAAATTCATGCCTATCTGTCTCCAGAGACTATGATTCTAACGACAGTATTATTTGCTTCAATATAATTGTGTATATAGCCCAAATTCTGTAGGAGCACAGGAGGAGGAGTAATTACCTCTAAGTGGAAATTTAGGGGAAGAAGAAGATTAAGGGAAACTTTAAGGAGGATGTAACATTTGAACCAATATTAAAGAAGGAAAAGGCGTGGTGGAGAAGTAGAAGAAATACTTTCCAGGTAGGGGGGAATTGTTCACTAAAACCGTACAAGAATAAGGAACAGCAAATAAATATGTGTAGCAGGTGTATAAGGGCATCTGATGAGTGGAGAAGGGAGAGATATGATTGGATAGTAGTTTAAGTAAAGTTTATAAAGAGCCTTGGATGCCAAGCTAAGAAGATGTGTTTTCTTTATGGGCAAAGATGTCAGTACAAGTTGTAAAGGAGATTAGACAGATCGTCTCGTAATGTTAGTTTGGATTTTCAAAATCATATTATTTTCAGTGAAATAAGGAAGGTTTAGTTTGAAACACTCAGTTGAACTCCTACCCATTACAGATCGCTATGCTTCCTGATTTTATTCAGGAACTGGAAGCCTAAAATGGAGTGTCATTTGCTTTGAGAACAAACTCTCTAAGCCTTTGTTGGTCAAAGTGTGGTCTCTTGGCAGCAGCGTGAACATCGGCAACACCTAGGATCTTGTTAGAAAGATAGTCTCAAACTTCAGATTCGTCCACCTGAATCCAAATCTGCATTTACCAAGATTCTCCTGGTGATTGTTTTGCATGCTACAGTGTGCAAAGCATTGAGTCCCAGGCAATTGCATCTTGGGTACGGTATATTCTAAAAGGCAGAAGAGAACTCTTTCTGCCGCAAGGCTGCAACTCCCAAATCTTGTTCTCTAGCTGGAAAACCCAACTGCACTAAAAATTTCAAATTGCTAATCAAAGCAAATAAAGATAATTAGTGTTTGATGCCTCTAGTGCATTCTCAAGACAGTGAGGGATGCATAGAAAGTACAAGAAAGATCTCAACTTTGCAGAACTGTGAAATTAGTTGAGCCTGTGATTGCCTTCTCATTGTAGGAGATAAAACATACATTCCAAAAACTCATAGAGAACAATTATTTAGTCAATGGTGGGAGTCTGAACTTAAGGCTATCACTGCTATGCAAGTCGTAAGAAAGTAAAGATTATTGTACAGTAGAGCAGAGAAGTGTTCATGGTTTTTTTTCCCTCTCAGTCATCACTACAATTACTACAAAATTATACTGACCTGTGGAAGATTCACCCAACTGTATGATCTCCCCTGGCCCTAAATTCTACAGTGTGACTAAACATGTCACAGAGAAAAAGTGTTCTCTTTAATTGGTTTTCAATTGGTAGTCCTTTCATTCAACCCTTTTGCGGGCTTCCTTTAAGTTCATTGTATTGCAGTGTAGCACAGAAAAGCTGGAGCAAAAAGCTTTTGCCAAAGACTTCGCCATTTTAGTCAAGTAAAAAACTGCTATTTTGAAAAATTGGTCATGACAGTGCAGTGAACAGCAACGCACTAAAAAATCAAGCGGCACTAGTGAAGGGCTCTTCTGTTTAATTTCCTGTCGGTTTTGCTTTTCAGGTAGGTCTGGTGTCTCTAGAGAAAGTGTGATGGTAGATACAAATCACTAGTAATGTGTATGACCAGATTTTATTGACTTTAATTTTTTAAAATCAAACTATAATAGTTTTTCTCCCTTTCTATCATATCAGCAATGCAAATAAAGACCCTCTTTGTGAGTTAAGGCAAGTTTTCTTAAGAATCGGTTATTTTAAGCCACTGGTAAAGCATAACTTTCAAAAAATTAAAAATATGAGTCCCATATAAATATAAAATGAACTTATCAAACATTTTATTCATCTCATTAATTAATGACAGAACTAGGAAGATGGCAAGGCTGGTATTTATGGGCACTTTAATAAAGGAATGTTAGAATAAAATTGCTAGGAGAGTTATGAAATTGGTTAATGTCCACTGGGGTAATGAACTATAAATTTTGACATTTTCTTCCCTTCTGGACAGAAATTATATGTATTTCTACTGGACAGAAAATCTACAAGTTAACCTATAACTTCACTAAGCCAGGGTCCTTTGATCAATAGTAAATAGTAAGTTTAATGAAGTGCGTTCCCCTGGATAATGATCTTTGTATTGACCTGTTAAATCCCCATGAAAAAAGTCACCTGTCTTTTTTTTCTTATTTCCAAGTTTTAAATATTTTCTAATATCACAATCTGTCTTTAGACAGATCAGAAATGAATTCCAGTTTACCTTCCATTCCCCTTATTTTGTTTTGATTGGAGTCAATAAATAATAATTCAGTTCTTCTGAATTCCTTGGAAAGTAAGAACAATACCAAATTACTCTAAATGTCCTCCCTCCCTCAGTGACCTTTCTACGCTAGGACATGCCTAATGGCCATGTGATCCCATAAAGTTATGGACCAGCTGGAGTTTATTGATGTGGCTCAAATGAGAGATGACTAGAGCTAAACCAGGGTGATGATCATGCAAATGGAAAGGAAGGATGAGTCTGAGATATACCCAAAAAATAAAACCAATAGGACTTCATGCCTGCTTGGGTATAAAGAAGTTTGGGAGAGGAAAGAGCCAGAAATGATGGTGGGATTACACTAGGAATAAATACGATCTTTGACATCTGTGTTTAATGTACTATGAAACCTTGAGGTTAAGATGTTGATAAAGCAGTTAGAAATTTTATTCTGGGACTTGGGTCAGTATTGGAATCAGGGCTGTACCTTTGCTAGGCACCTACTGATGGTGATAGTTGAAGGCATAGAAACTGATTTAAAAACAGTCACCTACAGAGGATGTGGAATGATAGAAATAAAGGACCTAAGATCAAACCTAACATAATCAGTACTAGGTGCTAGAAAAAGAAGAGGCAATGAAGAAAAGGGCAGTCAGATAATAAGAGAATTAGAATGTGGCCATCTAAATGCACGCAAACTACTTTGAAAATATAAACAAAGAAATAAAGTACCTTCAGCACACATCTAGAAATTAATTTTAACTTCCCAGATATTAATATTTCATGCTTCTTTCTAAATTATTACAAACAATACATTTTTAAGGTACTTTTATGATCTCTTGTAGGTCTATGAGATCACCATTAGAGTAGAAATGAGGTAGACAGATCCATGCTTTTCCTTTAAAACAAGAGCCAATCGAGACTTATCTGTCTGAGGGATTTAGGAAACAAAATCAAAAAATGGAATTTGAGGGATACAGTGGCCAAAGAGTCAAACACCAGTCTTTTTGGAGATTTGGGCTGACTCTGTATTGGATGCACTTAGAGTAGATTTGGTTAAACTCTGTATGTTCTTCGAATTGGCTATTGGGAGACGTGGAAACTCTGGATGGATCATTATTTTACCAGGTACATTTCATTACAGACAACAGCCCAAGCCACTGAAAGACTCACCGTGCATCTTAAATGTCTCAGTAAACATGAGCCAGGGATAGAATTGTAAGCCTGCTTTGCCATTGGACCACTGGATTTCAGCTCAGCCTGCATCTTCTACAGAGTGGGAGTCCCAGCCGGTCACCTCCCTCAGCAGTCTCATAGAGTCTCATTTACTTTGTCTCCGGGTTGAATGAGGATGATCCCGTGTTGCTTATTATTCTGTTCACTCACCACATTTGCTTGCCAAATGCAATCACAACCTGAGTTTTCATCCAGCACCATCAATTTTACTACTGCTTCAACATTCTAATAGTTGACTTGACAGCAGATATGATTTTGACAAAATTAGAAAATCCTGTAGAATGGGTTTGCCTCATTCCATTTCTGACAGAGATGTTAAAGAATTGTTCCCCCGCCCTGCGCTCTCCTCTCGTTGCCATCTTTGTAATACAGTTCAGCAGCAAATTGGTGAGCTCGTCTCCCAGTGAAATATTCCGTTTTTCAATGAACTCTGCCCAAGTGCTTCTTTGATCATTTGGAGAAATTAAGCCCTTACTCTACAGAAAACCTCAGCTCCACAGGGCTCAGCTCAGAGAACTGGCGTATTTATGGCCAGTGGGGCTCTGGGCTGGCTGCTCGACACATTTGTAAAGCCACCAACTATGGTGATGGTCCATGTGACAGCAATTTTCTGCTGCTGAAAATTTCCCACACAAGCATCCAGAGAGAAAGAGAATGGCATGTTCCAGGATCTTGCCTGTAATATTTCTGCTTTTTTGAGAAATAATAATGACTATGAGTTTTGTTTCATAGTTAGATCTTCTGTACTTACATAAATAATTGGAATTGCAACAGGTATTTTGTTTTTCTTTTCCTTTGAAAGAAGAACAGAGACAAGTATGGCTTTCTCTTAAGTATTGATGGATTTTTTTAGTAAATAACAACAATCTAAAAATATTCACAGTCATATGACTAGACAAATAGTGTACATATGACACCATGTGGATACAAATACAGGCGTGCAGATATTTGGCATTATGTATAATAAAACATCTGAATAGTTAACCTCATGGCTTTTTCATTCACATACTTGGGAATTATATGGGACTAGGATGTGGGAGCATGTGTTGATCTCATTTTCAAGAGAAGACTAGATTCTCCTTTACATGGAGAGAAAAATGTTCTTTCAGATTGGAACTAATATTTAGTTTGCGGAGTAATATTGCCATAGCAAGGTGTTCTACCTGATTCTTAGATGGGTGCAATGTGAATTTAATGCACCTTACCATCTACATCTATTCTGCGCAATAACGAGCCTTATTATAAGGGTTATGTTGACACCTTTAGTTGACCCACGAGTAATATTTACTGTTTCTGCATTAATGTGGTAGAGCTAAAGCAGCTTCTTTTTCTTGCGCTTCCTTTTCTCCTTCTGCCCCCTCTCCTCTTCTGCTGGTAGTTTTCAAAAGTCCTTCTAAAGTAAAGGAAAAAATTCCCCAGTGACGTGACTCTATCATTTCTCCTTAACATAATTAATATCAATCCCTTTCTGTTGAGAACTCACTTTTTGACTCGGCATTTAGCCTGGCCCCGCCATCTGGAATAGTGCCCTTATCAGGGCTTTACATCTGTTGCCTCGTTTGGTGGTGTTATTCCCATTGTGTAGATGGGGGAAGTGAGGGACAGAGGAGGTAAGTGACTTGTACCCAAGAACTCAGAGCTGGTAAGTGTTAAAACTGATTTTCAAACCTAGGCTGTTTTAGAAGCCTGTGGATTCATCTTTTCATGACACTGCCTCTTGCTTATTGAATAAATGACTATAAAGCATAAAAGTTGGATCGCAGGAGATACCATCTTATCATATGCAAACTCCTATTTTTATATTCTACAGGCATTTAGATTCAATATTTATTTTCTTTCCCAATATTGGATTTATTCAATAGCCTAGACTCTCATTACTGTTTACATTTTAGAGATTTTTCTGGGTTTCATCGTTGTTGTTGTTTGGAACAGTATATTGAGAACGCAAAACGTTCAGGAAGTTGCTGAAGAGGGTTGTCCCACATTATAATACCAAATCTGGTTTCTGTTTTCAAACCTTTAAATGTCCATCTGACTTAAATTCCTTTGTGAAGATTTTTGCGTAGGATGAAAGAGCACACTCTGAACTTATGGGGAATTCTGCTTTTTCCTATGAACTTCCTTTGTTTTATTTATACAGCTGCCAAGTTTCTAGCCCTGGCGTGTTCCTCTTTGAAAATTGTCCTCTGGTATAAAACATGTTTTTCTGTCTCAAAGCTAATGTTATTTAACATGTTTGAAAAATTGAGCAAACCTTATTTTTGGTTCATAATACTGCCACTATGAAAACTTTCCGACGCATCTCAGTTAAAACATCCAAAATGTCCTTGAGGCATCTGTTTCCTTAAAGCCTGAAAAGGTTGGACTAGGTAAGGAGTAAAAACCATTTTATTCATCTGAACTGTATGAAATTACCATTTTTGGAGGTCAAAAACAATTGATGATTGGCCATTTCATACAGCTTAACCTAAAAGGTCAACTACTTATCATTTGATATTCCATATTTATATGCATCTATAGAGAGAAAAAGTAGCAACGTGCAGTCCTTTCTTTTTTCAGGACTTCTCCTCAGAAAAGCCTGAGACATAGCCAGATGTTCTCTTGGAATAAGTTGGGCTGCTTGGGGGGTCCTCAGAATCTTGAACTTCTGCAATTTCATAAGAAACCAGATTTTTTTGTTTTTGTTTTTGTTTTGCGGTACGCGGGCCTCTCACTGTCGTGGCCTCTCCCGCTGCGGAGCACAGGCTCCGGACGCGCAGGCTCAGCGGCCATGGCTCACGGGCCCAGCCGCTCCACGGCATGTGGAATCTTCCCGGACCGAGGCATGAACCCGTGTCCCCTGCATCGGCAGGCGGACTCTCAACCACTGCGCCACCAGGGAAGCCCAGAAACCAGCTTTTTAAACGTTTGCACCATGATGCAGTATGTGGCCATCACTGTGTAATTAAAAGCAATATAGAAATTCTTAAATATAGCTACAAAGCATATACTGTTTGCCATAGACTTTCAATTTTTTGATATATTTTCAAGATCTTAGTAGTTTTGCAGTTACCAGTGAGCTAGGGCTAGGCTTAAGTTATAATTTAATGATTTCATTCTAAATTTAATGTCATGTCATTTTTTCTGATATTTAATAGAAATTCAGATTAACTCTATCAGACCAACACAGACAAAAATCTATTGTGCGGCCATCTGAGTTTCGGCCTTTCCATCTATAAATATTTCTTGTTTCCTAAGTAGTGCAGGAGATTAAAACTTTGAATCAGACAAAGGCCTTCCCCCAAGGATTTTGCAGTCAATTTTAATGTACTCTATGCAAATTTGTCCCATTCTATCTTCTGGACTTGAGGCTTTTTGTTGGCAAACTGGCTTCATATTCCTTTTTGATATGTGTTGGAGATGGTTGGGACAGACTCACTAGAGCCAACTGTTAAATATTCAGGAATTTTGCAGTGTGGTTATTAAATCATCGGTGGCTTGAAATTGACCATGGTGGAAGTATTGACTCACCAAAATTGGCAAATACTACCTGTGGGGTTTTTTCTGTCAGAGATCCAATTTACCAGTATGCCACCAGAATTCACAAGACTGGCCATTACAGTAGAATTCTCAGGAAACTTTACTTCAGATTATTACACATAGAGAGTTAATTTAAAAAGCCCCAAACAGGACTCTGAAATCTTCTACACATCCAGCTGGGGTAGAATAAAGAGAAGAGGGAGAACTATAACTTGGGTAAAATACTTTCAAAGTGGAAACACACACACTCATTTTAGAGAATTATTTCAGTTTCTCCTCAGGCTTTACAGGAACACTGATAACTGTGCAGGGGGAAGAAATGGCTTTATTTGCCACTTACAGCATGCCTCACTTTGATAAATAGTAACCTTTGTTAATTCTCTCGAGCTTCCTGTGAGGTTACTATTTTCTGGTAGTTTTATCTTATGTGTGTTTGTTTGTTTTAAAATTCTCACTTATAAAGCAGTTAAAAGCATGGTGTGTCACATGGCTAAATGGCAGTAAATGGGATTTAAACCCAGGCCTGCCCACTTCAAGGCTGTCTTCTCTCTAGACAGGAACATCTGATGAATAGGACCAGTAGCTTGAGTGTCATCTCTTCTCTTATCCCTTAACACATCTTCCCCCAGATAAGCTAACACATTCTTGTAGAATGTTTCTGAAATAGAGATTTAGAAAATGAACAACTTGTATAATCCATACCCAAAAACCAAGAGTAACTTTGCCTCTGTGTCCTCATTTGCAGGATACGGAAATCAAATAGAAAAGTTATTTAATATCTTTGGAGTTTATTATACTAAAGAGTTATATAAATGTGGAACATTAGAATTTAATCATTTCTGCACGTTAGCATGTCTCCATACCCTTCCTACTATCCCCTACTTTCAGACCCATGTTTAAAATATTTGTGTGCTTTGAGGTGAGAAACAACAAAGTGAAATAAGGATTCTGTTTTCCTCTCTAAGATACAAGACGCACAGGCGATAGTACTTAGCCTCATGTTATCAAATATGTGCAAATAGCAAGAAAGACTTCTAATTAAATAAATGCCACTGGGTACAAAATTTAAATGATTGCACTGAATGACACTATTCATTAATCCTAAAAAAAGAAAATCAATGCCTGTCGAATGTTGTCTGGTGACTTCTGATCATTTGCCTTTCCCAGTAATATTCAGTGGCTGTATCACCTGATCTTTACCAAACTCGCTAATGAACAAAAAAATAAAAGGAGACGTAAAAGAAGGAATCAGTAAGTCAGCACTGATCTAATTATTGCAAAGTGAATGTTTTTACAACTGACCTGCAGGCAACTCGGTAGTGAGGAAGTATTTTTATTCAAGCACTTCAATATTTCATATGAATCATAAACCTTAAAGCAAAAAGAAAAGAGTTCAGCCAGAATTCATGAATAAGATAAATGTTGAGTTTAAAGAGTAGAAATGTTTACCAATAGGGTGGCTATAACATGATAAACTTGGATAGACAAGACAAAGGTTGCCATCTGCTTGGCTACTGACAAGTGCATTCTGATTTATTCCAGGGAAGAAAGAAGAACTCATTTCTCTTTGTTTTATTCTTTCAAACTTCAGACTCAGTGTCTTCAATTAAGACATTGCTTTAGGGAAATAAAATAAAAACTAAAAATAACTAAAAAAAAGAAAATTAGGCATTGCTTTAGGAAGGAAGTGTTTACTGATTTGACCCATATTATTTTAAAGATGTTTTCATAATATTTCAATCTAATTTTGAAAGCAAAGACAATAGATAATAAGGGCAGATAGTAAATTTAAAGTATAATATCAAAAGATAGCCTTTTGGTTATGCTTCCTCCATAGTTCTCCTAGACTACTTCCTTCGTACCAAAAAGAAACTGAGAAGGAAAATTAAAGCATGGGCTAGTATTATAATTGTATATAATCAAGATCTGTAAGAATATATATATAATTTATTAATTATATTCATATAGATATATACTACTTATATATTTATATTAATTACATTCATATAAACCTGTACTACTTATATATTTACATTATGTTTATATATATATGTATGTATGTATGTGTGTGTATATATATATTTCCAATCTATAATTCTACTCCAAAATATATATGTGTGCCATGATTATTACTTGCTTGGTATTTACTTAAATTCATTTTTCATTAACTATAGCATAAATTTGCCAGTACTGTAGGCCCACCTTGTGTCATAAGCATCCATCTTGACAACGTGCAACCATATGACCTGCCCACCATGCCCCACCCTCCTCCTGAGTACCATGGACTCCACACTTCCCTTCATCCCTTCAACACTCTTCCTCCCAACACGTCCCCATTCTTACTCCAGGGAGCTGAGGGCATCACCTGATGGAAGTTATAGAGAACCATAATTAAAATTGTTCTTTGCCCAATAAAATTTATTTCATTTGAGTTTAAGTAATCATTCTCTTTCTCACAAGTATACTTTTTAGCCCCTTCCATTTTTTCTTCAGACTTCTGTCAAAATCCTCAAGAGCTATCACCTCTTCTGTCATTCTTTTGTTTCTTTATTCATTGCATGTGTGAGCCAAAATCAGGCCCATAATATGTTTTCTAAGTGCAATGGCAATGCTCTTGGTATTTTCGTAACAAAGAAAAGGAACGTACTATGATTTGAAGATGGATTTGATTAAATAAAGAACCAATTTCATTAAAATGCTTATTAATTTGTTCAACAACTACTTATTTATATAGTTGACATACAAGATTATGTTAGTTTCAGATGTCCTCTATAGTGATTTAACATTTACATTCATCTTGAAATGATCACCCACAAAATCTAGTAACTATGTGTCTCTATACAAAGTTATTATAACATTATTGACCATATTCCATATTCTATATATTACATCCCTGTGACTTATTTATTATATAACTGGAGGTTTGTACCTTTTAATCTCTTTCATGTATTTTTCCCAAACTGACACCCCCTCCCCTCTGGCAACCACCCATCTGTTCTCTGCATCTGTAAGTCTGTTTTTATTTTGATTGGTTGGTTCGTTTTTTAAATTCCACACATAAGTGATATCATAAGATGTTCTGTCTTTATCTAACTTAATTTTACTTAGCATGATATGTTCTAGATCCGTCCGTGTTGCTGTTAATGGAAAGATTTCAATTTTTACTACTGAGTAATTCCATTATCTATATATACCACATCATCTTTATCTATTCATCTATTGATGGACACTTAGGTTGCTTCCATATCTTGGCTGTTGTAAATAATGCTGTGATGAACACTAGAGTGCATATATCTTTTCGAATTAATGTTTTTGTTTTATTCTGGTAAATACCCAGAAATAAAATTGCTGGATCATATGGTAGTTCTATTTTTAATTTTTTGAGAAACCTCCATATATTTTCCATAGTGGGTGCACCAATTCACAATCCCACCAACAGTGCACAAAGTTTCCCTTTCCTCCACATCCTTGCCAGCACTTGTTATTTGTTATCTTTTTGATGATAGCCATTGTAAAAGGTGTGAGGTGGTATCTCATTGTGGTTTCGATTTGCATTTCCCGATGGTAAGTGTTGTTGAGCATCTTTTCCTGTGTCCGTTGGCCATCTGAATGTCTTCTTTGGAAAAATGTGTATTCAGGTCTTCTGTCCATTTTTTAATCAAGTTGTTTGTATTTTTTGATGTTGAATTATATGAGTTCTTTCTATAGTTTTGATTTTAACCACTTGTCAGATGTACTGTTTGCAAATATCTTCTCCCATTCAGTAGTCTGCCTTTACATTTTGATGATGGTTTCCTTCACTCTACAAAAGCTTTTTAGCTTGAGGTAGTCCCATTTGTTTATTTTTGCTTTTGTTTCCCTTGCCTGAGGTGACAGATCAAAAAAAAAAAAAATTGCTAAGACCAATGTCAAAGAGCATACTGCCTAACTTTTCTTCTCAGAGTTTTATGGTTTCAGCATTTATATTTAAGTCTTTAATTCATTTTTAGTTTATTTTTGTATATGATGTGAGACAGTAGTCCAGTTTCATTCTTACACATGTAGCTGTCCAGTTTTCCCAACACTATTTATTTAAGAGATTGACTTTTACCCATTGTATATTCTTGCCTCCTTTGTTGTAGATTAATTGTTCATATAAGCATCGATTTATTTGGGGGTTCTCTATTCTGTTCCATTGGTCTATTTGTCTGTTTTTGTGCCAGTACCATATTGTTTTAATTACTGTAGCTTTGTAGTATAGAGTGCAGTAAGAGAGGGTGATACCCACAGCTTTTTTTTTTTTTCTTTCTCAAGATTGTTTTGGCTATTTGGGATCCTTCGTGTTTCCATACACATTTTAGAATTATTTGTTCTAGTTCTATGAAAAATGCCCTTGGTATTTTGACAGGGATTTCATTGAATCTGTAGATTGTCTTGAGTAGTACGATTATTTTAGCAATATTAATTCTTTCAGTCCATGAGTACAGTATATTTTTCTATTTATTCGCATCATTTTCTTTTATCAGTGTCCTATAGTTTTATGATTGCAAATCTTTTACCTCCTTGGTTAGATTTATTGTTAGATATTCTTTTTAATGTAATTGCAAATGGGACTGATTTCTTCACTTCTCTTTCTGTTGTTAACATACAGAAATGCAACATATTTCTTAGTATTTACTTTGTATCCTGCTTTACTGAATTCATTAGTTTTTTGGTGGTGTCTTTAGGGTTTCCTATAATATAGTATCATATTACCTGCAAACAGTGACAGTTTTACTTCTTCCTTTACCAATTTGGATTCCTTTTTTTCTTTTCCTTATCCAGTTTCTGTGGTTAAGACTTCCAGTACTATGTTTAATAAAAGTGGTGAGAATGGGCATCCTTCTTTTGTTCCTGATATTAGAGGAAATGCTTTCAACTTTTCATCATTAATTGTGATGTTGGCTGTGAGTTTGACATGTATGGCCTCCATTGTGTTGAGGCATATTCTCTCTAAACCCACTCTGTAGAGAGTTTTTATCATAAATGGGTATTGAATTTTGTCAGAAGTTTTTTCTGCATCTATTGAGATGACCATATGAGTTTTATTCTTCAATTTGTTAATGTGGTATATCACATTGATTGACTTTTCAGATATTGAACCATCCTTACATCCCTGTGATAAATCCCACTTGATCATAGTATATAATCCTGTTAATGTATTGTTGAATTTGGCTTGGTAATACTTTGTTGAAGATTTTTGCATCTATGTTCATCAGTGATATTGCCCTGTAATTTTCTTTTTTGTGTATGGTATCTTTGGTTTTGGTATCAGGGTGATGCTGGACTCATAGAAGGAGTTGAGAAGCATTCCTTCCTCTTACATTTTTTTTGATTGGCTCAAGAAGGATAGATGTTGCCTTTTCTCTAAATGTTTGGTAGAATTAACTGGTAAAGCCATCTAGTCTTAGATTTTTGTTTGTTGAGAGGTTTTTTTTTTTTTTTTTTTTTTTTTTTACATCTTTATTGGGGTATAATTGCTTTACAATGGTGTGTTAGTTTCTGCTTTATAACAAAGTGAATCAGTCATACATAAACATATGTTCCCATATGTCTTCCCTGTTGCGTCTCCCTCCCTCCCACCCTCCCCATCCCACCCCTCCAGGCGGTCACAAAGCACCGAGCCAGTATCCCTGTGCCATGCAGCTGCTTCCCACTAGCTATCTACCTTACTGCGTTTGTTAGTGTGTATATGCCCATGACTCTCTCTCGCCCTGTCACAGCTCACCCTTCCCCCTCCCCATAACCTCAAGTCCGTTCTCTAAGAGGTCTGCGTCTTTATTCCTGCTTTACCCCTAGGTTTTTCATGACATTTTTTTTTTCTTAAATTCCATATATATGTGTTAGCATACGGTATTTGTCTCTCTCTTTCTGACTTACTTCACTCTGTATGACAGACTCTAGGTCTATCCACCTCATTACAAATAGCTCAATTTCGTTTCTTTTTATGGCTGAGTAATATTCCATTGTATATATGTGCCACATCTTCTTTATCCATTCATCCGATGACGGGCATTTAGGTTGTTTCCATCTCCGGGCTATTGTAAATAGAGCTGCAATGAACATTTTGGTACATGTCTCTTTTTGAATTATGGTTTGCTCAGGGTATATGCCCAGTAGTGGGATTGCTGGGTCATATGGTAGTTCTATTTGTAGCTTTTTAAGGAACCTCCATACTGTTCTCCACAGTGGCTGTATCAATTTACATTCCCACCAACAGTGTAAGAGGGTTCCCTTTTCTCCACACCCTCTCCAGCATTTATTGTTTCTAGATTTTTTGATGATGGCCATTCTGACTGGTGTGAGATGATATCTCATTGTAGTTTTGATTTGCATTTCTCTAATGATTAGTGATGTTGAGCATTCTTTCATGTGTTTGTTGGCAGTCTGTATATCTTCTTTGGAGAAATGTCTATTTAGGTCTTCTGCCCATTTTTGGATTGGGTTGTTTGTTTTCTTGTTATTGAGCTGCATGAGCTGCTTGTAAATTTTGGAGATTAATCCTTTGTCAGTTGCTTCATTTGCAAATATTTTCTCCCATTCTGAGGGGTGTCTTTTGGTCTTGTTTATGGTTTCCTTTGCTGTGCAAAAGCTTTGAAGTTTCATTAGGTCCCATTTGTTTATTTTTGTTTTTATTCCCATTACTCTAGGAGGTGGGTCAGAAAGGATCTTGCTTTGATTTATGTCATAGAGTGTTCTGCCTATGTTTTCCTCTAAGAGTTTGATAGTTTCAGGCCTTACATTTAGGTCTTTAATCCATTTTGAGCTTATTTTTGTGTATGGTGTTAGGGAGTGATCTAATCTCATACTTTTACATGTACCTGTCCAGTTTTCCCAGCACCACTTATTGAAGAGGCTGTCCTTTCTCCATTGTACATTACTGCCACCTTTATCAAAGATAAGGTGTCCATATGTGCATGGGTTTATCTCTGGGCTTTCTATCCTGTTCCATTGATCTATCTTTCTGTTTTTGTGCCAGTACCATACCGTCTTGATGACTGTAGCTTTGTAGTATAGTCTGAAGTCAGGGAGCCTGATTCCTCCAGTTCCTTCTTTCGTTCTCAAGATTGCTTTGGCTATTCGGGGTCTTTTGTGTTTCCATACAAATTGTGAAATTTTTTGTTCAAGTTCTGTGAAAAATGCCAGTGGTAGTTTGATAGGGATTGCATTGAATCTATAGATTGCTTTGGGTAGTAGAGTCATTTTCACAATGTTGATTCTTCCAATCCAAGAACATGGTATATCTCTCCATCTGTTTATATCATCTTTAATTTCTTTCATCAGTGTCTTATAATTTTCTGCATACAGGTCTTTTGTCTCCTTAGGTAGGTTTATTCCTAGATATTTTATTCTTTTTGTTGCAATGGTAAATGGGAGTGTTTTCTTGATTTCACTTTCAGATTTTTCATCATTAGTATATAGGAATGCCAGAGATTTCTGTGCATTAATTTTGTATCCTGCGACTTTACCAAATTCATTGATTAGCTCTAGTAGTTTTCTGGTAGCATCTTTAGGGTTCTCTATGTATAGGATCATGTCATCTGCAAACAGTGACAGCTTTACTTCTTCTTTTCCAATTTGGATTCCTTTTATTTCCTTTTCTTCTCTGATTGCTGTGGCTAAAACTTCCAAAACAATGTTGAATAATAGTGGTGAGAGTGGGCAACCTTGTCTTGTTCCTGATCTTAGTGGAAATGCTTTCAGTTTTTCACCATTGAGGATGATGTTTGCTGTGGGCTTGTCATATATGGCCTTTATTATGTTGAGGAAAGTTCCCTCTATGCCTACTTTCTGCAGGGTTTTTATCATAAATGGGTGTTGAATTTTGTCAAAAGCTTTCTCTGCATCTATTGAGATGATCATATGGTTTTTCTCCTTCAATTTGTTAATATGGTTTATCACATTGATAGATTTGCGTATATTGAAGAATCCTTGCATTCCTGGAATAAACCCCACTTGATCATGGTGTATGATCCTTTTAATGTGCTGTTGGATTCTGTTTGCTAGTATTTTGTTGAGGATTTTTGCATCTATGTTCATCAGTGATATTGGCCTGTAGTTTTCTTTCTTTGTGACATCCTTGTCTGGTTTTGGTATCAAGGTGATGGTGGCCTCATAGAAGGAGTTAGGGAGTGGTCCTCCCTCTGCTATATTTTGGAAGAGTTTGAGAAGGATAGGTGTTAGCTCTTCTCTAAATGTTTGATAGAATTCGCCTGTGAAGCCATCTGGTCCTGGGCTTTTCTTTGTTGGAAGCTTTTTAATCGCAGTTTCAATTTCAGTGCTTGTGATTGGTCTGTTCATATTTTCTATTTCTTCCTGATTCAGTCTTGGCAGATTGTGCATTTCTAAGAATTTGTCCATTTCTTCCAGATTGTCCATTTTATTGGCATAGAGTTGCTTGTAGTAATCTCTCATGATCTCTTTTATCTCTGCAGTGTCAGTTGTTACCTCTCCTTTTTCATTTCTAATTCTATTGATTTGAGTCTTCTCCCTTTTTTTCTTGATGAGTCTGGCTAGTGGTTTATCTATTTTGTTTATCTTCTCAAAGAACCAGCTTTTAGTTTTATTGATCTTTGCTATTGTTTCCTTCATTTCTTTTTCATTTATTTCTGATCTGATTTTTATGATTTCTTTCCTTCTGCTAGCTTTGGGGTTTTTTTGTTCTTCTTTCTCTAATTGCTTGAGGTGCAAGGTTAGGTTGTTTATTCAAGATGTTTCCTGCTTCTTAAGGTGGGCTTGTATTGCTATAAACTTCCCCCTTAGAACTGCTTTTGCTGCATCCCACAGGTTTTGGGTCGTTGTATCTCCATTGTCATTTGTTTCTAGGTATTTTTTGATTTCCTCTTTGATTTCTTCAGTGATCTCTTCATTATTAAGTAGTGTATTGTTTAGCCTCCATGTGTTTGTATTTTTTACAGATCTTTTCCTGTAATTGATATCTAGTCTCATGGCGTTGTGGTCAGAAAAGATACTTGATACAATTTCAATTTTCTTAAATTTACCAAGGCTTGATTTGTGACCTAAGATATGATCTATCCTGGAGAATGTTCCATGAGCACTTGAGAAAAATGTGTATTCTGTTGTTTTTGGATGGAGTGTCCTATAAATATCAATTAAGTCCATCTTGTTTAATGTATCATTTAAAGCTTGTGTTTCCTTATTTATTTTCATTTTGGATGATCTGTCCATGGGTGAAAGTGGGGTGTTTAAGTCCCCTACTATGAATGTGTTACTGTCGATTTCCCCTTTTATGGCTGTTAGTATTTGCCTAATGTATTGAGGTGCTCCTATGTTGGGTGCATAAATATTTACAATTGTTATATCTTCTTCTTGGATCGATCCCTTGATCATTATGTAGTGTCCTTCTTTGTCTCTTTTAATAGTCCTTATTTTAAAGTCTATTTTGTCTGATATGAGAATTGCTACTCCAGCTTTCTTTTGGCTTCCATTTGCATGGAATATCTTTTTCCATCCCCTTACTTTCAGTCTGTATGTGTCTCTAGGTCTGAAGTGGGTCTCTTGTAGACAGCATATATAAGGGTCTTGTTTTTGTATCCATTCAGCTAATCTGTGTCTTTTGGTGGGAGCATTTAGTCCATTTACATTTAAGGTAATTATCGATATGTATGTTCCTATTCCCATTTTCTAAATTGTTTTGGGTTCGTTATTATAGGTCTTTTCCTTCTCTTGTGTTTCTTGCCTAGAGAAGATCCTTTAGCATTTGTTGTAAAGCTGGTTTGGTGGTGCTGAACTCTCTCAGCTTTTGCTTGTCTGTAAAGGTTTTAATTTCTCCATCAAATCTGAATGAGATCCTTGCTGGGTAGAGTAGTCTTGGCTGCATGTTTTTCTCCTTCATCACTTTCAGTATGTCCTGCCACTCCCTTCTGGCTTGTAGGGTTTCTGCTGAGAGATCAGCTGTTAACCTTATGGGGATTCCCTTATGTGTTATTTGTTGTTTTTCCCTTGCTGCTTTTAATATGCTTTCTTTGTATTTAATTTTTGACAGTTTGATTAATATGTGTCTTGGCGTATTTCTCCTTGTATTTATCTTGTATGGGACTCTCTGTGCTTCCTGGACTTGATTAACCATTTCCTTTCCCATATTAGGGAAGTTTTCAACTATAATCTCTTCAAATATTTTCTCAGTCCCTTTCTTTTTCTCTTCTTCTTCTGGAACCCCTATAATTCGAATGTTGGTGCGTTTAATGTTGTCCCAGAGGTCTCTGAGACTGTCCTCAGTTCTTTTCATTCTTTTTTCTTTATTCTGCTCTGCAGTAGTTATTTCCACTATTTTATCTTCCAGGTCACTTATCCGTTCTTCTGCCTCAGTTATTCTGCTATTGATCCCATCTAGAGTACTTTTAATTTCATTTATTGTGTTGTTCATCGTTGCTTGTTTCATCTTTAGTTCTTCTAGGTCCTTGTTAACTGATTCTTGCATTTTGTCCAATCTATTGTCCATTCTATCTCCAAGATTTCGGATCAACCTTACACTCATTATTCTGAATTCTCTTTCAGGTAGACTGCCTATTTCCTCTTCATTTGTTAGGTCTGGTGCGTTTTTATCTTGCTCCTTTATCTGCTGTGTGTTTTTCTGTCTTCTCATTTTGCTTATCTTACTGTGTTTGGGGTCTCCTTTTTGCAGGCTGCAGGTTTGTAGTTCCTCCTGTTTTTGATGTCTGTTGAGAGTTTCTAAAATTACTGATTCAGTTTCATTACTGGTCATTGGTCTGTTCATATTTTTTTTATTTCTTCCTGATTTAGTCTTGGGAGATTGTACATTTCTAGGAATTAATCTCTTTCTTCTAGGTTGACCAATTTATTGGTGTATAATTGTTCATAATAATCTCTTATGATTTTTTGTACTTCTGTGGCTGTCAGATAAACTTTTCTTCTTTTCCTCTTTCATTTCTGATTTATTTATTAGGGCCCACTCTCTTTTTCCTTGATGAGTCTGGCTAAAGGTCTATCAATTTTGTGTAGTTTTTTAAAGAACCAGCTCTTAGTTTTATTGATCTACTGTTTTGTTTTTTAGTTTCTATTTCATGTCAACAACTATTTATTGAATATATTATAAGTTTTAGACGTTGTTGGCACTGGGGACCCTGTGGTAAGAAACAGTGGGAGAGTTTATGAGCTTAAGTTCTTAGGAGCTCAAAAGACATTAATCAAATAATCAGAAAAATCAATGGAAACTTAGAACTATGGTAAACACGATTAGAAAAAGAATATAACCCATGAAAACCTTACATATATTCTCATTTTATTTTCTTGGGCTTAAGCAAATAAATAAGCATAGAAGATATTTTTCTGAGACCTTTTGTAAACTTCACATGATTCATTTGTATGTAGTAGTTCACTAACCTTTACTCTATATCCCTCTTTCCTGACCCCCACCCCTTCCCCCAAAAAATTCTATGTAGCCTGGAACCACATTTTACCTTCTAGTTCTGTTATACAAAAATTTTAAAAAGGAGTTAGAATGGAGCATCCCCGAATTTTCTCACAGACTTGATTAGAGCTCCCGTTTGTAACTGAGCTCTTTGGAGATGCTTTGGCCCCTAATTGTACCTTACCTTCTAAATATCCTCACAGGAAGAACCTGAAGCAGTGGAGTGGCACTGAACTGCTCCACTGTTCCCTTTCCTTCTGTGATCTGCAAACATTCTCGAGTACCATATGGACAGGACACTGTGCTGGCGATGGAGGATAAAAATAGATTGTATTCAGGTCCCTGCAGAATGTACTTCCCACTTATAGCAAGAGCCACATATGCAGGTGTATTTCTCCACTTTACAGACATATATAGAATTTCTTTCAATAAAATCCCAGAGGGTTTAGTGTATGTGTGTGTGTGTATGTGTGTGTGTGTGTGTGTGTGTGTGTGTGTGTGTATATATATATATATATATATATATATATATATATATATATAAAATGAGTGGAAATGAACTGAAAATTTGAAGTCAGGCGATGGGCACGTGGGGGTTCATTACCCTATTCTAATTTTTTTTGTGTGGTGCAGTTGTTCTTTTTGTAATATCTTTATTGAGATATAATTCACATACCACACAACTCACCCATTTAAAGTTGAAGCCAGCCACCAGAATCACAACTAGCTGCTGGACAGTCATCAACAGGAAGACCCTGGAACTCACCAAAAAAGATAACCCACATACAAAGACGAAGGAGAAGCCACAATGAGATGGTAGGAGGGGCACAATCACAGTAAAATTAAATCCCATAACGGCTGGGTGGGTGACTCACAGACTGGAGAACACTTATACCAAGGAAGTCCAACCACTGGAGTGAAGGTTCTGAGCCCCACATCACACTTCTCAATCTTGGCGTCCAGCAACGAGAAGAGGAATTCCTAGAGCATCAGACTTTGAAGCCTAGTGGGATTTGATTGCAGGACTTGGACAGGACTGGGGGAAACAGAGACTCCACTCTTGGAGGGCACACACAAAGTAGTGTGTGCATCGGGACCCAAGGGAAGGAGCAGTGACCCCAGGGGAGAATGAACCAGACCTACCTGCTAGTGTTGGAGGGTCTCCTGCAGAGGCGGAGGGTGGCTGTGGCTCACAATGGGGACAAGGGCACTGGCAGCAGAAGTTCTGAGAAGTACTCCTTGGTGTGAGACCTCCCAGAGTCTGTCATTAGCCCCACAGAAGAGCCCAGGTATGCCCCAGTGTTGGGTTGCCTCAGGCCAAACAACCAACAAGGAGGGAACCCAGCCCCACCCAACATCAGTCAAGCAGATTAAAGTTTTACTGAGCTCACCCCACCAGAGCAACAGCCAGCTCTACCACCACCCGTACCTCCCATCAGGAAACTTGCACAAGCCTCTTAGATAGCCTCATCCTCCAGAGGGCAGACAGCAGAAGCAAGAACTACAATCCTGCAGCCTGTGGAACAAAAAACACATTCACAGAAAGATAGACAAGATGAAAAGGCAGAGAGCTATGTACCAGATGAAGGAACAAGATAAAACCCCAGGAAAACATCTAAATGAAGTGGAAATAGGCAACCTTCCAGAAAAAGAATTCAGAATAATGATAGTGAAGATGATCCAGGACCTCGGTAAAAGAATGGAGGCAAAAATGGAGAAGATGCAAGAAATGTTTAACAAAGACCGAGAAGAGTTAAAGAACAAACAGAGATGAACAATACAATAACTGAAATGAAAACTACACTAGAAGGAATCAATAGCAGAATAACTGAGGCAGAAGAACGGATAAGTGCCCTGGAAGATAGAATGGTGGAATTCACTGCTGCAGAACAGAATAAAGAAAAAAGAATGAAAAGAAATGAAGACACCCTAAGAGACCTCCAGGACAACACTAAACACAACAGCATTCGCATTATAAGGGTTCCAGAAGGAGAAGAGAGAGAGAAAGGACCGGAGAAAATATTTGAAGAAATTATAGTAGAAACCTTACCTAACATAGGAAAGGACATATCCACCCAAGTCCAGAAAGTGCAGCAAGTCCCATACAGGATAAACCCAAGGAGAAACATGCCGAGACACATAGTAATCAAATTGGCAAAAATTAAAGACAAAGAAAATATATTGAAAGCAGCAAGGGAAAAATGACAAATAACATACAAGGAAACGCCCATAAGGTTAACAGCTTATTTCTCAGCAGAAACTCTCAAAGCCAGAAGGGAGTGGCATGATATACATAATGTGATGAAAGGGAAGAACCTACAAGGAACAATACTCTACCTGGCAAGGATCTCATTCAGATTCGATGGAGAAATCAAAAGCTTTACAGACAAGCAAAAGCTAAGAGAATTCAGCACCCCCAAAGCAGCTCTACAACAAATGCTAAAGGAACTTCTCTAAGTGGGAAACACAAGAGAAGAAAAGGACCTACAGAAACAAACCCAAAACAATTAAGAAAATGGTCACAGTAACATACATATCAATAATTACCTTAGGGCTTCCCTGGTGGCGCAGTGGATGAGAGTCTGCCTGCCAATGCAGGGGACATGGGTTCATGCCCCGGTCCAGGAAGATACCACATGCCACGGAGCAGCTGGAAGCGTGAGCCACGGCTGCTGAGCCTGCGCGTCCAGAGCCTGTGTTCCGCAACAGGAGAGGCCACAACAGTGAGAGGCCCGCATACTGCAAAAAAAAAAAAAAAAATTACCTTAAACATGAATGGATTAAATGCTCCTACCAAAAGACACAGGCTTGCTTAATGGATACAAAAACAAGACCCATATATATGCTGTCTACAAGAGACCCACTTCAGACCTAGGGATACATACAGACTGAAAGTGAGGGGATGGAAAAAGATATTCCATGAAAATAGAAATCAAAAGAAAGCTGGAGTAGCAATACTCATATCAGATAAACTAGACTTTAAAATAAAGAATGTTAAAAGGGACAAGGAAGGGCACTACATAATAATCAAAGGATCAATCTAAGAAGAAGATATAACAATATTAAATATATATATGCACCCAACATAGGAGCCCCTCAATAAATAAGGCAACTGCTAACAGCTATAAAAGAGGAAATCGACAGTAACACAAAATAGTGGGGGACTTTAACACCTCACTTGCACATATGGACAGATCATCCAAAATGAAAATAAATAAAGAAACAGAAGCTTCAAATGACACAATAGACCAGATAGACTTAATTGATATTTATAGGACATTCCATCCAAAAACAGCAGATTACACTTTCTTCTCACATGAGCAGGGAACATTCTCCAGGATAGATCACATCTTGGGTCACAAAACAAGCCTCAGTAAATTTAAGAAAACTGAAATCATATCAAGCATCTTTTCTGACAACAACACTATGAGATTAGAAATGAATTACAGGGAAGAAAACGTAAAAAGCACAAACACATGGAGGCTAAACAATACGTTCCTAAATAACCAAGAGACCACTAAAGAAATCAGAGAGGAAATCAGAAAATACCTAGAGACAAATGAGAATGAAAACACAACAATCCAAAAACCTATGGGATGCAACTAAACAGTTCTAAGAGGGAAGTTTATAGCTATACATGCCTACCTCAAGAAACAAGAAATATCTCAAATAAACCATCTAACCTTACACCTAAAGGAACTAGAGAAAAAAGAACAAACAAAACCCCAAGTTAGCAGAAGGAAAGAAATCATAAAAATCAGAGCAGAAATAAATGAATAGAAACAAAGAAAACAATAGCAAAGATCAATAAAACTAAAAGCTGGTTCTTTGAGAAGATAATCAAAATTGATAAACCATTAGCCAGACTCCTCAAGAAAAAGAGGGAGAGGACTCAAATCAATAAAATTAGAAATGAAAAAGGAGAAGTTACAACAGACACCGCAGAAATACAGTGCATCCTAAGAGACTGCTAGAAGCAACTCTATGCCAATAAAATGGACAACCTGGAAGAAATGGACAAATTCTTAGAAAGGTATAACCTTCCAAGTCTGAACCAAGAAGAAACAGAAAATATGAACAGACCAATCACAAGTAATGAAATTGAAACTGTGATTAAAAATCTTCCAACAAACAAAAGTCCAGTACCAGATGGCTTCACAGGTGAATTCTTTCAAACATTTAGAGAAGAGCTAACACCCATCCTTCTCAAACTCTTCCAAAAAATGGCAGAGGAAGGAACACTCCCAAACTCATTCTATGAGGCCACCATCACCCTGATACCAAAACCGGACAAAGATACTACAAAAAAAGAAAATTACAGACCAATATCACTGATGAATATAGATGCAAAAACCCTCAACAAAATACTAGCAAACAGAATCCAAGAGCACATTAAAAGGATCATACACCATGATCGAGTGGGATTTATCCCAGGGATGCAAGGATTCTTCAATATACGCAAATCAGTCAATGTGATACACCATATTAACAAATTGAAGGATGAAAACCATATGATCATCTCAATAGATGCAGAAAAAGGTTTTGACAAAATTCAACACCCATTTATGATAAAAACTCTCCAGAAAGTGGAAATAGAGGGACCTACCTCAACATAATAAAGGCCATATATGACAAACCCACGGCAAACATCATTCTCAATGGTGGAAAACTGAAACCATTTCCTCTAAGATCAGGAACAAGACAAGGAAGTCCACTCTCACCACTATTATTCAACATAGTTTTGGAAGTCCTAGCCACAGCAATCAGAGAAGAAAAAGAAATAAAAGGAGTAAAAATTGGAAAAGAAGAAGTAAAACTGTCACTCTTTGCAGATGACATGATACTATACAAAGAGAATCCTAAAAATGCCACCAGAAAACTACTAGAGCTAATCAATGAATTTGGTAATGTTTGGTAAAGTTTGGCTTCCCTGGTGGCGCAGTGGCTGAGAGTCCGCCTGCCGACGCAGGGGACATGGGTTCGTGCCCTGGTCTGGGAAGATCCCACATGCCGCGGAGCGGCTGGGCCCATGAGCCATGGCCGCTGAGCCTGCACGTCTGGAGCCTGTGCTCCACAGTGGGAGAGGCCACAACAGTGAGAGGCCCATGTATCGTAAAAAAATAAAAATAAAAAAAAAGAATCAATATTGTGAAATGACTATACTACCCAAAGCAATCTGCAGATTCAGTGCAATCCCTATCAAATTACGAATGGCTTTTTTTACGGAACTAGAACAAAAACTCTTCAAATGTGTATGGAGACACAAAAGACCCCGAATAGCCAAAGCAGTCTTGAGGAAAAAAAATGGAGCTGGAGGAATCAGACTCCCTGACTTCAGACTATACTACAAAGCTGCAGTAATCAAGACAGTATGGTACTGGCACAAAACAGAAATATAGATCAATGGAACAGGATAGAAAGCCCAGAGATAAACCCACGCACATATGGTCACCTTCTCTTTGATGAAGGAGGCAAGAATATACAATGGAGAAAAGACAGCCTCTTCAATAAGTGGTGCTGGGAAAACTGGACAGCTAGATGTAAAAGAATGAAATTAGAACACTCCTTAGCACCATACACAAAAATAAACTCAAAATGGATTCGACACCTAAATGTAAGACCAGACACTGTAAAACTCTTAGAGGAAAACATAGGAAGAACACTCTTTGATATAAATCTCAGCAAGATCTTTTTTGATCCACCTCCTAGAGTAATGGAAATAAAAATAAACTAATGGGACCTAATGAAACTTCAAAGCTTTTGCACAGCAAAGTAAACCATAAACAAGATGAAAAGACAACCCTCAGAATGGGAGAAAATATTTGCAAATGCATCAACAGACAAAGGATTAATCTCCAAAATATATAAACAGCTCATGCAGTTCAATATTAAAGAAACAAACAACCCAATCCAAAAATGGGCAGAAGACATAAATAGACATTTATGCAAAGAAGACATACAGGTGGCCAAGAACATGAAAAGCTGCTCAACATCACTAATTATTAGAGAAATGCAAATCAAAACTACAATGAGGTATCAATTCACACCAGTTAGAATGGGCATCTTCAGAAAATCTGAAGCAAAAAACAAGCAGCAAATGCTGGAGAGGGTGTGGAGAAAAGGGAACCCTCTTGCACTATTGGTGGGTATGTAAATTGATACAGTCACTATGGAGAACAGTATGGAGGTTCCTTAAAACACTAAAAATAGAGTTACCATTTGATCCAGCAATCCCACTTCTGGGCATATACCTAGAGATAACCTTAGTTCAAAAAGACACATGCACCCCAATGTTCATTGCAGCACTCTTTACAATAGCCAGGTCATGGAAGCCACCTAAATGCCCATCGACAGACAAATGGATAAAGAAGATGTGGTACATATATACAATGGAATATTACTCAGCCATAAAAAGGAATGAAATTGTGTCATTTGTTGAGATGTGGATGGATCTAGAGACTGTCATACAGAGCGAAGTAAGTCAGAAAGAGAAAAACAAATATCGTATATTAACGCATGTATGTGGAACCTAAAAAAAATGGTTCAGGTGAACCGGTTTGCAGGGCAGAAGTTGAGACAGAGCTGTAGAGAACAAACATATGGACACCAAGGGGGAAAGCCGCGGTGGGGTGGGGAGGGTGGTGTGATGAATTGGGCGATTGGGATTGACAGGTATACACTGCTGTGTATAAAATTGATGACTAATAAGAACGTGCTGTATAAAAAAATTAGTAAAATTAAATTTAAAAATTAAAAAAATGAAATAAAGTTGAAGCCATCACCACAATTAATTGTATTATTTTATCTCCCGTAAAAAAAATCTGTATACTTTAGCAGTTACCCCTCATTTTCCTCTTACACTGTCCCTCCATCAGCCAAAAAGAATCTCTAGTCTGCTTTCTGTCTCTACAGTTTCCCTGTTCTGCATATTTTGCATAAATGGAACTATACACTGTGTCATCTTTCAAGAGTGACTTCTTTCAATTAGCATAATATTTTCAATATTCATCCATGGTATAGCATGTATCAGTACTTCATTTCTTTTCATGGTCAAATAATATTCCATTGTATGGACATGCCACATTTTATTTATCCATTCATCAGATGGTGGGCATTTGAGTCGTTTCCACTGTCTTTCACTATTATGAATAATGCTGTTATGAACATTTGTATATAAGTTTTTGTGTGAATGTATGTGTTCGGTTCTCTTTGAGAATACCTAGGAAGAAATCGCTGGGTCATATTTAATTCTATTTTTAGTCTTTTGAGGCATTGATAGACTATTTTTCAAAGCAGCTGCACCAGTTTACATTCTTCCCAGCAGTGTATGAAGGTTCTAATTCCTCCACATCCTTATAGTGTTGTTATTGTCTTTTTTTTTGTTTTGTTCTTTTGTGGGGTTTTTTTGCGGTACGCGGGCCTCTCACTGTTGTGGCCTCTCCCGTTGCGGAGCCCAGGCTCTGGACGCACAGGCTCAGCAGCCATGGCTCACGGGCCCAGCCGCTCCATGGCATGTGGGATCTTCCCGGACCGGGGCACAAACCCGTGTCCCCTGCATTGGCAGGCGGACTCTCAACCACTGTGCCACCAGGGAAGCCCTGTTGTTATTGAGCCCTGTTGTTATTGTCTTTTGATCATAGCTATCCTGGTGATTGTGAAGTGGTGTCTTATACTATTCTATATATGTATTTGTTTGAATATTTTTATAATGAAGAGTTTCAAACAGAAGTAAATATCAGTCATTTGTATAATATTTCATTTATACCAAAAATCATTGTAAAAAAGTTACTTTATCTCATGCCTCAATCAACTGTGTGAGGTCCTAAATCCTCAAAAAAATTTGTTGTAATATATGAAACTGTGCAGAATATATATTTTTTAATTTGGAAGAATTATTGGTTCTAATACTAGTACCTAATTTACTACAAACTTCTTGGAATACCAAAATTAAAACACATAGTAGTTTGCACACCAGCATGTTTTGCTACTATGGCCTAGTTTTAAGGTATTGTAGTTAAAGACTAATTTTCTCTCTTTTACAAAACTGTGTGTGAAACCATTTTTCAGTTTCACATTGTGCCTAAAAAAGAGAGTTGAATATCTCTTATGAGAATGTCTATTTACTAGACTGACATATTTGTGATAAAAGATCAAAAAACCTTTCCATTTCTAAAACATGCATATTTATAAACCAGATTAGAAATGGGGCTGTATTGTTACCTAGGATCTCCTTTCTCATGCCTATTGTTCTGATGGACAATGGCTTATTCTGAACTACTTCCTCATCTTCCAGGAAAATGGTAGATTAATTACATTGAAATGATCATTGGTCAGCTTCTCTCCATGTTGTATAGCTTAAGGAAAATCCATTAACATTGTTTAAAGTAAAAAATTTTTAGAAATATTTTATTGAATTTGTCTTAATCCCAATTCTAATAGACTAATTATTCTGGAATTGTTTTATCATTTTCTTTATAATCCAGTAGTACTCATGCAGACATCATTTTAACTAATCAGCCATAATGTAATGAGTACTTAAAATTATAGCCAGCTACAGGTGCTGTTAATTGTTAATCAATTATACACATAATGATTGCATATCTAATTGAAATACTGATTGAAGTATTGACAGTTACCCATAATTTTTTTCAAAAGTAAACTACCTCTTACTGGTCTTAAATTGGAATGAGTTATTGAGACTATGTTCTCAACAACTCTCTGAGTAGCTTCTCTGAACTTTAGTGGAAAATGGACCTGCTCTTTCTGCATGTATAAATAAAATTGGTGCAGTAGATCAGAATAGACCTGACTGGCTGTAGAATGAGTCAGTGCATTTTAATTGGTTTATTTGCATATTAACAGGCAACATTCTGCAGATGGTTCTGTGGGTCCTGAGTATCCGAATTTGGCAAATTTGGGGACCCTTATATAGGAATGTAGCAGTCATTAAACACTGATAGAATCCCTGTTTTGTCAGGAGGCTGTGGTCAATAGCACTGTCAACCTGCTGATCAGCCTTCACAGTAATTAATTAGCTCACATATTTATAGCAATTTGGTGGTTAGAATATCTACATGACAAAAAAGAGTTGACATTTATTCCTTTGGAAAAATGATTGTTGAAATTCTCAGAACAGTCTAAAGCATGGAAAGGAGAATTCTGTCTGTACCATCATAACAAAACATTATCTCGTAGTTTCCAATCATTGAATCACGTGAATGGGAGGCAGCTTAGCCAGAGTAAGCGAAGTCTGGGTAAGATGATGTCGTGATCCATCAAATAATGACTTTTTTTTTTTTTTTTTTTTTTTTTTTCCTGTACGTGGGCCTCTCACTGTTGTGGCCTCCCCCGTTGTGGAGCACAGGCTCCGGATGCGCAGGCTCAGCGGCCATGGCTCACGGGCGCAGCCGCTCCGCAGCATATGGGATCTTCCCAGACCGGGGCACGAACCCGTGTCCCCTGCATCGGCAGGCGGACTCTCAACCACTGCGCCACCAGGGAAGCCCATTTTAATTTTAAGGCATAAACTCTAAATATAAAGCCAGAATTTATTTTCTGAAAGAGAGACCATAGTATGGTATGTCTGTTTAGCTTAGTAGATTTAGTAAGGCCAATCTATCAACATCATCATAGAATCTATCTCTGGAAAGGACCATGCTCTTCAAGGAAAATGTTTTAGGCGCATATGCCCTTGTGCACCAGGCCTGGAACACAGCAGCCAATCAGGATGTTTAATGAATAAATTGATATAATAATGTATGTAAATAATAGTAAGATTTACTTTAGGCATTAATCCAAAGAGAATAGATCATTAACAATCCAAAAATATTTTTAATTTTAATTTTTTAAATCAGCGCTCCTCATTATTCATATATCAGTGATGTTTCAGATGTAACAAGCACAGAAACCTCTTTTTTCTGCTGCCATAATTCCCTCGTTAGGCTACCTAAGAATTTTCAAGTACAGAATGAGATAAGGAAAAGAAACTTGGAAAAAACACAACTTGGAAATTTTACCTTAAAGAGTTCTCTGTTTTAAAAAGTGAGAATGGTGTAGGCTATGTATTTGAGAAGAAGGGCTCTGAAAATCCAAGCAAATGCTATTATTTATTGAAAGTAACAGAAGTGAGAAACATAAGGACTGCTATTATTCTATCTAGTGGTGTGGTGTGTCATTTATGAAAACATTGTGTATTTCATTGTTTTTAGTCTGGCAACTCTATTGACACCTGGACATTAATGGTTTGGGTGTAAACTGTAAATAGCAAATTATATTATTGACCTGTCTTCTGGTGTTACCTGAAGACTGCAATTGAGAACAGTTCCACTTACTTCATCAGTTCCACTTACTTCAGCTGTTCATCAGAACAGTTCCACTTACTTCAGGAATATTTCTCAAGCCTTCATTCCCAATAAGAAAGCACCACAGAGCACCTGTGATTCTGGAGACAACCAGCTGTTAATGCGAGTTACGTGAATCTGACCTATAATCTCACCTGACATGTGGAACTCAAATATTTTCCCTTATTTCTCCAACACAATTAAAATATTTAGTCTCACTTCATTTTATAAGACATAAATAGCTATGTAAGTACTCTGTAATTACTGTACATTGTAACAAATGACCTCATAAGTACATTGTAATGTCCCATGTAATTACATGGTAAGTCATGTCTCTGAGATGACTGCTCTGAGATTGAAAGCCTGCTGGTTTCAGAGATTAATTACTTAGGGCCTAATTTGACAGTGTGCTTGAAGATATGCCTCTGTTAAATAGCTGCATCTGCATTTTAAAAAAAATGTTTCATACTAAGGTTTTATTCCCTTATTTAATATAGACTCAGCTGTTTATCCCTAAATATTGGACATGTCTAAACTTTGATATGTGTAAAAGCAAAAAAGGCTTGTTCTATACCGGGTGAGACTGATTTGCAATCATATTTCTTCCATCATACATTAGATGGAAATTGTTTTTGTGACAAGAATTTTAAAGGTTCTGGTTTTATTACTCTAAAAATCATGGTGTTGCAAAAATTATGGTTTTTATTCTTTTATTGAGCAATGTATAACATTTAAACTAAGTTTCATTATTTCCAGACCAAGTTAGTATATCCTGATCATTTTAGCATGAGTGCATTATTGCAATACCCTGAATTCCTACTGGTGATTCTTGATAAATTCACTTTATCTCATACGTGAAAGAATTTTCATAAGGCTCAAATCAGTACTTAAATTCTTATCTCTTTGCCTCAGGGTGCTTAAATATCTGGTGAAATCAATTATCCTGAAGTTACCTCATTCAACTTACTGCTCAAATAGTATCCTGGTTTCTATATTCTAAAACAAAAAAGGAATGGGAAATAAGTGAGCACTGTATTTTCTGCCTTAAGTTATATATTGGTCTATTTTCTTGTGCCTTTCAAGGGTATACTTTTGCAGATAACTCCCCTGATGTATTTGTGTTCTGGCTTTCAGAACTCTAGTTCCTGCATCAAGGCTATTTTATTGCTTTTAGTAGCTTTATTGAGTAGACATGAATAGTGTGAGAAAGGATTTAGCGATATGAAAGAGTTAATGAGCCTCCCTAAACATCCAGCTCACTTCCAGGGAATGACTTAGGACTGGAGAATAAAGACTATTGATACTGACAAATTTTGAAATGTATTACTTGTAAGATCGCTTTATCATGAACTCTAGGGAACAATCAAATTGCTTTTTTGTAATGGAATTTTGTTGAAATGTGAATACTGCCTAGAAATTACATTCCCAGTTTCTAGGACCTAAGGGAATAGGTCTGGCTACTAGGGTATACATAGCAAATTATCACATGAAAAAAATGCTATTTTAAATTCAGGAGTTCGCAAAAAGAAGATGCTAGATACACAGCAATTCTACCTCTTTTTTTTCTCTCTTCTTTTTCTTTAGGCTGGACTCTATCTTACATTTGTGGGTGATTTGTTGGTTGGTTTAGGAGTATTTGGTTAATTTTATTCAGTTGGCCAAGAAAGCCTTGACCTACAGGAACGATTGATTTTTTCTTTATTTTGCTTTCAGAAATTGAGACCATACATAGTTACATACCTGAGAATCAACTCCAACAAGGGTTTGGTAATCAATGGAGAAAGCACTTTTTCTCTGGGCCACTCATCAGAATATGGTAAAATCAACATAAAGCAATCACCTTTTCACCACTGAATGGTTTTTGAGTGGCAAAGAAAGTTGTTTCCCAGGGAAATGTAATCTAGTTGCTGTGATCAGTTGAAGTGCTTTTGGAGATAACTCAGACTCATTGAGAACCATTCATTCATTTATTTGTTTTTATGTCTTCAATACCTAATCACGTTTGTCCAAAGTGACATGATGAGTCAGTTCTTTAAAAAATTGCTCAGTTTTCAATGCCCTTTTGTGTAATCCAAAACAGGTGTACATTCTACCACTACTATTGCTAGTAATAAGTATAATTATAAACTTAAAAATTTTAAATAAGAGTAAAACTTTGAATTTTGCAGTGTTTTCAAGTTTCTAAGCCCTTTCTCATCGATCACCTCTCAACAACTAGGTGGTAGATGGGGAAGGTCCTCTGATATCAATTGGTGCAGTGAGGTAACAACTCCTAATGTCACTTAGCAAATTAGTGAAAAGCTGAGGGTGGAACAGGATACTTCCTATCATCCAGCTTGTAATATTTCTTGAATATCTTTTATTTGAAGAACACTATTCTCTCTTTCTCTAAACAGCAATTCAAAACTACATGCTAGACAGAACATCAAATAAGATTTTCTAAGCACTAGCTATGAGTTAAGGAGATCCCAGTATAGTTAGTTCCATGCACCTGTGCCTGATATTTGAGCTTTATTTAACATTTGGAGTCAAGTCTTAAAGAGAGGACCAGTGTTTATTGTACAGAATGGGCATGCAAGGTTGGGACCAGTGTTGAACTAGCCACACCTCTCAAAAAAACTCTCCAGGCCACTGTAAGCTATTGTCCACTCTTCTAATAGAACTCTAAGCCTCCTATTTAAATAACTGAAGAAATATTTTTTACAAGCTACTTTGCAAGTATGAAAAATACTAGCCTACCAGACTGCGACATTGTCAGTATACATGGGCTACCCTTTGTCTCCTTAGACAGTGATGGATTGGGGATCTCACAGTGAAGATTTGGAAACATATTTGACCTTAATTTACTGGTTCAAGGCCCCTGTGCTTCTAAAGTGAAGTAGGTTAAGTAAGTCATAAGCTTCCCCTTTCTTCCTTGGGCTTGTGAAAGTTGAGCTCTCAGAATTTGATGAAAGGAGTAAAGTGGTGGCATGTCAGTTTCCCAGCATCAATTTAAATATAGCCCAGTTTACCTTAGCTAAGAAATATAAAAATGGAACTTATACGAAATGGAGCATTTTCCAGATGACCTTTCTCATAGTTTGTGAATGTGCCCATTATATACCCCTGAAGAAGACAGGTCTGTGGGATGAATGGGTATGGCTTTAAGGGCCAGTGTCAGGAGGGTTGTGTCCCTAAACAGGAGTAAGTAAGGTGATTAGGGATGTTCCTTCAGGAAGACTGGTCACAGTATCCAGAGAAACAGAAAGGTAGATGACAGTTGTCCCTGATGGGTGGTGTCAGAAATGGCTGATGACGCACTTCAGGTGGTGAATCACAAGGCCAGTGGGTTTGGGCAGTTGAGAGTAGAAAGCAGATAACATGCCTAGATTCAGAGAGGCAAGTAAACATTGTCAGGAAAGTCCGCCAACCTCTGACAGACTCACAAAGGAGACACTATCCGCTGGAGGACTCAGTCTAGGATGCCTTGGAGGTCTTGGATGAACCAAGCAGATTAACAAGGCAAAGGAACATTCACAAAAAAGCATGGCAACATCCCCACCAGAGAAACCTGGTTACTAAAACTGGGACCCAAGTCAAAGTGAATTTGCAGTATTTTATTTGAAGTTGAGCAACCTGAGAAACATGTCCCAGTGTGGCTTAGCATATTACATAATCAGGGACAGGAACTTTCCAAAGTAGTTCAAGTAGAGCTTAATTTCAAGATAGCAGTCCCACTGGCACTAGCTGTGAGGAGTAGAAGCCACCAGGGCAGAGATAAAGGGTAGACTATTTTACAACTAAATAAACCTATTGATGAAAAAAGTGTTTGTATTATTTCAGCATCATTATATAAGATCACAACAGGTTAGCTTTCCTTCTTCAATAAAACAAAGCAATGTTCTTGCCTGAATTTAAGACATGTTCATAAAATTTTACTTAAAATCAAGTAGTACTCAATTTGTATATAACCATACTTTTATTATTGCACAGATATTAAACTTAAACTTTATGTGGTACTGGCAGACTTCACTCTGGAAATGTGTCACACAAAGTATTTTCTTAATGGCTTTAGGTCATTTTGGATAACAGTTGCCTACATGAACTCAAGAATGTCAATTATAGTATGCTACCCAAATTTCTAACTTTGCTTATCACAAGAGATGGAGTTTTTATGATAGTAAAGTAAAAACATGTCAGATCTGCAAGAATAGTATATAACTGCAGGAAAAAAAATGTATACACCTTTATAATACCTTATTGACATTTTATCAAATCCATACTTGGTTAGAGCCATCAAGTATATAGGTTTACAAAAAAAAAGCAAAACTTTTTGTGGAAATTGTTCACACAATTATGTACATAATAGAGCTTAAAATACTGTTTTATTAATTAATTTCTATTCCAGTTTGAAACTCAATTAGACATTTTCAGCATTGATTGAAATATTCACCAAGTATTTGGGTACATATCAAAGGTTAAATATTAAATGTTATTATATAATTTTAATATTACTAAGATATGATTTACTCTAAACAATAAAATTAGAAAAATGCCTTTCGCAATATTATCTAGAATATTATCAATATGGATAGCCTTTGTTTCTACATCCTCAGTGAATTGTCATTATTGATGGTACCAGCAGGTCCAGTGAACTCTTTTTGAAAGTAGATTATTTTTCAGACAACTTTATCACAGTAAATGCATTATCATCTACCAAGTTGCTTATGCCAGAAACCTAGGAGTCATTCTTGATGACTTTTCCTCCTTTACACTTGACAGTCAATAAATCACCAAGTGCTGTCAAGTCTACCTCCAAAAATAGATATTGCTTCTCTTCACTTTTCTGCCTTCCTTTAGTCTCCACCCTTTTCCAAGGTCTCTACCACCCACACCTAAAGGTTCTATTGGCTACAACAAGAAATTTGACTAATATTTTACAGAGTAAATTTCTCAATAAATATTCATGGAAGGAAAGGAGTTTAAAAAGTGTTGCTAGGTAATTTATCACTCTCAGTGCCCCTTTTGATTTCCAGAAGAAAAATTGTTGAATCAGCAGACAAATAAGTAGTCCACATTCTAAACATTGTTACTGTACATGGTATTTCTTGATTCTCCTTCCTACCCTTGTTTCCTTTTGCCTTTCTTTATTCTCTGCTTCTTTATCTCTAAATCTCTTGCTCTCTTGCCCTCTCTTTTTCTTTTCCTCTTTCCTCCCTTAAAGTATTGATATTTACAATTTACTGCATGATTATTGTGCACCAGCACTCTGATGGAACTTCTAAGCGTGTTCACACTGACTTTCATAATCTGTACCACGAGCCTTTGAGGTTGGCCCTGTTATTAGTTCATAGTGCATATGAGAAAACTTGGGCTCAGAGAGCTTTAGTGCCTCATTCACTGATAAGGAAGGTGACTGACATGGGTGTGAGCAGTGTGACACTGGAGGCATGAGGATCAATTACTTAGCTACGGCTGTATTCTGGGCGATGGTAAATTATGTTCTGAATTAGGGCAGTGGCAGAGGGAATGTAAATAAGGGGATGCGTGGGGGACACAATGAAAACAGGTTTTTTAGAAGTGCTGATGGGCTCTTTTTATTTATTTATTTATTTATTTATTTATTTATTTATTTATTTATTTATTTATTTTTTGTGGTACGCGGGCCTCTCACTGTTGTGGCCTCGCCCGTTGCAGAGCACGGGCTCCGGACGCGCAGGCTCAGCGGCCATGGCTCACGGGTCCAGCCGCTCCGCGGCATGTGGGATCCTCCCAGACCGGGGCACGAACCCGTGTCCCCTGCATCGGCAGGCGGACTCTCAACCACTGCGCCACCAGGGAAGCCCCTGATGGGCTCTTTTTAATAAAATCTGTAGAGCCTCTTGAGTACTGAAAGCATATTTCATTCTTCAAGGAAGTTCACATGAGATTCAACAAGTTCCCATATATACAGAAGAGAAATAAGGGGCAGAGTCTAAAACTGACTTTCAGTTAAGTGTCAGGATCCTTAGATTTCTGCTGTGTTTCAACCAAGGTGTTCTTATTTGCTGCAAGGATCTTCTTTCAAATGGTGCCCTCCAATTCCCTTCTATGGGAATGCTATCTAGATAAAACCGCTGGGGAAAAGAAAAAGGCTTTCTCCCAGGGCATTACATCTATTAAAAAGGTAGATGGTAGACTGCCAGGAGGTTCTGAGACCACAGCTTTGCTGAAGGCACTCCAATATAATGCTCAAAAGCTCTGGGTTTGGATTTAATATAGAACGGAGTTCAAATCCTGGCTTTGTCACGCTTTACTTATAAGACCTTAGGCAGGCTTCTTAATCTCTTATGTAAAACAAGAGTAATGGTACTTTACTCTCAAAAATTATAATGCATTATCAGCTGCTTAGTGATTGTATGGTGTCAAAATATATGTCCTCAATCAATATGACTCCTCTTCTCAAAACTCTAAAAGATATTCATTATCAGCTCAAATCTAGACTGTATCCTGGTGATTAAGGCCTTATTCCAAACTTGTCACTTAGACCTTTCAAAGCCTCAGCAGAAATTCTTGCTTTGTGGCCTTTTTATCATCCTTGGTGTATCACACGCATTTCCAAGAAATAGAGCTCTTGATCCGTCTGTGCTCTTAGCCAGGCCCACCTTGAGGCCAGACTCCTTGTCCAATCTTCATCAGACTGGGCTTCTCAAGAATTGTCAGTTTGTCTTATCCATCACTGTATACCCACCCCTGTACAGTGTCCTTCATGAAATAGGCATTTGATGACTGAAATCTTGTATTAACTTTGGTTTACAATGTGTCTTTTTGTTGTTCACCCACTAAGCAGATCCTCAATAAATAATTACTCAATTGGGGGAAAAAAATTTAAAAAAGACTCTCTACTACGGTAACTGAATGTTTTAAGAGGGGCTGGTCTTCCCCTGCAATTCACCCTAGAGTGAATAAGGCAAGATGTAAGTGTGTAATGTGATATGTGGAACTGAAAACTGAAGTTTATGAAACGTGGCTTCTGAAAATAAAAGTGAGGGTGGGGTAGTGAGCTTATTAATGTTTTCTTCGGTTTTCTTAGTTACTATTTATGCACATCTAGAGTGAAGGAAGAATTAAGGAGTGGATTAATGTAGCCCATGAGAAGGATGATACCACATCACCAAATTGGATAGGGTTATCTCAGACAGTTAGGAAATAATGGCCAACGAGATCCTTTCTCAATAAACCTAACTGCTCTCCACCGTGCTTATTTTTAAACAAACTCATTTTTGTGGTAACCAAAGAGGGGATGGAGGGATTTGGAGACGTTAAGTTTTGCAGTTCTTGTTTTCTGCCAAATCTGAAAAAAAAAAAGAAATTAATCCTTGATTCAAGATAAAACACTGCAACACTGGAAAAGGATTACTTTCTCGCTCTCAAGTAATGAAAGGGCCAAAAGTCAAGTCACAGCTACTAGAATTGATTTTTCAAAAGTCAAGGACACGTGTTAAGTACTTTTAATAAAAATCATTACCAGGCTTGCCCATGAAGACTAGGTTGTGACAGCTTTAGGTGGCTTGGTGAGGGGATGGGCAATAGAATCTGAGCCACTGAGCACTGACAATCTAAGTTTCATAGAGAAAATAAGATACATTATACCACTGAATAAGAAAAAGTTACTGAACACTTTCATTTAATTTCAAAGTACAATATAATTTGGGACATCCCGCCATATCATCTGCAGAAGAACCTGCACAGAACCTATTTGATCTTTGCAATCTGCTTCTGATTGCTTGAAATCAATGAGAAAGCATAAAAGATGCTAATAAATTTAGCTGCTACCCACATACGAAGATGAATAAAAATGATGAAATTACTTCCAAAGATGAATAATAACCATTGAGGGGTTTGCCTCCAGGCATGCAGAGCATATACCTGATTCTACTCATTTATTGCTGCCAGGCATTGATATTAAGGTATTGGTCATGTGGGAATAATTGGTGCAATCACTGGAAGTCCTCATATATGATAAAGAAAAATTATTATCTGTCAAAAACTAAGTATTCATGTAATCATTAATACATTTAAAATCTCCAGGCTTATCAAGTGATTTACAATCATTTGGTAGAAATACTAAGCACAATTATTCTCCCATTTTCAATATGTGCATTGAGATTGAGGCCATTTATAAGACATGAGAGGTCACTCAGCAAAGTTACAGCAAAGCACTAACTCATAAGGTTTTGCCTCTTGGTCTAAGACCTTCATTTTTCTTAGAATTTTCTGTTTAAATTTGTCTTTAAAAAAACAAGCTGTAGTCCTTAGAAAATGACCCTTCTTGATTTGCCAAGGGCTACTAGTGGGAAGGCCTATTGGATGTATTAAAAACTAATTACTTGGGCTTCCCTGGTGGTGCAGTGGTTGAGAGTCCGCCTGCTGATGCGGGGGACACGGGTTCGTGCCCCGGTCTGGGAAGATCCCACATGCTGCAGAGCGGCTGGGCCCGTGAGCCATGGCCGCTGAGCCTGCGCGTCCGGAGCCTGTGCTCCGCAACGGGAGAGGCCACAACAGTGAGAGGCCCGCGTAGCGCAAAAAAAAAAACAACCAATTACTTAAATTCAGTTTAAAGAATATTTTGATAGGAGAATTTAGGTGAACAGAATTTCCAAGTAGTTGCTCTGTGATTATTTATTTTCGAATGAAATAATAAAAAGGACAGTAGACTCAGTCGTCTGATAATCGCCCTGTGATGATACAAGGTGACTTCCGCCTATTCATTTAACTCTGTGCCTCAATTACCTCCTTTATAAAATTGTAAAATGGTGAAAATATCAGCCATGACTATCTTGAAGCATTGAAAACTAAAAATAAGATGTGTAGGGGAGTATAAATATAAGGTAGTCATTCAATCTGGTTTTCTTTACTAGTGTCTAAACACTTAAGGGCAAAGAACACATCCACGCGTGTGCATGTATGTGCATGTGTGGAGGGGGAGATGAGGTGTATGTATGTGTGCGTGCATGTGGGTGCATGCATATTTAAGGCTGTGCATTCTTTGGGTGCCGAGTACAGTGTATTGTTATTTTATTCATTAGTTTGTCTCTCTTAAATGAGCACATTGATCTAACCATGTGTTTCCTTAGCATGGCCTAAAAATACTGATTTTTTTTTCCATCTGCCTTTTCATTACGTTGTCCTACGTGTCCCATTTACTGTAGCCACTGCGCAATTACTTGACCTTTACTTAAAGAGGCTCCACACTGTCTTGACACCTTGAACTTGCTCTTGATATTTACTCTGTCTTAAATATCTTATTTATCCCCTCCTTGAAGTCCTATTCACACTTGAAGGATGGGCTCCTTGTCAAATCTTTTTTGACCACATGACACAGAATTAGTCTCTCCCTCTATTATATTTCCACTGTATCTTCTGGGATTATCTATTCTAGCATTTAGCAGTTTGTTTTCATTATGAGTTTACATCTCTGTTTCCTCAGCCAGAATAAATGTACTATCATGATTCATTTGAGTGTTTCCATAGTCCCAAAGACGGTGCTTGCAACACAGCAGAGATATAGTTAATATATTTTGAATGAATAATAACTGAATGAATTAGACTCTCAGCCTTTGGAACTCCCATGAGAAGCAACATTAAATAGGAAAGAATGCCAGCTTCAAACTGGAATTATCTCAGTTCATGTCCTGCCTCTATCACTTACTGCCACATGGTTTCAAGTTACTTAACCATTCTATGTCCCCATTGACATGATTGTACAAAGGGCATAAAGACAGACTTAAGTCACTGCGTCACTGTGAGGGTGAAATCATAGCTCACATAGATATGTTCGGTGCCTAGACCATTTCCAGGTCTAGAGTCAATGCAAAAAAAAGCGTTAACAAGTATTAATAAGAGTGGTACTTAGCTTCTCACATTTAAAGGGCAATGGGGGTGAAGTAAATGATCCCAGTAGTGCCATACTCTTTCAAGTATATTCTAACAACTTAAATAATCAGATTAATTTTATTTAGCTAAGTTCCTCTAAAATTATTAAATTATGTTTATTATATAATTATATTTGATCCTTATTATTTGTAGAGTCTATATGTGCAAATTCACCTACCTGCTAAAATTTATTTGTGTCCCAAAATCAATACCCACAGTATCTTTACAGTCATTTGCAGACTTGTGCACATGTGGAACAGTGAAAACTTTGAGTCTCCAGGAGCACATGTTTGCAGCTGAGGCTGAACAAGGAGATGCTCTGTTTTCTTGTTTCAGTTCTCATATTGTAACTAAGTGTCCCTTTTGTGGTCAAATAAATGCCCAAATAAAATACCACATTTTTTGCCCTCCCCCCCTTTTTTTCTTTGCTTTCTGTTGGCAATTTTGCTGTTTAAAATGGTTCCCAAGTGTAGAGCTCAAGTGTTGTCTCGTGTTCCTAAGTGCAAAAAAACTGTGATGTACCTTAAGGAGAAATACATATATTAAATAAAGTCCATTCAGACATGCATTATAGTACGGTTGGCCATGAGTTCAATGTTAATGCATCAACAATGATATTAAGTGAGGTGCCTTTAAACAGGAACATGTATGAAACAAGGTGATGTATTGATGAGTTTACAAAAATGTTGTGACCAAAGTCTCACAAGAACCTAAACCTGTATTTTCCCTGGGAACAATATTCAGTGTTTGCAGTGCCTTTACAGAAAATAACTACTGCAAATGATGAGAATTGACTAGAGTTGGCATGTCCTTTGAAATGTTTTAAAATGCTGAGCAAATAACTGTGCCTTTAGATGATTTCTTAAATCCTTTTACAGAAATTTAATCATTTGTAGAGAGCTAGCTAATTTGTAGCAGATCTGGAAGAAGGGTCTCAAAACCCAGTCTCCCTGGAGAACACTGCTCTGCCTCTGCTATACCCACATAATTGAAACAATGTCAAAGTGGCCTTGGGTTGTGGGCTAAGAGCTCAGAAGTCCATTCCTTGACATTGTGTTCAGCCTCTTTCTGACAGTCATTTATTTCTCAACTGTTCTCAAAAGAACAACTCTGTGTGTTTATTTTTAAAAAATGAATGTAAAATTTCATCAAAGTATTATTATTCATATATATATATATATATATATATATTTTTTTTTTTGTGGTACGCGGGCCTCTCACTGCTGTGGCCTCTCCCGTTGCAGAGCACAGGCTCCAGACGTGCAGGCTCAGCGGCCATGGCTCACGGGCCCAGCCGCGCCGCGGCGTTCGGGATCCTCCCGGACCGGGGCACGAACCTGTGTCCCCTGCATCAGCAGGCGGACCCTCAACCACTGCGCCGCCAGGGAAGCCCTCATTGCCTATTTTAAAGCCCTCAATCACATTCTGAAGTACTGGGGATTAGGATATCAATATATGAATTTGGGGTTTTGGAGGGCAGGGGGCAAAATTCAGCCCATAGCAATGTGTTTTGACAGTTGTATCCACCCATGTGACAGACATGAACTAAGATGCAGTTTTATTACCCAAAAAGTCTCTTTGTACCCATATCCAATCAATCCTTCAGTGAAGTTGCCATAGGCAACTACTTTTCTGATTTGTATTACTGTAGATTAGTTTTATCTATTCTTGAATTTCTCATATCAATGGAATTATGCAGTATGTACGTTTTTGAGTCTGGTGTCTTGTCAAATCCAGTCTTATATCTTATTGCTATTTTCCTCACTATCTTCCGAGAATTCCGTATTTCTCTTTCTGATTTGGATCTCTGTTGGATTTCAAATCTTTTTCTTCCTTAGTTTGCACTCTCATTTTCCTTGCGCATACCGTCATTAACCTCCTGATAAAGGGTACACAGATGAATATCTTTGAGGCCACTCATATCTGAAATATCCCTATACTTATACTTATGCAAGTGTTTGTTCTTATGCTTGTGTTATAGTTTCCTCATACATCATAATTTATTTGGCTTGACATGAAATTCTAGGTTTAAGTGTTTTCAAACATTAAATGTTTTTGAGAAATCTGATGTTATTCTTATTCCCGATTATGTTTTATGTACCCCTTTTCTTCTTTTTTTTTTCTTCATTCTGGAAGCTTTTGGATCGTCCCTCCCCCATGAGGCTCTAGTGTTTCACATAATATGCTTTAATGTGGTTCTTTTCATTTATTATGTTAGATATTCCATAATCCCTTTCAGAATGGGCTCTCAAGTCTTCCAGTTCTGCAAAGTTTTTATTGGGGAGGAGGATTTTTTTGTTTTTTGTTTTGATTTGTTTTGTTTTTTCTAATTTACTGTCTTTTATTTTTCCTGTTCCTTCATTCTCTCATCTTACTATTTGGGTGTCAAAAATTATGGACTAAACCTCTGATTTCTTATCTTTTCTCTCCAATTTCCTTTGATTACCTTTTTTCCCCCAATGAATTTTGGAAGGTGTCTATTAATTTATCTTCGAATCTATCTATTGAATATTTAATTTGTGCAACCAAATTATACATGTCATAAGCTTTTTCAAAATCTTTTATTTTTCTTGTATTTTATCCTATTTATGGATGCAGTAGCTTCTCTTTGATTATTAGGGTATTAATGACAGTTCTTTGGATCCTTTATCCTTACACTAATGCTGTTTCCTTCAAGTGCCATTATGCTGTTATGTGTTTTTCTCTCTGTATGTTATGGCGAAGGCTTTGTTTTCAATGTCTGATAGTCTTAAATTACCAGTTTACATAAAAATGCAGTACTAAAAAGGTGATTATGAAGTGCAAACTCTAGTGCATGAGTGGAGGTTATAAAGTGGTCTCCTTACGGGTGGGGGATTGATCAGGAACCTATCTGTTCTTTTCTCTTATTCTGTTAAATTTTGTCTAGAGAACGATTATCTGATATTCTGGCTGGGAAGTGTACACCTGGTTGCCATTGCTCTGGGTATCAGATGAAGGAAGAAGACTTGAGTGTCTTATGTCATTGACTTAACAACCCTTGCCCTCATCTCTATTCTCTCCTGTGCCTGGTGTCCCTGAATCTGTGGCTTCTGTTTCAATATCCCTGGAGAATGAAGCTTCCAGCTACTCCAAGATCAGGGAGTGTTAGCAGACTGGTTTTGCAGAATGTGATAGGACTTTCAATCCATCTTCTGTCTCAGAAACATGACTGTCCTGCTTTGTAAGGTATTTAGGAAGTAACAGTTTCTAGTCTTGCCTGAATTTGGTCCTGCCAATCACCTTGTTTTCATTAATATCTCTTAAGGAGGTACTTAGGTTTCATCTCTCTCCTTTGGCTCAGTCACACTTTTCCTCATTTGCACCTTCAAAAAATTTGTTAACCTCTCTCATTCACTAGAGTCCTATTATCTATTCCTTATAGGTTTATACCATTTAGAATATTTTACTGTCATTTTAGTGACATTTACGAAGGAGAGATGATAATGCACGTAATCAACCAAATGAATTGTGTAAATTTGTCAAAATCAGACATATAGTTGTAAGAATGGATTTAATTTGGTTCTAAGGGGTAATCCCTAACACTTCTTGCATCTCTGCCTTATTTGCACTTATGTTTGTGTCAATTCTTTTTTTTTTTACATCTTTATTGGAGTATAATTGCTTTACAATGGTGTGTTAGTTTCTGCTTTATAACAAAGTGAATCAGTTATACATATACATATGTTCCCATATCTCTTCCCTCTTGCGTCTCCCTCCCTCCCACCCTCCCTATCCCACCCCTCTAGGTGGTCACAATTCTTTGACCCTATCCTGTTGTCCTTCCTTTCTCCAATCTTTTAATTTACGTCTATTATTTTACAGAGTATCAAAGTAAGCTGGCTGCCTCCTCCACCAGGAACACAAAATGGATTTATTACCGGCTATAAAATTCGACACAGAAAAACAACCCGCAGGGGTGAGGTGGAAACACTGGAGCCAAACAACCTCTGGTACCTGTTCACAGGTCAGTGTTCACGTGGTGGGGTCTTGGAAGGTTTTGATGAATTAAATGCCTCAGCATCAAAATATTTTTTGCTGGTAAACAACTTAACCATTTTTTTCCTGTTAAATGGCATGTGCTGGTCTGAACGAGAATAACCTCTACATTTTTAACTTGATATTCCCTGTAATGCTTTCACTACATATTTTGCTTCTGGATCATCATCTTAATAAACATATCATTGAATTTTTATCCATATTAGTTTCTTAGTATTATTGGTTCAACAACTTCTGTTGTCAAATAATTTTTAACTGTTTAATAACTTTTTTTTTTTTTTTTTTTTTTTTTTTGCGGACACGGGCCTCTCACTGTTGTGGCCTCTCCCGTTGCGGAGCACAGGCTCTGGACGCTCAGGCTCAGCGGCCATGGCTCACGGGCCCAGCCGCTCTGCGGCATGTGGGATCTTCCCGGACCAGGGCACAAACCCGTGTCCCCTGCATCGGCAGGCGGACTCTCAACCACTGCGCCACCAGGGAAGCCCTGTTTAATAACATTTAAAAGTCGTGTAATCAAATGGTTCCAAGTTTAAGTCATTTTGAGCCCTGTTCCCTCAAAGTCCAGGAGTGAGAATGAAGTTAGAAAATGGAGAGAGGGGTAGTTTGGGTAATAAAGAGAACAAGTCTACTTTCCATAAATAAAAAAGTAAATTCACTTACATAGCAATGTTGGTGGAACTCATAGTGGGTCAAAATTCTCTCTGAAAACTGGACCCAGTTTCCATGTAGTACTTAGATATATTTTTTTAATTTTATAAGATTAATAATCATATATTTCCTTTAACTATTGGAACCATTAATACATGTCAGTCCAGTTCCTGGAAAACAGAGACTGAGTCAGGCTTTCAAGTTAATGCATTTGGGGTACAAGCCCAGGAAAACAAGAGTGAGGGAACAAGGAAAATGAGCCAGGGAGGAAAATAAATCAAATAATGATGACATATTATTGAGCTGGCCCCAAGTTTAGAGCAAACCCAGAGCTTGCTTGGCCTTGGTAGGGTATCACTAGAGAAGCTAATTTAACTGCTGTGGCCCACAGAGGATGGCTGGATAGGAAGCCTGAGCAGTTCCTCTCTTGTCTATCTATCATTGGTCAAAGTAAGCCCACCAATAGGTTGTTAACTGTTTTGTACCTCCTGCCGGCCCCCTGGGAAGCCAGCACTTCTGGTAAATGTACAAACATGGAATTCTCTCCTTTTCCTCAGCACTTTATGTGGTGATGGCTTGGTCTAGGGTAGAAGCAGCACTTGGGGCTGTATAGTACCAAAGAGAGCATGAACTAAGGGTTTGGAAAGCAAAGCATATAGCGGTGGCTCATGGCAAAAACTGGCGGGTCAAATTGAGCATATGGGTCACGGCACATAAACTGGCTGCATGACAACATGCAAATTAAAAATCATAACTTTCTCTGTATGAGGTACTCAGTAAATTTCCATCTGAAATCATGAAACACACACAATTTAAGCTACTTGCTCAGCCTACAATGTGAGACTTGATAGAAAGCTGGGTTTTCCCTTTAGGTTTTGCCTCTTATGCCTATAAAACGTTAATGTGATTGTGAGAGTGCTTCCAAAATAGATTACCAAAAAATTACATTACTTGTTTTATATCTGGACAGAATCTCCTAGGAAGGTATTATTAAGTCTAAGCGGAACTTATGGCACTCTACCATTCCGTTTAAAAAGCTTAAGGAAAGCCAAGATCCTGTCTTTTTCCTGGATAAAATGATGGGAAGAAGGTAAAAATATTGAAGTGAGGCATGTTTCCTCACTGGAATATTTGGTACAACATGTACATAGTTTACTTTAAAATAAATCACCAAAATTGAAAATTCTTGCTTTAAAAATTTTAGTATAATTCCTAAGAGTTAATATTTGAATAGAAGAAGAGGCTCTAAGAATAATTTAATCCAAACCTTGTATTTTAATAGATACTGGCATTTGAAGCCCTGAAACTTTTTTTAATCATTGCTTTTCCTTCTCAAATGAAGAATATTAAAAATATAAAATAAACTTCTTTTTTATAAAATAATTAAAATATGAGCATTCCAATAGAAAAACTAAGGACTGGATATTCCATTTACAGAACTATAAATAGCCAACAAGTGTAATAAAATGTTCAATCTCATTAGCAGAGAAATGCAAATTAAAACAAAATTGAGTTAGCATTTTCCTTTGATTAAAGTAATAAAGATAAAAATGAATGATGATACACTGTTTTGGAAAGTGTACAAAAGAAACATGAACTCTCATATACTACTTGTGGGACAGAAAGTTTCTAGAATCTTTCTGGAAAGCAATGTGGAGATTTCTGTTATATACAGGTGTATGTGTGTGTGTGTGTGTGTATTCATAAATGTATGAGTCAAGTTTCCAACTTCTAGGAGTTTGTTCCAATTCAGCAGACATATTTTTTTGCAAAGTTTTGAACTAAAAACATGTTCATTGCACCGTTACTTTAATAGCAAATAACAAGAAAAAAAAAGACCCTAAGTATCTAACTGTAGGCAGTTAACTAGAAAATTCAGACACAATCATATCAAGGAATACTGTATATCTATTGAGAATACTGTAACGTAAACATGTTAAATTACATGTTAAATATTTAAAGCATGTTAAGTGAATAACTCAGTTTTAAATCAGTATTAAGCATGAGTCCATATTTATAAACCAAAAAATCCGTAAGAAAATATTTAGAATAATATGTTCTAAATATCAAAATATTAATAGTGATTATTGCTTACTTTTGTAACAATAAAATATGCATTTTAACTGCATATGTACAGTGAAAAACAAATAAAATGTCAAGACTCTGATGTTATAACTTTTGATTACCAAAATTGAAGATTTCCTACCACTGACTTTAACTGTATGCCCATTGAACAACTAAGAAGGGACTGGTCAAGAAAATAAATGAAGAATGACCTTACTGATATGAATTGTTTAGTATTTATGGGTTTTTTGCCAAATGGAATTTAACACATTCAGCTTAATATAATCAAGCCAAAATTTTGACTCTCTAAATATACAAATTTTAGGATTTTCTTTCGAAGAAAAGCAAAATTGTTTAAAAAGATAACTATATAGAGCAGCAAGTTTTAGCCTTTTTACTATCAAAGATGCTATATTAGTCCTAGGGGGGTCGTAACAAATTACCACAAATGTGGTGGCTTAAAAGAACAGATTTTTTTTCAGTTCAGGAGAAACCAGAAATCTGAAATTAAGGTGTCTGCAGGATTGGTTTCTTCTGGAGACTCTGAGAGAAAATGTCCTATGTTTGTCTTCTAACTTCTGATGGTTGCTGGCAGTCCTTGACGTTCCTTAGCTTATAGATGCATCTCTCAGATCTCTGCCTCCATCTCTGCATCACTTCCTCCGTGTGTCTCTACGTCTCTCTTCTTATAAAGACACCATTCGTTGGGTATAGACTGTAGTAATCCAGGATGATTCCATCTCAAGGTCCTAAAGTAATTATATCTGTTAAGACCATATTTCCAGGAAAGGCTATGTTTGGATGTTCCAAGTATACTGTATTCTCCTCACTAGACACCTTTCATTACTTTTCCTCTCAAGGACAATCATTTTGAATTATACCCTCTAATGAAACTTTAGTTATCCAAAAATAAACAATTCAGCCCTATATCTTTATTCCTCTAAAATATATGTGGCAATTAACCCTTCTAATCAGCATAGGGTAACCCATCTTCACTCTGGTTTAACATCATTCCAGTCAAAAGCAAAGAAAGAGGATGAATTAATTAGCTTGTTATTGAAATGATGCACAAATGCCCCTTCCCATCTTTATAGATTTGTGGGAATCTGGACTCCAAACTTGAAACCTTTATTCAGAATGTTCCTTCTTCATTTCAATTGTTATAAAATGAATTTGAGAGTGCAAACATAATCTGAGCAGTTATACTTGTAACTGTACTTGATATGTATTGCAAAAAAGTCACACAGCCTCATTTTTAATTTGAAATAGAGAATTACAAAAACCCAGAGGATAGCCTCATACTCTTAAAACATTAAAAACAAGCTTTGCTTATAAAGCAGAAACTAACACACCATTGTAAAGCAATTATACCCCAATAAAGATGTAAAAAAAAAAAAAAAAAAAGTTACCAAAAAAAAAAAAAAAAAAAACAAGCTTTGCAAAGCCTCTGCCTTCCTCTCCCCAGTTCTGTGTCCTGGCTTTAGTAATGCACGTTGCATTCCTAGATGTAGTGGGAATGTCTTTCAGGCTACAAAGCATTGAGGAATCAGGAAGTACTACACACTGGTTGATTGGCTGTGGTTTTGACTTGTCCCCAGGATGTATTTAGTAACTTACCCACTTTGTAGTAAGCGGAAGTAATTGATTTTCTATATGAATCTTCAGCACTTTAAAATGTACAGGATTTGCCCCCATGTTTTCAATACCTGTAAAGTACATGGATATGTTGATTTGGCTGTTAGAAAATTGAAAATGCCAGAATGCTTCCTTTGGATGGTATAAATATTCAGATGTAGAGACTCAAATATTGTTTTTTACAGTCTTCTATTTGTTAGGCAGTTGTTTTTTGTTGTGTGTGTTTTTTTTACTAGGATAATGAGACATCTGCAATAACAAAGTAATTCAGAGTTATAACAAGGAGTTTAAATCACTGCTATCAATTTTATTGTGGGAACCCAAGTCAACTAAATTTTAAAGTGCTGTTTTTAATTTTTGAGTGCTCTTCAGAGAAGTTTGTTTGGAACTGAATTTAAGAGTTTTCTCATGCTTCACGACCAATATAAAAATAAATATAGTGGTAAACATGCATTGGTGTTTTATGGACTGAAAAATTGAAATAATGGCACAGCAATTTTATAACAAGGTTAGCATTAGGGGAATAAAGGGAAGTTATATTGTTTGAATAATACATCATCTGTTGACCATAAGTTTTAAGAAACTAGAAAAGAACTGAAGAATTACAGAGTTTGAAGGCACTTATTACTGGGGATAGAAACAGGCAGAAGACAATCTGCTTTTAACAATAGAATTTTTTTACAGCTAAGAAAAGCATTGCTACCTATACCTTACTTCTTTTAGAATAAAGTTGTACTTAGAAGCAGCTAGGCACACACACACGCGCGCGCACACACACACACACACACGCACACATTGAGATTGAACTATACGTCCCTGACAAACAGAACAGGAAACACACAATTCATCGCATCCAAAGCCCTTTTTTTTTTTATAGAAGAGGTAACTGAAGTCAGAAGAATGACATTTCTAGGATGTACCATTAGTTAATGGTATAGATTCCAACTAGATCACAGACGTTCTGATTCCTAGTTATGTGCTCCTTGTACTATACAGTGTTGTCATCTTTAGCTCACTTTATTGTGAGTGACTCTGGCCGTTGTGTCAATCTGTAAAAAAGCATTGATATAAACAATTTTAACATTTATAACAATGATAACAGCAATAGCAACTTTGACAACAGCTCTATGCTGGAAACAGTATGGAGGTTCCTCAAAAAGTTAAAAATAGAACTGCCAGTGAACCACCAATCCCACTTCTGGGTACATATCCAAAAGAATTGAAATCAAGATCTCAAAGAGATAGCTGCATTCCCACATTCATTGCAACGTTGTTCGCAATAGCCAAGGTAGAGAAACAACCCAAATTTCCATCGACAGACAAATGGATGAAGAAACTGTGGTATACACATACAACGGAATATTATTCAGCTTTAAAATAGAAAACAAAACCTTGCCATTTGCTGCAACATGGGTGGACTGGGAGATATTATGCTAAGTGAAATGTCAGTCCCAGAAGGGCAGATACATGATTCCGCCTATATGAGGTATCTAAAATAGTCAAACTTTTGGAAACCGAGAATAGAATGGTGGTTGCCAGGGGAGAGGGAGAGGGGGAAATGGGCAGTTGTTCAAGGGGTATAAAATGACAGTTACACAAGATGAATAAGTTCTAGAGATCTGCTGTACAACAAGTACCTATAATTAACAGTACTGTATCGTGCACCTAAAAATTGTTTAGAAGTCATCTCATGCCAAGAATTCTTAACATTAAAAAAAAATAATAAAAGCAAGAGGACAAAAGAGTCTTTTGAAGGTGATAGATAGGTTTATTACCTTGATTGTGGTGATGGTATCATAATGTATACATATGTCCAAACTCATTAAAATATATACATTAAAAATGTGCAATTTGGGGCATATTAAGTATACCTTGATATAACTGAAAAAATATCCATGATAAGAAAATAGAACTGTATCTATTTTAAAATTTAATCTTTATAATAATTTTTTATTCATATACACATTTTATTGTTGAGAAATCTTAGGCAAAGAAAGAGGGCTAGTAAGTTTTTCAAGGTCATGCAGCTAATAAGTGGTGCAGCAAAAACTTAAGTCTAACTCTGCCTGAATTGAAAACCTATACTCTTAACTCTTAAACTATAGGTAATATGATGTTGACCATAAGCAATGACTATGTGGTTGTGTGAGTATGTAAAGGGATAGTGAAATAATGCAGGGATGGAAAGAGATATCTATTGAATAATAAAAATTGAGGATTAACTTTGTAATCAGAGGAACTGAGTAACTTTAGAAGAGATTAAGTCAAAACTTTCCTACCAATTTATTTTTGAAATACTGTTTAATATTTCCATTAGCCCAACTCAGGAAACACATCTCAGATAACAGCTTTGAGAAATACATACACAAAACAGCTTTTGATTACATGCTGGTTTCCTTCTATCCCATCTCCAATGAATGAATGAATGCATGCATGCATGCATGCATCCATCCATCAATGGAATGTTTCAAGTGAGAAAATAATCTGCAAATGTTAGTTATCTTTATGTCTATTAAATGCCTAATTTAATAAATTATTTTTGAAAGCAGTTTGTCATTTGATTCTCAAAAGAATACTCTAAGGTAGAAATGCAGGTATTATTACCTAATAACTGTATATGAGAAACTGAGATTAAAAGAGCTCTCAGAGCATCTAAAACTTGTCTGGCCAGCTACCCCTCACAGCAAAAAAGCAGGAACATTTGAAAGCTAGAATTCAGGGTAATGTACTGACTGACTCTGAAAAGCCAAAATTTCTGGTTTTGCTTATCACTGCATCCTCCACTTACCTAGACTAGAAGAGGGTCACAGGTTTAATTCTGTTGCTAAAAGTCTGGTACAGAAAGCACTGAATTTAGAATCCGAAGGCTTGGGTAAAGATATCTTGAAAGTGGAATTTAATTTTTTTTTTAATCCCACTGTGTAAAACTCAGATTTATCTGTAGGTAATACTATAGTAAAGCAGATTCAATGCAATCTAAAGAAGAACTTTTATTAACAAGCAAAACTGTTGGAGTGGATTCCATCCCTTGGTGAATTTCTTATTCCAAAAGTATCCCTGCTTTATTTACAGGACCACTTAGTTGGATGTACAGTGTTAGATGGGCCGTTTTACTAGACATTATGATCTCTTTTAATATTGGGATGTTATATATACCTTTAAATATTTTTCTTATACTTAATCTAGAATTTCTGGGTGTTATTAGTGAGATTCCACAGCAACACTCTAGAATAAATTCCAAAAGTTTTAAAATTTAAGCTAAAATATAATATTTCAAAAGTTAACAGGATTTTCAGGTTGACCTAGGTACTACTCTATATAGAGTATTAAAGCTTCACTACTGATATCATAGAGAGAAAGATATGAAAAGCTACGCTACTGTATATGGTTAGAAGGGATATTCTGATAAGTAGCTTGGGGGGGGGTGCCAGGTGAGGCCTCATAGGGGAAACACGTAGTGGTTGGTCTTTTAACTGCCTTCTAATTGTTACTTCAAGTTATTATTCAAGATATTAGTAGGTTTTTGTTTTACTCAAAACTGAATTAATGATACTGACAGAGCCTAAACTCAACATATGTAAATTGAAATTTGGCAAAATTATAAGAAGAAATTTGCATATCTACTTTATAGTGAGATATTTTAATTAACTTATGTTAAAAAATGATAGATTCTGCATGAGAAACACCACTCGATTTAAAGTCAAATGAATGGAACAGACTATACGGCATTCAGAAAGATTTCCGTTTATAGTCAAAATATTGCATGTAAGAGAATGGTATGTCAGTCAAGGTTTGACCAGAGAAACAGAATCAGTGGAGATATACACTAAGAGATTTATTGCAAGCAGTTGACTTAATTGACTATGATGGCTGGCTGGGCAATTCCGAAATCCACAGGGCAGGCCATCAGGAAAGATAGCTGCAGGTGAAATTTCTCCTACTTCAGTCCCTTCACCTGGCTGAATCCGGCCCACCCAGATTATCTAGGATAATATCCCTTATGTAAAAGCAACTGAATATGGACTTTAGCCGTATCTACAAAATACCTTCCCAGCAACGCTGAGTGTTTGATTGAATAACTGGGGACTTTACCATAGCTAAGTTGACACATAAAACTGACCATCACACAAAGTATTTCAAATCAGTCACTGGAGGTGGTACTGACATAATTGTCCATCCATTTCAAAGAAAAATGAAGTTAAATTTCCCCTTACTGTAAAAGAGTATATTCTTGATGGACTTAAACTATTTGAGGTGAGACCACTATGAAAGTCATGAGCTGTAATGATTGCAATAATTTGGTAAACATTTCTTCCTAGAGTTCTCTCCCTGTGAGATTTTGTTTTTTGGTTTTCTTTAAAGATTTAATTTTATTTATTTTTGGCTGTGTTGGGTCTTCATTGCTGCACGCGGGCTTTCTCTAGCTGTGGCGAGCGGGGGCTGCTCTTTGTTGCATTGTGCAGGCTTCTTCTTGAGGTGGCTTCTCTTGTTGCAGAGCATGGGCTCTAGGCAGACAGGCTTCAGTAGTTGTGGCACATGGGCCCGGTAATTGTCTCTCACGGGCTCTAGAGCACAGACTCAGTAGTTGTGGCGCACAGGCTTAGTTGCTCCGTGGCATGTGGGATCTTCCCGGACCAGGGCTCAAACCTGTGTCTGCTGTATTGGCAGGCGGATTCTTAACCACTGCGCCACCAGGGAAGTCCCTCCCTGTGAGTTTTTAATTTCCCGGAAGAGCCTCTGTAATTCCTCTGCCTCAGGAATCAACAACAGCACCTATGAAGGGTGAAAAATGTTAACAAGTATCAGATCAATGCCATGTTAACTAAGGGACAAGTCAAAGTGAGCACAAGCCTTCTTAAGGCACCACAAAGGGTTTATGTTCAAACGCATCCGTTCACCACCTTGCTGATGGTGTTGGATATTGTATTGTAGTCTAATATTTCCTTTGTGCTAAGACTTGCTTTAGTGGATCTTTCAACAGTTGTTTTGTGTCTGTGCCTTCCCTGTGTCAGGCACTGTAGTGGCTCTATGGATACACAATTAAAACACTGATGATAACAAGACAACAGCACCAAAACTATTCTCAGTCCATGCCTTCCAGTCTATTTTAGAAAATTAGAAGCCTCTTAAGAGGACAGCATTTTGTGTGGGTGAGTTTATCAAACTGTCTTCTCTAACAGTACTAGTGTTTCGCCAAAAGCCTACTTTCGGTTTTAAGGTTCGTTGGATTCCCTGGCAAAATAACCACTCATCTCACACAAATAAACAGCTTCAATCAATCTTTAATAGAAGGTGATTTAATTTAATTTCAATATACAATCATTAGAAGGAACTATATCAATTTCAATCTACAATTATTGGAAGGAAAGGAATAAGAATATTAACAAAGTATATAATAGAGCATACCTCACTGAATTGGGCCGACACCTACTTCCAGATCCAAGCAGCAGCAGCTGGGAAGTCCTGAGTAACAGCAATCTGGAGCCCCAATTGGGGAAGGGTCCCAGGCAGTGCGGCCACCGCATGGGTGAGACTTCAAGTTGCAGTTCTGGGGGTTCCCGCTTATAATCCCAGGCCGCAAACTCATATCATCAGTTTGCATGCAGAAATGCAGCTCTGGATTCACTTTAACAGTGCTATTGTTTTCACCGTGGTGGGGGTCACAGGATTTTTCAAACCCCGGGGCACTGGCCAGGTCCCCAGGGCTCAAGAAATTCCAAGACCCATTCCCTCTCTTATCGTAAACGCCGTTTGATTTGCTAGCAGCAATTGTTAGGTAAGTAAGCAGGCGCGCAGTCCAGGTAGGGTCACAGGTTGGTCAGAGGCCAACTTCTGTCTCTGAAGCCTGAACAAGACTATTTTACTAGCTTCCCCAACAACTAGTTATTGACAATTGCCCTTCGACATTAACAAGTCCATTCTAACCATCATGTAAAACACCATCTCCTATTAATAGTAAGTTAGAATTCTTCTCAGTACCAAGATTTACTCATCTTCCTATGCAAAAATATACAAGTACATAACTTTGTACTTGATAGAAGCATCATTTCTCTAATAGCTTTATTTACGACTTTTCCTTGGCTCCAAATGTTCATGGCATTTCAAATTAATGGAAAAAACAGAGAGGTGTTATTTTTTATCAGTGTTGTTCAACTCATTGAGGTTTAAGAACTTGTCAGTTTAAACTGAGTCCTCAATGTCTCAAAAAAATCATATGGTCTTTTGACAAGCATCATGTGTTTTACAATAATTTTTCATGTTAATGAGCAACATTGAGATTCAGTTAAAAGGAAAAGTGTTTACATTAAAAATTTACACGTATCACACTCATGATACACAGGGCCTCTCTTGTCTACCTATACTCTTTGTGTACTGGAAAATCAGCTCTAAGGTCATCACTGTGTCCTATAATGTATGTCCAAATTATCATAGAGTTAGACTTTCTTCATGCCCTAGTATGGAAGCTAATGCAAAACGAACTACGTCTTGTGATGTTTTCGAGAGACAAAGACCTAGTTTTTCTGCTGAAGTACAGTGGCTTTGGAGTTTTCTTTCTTGGCCCAAAGGGAACATAATCACTGACTTTGAATGAATGATGGAGCATAAATTTTTAGACTGACTCTTCTTGATTTATAGTCAGGCCTCTTCTGAACTGTGAGGAAAAATGATCCTTGCTATTTTTGATTATTTCTTCATCGTTCATATTTTATATTCTGCCTCTGCCCTGAGGCTATTTTCAGGGTTACGTTTTTGTAAACTGGAAAAAATAAATGAGGATATATGAAAAATAATTTGATTTCTTGCTGTAATCTTCCAACCCTTTTGGCTAAAATAATAATTACCACAACAATCACAAACAATGTAAAGCATGTCTACTATGGTTAAAATTTTGCTAAAACGTTTAAAACCCACCAGAAATACTTGTTTTCAGTAAGTTTTTTCTTCTGGGGAAAATTCTTTCACAGGACTGGAGAAAGGAAGTCAGTACAGTTTTCAAGTGTCAGCCATGACAGTCAATGGCACTGGACCACCTTCCAACTGGTACACAGCAGAGACTCCGGAGAATGATCTCGATGGTAAGACCTTTCCCCAATCACTGTCACTCTGATTTCTGTCTTCTTCGTTATTTCAGCTTCAAAGGATACCTTAAAAAAATTGATAAACTTCAACATTGGGGATATTTATTGTTCTTAAATTTTTAGATGCAAAACAAAAACAAAACAAAGCGAAAATGCTGAATGAATACAGAGTCTTCAGCAATGCCATATAAATATAAATCAATAATAGTCTTCATAACAAATTACTTTTTTTTTCAAAATAATTTGAAATGATCTTTTTACTATTTATTTTACTTTGAATAATTGACCTTAACCATTTTCTTCACAGGAATGGCTGCAATTTCTGATAATAATCAGAAAACATAATTACTTTACATAGCTTCTCTGACTCTTTTATGGTACTTCTGCAAAACAGCAAATACGTATTTTTGACACGCTTATGATATGGTCATTAATATTTGACACTTATTTTTTTGTATAAAGGACAATCTGCCTTGTTTGCTTAATTGATAGTTGTCTGAAATACTTGTGGATGAGATATTGAGATTCATATAAAAGTCACATGTCACTACATTAAATATAACAACATCTTCAAAATTATCAGTTGAGAAATACTTCTTGAAATAAAAAGCATCATGACTAAATACAAAAATACAATTCAAGAGAAAGGGTTAATGGAAGCAACAAAAAAAGTGAATAATAAAAATAAACAGAAATATAAATAATATAAATAACAAAGCAAAAATATACTCTAGAGAATTAGAGTTACAAATGAGCAAAGTAGAAATTAATAAAAATGAAAGATACTTGAAAAGACATAAGTTATGATCAGTAAACTTAAAGCTAGGTGATTCAAACTGGGGCAAAGAAAAAAGTAGCTGAAAGAATAAACACATGTGTATTGAAAATGTGGTGACTCAAGATGGCTGCCTATATAACGGCAATGGAATTCACTTCTTCTTCACTAATAGACCTGAAAATATTCAAGTTACTGGAAGGTGAAAATTCTGTATCTCTTTCTTTTCCTCTCCTTTTTCTCTCTCCCTCTCTTCTCTCCATCACCATTCCTCAAATCCGTCCTCCCTTTCTCTTCCTTAAACTCCTTCTTTTAATTTTCTTCCTTTTTGATCTTTCCCTTCTTCCCTTTCTAAAGAACTCACTGCCATACATGATTTTAATATAGTCACAGATTTGGGTTTACAACATGATTATGGTGGCAGTAAAACAATCAACATACACTATTTCCACAGTAATGACAATCACTGCCATGTGATAGCACATTAATTCAAAGAAAAGTTATAGAAAATTTGCTAAACATCAGGCATTGTGCTTAGCTCTGAGGATATAATAATAAATAAGAAAGACATGATTTTTTTTCCTTGTGGAGCTTAGAAAGACAAACATTCTAAGTGAAGTCATAGGAAATTACCATTGTTATAATACAAACCTGGTTGAATATTGGCCATATCTTATTGTTCAACATAGGATGGATGGCTAAATAGAAAGATAGGAAGATAGATAGATAGGCAAAGAGACAGACGTAGAGAAGATTTACATCTGAATGAAACCTGAAGGATGAACAAGAATTAGCTATGCAAAAACATATATTAGAAATTGAGGAGGAGAAGTAGAGGGTAAGGTAAATGCATGTTTGAAGTCAAGATAGGTCATGGTGCTGCTAGGGACCCAAAATAAAGACCATCAAGGCTGAAACACAGAGATGGCATGCAGTTACTTTTGCAAGACAGGCATGTTCTAAATCTGGCATGACCAAATTAAGGATTTTGAACTTTGTCCTAAGAATCTCATTAAAGCCATAACCTGCTTTATCCTAAGCAAGTCATGAAATATTTTTTTAAACTACTGACAATTATGTTTGCATTTTGAAGAGACTAGTCTGGCTGAAGCACAAAAAATGTTTTAGAAGTAGACAGACATGGGCCAACTCAGGACAACCCTAAAGTAAACCCTAAAGTAAAGTAACTTGGGGCTTAGAAAATGTTATTTAACTTGTCTTAGATAAGGTAAATCGAGAAGTGGAGCTACACAAATTCACACTTTGCAAAACATACACCCTTCATTAATAGGTTAGGGAACTTGAATTCATGTAATCATTTATTCAACATGTGATTTTTCTTGAAAAATTTTATATGCCAGGCATTATTTTAGCTACTAGGGGCAAAGCAATAAACAAAGTCCCTACTCTCAAAGAGTATAAATTTTATTGAGGTAGAGATAGATGGTGATAAATTATCAGAAGAAAATAAAGTGTGGTAGAAGGAATAACAAATGATTCGGGAGTACTCTTTTATATAGGGGATTGAGAAGATTTCTCATATTAGGAAAATATAGCACAGACTTTGAGAAAGTGAGGGAGACAGCCATGCAAATAGGTCAGACAAGAGCCCTTGTTTCAGAAGGAATACCAAGAAGAGACCATCCAGAAATTGAAGCCCAGTTGGTGGTTGAAGTATGACAAGGAGGCCAGGATAGCTGGGCCTAAAGTCATGAGGACATGATCTGTCTTATTTAAACAATAAAAGTATGGTTAGGATATGCTGTAGGAATACTTCATTTTTCTATTTTACTTGAGAAATAACTTTTAAAGTTTATATACTTGTGTTTTATACTCTCATCTATACATGTGGGGTATATATTGTTATCCTTACTTTTAAAGAACAGTAACTTAAGCTAAGAAAATTAAACCAACTTGATTCAGTCACTCTGCTGGTAACTGCGGAGCTGACACTTAAGACCGGGTTGGGTGAGTCAATGCCCAGTACAGGTTATCAAAGCAAAGTCCCCATGAATCCTTTAGAACTGACCCAATGGCAATAAAAACACAGTGATTCAAGGCAAAAGATTCTAAGAAATGAGGTCATATCATTTACCCAAACTTAAGGGACTCTATCTCTTACCGGAAGGAGTGAAAATAAATGGAGTGGAGGTGCTGAAGTTCCTATAAAATATCCAGGATGAATGGGACGCTCCACTTGACTTATGTGTTCTTTCTCCTCACTCTGAAAGACTCACATTGTAAGTAGAACCAAAATGTAAAATCACAGCTCCTGGGATGGCACAAAGCTTCCACTTAACTGTATTCTTTTCATATCTATGTGATCTAAGTAGAATCCGTTTCATACATCTATTCTAATCAAGAACCTCTATGCCGAGCTCATGAATAGTGTCTTAATAAATGCTGTTTCACTGGATATTTGAACTATACCATGTTTTTAGCTTAATAATATCTCTCTTCTGCATGCAGCATCCCTCCTGACTTTTTTCCTTATTTGAGTATTGATTAAGCAGTTATGATGTGCCAAGTAAACAGGGAGTACAAATGTGAAAAATGAACAGCTCTCTTGAGGCACTAACAGATGATGGCTGCAATGATTGAACAGGCATCATGAAAACAAATAGTACTTAAACTAGAAACTTCAGGGAAAGGGGACTGATGGCTAGGATTACAGGGAAGGGTGTGTAGGACAGCATAGTAGACATTTTTCAAAGTGAATACCTTAAGAAAAATCATTTCTACCACTATTTGTTCAGAATTCATCCTCCCTCATCCAAATGGTACTCCTTTAGCAGCTGGTTAACACAGTTCAGTACATTTCAAATACTGCCTCTTCTCTCATTCTTGCACTTCTTCATTTGGATTATAATTGTTTACACAGTTCTTGTCCTTGATCATAAGATGTGCATCAGTAATCTGACAAAAGGTAAATGAAAAATTAATAGAAGAAACCTAGTACAGTTCATACTTCTTGCACATAATGCTGTTATAGTTTATGATTTAAGATAGTATACATTTAAAACGTAATGGAAACTAATAGCCATTTCAGGGTATTTAACTATAGGAGCGTGGGACAGATGTGTTTCACTTGCTTTGTAAAGCACTGATTTTACTCACTGTACTAAATTAATAGGACCAGACATATTTGGTCCTAAGGCTTTCTCAATTTCTGGACCCCGTGATCTCTTTTCACTGAGCAACTCCCTGAAACTGATTTCAATTCCTCTTCCTTCCTCCTGTTTTTTTTTTCTTTTGACTACATCATTCAAATAGTAGAAAGTATAACCCTTGATACGAATTAATATTCGGATGAACGGACAAGCTCAGAAGTGGTCACTAGTAGCGCCAAGAGAATACTCAGCCTGATGGCTTGCTCTCTTTCTATATGGAAATATAGAAATAATACAGAATCTATAGGATAAATATATACATATATTTAAGCTATGGAAGTTTTCTTTAAATATTCATCTCATTTTAACTTATTCAAGTAAATGTTTAAATTATAAAATGAGACTTAGATGACTTCTACCAGAGCTCTCATAGCTAAGCATTCCGAAGTCAGATTTCCATATAGAATGGCTTTGATTTCCTTTAAGTTTTCGGATAAGGAGGAAGCAATCCTTTTGAAAACCACTTGAAATGGGAGGCATTCTTTGCTGTAGCCAGAGAAATCTACATTGGCTGGGAAACCCAGTGTTGGCCCTTCTAGGTGCATAGTGTTGCATAACTTTCTCCCTTTGCCTTTAAGTCACCTTGTGAACTCAGAAGGTGTGATCTACTCATTAGGGTGGTAACTTTGAGCCTTGCAAGTCAGCTAAACAGAAGCAGCGGTTTGTACAGATAGCTGAAAGCAATGAAAGTAATTCCCTCTCCTTCCGTGACTTCTGTAGCTTCTCTTGCCTTCTCTGTTTGATTTAAGCAGTGTGAAGATCTACAGTAACTTGGAGAAATACTCCAGTTCCTTATGGATTACCCTTTTAATTAGGATGTTTTGTTAAAGTAATTACAGAGCCAAACCTCACTGTTTGTTCAGGGTTCCCTGAAAGCATGTTTGCTATTACTAACAGCTGGGAAGTTTTAAAATATTTATTTTGTGCCTCAAAATTTCAGCTTAAAAAAACAAAATCATTAGAATTCCCCAAAGTTCTTATGTAAATGTCTTGCATAAAGATATGAAGGAATTTATGAGGAAGTTCGGCACGGCATCCTCCAGGAAATTGAGGTTGGACATCCATTTGTGCTGCTTTAAAAAAAAAAAATTAAAGTGAACAGGTAGAAATTGTTATACAAATCAATAATGATATAATTTAAAATTAAACCTCTACCCTAAAATGGAGGAGCTTGGCTAGCAAAAATCAGCAATGCAGAGACTCCTGAAAATACAAGAGTGATGTAAGCAAAAACTGTGAATCTAAGAAGAGGTTCTAATTTCCTGACCCCAGGAAATAGATAATTAACCCTATTAGCCTGTTCGGTAATGGTAAAGTGGAATTACTGCAAATTCATTTCATTTGAGAAGTGAACCATGAAAAAACTTCTGCCTTTTGGAATCTGCATGATATGTGATACTCCCTGGGCATATGGCTTTGAGAAGGAACACATTAAAGTTTATTTTAAGAATAATGGTAAAATCTAAGATGATGACTCCACCCAGAAAGAAGAAACATTGCATATTAAAAATGTCATATTCATTCAAAAAATAGACTCTGACAAGTGGGAAATCTCTAGGCAGAAGAAGGAGAAATGAGAAAAATAAGTTTTTGACTCGCTGAAATAAATTGAAGAATAGAAAAAAGAAAGGAAGAAGGAGAGAAAGAAGGAAGGAAGGAAGGAGAAAATAATACATGGAAGAGTTGTGGTAGGCTGAATAATGGCCCCCCAAAATGTCCACATCCTAATCCCTGGGGTCTGTGAGTGAGAGACTTTGCAGATGTGATTAAATTAAGGTTTGTGAGATAGGCGATTATCCTGGATTTTCTGGGTGGACCCAATGTATTCAAAAGTGTTCTTGGAAGAAGGTGGTAGGAAGCTCAGAATGACAGGAGGTGTGACAGCAGAATCAGGTTGGAGTGACGTGGGGCATGAGCCAAGGAAGTTCGGAAAAAGCAAGAAAACACATGGTCCCTTAGAGCCTCAAGAAGGAGTTATTAGGCCCTGCTGATACCTTGATTTTAGCTCACTGAAACAGATATTGGAGTTCTGACCTCCAGAAATGTAACATAATAAATTTATGCTGTTTTAAGCCACTAAGCTTCTGGTAAGTTAATACACCAAGTATAGTAGCAATAGGAAACTAATACAACTGCCAGAAGAAAAAAAAAATTTTTTGTTTGTGTCATTTCAATCATTGACAAAGATTAAGTATAATTATACCAAAATAAAATTTGTTTAAAATAAGATAAACCAGTTTGTGTTTTCTTTTGGTTTCATGTTAACATCATTTGAGGCCAAAAGGTATGAATAAATGAGCAGTAAACTTGAAATAGAAAGTAGGACAAGAAAAGGGAAAAATAATATTATTTTTATTGGGGGGAATGTAAATTGATACACCCACTATGGAGAACAGTATGGAGGTTCCTTAAAAAACTAAAAATAGAATTACCATGTGGTCCAACAATCTCACTATTGGACATATACCCAGAGAAAACCATAATTCAAAAAGACACACGCAGGCTTCCCTGGTGGCGCAGTGGTTGAGGGTCTGCTTGCCGATGCAGGGGACACGGGTTCGTGCCCCGATCCGGGAAGATCCCACATGCCGCAGAGCAGCTGGGCCCGTGAGCCATGACCACTGAGCCTGCGCATCCGGAGCACCTCCAGAGCCTGTGCTCCGCAATGGGAGAGGCCACAATAGTGAGAGGCCCGCATACCGCCAAAAAAAAAAAAAAAAGACACATGCACCCCAATGTTCATTGCAGCACTATTTACAATAACCAGGTCATGGAAGCAACCTAAATTCCCATCAACACACAAATGGATAAAGAAGATGTGGCACATATATACAATGAAATATTACTCAGCCATAAAAAGGAATGAAATTGGGTCATTTGTTGAGACGTGGATGGATCTAGAGACTGTCATACAGAGTGAAGTAAGAAAGAGAAAAACAAATATCATGTATTAAAGCATGTATGTGGAACCTAAAAAAATGGTACAGATGAACTGGTTTGCAGGGCAGAAGTTGAGACACAGATGTAGAGAAGAAACATATGGACACCAAGGGCAAAAAGCCGTGGGGGGGTGGGAATGGTGGTTGAGGATTTGGGTGATTGGGATTCACATGTATACACTGATGTGCATAAAATTGATGACTAATAAGAACCTGCTGTATAAAAAAATTTTAAAAAAAGAACTGCCCTACTCCCATCATAACCAGTTAAAAAAAAAAAGGAAAAAGGAAGGAATATAGAAGATTTACTTGGACATAAATGAAATATTCACACAATTAGAAAATCATATTTTTTTTCCCTAAGCATCCAAAGAACATTTAGTGTTTGCCTATAAAGAAATGGATTTAAAGTTCTTGGATCATACTAAACACATTCATTGATCACCATGTAATTAAACTAATAGTTAATAATAATATAATACCCAATATATATTTGCAAATATAAAATATACTTCTAAATAATTCTTTGGTCCAAAAGAAATTATGTTACCTCTCGAATGTAACTTTTAACACCTAAAATCTAGGCAACATGGTTTACTTGTAAACCCTTTAGATTAAAAATATTAGGTACAGTTTTATAAAATTGATTTTTAAATTTTAACAAATACAGAACTTATTTTCATTTGACTATTTCTTTTTATAAAAACATGCTTTTAAAATGCATCTAAGTAGATGTACCAATTTGAGGGTAAAGAGTGGGGGGGTTTATACCATTGATCTTGCAAATGTGATCATCTGGAGATACAAAGATGTTAGTATGAGATTTTATGCACAGTGGAATGTAGGTGGCATGTTGTGAAAAAGGATTTCTTTCACATGGGCTTTTGATAGGAAATCCAGGATATTTTGCATTGCTGATTGACAAATAGGCTCATGGGATAAGGTTTGGCCAGTGGTACAGCAGCCAAGTCATCATGAAGTTGAAGAATACAGCCCCTTATTCTCATTCAAGTGGAATTCACCTTACATATAAGAAATGTTGCCAGCAAAACCAAAACTGGTTTTTGAAAGGAATTTAAAATCTGCTTTAGTTCTTCAGCGAGTGGTTGTTCAAAATCTCAGAGCTCCACTATACAAAGCATGGTACAGATTATTTAGACTTCAATAAATGTTCAAGGAAATTCCAAATCCTTTCCTTGGCTGTAGCAAACTTTTTTTTTTTTTTTTTGGCGGTACACAGGCCTCTAACTGTTGTGGCCTCTCCCGTTGCGGAGCACAGGCTCCGGACGCGCAGGCTCAGCGGCCATGGCTCTCGGGCCCAGCTGCTCCGCGGCATGTGGGCTCTTCCCGGACCGGGGCACGAACCCGTGTCCCCTGCATCGGCAGGCGGACTCTCAACCACTGCGCCACCAGAGAAGCCCTGTAGCAAACTTTTTAATGCTCTCATGAAATGTTTGATTCCCTATGACTTGATTGACTTTTTCTAAGTGTAATGTAATGGATAAAATTGTGAACTCTGAAGTCTTAGTAACTAGGTTTGAATCCTGCTCCACTCGCTATACAATCTTGGGCAAGGAGCTAAACTTCCCTGAGTTTTCTCATCTACAAGTAGAGTAACAACAATACCAACACATTTTTGTGAAAATTAACTATGATAATGGTAGTAAAATACTCAGCATGTCTGATATATATCAAACACTCAACAAATGCTTATTGATATTGTTTGTTTTGATAAATTAGATCTCAAACCTTGACAGCAATATGAAATACTAATATCATTGTCTTATGAAGCTTTTTCTTGTTCATGATCATAAAGCCTTGTCTGCATTAAGAGATTAGATGTGTTCCCTTCTGATACAAAAGCAGGACATACATTCAGCACATCTTAAAAGCCACCATCTAATTAAGGAATAATTTAAAGGGGTGTTGTCATATAATTTTATCAATAGATGCAGGAGGGCGTTTTGTAAATTTAGATGGTTATTACCAATCTTTTAAAAACTCATGTTAACGTAGGAATATAAAGAAACTTTCAAAATATTATTGTAAAAAGCATTATTGGGGCTTCCCTGGTGGCGCAGTGGTTGAGAGTCCGCCTGCCGATTCAGGGGACGCGGGTTTGTGCCCCGGTCTGGGAAGATCCCACATGCCACGGAGCATCTGGGCCCATGAGCCATGGCCGCTGAGCCTGCGCGTCCGGAGCCTGTGCTCCGCAACGGGAGAGGCCACAACAGTGAGAGGCCCACGTTCCGCAAAAAAAAAAAAAAAAAATTATTGTAAAAATGTAAGCATTATGCTACATGGTAAAATACTAACTCCTTCGGCTTTAAGATCCAAACCACCTAAGGAAGCTTCCTATTTCTACTATTTGTGTTATTCAACAGAATGTAGAGGTTTTGGTAAAAACAAAAACAAAAAAGCTTAAAAAGCCGTAACATTTTATTAGGGAAAGAATTGATTTTTATAAATGGTGTGACTGCATATTTGGAAATTTTAAGAAACTACACTGAAAACCTATTAGAACCAATAAGAAAATGTAATGTAGTAGGTTTTGATATATATATACACACACACACACACACACACACACACACAAACATACATACACAAAAGTAGCTTTTTATTACACTATCAATAATTAGTTTAAATATTAAAAAGAAAAGAAATGCACTCATACAGCAACCTAAAGTAAATCTAAGACTAAATTTAACAAGATGTAAACAGATGTATATGAAGAAAACAATAGCATTTTATTAAAATATAAAAAATAAAACATGAGTAAATAGAAAGGTATGTATATTCTTTGATGCAAACCTTGCCATTACATAACTGTTAGTTCTTCCCAAATTAATGGTTAATTTAATATTATTCCAATCAGAGTAAACTTTATATGGAAGAATAAATATAAAAGAATTCGAAAACATTTTGAAAAAGTAGAACAAACATTTTTAGTATAAAACCTGATTTAAAACCAATATAGTACTGTCTGGCATAGAAATAGACAAGTATGTAGATCAGTGTAACAGAACATAGAGAGCAGAAACATTTGCTATCATTTGGGAAATAAATAAAGTAATAAAGTTGATATTTCCATCAGCAGATTATTCAATAAATAGTGTTGAGACTATCGCCAGTACTTTTGGTAGAACATAAAGTTTTCCTTCTCTTACATCAAACTAGTTGACAGTGATTCTAATGATGGAATTGAAGCAAAAGAGGGTGAAGTTATCACTTATATAATTCCAAGACAGATTGGCCATGGGTGGTTTTAAAGATTTTGTTGTTTTTTTCTTTTGGTATTTTCAAGTATAACAAAGATGGAGAGCTCAAAAACACATCCTTTTAAACAATTGGAGGTTGTGAGCTGATCTGCAAGGCATCATTTCTGTTATAACTCAATGTGTTATTCACATTGGGACAGTACCGGCATCCACCAGTCATCCAGGCCAGCAGGCTTCCTGAGATTGGGGGAGGGAATGATTGCAAAGGGAAGCAGCATGAGGAAATTTTGAGGTGGGGGTGGTACTTTCCTGTACCATGGCGGGAATGCTGGATACATGAACTGAGTACCACTGAGTGAATTTGCTGCGTGTAAATTTTAAAACTATATTAAAAAGTTAAGTCTGAGAAAATGGTAGTAGAACTGCAAAAAATAAAATAGAATAACACAGTCGAATTAAATGATGAATAGAAGTGATTGTCCCCTGCAATAAACAAACAACATTCAAAGTTTACAGAGGTGTAGTGGCTTAAGGAAGATGATGTCCTTTGCTGAGAACAGGCCCTGCCAGTAGAAATGAACACAATAGTATGTACCAGACCTGTCTAGAAAGACAGAGTGTGGGTATGTCAATTGCCTTCTGTAATTCCCTGTAAAGAAATATAAGCTGTTAAGGACTGGAGCAAAACTCTAACAAAAGGAACCATAAAATGCAGCATACTAAATAGAGAATAAACATGTATTTGTCAAAAGTACCAACTGCCTGACACTACTTGGCAGTGCCGTATCCACAGCAGACGGTACACAGCCGCAGTCATTTTCGTTAGCAGGAGCCAGAGGAGACCAATCTTGCTGGTGACTAGGAGAAAATGACATTAATAACTATATTTTCATCTCGTTTCAGCATCAAAGTTAAAAAATATTATTCCATTTTTTTTCTTAAAAATGTTATGGAGAGAGTTATATAAAATTGTGGTAATTTTATAGTTAATGAGTCATGCATAATGTATTGAACCTTATAGGAAATATAGACTTTGTTCCTGTATTCTTGAGCGCTTTGTGCCAGGAACTATTCTAATTACTGGAGTTATAGAGAATTTATGGAGAGAGATGAGACAAAGAATAATGAAATAATCACATGAAATAGGTAGCACAATAAGTGACCATAAATCCTATGGGGAAAAACATGAGAGGAGATTATTAGGAGAGTAGTAAGAGATTAGAGATTAGGGAAAGATTGCAATTTGAAATATGGTAGCCAGAGAAGTCTGAAATTGGAAATTAAATAACTGAACCTGAAGAAGGTCAGGGAGGAAGGTATCTCTGAGGCAGAGCTTCCCAGGCAGAGGCTACAGCAAGTGCAAATACCCTGAGGCCAGAGCATGCCTGTCATGTTTGAGGAAAAGTAAGTGTCCACTGTGGATGGCTGGGATGAGGTGAGCAAGGGGGGAAGTGGTAAGAAATGAGGACAGAGCTTCCCTGGTGGCGCAGTGGTTGAGAGTCCGCCTGCCGATGCAGGGGACGCGGGTTCATGCCCCTGTCCGGGAAGATCCCACATGCCGTGGAGCGGCTGGGCCCGTGAGCCACGGCCGCTGAGCCTGTGCATCTGGAGCCTGTGCTCCGCAACGGGAGAGGCCACAGCAGTGAGAGGCCCACGTACCGCAAAAGAAAAAAAAGTAAAGAACCTGGTCTTCCAATGTGATAATGGAAGACTTTAGGGAGTTTTGGGTGATCTTATTTGCTTGATAGCATCTTATTTGTATTTTATTTGTTTTCACACATGCTCACACTGTGTATCCATACAAATTTATTTTAAATACCTTCTATATGCTGGTGGCTTCCATATCGATAAACCTGTCCATGGTCTTTCTCCAAAACCTCTATCCCTTCCTAGTTCCCTAATATCTATATATGGGATTAACAGGCATCTCAGATTGACCACGACCAAAAAATGTGTCTGTTTTTCCTCAGCTCAGTACATCATCCACCAGTTGCCCAAAAGCCAAAGGTCTGTGAGTTATCATCGATCCTCCTCTTTACCATGCCAGTGACACAGCTCTGTTGACTCTACCTCTCAGAAGTCCCAAATACGTACACTGTGTCTCCACAGTGGCCACGCAGACAAGTGCAAACATGTTTTTATGGTCTCCAAATTTTTTTAACTTTTTAAAGAATTGTTTTAAACTACACATTACGCAAAATTTACCATTTTAACCATTTTTAAGTGTACGATCCAGTAGCATTAAGTATAGTCACACTGTTTAGTAACCATCACTACTACCCTTCTCCAAAACTCTTTTAATTTTGCAAAACTGAAACGCTATACCCATTAAATGGTAACTCCTTACTCCACCCTCTTCCCTCCTCCCAGCTGCCAGCAGTCATCATTCTACTTTGTCTTTATTAACTTGACTGCTTTAAATATCTCATATGTATGGAATCATATAATTTTGTCCTACTGTGACTAACTTATTTCACTTGCATAATGTCCTAAAGGTTCTTGTAGCATGTCAGAATTTCCTTCCTTTTGAAAGATGAAAATTATTCCATTATATGTATAGGACACAGTTTGTTTATCAGGATGGACACTTGAGTTGCTTCTATCTTTTGAGTATCTTGAATGCTACCTTTTGAGTATCCTGAATGCTGCTATGAACACAGGTATATAAATATCTGTTTGAATACCTGCTTTCAATTGTTTCAAGCATATACCCACAAGTGGAATTGCTAGATCATATGGTAATTCTTTTTTTTTTTTTTTTTTTGCGATACGTGGGCCTCTCACTGTTGTGGCCTCTCCCGTTGCGGAGCACAGGCTCCGGATGCGCAGGCTTAGCGGCCATGGCTCACGCACCCAGCCGCTCTGCGGCATGTGGGATCTTCCAGGACCGGGGCACGAACCCGCATCCCCTGCATCGGCAGGCGGACTCTCAACCACTGTGCCACCAGGGAAGCCCTGGTAATTCTATTTTTAATTTTTTGAGGAACCACCATATTATTTTCCATAGCAGCTGCACCATTTTACACTCCCACTGGGTGACTCCCTTTTTATCCTCTTCATTTTCCGTCTATGGTCAAGCACAGTGACCTTCTTTGGTTTCTTCAAGTACTAAGTTCCTTCTTGCTCTAGAGGTTTTGCTGTAGTTATTCCTTCTGTCTATAAAGCTTTCCACCCTGAGGGCTACTTGACTGGCTCTCTGATCATTCACCTTAGACTCTTCCAGGGATACCTTCCTTGATGTGTCACGTATGTGATTCAGTTATATCCTATATCCTAGCTTACCAAGATCTCATGATTTCCTTGTTTGTTTATTCTTAATTTTTTTGGTCTTATCTCCCTCAAAACTCTATTCCCAGTACCTAGAACTATGACTGATGCATAGGAGATGCACAGTAATTGTTGAAATGTCGCTGAGATTAGTCTGCTAACTTTCCCAGTGTGCTATATGTGAATATTACTCATTAGTGAAACTCCGTATCATCACTCAGAGAATAATAAATATTCTTTAGAAACAAACTAAGACAGAATTCATAATTCCATAATCTAATCAGGAATGGCAGTTAACCTAGTTATCTTGACTCTGGTAGAAATTTGCGGCCTTGTTAATTTGGATATTTCAGGCAAGATATGTTCTTTGTTTTCAAGTTATTTCAATAATTACCTTACTACTTCTCTATGCTTTATATATGCAGTCATTATCCTAGAGGTACTTATAAAATCTGTCATGTACTTCTAAATAGCAAATTTGTTTTGGCCTTCAAACAAAGGGTACTTACATCATTTACCTTGCATAGCGGATTTTCTAAATGTTTTATAGTTCATTCCAGTAGTAACCACTTTCATAATCTGTAAGGTCAGCTGCATTAGACAAAACTCACGCAGGTAGCATAAAAGGAAAATTGTCGTTTCTGTCTTTATATTAAGAAGTGAGTAGGTGGGTACAAATGGGCTATTTAACACAGTTATCTTTATGATGAGGCCATATATTTTGAATGACTTAAGTCTGATACTTGACAGGCACCATTCCGTCTGGCCCAATGATCTTTTTTTTTTTTTTTAATTTATTTTTGTCTGCGTTGGGTCTTCATTGCTGGGCGCAGGCTTTCTCTAGTTGCAGCGAGCAGGGGCTACTTTTCATTGCAGTGCACAGGCTTCTCTTGTTGTGGAGCAAGGGCTCTAGGCACACAAGCTTCAGTAGTTGTGTCATGCAGGCTCAGTAGTTGTGGCTTGCAGGCTCTAGAGTGCAGACTCAGGAGTTGTGGTGCACAGGCTCTAGAGCACAGGCTCAGTTGTTGTGGCACATGGGCTTAGTTGCTCCGCAGCATGTGGGATCTTCCCGGATCAGGGCTAGAACCCACGTCGCCCGCATTAGCAGGTGGATTCTTAACCACTACACCACCACAGAAGTCCCTGGCCCAATTATCTTAACTGGGTTGTAAGAACCCATTAAATGTTTAGGTGGGAGGCAGCATATACTCTTATGTATCAACACCCTTATTTTTTTATCATGTTAAAAAGTAGTTAGAGGTTTGCATCTAGGATTGAAACTCCTTTTATGTAGTGAAGAATAAAGATGAGTCTTGTGTACCGACAGCCCCTCTTCTTCAAGAATCAGTTCGTGCATTCATTACCATGGTATCCTTAAAGCTCTTATAGATGTAATTTTATGGTTATTAATTTAACTAACTTGCAGGGGGATATTCTGTGGTTTGCAGAAAAATGGAGAAATAGTTATTCTGAATTTTTTTTTCTTTTTATTCTAAAAGATGTTGAATATTGTCATTCAAATCATTAGGCTTTCATATTATTTTGAAAAAGTCATAAATGCAGAAAATCTGAATCATATTTAGTTCCTTTTCTAAAAATAAGATTAGGCAGATTATCCTATTTCAATAATTATTTCAAAAACATCAAATATGCCAGATAGAATTCATTGGAGAGCCCATTACATTTCAAGGACACTGGAGAGCCTCCATGGCAATAGGGTTGAAAAGTATTAATCCATCCCTTTCATCTTTTTATTACTTTTACATTGGGTTTATACTAGGAAGTGCTTTACAAACATTGTGTTCTGTTGTTAAGATTTATATATACATTTTGAGATGATTTTTTTACACCTTTGCATATTATATCTCCGGCATCTTCAGGGCAAGCAATAGCTTGTCCCTTTTGTTCACAAATGGGTATCTTCAAGGACAAAAAAAGAGCATCTTTAGAAAATGTTGTTGACGTAGCACCTTTAGAACGTAGCATCTTTTGAAAAGCTGTTAGTATGGTACCTAGTTTAAAAGCTTCAATAAAAAACATGCTTCCATATACCACTTAAGCTAGAAGTGTGCGTGTTGAAGATGGATAAAGGTGGTGAAGATTACATCATCTTTTGCCATTACATCAAGGAGAAAAATAAAATTTAATATTACCTTTAGCCATCAAACTCTCCTACATAATTTGACATGTATTACCTTCAGAGATTTTCAGTATTAAAGAGATAATGAACACAAATAGTTTGAATACAGTTTAAATCACTAATATTTTTGAGTACTTATCAATTGCCAAGAACTGTGCAAAGCACGTAACGGACTATTAAAGTTTACATGGGTATATTCTTTCTTAAATTTCTTCCTAGAATACTTCTTTGATTTTCAAAGAATAGGCTACATGTGCCTGTATGAAACCTATCAAAATATACATCATAGGGCTTCCCTGGTGGCGCAGTGGTTGAGAGTCCGCCTGCCGATGCAGGGCACACGAGTTCGTGCCCCCGTCCGGGACGATCCCACATGCCGCGGAGCGGCTGGGCCCGTGAGCCATGGCCGCTGAGCCTGTGTGTCCGGAGCCAGTGCTGCGCAACAGGAGAGGCCACAACAGTGAGAGGCCTGCATACCGCAAACAAACAAACAAACAAACAAACAAAAATATATATATATCATAGTATATTGTAACTGCCTTTTTACTTTTCTGTCTTTTCCATTAAACTATAAACAACAAGAGTACAGGTTTTAGGTCTGCCGTATTTACTCTCTCCTGTAACGTGATTGTCATGGGTACCTAGCCTTATACCTCAAACCTAGTAGGCACTCTACTAATATTTATTAACAGAATTATGATCAGTGTCCAGAAAATACCTCATTTCTTTAGGGATAGGATCATAGGGAAGAATGGTGATGTAAAAATCAGAAGGCCAATTTATTAATTTTCAACGCAGTCTCTTTAAAAAAAATTATATCAGGGTAGCGAGTGCATTTTCTTTCTGGTAGCTGCTGCCAGTTGGTGCTACTCATAATTGGAGTGTTTTGGTGCATAATTTTAATAAATCTCCTCACCACGAAATGAGACCATTACTATCCTTATCCTCATTCTGCACATGAGGAAACTGAGGCTTAGGGAGGATAAATAAGGTTTTAAAGTTTCACATCTAGTGAGAATCCAGTAAAAATTTGAATGCTTCTCTTGATTACTTCCAGAGCTCAAGCTTTGTGTCAATCAGTATTTGGAATGCCAGTTTAATTAATAGGTAAACTCAGAGAAGATAAATAATTTGATGAGGACACACAACCAGTAAATGACAGAGCCTGGTATTAAAGCCAATTTTCACACTCCAAAGTCTGTGTGGCTTTAATCCGGGCCACTCTCTCCTTTCCTTTAATAATAAATACACTTTTCGCATATGCAATAAACCATGGGTCAAGTACCATCCCATTCATGCTGAGCAAATCATGGCCCTAAATTTTTTATCCTGACAATTTCTTAAGAAAGGACTGCTACATTCATTTTCTTCTCTAGTTAAATCAGAGTAAATAATCCTTGGGCAAGACAGTTTTTGATATTGCATTTCCCTTTCTATTATTCTTATATCTGTGTTGATTTTGCCCCTTATTAATGATACCTAAGAAGAAATATATGAGAAAGAAACAATCCCAAGGAGAAAAGTCTGTTAGAAGAAAAGATGTATGATGCTACAGTGCCTCTGGAGGGAATTCAGTATCCTCTTGCGTTTAAGAAATCCTGAGAAAGTCAAATCAAACATAGAAATCATATCATAAACTAATACAAGGAGGAACTCGGGCAATAAGTGGTGCGTCATTTGAGGGTCTGTGGAACATGATATTAAGTCTTGTTTAAATGGGACCTTTTACCATGCTCTGTGTTCTGTTATGAAACATGGTGTTGTCCTCCTTTTGAATTCTAGAGTCTCAAGTCCCTGACCAGCCAAGCTCTCTTCATGTGAGGCCCCAGACCAACTGCATCATCATGAGTTGGACTCCTCCCTTGAACCCAAATATTGTGGTGCGAGGTTACATCATCGGTTATGGCGTTGGGAGCCCTTATGCCGAGACAGTACGTGTGGACAGTAAACAGCGATATTATTCCATTGAGAGGTTAGGTGAGTAGCTGTGATTTTTCTTCTCTTAAAGAAAATAAATGACTTATTTTAAATTATTTTCTTTCTTGGAAAATTGTTCTTTGGAAGTTTATTTCAATTTGTAACATATATTAATTCATAACTCTCTCACCCACCCTCCTATATACACACATACATTTTCCCTGTCTGGATTTTGAATTGGGGAATTTTATCTAGACAGATACACAATAGTGTGTGTCCTGGTATGTACCCTGCCTGCGTGTCATAAGGATAGAAAAAGTGCATTGGAACATTTTTCTTTTTCCTCTGTCAATGGAAACTTCTAATCTTAATAATTCTTACAGAAAGAAAGTCAGCAAATTTTTTCTTTCCCTAGAAAGATATTCTGTCAATTTTTCTTTAACCTTGAATTATCTACTCCCATTACCTTCCCCCCCCTTAGTATTTATAGATAAAGCTTGATGGATATCTCATTATGACTGTAGAACAACAAGATTTTTAAAAAGGAATTTTCAACCAAGACAGTAACTTGGAGCAATCAAACTCCTCTCTACATATATTCCTGATCCCTCCCCATCCAACTTCTCTTACAGTATTTAACCTCCTTTTACTGAATACAATACTTCTATTGTGATGTTTCTGAATTCATTGAAACTTTGTTTATTCAGAGAGGGTTAACATGTGCAAAATTTTCATATTCATTTTACATTGGATTTTCCATAGTGCAATAAGAGATTATATCATTAGCAGAGGGAAATAAAATGAATATGTCATATATAGCGTGCCAATAAGTTAAACAATTGTCATAATGCAAAAAGCAAGTTGATTCTACCTGTTGATTTAACACAATATTATTTGAAATGAAGTACAGTGACCTTCTCAGTGAAAAGGCAACCTGATTGAATTGCTGTTTATTTGTAGTATCTCTCAGAAACTGAGCATTTGTGATGAGAAGCCTGATTTGAATTTGAATAGCTAAAATGCAGTAGCAAGAAAAGGTTTTGTCACTGCAAGAGGAAAATTGCACTGACCCATTCTCTCTATAATTTCTTCAAACACTAATAAGAGAAGCACCTTCTGCAAATCTCCACAATTTTAGTTAGCTTGGCATTTGGAAATAATATTCTCTCAGTCAGTCCCTGAGTTTGAATGCAGAGGCAATCACAAAATTCATATTTTATGGCTATGAAACGTATGTCAGGGGACTTTCATTTATCCATTATTCAGTATACTACACCATCTCTGACAATTCATCTTGATGCCACACACCAAAGAGAGAGATTCCCGTGGCAGTACACAGGCTCTCCGGCAATGAGGTTGTGATGCAAACTCAGAATGAAGTCATGAAGGAAAACTGCATTGTTTCACCATGTGCTTTTGATAATGATGCTCTTTATTACAAAGATACTCTACCATGAGTTTCCAAGTCTAGTAAAGTTGAGGCATTTGGGAGATTAATACCGTGGCAAATCTTTCCAAATGCTTAAAAAATAAATTTCCCATCGTAAGGTATGTTTTAAAGAGCTGGGAACGCTGATAAAGGTAAAATGAGCTAGGACCCTGTCTTAATGATAGATAATCATGAGTATGCACTTTATCTGGAAAGACACCCACCCACTCTCCCACTAAATGCACACATGTATATGTACATAAGTATTTAAATTCTACTGAAACTCTTTTAACATAGTACCATGTCTTAACATAAAATATAAAATAGTGTTTTATTGGGCTTCCCTGGTGGTGCAGTGGTTGAGAGTCCGCCTACCGATGCAGGGGACACGGGTTCGTGCCCCAGTCCAGGAAGATCCCACATGCCATGGAGCGGCTGGGCCCGTGAGCCATGGCCGCTGGGCCTGCGCGTCCGGAGCCTGTGCTCCGCAATGGGAGAGGCCACAACAGTGAGAGGCCTGCGTACTGCAAAAAAAAAAAAAAAAAATAGTGTTTTATTATTGTTCCAGTATCCTCATGGTTATGCAAATAAACCGGTATTTTTTCAACATGAATTTCCACTGATTGGCCAAATGTATGTTAAACATATCTTAAGTTCTAATTTTTATAAAGATAAAGGATTCAATCAAGTTCACATTTGAACTCTACAAAGAAAACATCAATATTTCATTTGTTCTACTGAACATTAAAATAGGTGTATCAGTTTTTATAGTATCTTTTTGAAAAGGTATTTCAAGTACAATTTTAAAGCTATTAATTTAGACTTTTATATATAATAGACAAAAGGGAATGATATAATTTAAGAACAGTATGACAGTTATAGAATTAAAAATGAATTAAGGAAAGTTGTAATACTTTTAAGCATAGGGTCAGCCATAACTTCAAGTATCACGATTGTATTTTAGACTATAAAAAGTTACGTGGTTTGTAACTGACCAGTAAACCTCCTCTTTTCTTTGGTGAGAGATGAGAAGTTCCAAATAGCATTTTGTTTGTCAGCATAGTAACTCACTATTTAGACACCAGGTACTGTGACCTGCATCAGGACTAGAAATACACCACCATTTTGAACAGTATCAAATATTGCCTGATTTAAAACAAAACAAAACAAAGCTTACCTAGTGCAGCATAGAGTTTCATTAACCAATGTTTGTACTATTAGATGTTTATAATTAATCTTTTGAAATCTTCCTCCTTTTTATTCAAAAGTCCTAATGCCAAGTTTGGTGTATACACATGGTATAGATGCACAATATCTGAATTCTAGCAATGTTTAGCAAAATTAATTTGAAATCAGGTCCCTTTTTAAAAAAAACTTAATATTTACTGTCTGCCAGTCTATTGATCAATCTATCCATCAGTCACTTTATCTTTTTATCTTTGTGGAGGTATTTTTATAGATAACGAACTGTGCATATATAAAGTGTACAATTTGTTGAGTTTTGAAAAGAGCTTTATTGAGTTAATTCTCAAACAATATACTGTGTATTTTTGAATTTCTTGTTTAATTTCTCTCAGCAATATTTTATAGTTTTCAATGTAAAGGTCTTGAGTTTTTGAATATTTTTGTTAGATTAAGTCCTAAAACATATATATATGAATTATTCTTTAAATTTATTTTCCAGCTGTTTGCTGCGAACAAACTGATTTTTTATTGTTAACCTTGGTATCCTAAGACCTGTTAAATTCAACTATTTGTTCTACTAGTATTTTTATAGATGCTCTGAGATTTTCCATTTAAATGAGCATATCATATGAAAATGGGAACAGTTTTATACTTATTTTCTGATCTTCCTGCGTTTTATTTCTTTCTCTTTCTTTCTTGCAAAGATGAAGATCTTCAGTAAAATGTTGAATAGTGAAAGCAGGCATCTTTACTTTGTTCCTAATCTTAGGGGAAACATAAAATAGGACTGTATGGTCAGGCCACTCAAGATGGCTGTTCTCTTGCTCTCTGTCCATCCCCAGCCCCACCAGTGCCTGTTTCACCTAAACCCTAAACCCAAGACTGACCTTCCTATGCACTTGCCCCAGGCCCCAGCTGGTGATTGTTCTTATCAAAGGGGCCGTGAGAGGCATGCCCCTCTACTGGTTTCCATGGTAGCTAATGAGCTCACCTGAGGTCAATTCCCCTATAACTGGTAATCTCCACTTCACTTCCGGAAGCGAAGACTGCCGCTATGTCCTGCTTGCCATCTGCCCGAACATGGGTGGCTGTCACTCCAGGACCTTGCTTCAGAAGTGTAAGCTCCCTTGTTCATTGGTGTCTCTGTTGCTGACTCTGGGCTCTTTCTTCGGTCTTGACGCTATGCAGATGCAGGGCTTTGTAGGCCTGCGGGGTACAGCCCAGCAAGGACGTTAGTTAGTTGTAGGTTCTTCATAGGTGTCTGTTATCACATTGAGGTAGTTTTCTACTATTCCTAGTTTTATGGGAATGTTATCATGCTTATTTGTTGAATTTTTGTGAAATAATTTTCTGTCTCATGAAATGGTCATATATTTTCCCTCCTTTCATTTTTTTTAATATCATTAATTATATTGATTGATTTTTGAAGGGAAAATACCCATTCTTATATTGCAGGATTTAATTGGTTAATAGTTACTAAGGATTTTTTTGCGTATATTCATAAGTACATTTGTCGATAAATTTCTATTCATTTAGCGACTTTTTCCAGTTCTTTTTTAAAACTAAACTTATACCAGCCTCATAAAATTATTTGAACAATTTGCTTTCTCTATAACTGAAAAAGTTTGTGTAAAATTGATATTTTTTATTTCTTGAGTATTTGATAGAATTCACTAACAAAACCATGTGTATCTGAGATTTCCATTCAGGAAGGCTTTTGAAATGAATTAAATTTCTTTAACATATACAGGTATTTTCATATTTTTAATTTTTTCTTGTATTGATTTTGGCAAGTTAATTTTTTCATGAAATCTGTCTATTTTATTTTGTCACATTTGTTGGCATAGAGTTGTTCGTTCATGATATTCTCTTACTGTTTGTGGTTATCTGTGGTGATAACTGCTTTTACATTTCTGATACTAATGATTTATGTTCTCTTTCTTTTTTGTAATCAGTCTAGGTAGGGGTTTATCAATTTTGTTGATCTGGTCAAAGAAAGAGCTTTTAACACTAATGATTGTTTCTACTATCTATCTTTTTTTCTTTCATATTTGCTCTTGACTATTTTCTTTCTTATACTGAAGTCATAATTTGCACTTCTATTTGTAATTTCTTAAGGTAGAACCTCATAATGTAGGCATTTTAAGCTATCGCTGTTTCCCTAAGCACCACTTAGCTTGCATTCCACAAATTTTTTTACTTTTTATTTTTTTTGCTATACGCGGGCCTCTCACTGTTTTGGCCTCTCCCGTTGCGGAGCACAGGCTCCGGACGCGCAGGCTCAGCGGCCATGGCTCACGGGCCCAGCCGCTCCGCGGCATGTGGGATCCTCCCGGACCGGGGCACAACCCGTGTCCCCTGCATCGGCAGGCGGACTCTCAACCACTGCGCCACCAGGGAAGCCCTCCACAAATTTTTATATGTTGGATATTCATTATCATTTAATTTAAAATATTTTCTAATTTTTCCTTGATTTCTTTTTGCCCTATGACTTATTGTGTTGCTTAATTTTACAATTTTGGGTTTGCCCAGTTATCTTATTATTATTGATTTTTAATATTTTTATCATGATAGAAAATACACTCTGACATCACTGTTTCTTACATTTAAAATTTTTTATTTTTTAACCATTTTTTATTGAAGTATAGGCAATTTAAAATGTGTTAGTTTCAGGTGTAGAGCGAAGTGATTCAGTTATCCATATATATATATAGAGAGAGAGAGAGATTCTTTTTCAGATTCTTTTCCATTATAGGTTATTACTAGATATTGAATATCCCTGTGCTATACAGTAGGTCCTTGTTGTTTATTTACTTTATATATAGTAATGTGTATATGTTAATCCCAAACTCCTAATTTATCTCCCCTCGCCCTGCTATTTCCTTTGGTAACCGTAAATTTGTTTTCTATGTCTGTGAGTCTATTTCTGCTTTGTAAATAAGTTCATTTATATCATTTTTTAGATTTCACATATAAGTGTTATGGTATTTGTCTTTGTCTAACTTACTTCAGTTATATGTTAATCGCTAGTTCCATCCATGTTGCTGCAAATGGCATTATTTCATTCTTGTTTATGGCTGAGTAATATTCCATTGTGTATATATACCACCTCTTCTTTATCCATTCATCTGTCAATGGGCACTTAGGTTGCTTCCATGTCTTGGCTATTGTAAAAAGAGCTTCTATGAACACTGCGGTGCATGTGTCTTTCCAAATTAGAGTTTTTGTCTTTTCTGGATATATGCCCAGGAGTGGGATTGCAGGATCACATGGTAATTCTATTTTTAGTTTTTTTAAGGAACCACCATACTGTTCTCCATAGTGGCTGCACCGAGTTACTATTTTTAAATGTTTGAGATTTGTTTTAGGGACCAACATACTGTTAATTTTGTTGAATGTGCTATGTGAACTTGAAAATCATGAATATTCTGCAGTTAGTAGATATAGAGCTCTGTAAATGTCAGTTAGATCAAGTCTTTGATAGTGTTTTTCAGATCATCCATGCCTTTACTAAAATTTTTGATCAGTAGTTTGTGAATTGCTAAGATTGAGTATCAGAACCACCTTTTATAAACATAGAATCATCTATGTCTCCCTTTAATTCTGTCAAATTTTTTGCTTCATTTATTTTGAGAGTCTATTATTAAGCCAGTATAGATTTATAATTGTTATGTCTTCTTGGTAAATCACCTCGTTTAGCATTATAAATGTCTCTCTTTATTTCTGATAACATTCTTTGTCTTCAAGATGATTTTATCTGTTATTAATATAGCAACTCTAGCCTTCCTTTACTTACAATTCACATGGTATATCTTTTTCAATCCATTACTTTCAATTTGTGTCTTGTACTTAACGTTTGTCTTTCTCTTGTAGGTAGTATATAGTTGGGTGTTGGTATTTTATGAACTGAAAATTTCTGCCTTTTAACTGGAGTTTTTAGACCATTAAAATTTAATGTAATTATATGAATGGTTGAATTTAGGTTGATCATTTTATTTGTCTTTTCTGTTTGTTCTCTCTCTTTTTTTTGTTTTTGTTTTATTTGCCTGTTTTCTCTTTCATGACTTGTCCAAGTTCTTACTTTTACAGTCTGCTTACTTTTATATCACCCTCAGATATTACGTTGTTTGGGTTTTTAGGTTTTTCCCTCTCTTTTTTTTTTTTGGTATTTTGTTTAGAGTTTATAGTTGTTAGCAGTGGGATGGTTGAGCTAAAGGGTGCTCATACCATCATAGCAGAACTGGAAACTCATAGTCCCTTTTTAAATATTTGTGGACAGGTGCTATGGTGAACACTCTTGATAAAAATAAACTCGGTTTCTAGGAAGTGTATTTATCATCTGAATTATATTTGGCACTACTTCACTTATTTGTGTTAATAAATATAGTCTAAGAATGCTAAAAAGTAAATAAAGATGGAATTGAATATAATTCTGAATATAGGTTCAGATGCATACTTTTGTCTCTGCCATAATGTTTAATCTTGGAAAAGTCATTTGAACTCCAGCCTTGTAGTATTTCAGTGGAAATGCAGAATAAGAGTACCTTTTATTTCCTATTATGTGGTATAAAGAGTTAACAGACATTGAAAAGAGTTAACACAGGTAGAGAAGTTGATCTTCATAAGAGATATAAATACTAAATTTTGCATCATGATCATTGCAAAAATATTAAAGTTTTGCCTTAATTAAAAGATTTAGGTTTTTTTTAGGTAAATTCATTGTCTAAATATTATCAAAAATACTTTTTTATAACACTAACTGGAAATATTTTGCTTGGGACTGTTTAGTAATTTTTCTTAATTAAGAAAATGGGTTCCATTTGTGATTAAATTTGTTTATAATCCAGTGATATCAAATGAAGGTTTAAGTTTGATCTCTAACAATGAATTATTGGTTATATGTGGCACAGTAACCTTTTTATTCTCATACTGTGGGACCCTCTAAACCTCAGTTTTCTCATCTGTATAGTAGTAAAGTATGCTACCTTACAAGCTTTTTATGAGATTCAATTGAGGTAATAAAAGTATAGCCATTTGCAGGTTTTTAAAAGTTAAAAGCTTTTATGCACACATAAATAAGGCATTGTTCTTATTATAGTTTTGTACATCAGTAGTTTAGCAAATATAAATAATGTAGTTCCACAGGCTTTGAATTGTGTGTTTTTGTAACCTTGAAAGTTATAGTGTTCTATACCTAAAAGTAGACTATTGTATCATACACAATTTTTAAAATAGTTGAAGATTCCAGGATTTTAAACTCAGATAACTCATCAAATGCAGGAAATTTTATAAAACATACTCATTTACTAAAATTAATATGAAACAAAAATGTAAACGACACAGTGACATTCAATTCAGTGTGAAAGACAAAAATGTAAACTCCTGGTTTCAGCTATAATAGAATGCTGATTAGAAGATCCTGAGTGGGAGAGTTTGATTCATTCAGCATGAGCACTGGTTGCCCAGAGAGGGGTAAGGACAGAAGAGAAAAGGTCATTTTATGAGATCATTACTCTGAATGTATCAGGAAGAATGGATTTGATTTTTTTATGATTTTTTTTTTTTTTGAGGTTAGAATCTTCTAAACCTACAGGCATTCTTCAGCAGTGTTTAAGGCCAGCCTCAGGGTGATTCATTAATAATATGTACCATTCTATTTGTAACTCTTTTCTCACTTTTTACTCCCTGAAATCCAAAGCAGATACATTGTCTTATACCCAGTGCGTTTTCTAAGACTATTTGGAATCTATTACAATAGATGAATAGTATTATGTAACAAGAGAAGGAAATATCTTCTCAATGGAGTAAAAATTTTATATATATATATATATATATATATATAATTACATATTATATAGTATATAATGTCATCTAGTGTTTACAGACAACTACTCTGCATTTCTTCCAAGGACTTTACAAGTACCAGTCTATTCCTTCATCTTCTCCATTATTTTAGTGTCAAGTATCATCCCAATTTTTTAAATGAGGAAAAACAGCAAAAGAACTGAAGTAAACAGGAAAAGTTTAAGATAATTTTTTAATGAAGTTGAGTTACGTTAACACACTCAGATAAATATTGTGATAAACAGCAAAAATCGATGGCTTTAGCTTGGAGAAAGGAGACTGGCATCAGTTTTGAGCCTGATCAAGACTTGCACTAGGAGACATTACTTCAGGGACGTTCCAGTTCCTATAGGGAAAAACAAGGTATTCTGGCAAAGTTAAATCTCTTCAATTCAACAGCAGAATAATATGATCTAGTGAGATAAGACACAGTCCTAAAATTTCTGATCAAACACAAGTTACAGATTCAGGTATGACTCCCAGAGTTTAATCATGGAGGTCTGAGAGTTGTTACCTTGTGAGCCAGATTCAGGGCTGACTTGGGGAGAAAAGATAGAGAAACAGATGTCTGGATATATTGTATGGTTAAGCATTTATACTTGTGGATTAGTATTTCTTCCTTTAGTTAAGTCATTTTCTGCCCCATGTAATTTGAAGCTCTTTTATCAGGCACACGGTTACTTAGGATTGTTATATACTTTTGATAAATTAACCATTTTATCATTTATAAGCTATACCTCTTTATCAGTGGTAATATTCTTTGCTCTGAAATATACTTTGTGTCTATTAATATAACAACTCCAGCCTATTTTTTGTTTGTGCGTTAGCAAGGTATATATTTTTCCATTACTATTTTACTGTCAAACTATTTGTGTCTTCAAAGTGGGTTTCTTGTTGGCAGCAACATATTGGGTTGGCCAAGAAGTTCGTTTGGGGTTTTCCATAACATCTCACAGAAAAGTCCAAATGAACTTTTTGGCCATCCCAATAGCTGGGTCTTGTTTTGCTGGTTTGCTTATCCAGTATGACAATCTCTGACATTTAATTGAGGTGTTTGGGCCATTTACATTTAACCATATTGATATGGTTGGGTTTATATCTACTGTTTTGCTATTTGTGTTTTATTTATTGCATTTGTTGTCTTTTGTCTTCTTTTTCTTGCCATTTTTGGGAATTAAGTATTTTTAATCATTTACCATACATCCTTTATGGACTCATTAGCTTTAGCTATTTCACTTTTTTAGTGATTGCTTTAGAATTTATAGTACGGATCTTTAACTTATCTCTACTGACCTTATACCACTTCACAGTACATTGCTATTACTTTTTCTTTAAACAGTGAGGTATCCCTTAGTGGTTAAAAAAATAAGAAAAAGATGGGTTTTTTTTGTTTTGTTTTTTTTTTTGCGGTACGCGGGCCTCTCACTGCTTTGGCCTCTCCCGTTGCGGAGCACAGGCTCCGGATGCGCAGGCTCAGTGGCCATGGCTCACGGGCCTATCCACTCCACGGCATGTGGGATCTTCCCGGACCGGGACACGAACCCATGTCCTCTGCATCGGCAGGCAGATTCTCAACCACTGTGCCACCAGGGAAGCCCAAAAAAGATGTATTTTATATCTTAATTGTGTTAATCCGGATTTTCAACTGGTAGTTTTCTTCCTGAAGCACTTCCATAATATTTCTTGTAATGGAATTAAGCTGGTGATTATATTTTTTATTTTTGTACATCTAAGAAAGTTTTCAGTTTGCCTTTGCTTTTTAAATACATTTGCACTGGAAATGGAATTCTAGGTAAACAATGTTTTTCTTTCAGCATTTTTAATGATGTTACTTCACTATTCCCTGCATTGCCTTGTTTCCAGTAAGACTACTGCAGTCATCCGTACCTTTGTGCCTCTGTACATGATTTGTCTTTTTTATGGCTGCTTTGAAGATTTTTTTCTTGGCCACCAGTTTTACACAGTTTTACTATTATGTCTTTGTGTAGTTTTATTTATCTTCTGCTTGGAGTCTGTTGAGATTCTTGCATCAGTGGGTTTATCGGGATCATTGAATTTGAAAAATATTTTGGCCACTATTTCTTCAAATAGTTTATTTTTTTCTCCCAGTCTCAATTGGTGATTCCAATTACACATATGTTGTGGTGTTTTAGGTTGTATCACATCTCATTGATTCTTTGTTCATTTTTTTTCATTCTTTTTACCCTGTATGTTTCATTTTGGATAGTTTCTATAACTATATCCTTAAAGCCACTATGTTGTTTTCCTGAAATGGCTGATCTGATCTTAATCTTATCCCATCCACTATATTTTTATTACTCATGGCAGTGTTCATCTCTAGAGGATGGTTTGAGTCTTTTAAATATTCCATATTTTAGTTAATGCGCTCAGTCTTTACCTTCTTCAACATAGAGAGTATAGGTATAATAACTCTTTAATCATGTTTTCATCTACTACTTCAGTCTGTTTCTAGTCACTAATTTTCCTCCTCAATATGGAATGTATTTTCCCAGTTTCTGCATGTTTGGTAATTTTTGTGTGCTTTTTGCACATTGCATTTATCTTGTGGGAAGCTGGAGATTTTTATATTTTTAAAAATGTTCTTGGGCTTCCCTGGTGGCGCAGTGGTTGAGAGTCCGCCTGCCAATGCAGGGGATGCGGGTTCGTGCCCCAGTCCGGGAAGAGCCCACATGCCGCAGAGCGGCTGGGCCCGTGAGCCACGGCCGTTGAGCCTGCGCGTCCGGAGCCTGTGCTCCGCAACAGGAGAGGCCACGACAGTGAGAGGCCCGCATGCCGCAAAAAAAAAGAAAAAAAAAGAAATATAAGGCACATTCTCTGACATATTCTAGGCTCCCAGAATCTTATTTGATAAATATAAAAATATTTCTTGAAAAGAATAAAGGAGGTCAAAAAAATAAAGGAGGTCAATTACTTAAGAACAGTAATTGCATTGGTAGATTGGAAGGTTACTGAGACATGAGGTTGCTAAAAGAATTTTGGTAGAAATTTTTGTTTGAGAATTTTGATATAAGGGTAGATAGGATTCATTGTCCTGGGAGGAGACAAGATACAGTAAGTACAAGACTCAAAGTCAAGGGAGAGCAAGGGAGGTGTGAGGTCTAGTGAATAGGGCAATTTAACCATGAATGCGAGTTCTTCTAAGGCAGTAGCAGGCGTAATGAATAGAGATAACTTGAGTGTAAATTTGAAGTGGAATAAAATTGAAACTCTTAACATTCTTGGATTCACCTATTCCCAGATATTTCTAAGGGTTTATGCTGTATATTTAACGGTCATTTTGTTGAGGTACTAAATGAATCTCAGATGCTGAGAACTTGTGTGCAAATCATTTATCTCATCAACACGCCTTAACCACCACCAGGCCTTTCTTTTCATTGTCACATGTCCATTATTATGAGAAAATAATATTCTGTATTCAAAAAAGTCCCAGGAGAACTGAGATACAGGGTTAAAAAAGTAGCTGAAACTACATTGTGGTGGTCTTTGAATCCCAGACTTGGCCTTTTTATTATGCAATTTAGTCATGGGAGACAGTCACTATTTCATATCTGTGTAACATAATTATTGGTAAGTGTTCTCTTCCTCCCTGTCACATCTTTTCTAAAAACTGAGCCGTGAAAAAGAAAAGCGATTAACCGTTATTATTTAATTAATTCTAGCCAGCACTGGGCAGTTGTGCCCTACACCTTGCTTGTTCTCTTTAAATACTTCGTTCGATATCTAGAATTTCTCAAGGTGAAGCTCCTGATATTCTGATAAAGACAGTCAGAGCCTAACTTCTGATACCCTTAGTTACTTTGAAGAGTCCTGACTCAATACATATTTGAGTGACTCCTGACCCATCCTGACATCTAGACTTTGTATCCTGTCTTCCTCCCTGTATCCAAGTGACTGGTGATGATATAAATCTTGCTCTTTCTTTGGACTGTGCCTGGGCATTTAATTGTTCTGAGAGTGGTGGTAGGGGAGAGAGATGTGTGTGGGACAGGTAAGATTCAGATAAAATTTATTAGTCAAGAATTTTAAAAAATTCACCTTTAAAATGTGGCAAATCATTTCATTAGATGGTACATCTCAGCACATTTCTGTTTTTCAGGTGTTCTCCATGTGTGGGTGGGGGCGGGGTGGGTGTATGTTTTAATGATCACTATTCCATTGCACAAATGTGGAGAATAAGACCTATACTAGTCATGAGGCAAGTACAGATAAATTAGCAAATTAAAGACAGTAGTCGAATACAGTTTATTATGTCTAGCACTGTCTACCCTGAAGCATATCAGTTAATCAAGTAATCAGGTAGAATATCCAATATGTAAATTACTTACATATTTTATTTAATTAACACAGTCATTTGGGAGGGACCATTGGTTATACACAGCCCAAATCTTAGAAAAACGTTTTTTTCCATGAATTAATTTTTTTAAAATTTAATTTTATTTATTTTTTATACAGCAGGTTCTTATTAGTTATCCATTTAATACATATTAGTGTATATATGTCAGTCCCAATCTCCCAATTCAGCACATCACCCCCCCACCCCCCGCCGCTTTTCCCCCTTGGTGTCCATGCATTTGTTCTCTACATCTGTGTCTCAATTAGAAAAACGTTTTAACCATACTTGGAAATATCATGTTATCTCAGTTTCTACTCACTCAATGGGAATGGCTTTTCTCTAAACTAAGCATTTTACTGTCTCATTAGAATAGAAAAAAATGTCCATGTAGTTCAGAAATAACAGATTGTGTTGTAAATCATTAAAAGAAAATACAGCGAGTTGGGTTGCATTTCTATACTGCTCCATTGTATGTTAATTTATATAAATACGAAGTATAGCAGACCTACAGTAAGGTAGACTTTCACCCCCTTACACGTCATCTGTGAGCCATTTCTCTCATTAGTACAAATTAAATATCTGCTGGTAGCCTGTAGTATTTCTGAGAAGCCATAGTGTTATGAGCCAAGGGATCATTTTTTTCTACAAGCACCTAAGTGTCTGTCAACATAGCCTTCTTAACAATTAGCAGAGAAGTGACATTTTAGAAATTACTGATTTCTTCCATATGCCACTTTCTAAGGTATAGTAGTTAGAATGGGGACACCCAAAAGATGTGTTCACCTCCTAATCTCCAGAACCTGTGAATGTGACTAATTTGGGGAAAGAGGCTTGGCGGATATAATTAAGAATCTCTAGATATTTTCGCAGATTGTTAGATGGGCTCTAAATCCAAGGAGTTGTCCTTATAAAAGACACACGGAGGAAAAACAGAGAGGAGTCGAAGGTCATGGAAGACAGAGGCAGAGATTAGAGTGATGCAGCCAGGAGGAATGCTGGCAGCCACCAGGGGCTACAAAAGGCAAGGAAAGATTCTACCTTAGAGCCTCGGGGGAGTGTGGCCCAGCTGACACCGTGTTTTCAGACGTCTGGCCTTCAGAATTGTGAGAGAATAGATTTCTTAAACTTCAGACACCAAATTTGTGTACAGGCATACCTCGTTTCATTGTGCTTCATTTTTTGTGCTTCGTAGACATTGCACTTTTTACAAGTTGAAGTTTTGCGGCAACCCTGCATCGAGCAGGACTATCGTTGCCATTTTTCCAACAGGATTTATTCACTTTGTGTCTCTATGTCAGGTTTTGGTAATGCTCACAACATTTCAAAATTTTTCATGATTTTTTTTTTTTTTTTTTTTTTTTTTGTGGTACGCGGACCTCTCACTGTTGTGGCCTCTCCCGTTGTGGAGCACAGGCTCCGGACGCACAGGCTCAGCGGCCGTGGCTCACGGGCCCAGTCGCTCCACGGCATGTGGGATCTTCCCGGACTGGGGCACGAACCCGCGTCCCCTGCATCGGCAGGCGGACTCTCAACCACTGTGCCACCAGGGAAGCCCTTTCATGATTATTATATATGTTATGGTGATCAGTGATCTTTGATGTTACTAGTGTCATTGTTTTGGGGGGCCACAAACTGTGCTCGTATAAGACAGCAAACTTAATGAATGAATATTTTGTGTGTTCTGACTGCTCTGCTGACTGGCTGTTCCCTGTTTCCCTCTCCTTGGACCTCCCTGTTCCCCACAACACAACAGCGTTGAAATTAGGCCAGTTAATAACCCTCCAATGGCCTCTAAGTGTTCAAGTGAAAGGAAGAGTCACACGTCTCTTATTTTAAATCAAAAGCTAGAAATGATGAAGCTTAGTGAGGAAGGCAATGTCAAAAGTCCACATAGGCTAAAAGCTAGGCCTCTTGAGCTGAACAGTCAGCCAAGTTGTGAGTGCAAAGGAAAAGTTCTTGAAGAAAATTTAAATTGCCTCTCCAGTGATCAAATGATAGGTAAAGAAGCAAAATAACCTTATTGCCGATAAGGTGAAAGTTGTAGTGGCCTAGATAGCAGATGAACCAGCCACAACATTCCCTTAAGCCAAAGCCTGATTCAGAGATCTTCAATTCTATGAAGGCTGAGAGAGGTGAGAAAGCTACAGAAGAAAAGTTAGAGGCTAGCAGAGATTGGTCCATGAGGTTTAAGGAAAGAAGCCATCTCTGTAACATCAAAGTGCAAGGGGAAGCAGCAAGTGCTGACGTAGAAGCTGCAGCAAGTTATCCAGAAGATCTAGCTAAGATCATTAATGAGGGCGGTTACACTAAACAACAGATTTTCGATGAGATGCCATCTAGAATTTTCATAGCTACAGAGAAGTTAATGCCTGGCTTCAAAGCTTTGAGGACAGGCTGACTGTCTTGTTAGGGGCTAATGCAGTGGTGACTTGAAGTTGAAGCCAATGTTTATTTACCATTCTGAAAATCCTAGAGACTTAAGAATTATACTAAATCTCTTCTACTTGTGCTACGTAAATGAAACAACAAAGCCTGGATGACAGCAAATCTATGTACAATATGCTTTACTGAATTTTTTTTTTTTTTTGCGTTACACGGGCCTCTCCCGTTGCAGAGCACAGGCTCCGGACGCGCAGGCTCAGCGGCCATGGCTCACGGGCCCAGCCGCTCCGCGGCATGTGGGATCTTCCCAGACCGGGGCACAAACCTGTGTCCCCTGCATCGGCAGGTGGAATCTCAACCACTGCGCCACCAGGGAAGCCCTTTACTGAATATTTTAACGCACTTTTGAGACCTGCTGCTCACAGAAAAAAAAAAAAAAGGATTTCTTTTAAAATATTACTGCTCATTGTCAATGCACCTGGTCACTCAAGAGCTCTGATGGAGATGTACAATGAGATTAATGTTGTTTTCATGCCTGCTAACACAATATCCATTCTGCATCCCATGGATCAAAGAGTAATTTCAACTTTCAAGTCTTATTATTTAAGAAATATATTTCATAAAGCTATAGCTGCCATAAATGGTGATTCCTCTGATGGATTTGGGCAAAGTAAATTGAAAACCTTCTCGAAAGTATTCACCATTCTTTTTTTTTTTTTTTAAATTTATTTTTGCCTGTGTTGGGTCTTCATTGCTGTGCACGGGCTTTCTCTAGTTGCATTGAGCAAGGGCTGCCCCTCATTGTGGTGCACGGGCTTCTCATTGTGGTGGCTTCTCTTGTTGTGGAGCACAGGCTCCAGGCGTGCACCCTTCAGTAGTTGTAGCACATGGGCTCAGTAGTTGTGGCTCATGGGCTCTAGAGCGCAGGCTCAGTGGGTGTGGCGCATGGGCTTAGTTGCTCTGCGGCATGTGGGATATTCCTGGACCAGGGATTGAACCCATGTCCCCTGTATTGGCAGGCGGATTCTTAACCGCTGCACCACCAGGGAAGTCCCAGTATTCACCATTCTTGATGCCATTAAGAACATTTGTGATTCATGGGAAGAGGTCAAAATATCAACACTAACAGGATTTTGGAAGAAGTTGATTCGAACCCTCATGGATGACTTTGAGCGGTTCAAGATTTTAGTGGAGGAAGTAACTGCAGATGTGGTGGAAATAGCAAGATAACTAGAATTAAAAGTGGAGCCTGAGGTAGTGACCGCATTGCTGCAACCTCATGATAAAACTTTAACAGATGAGGAGTTGTTCTTTATGGATGAGCAAAGAAAGTGGTTTCTTGAGATAGCATCTACTCCTGATGAAGATGCTGTGCAGGTTGTTGAAATGACAACAAAAGATTTAGAATATCACATAAACTTAGCTGACAAAACAGCGGCAGGTTTTGAGAAAACTGACTCCAATTTTGAAATAAGTTCTACTGTGGGTAAAATGCTATCGAACAGCATTACATGCTACAGAGAAATTGTTCATGAACGGAAGAGTCAATCGATGTGGCAAATTGCGTTGTTGTCTTATCCTAAGAAATTGCTGCCCCAGCCTTCAGCATCCACCACCCTGATCAGTCAGCAGCCACCAACACCAAGGCAAGGCCCTCCACCAGCAAAAAGATTGCAGCTCGCTGACTGCTCAGAGGATGGTTAGTATTTTATAGCATGAAAGTATTTTTAATTGTTATGTATGTTGTTTCTATAGACATAATGCTATTGCACACTTTGATAGAGTGGAAATATAACTTTTATGTGCACTGGGAAACCAAAACCTTGTGTGACTTGCTTTATTGCAATATTCACTTTACTGCGGAGGCCTGGAACCCAACTCGTAATATTTCCAAACCATGCCTGTAAATTGCTGCAACAGACATAGGAAAGCAATAAAAAAGGTAATCTCAATCTTAATTGCTTTTCCTCAGTCTCCTTCTAAATTTTTTAAAAAAATTTTCTGAACCAGGTACCATCTACTTTCTAAAGCAGCATGACCAATATTAAAATAATAAAAAATGAAAAGAAAGAACTTAACACAAAAAGCAGTGTTCTTGGCCAAAGAAATTCTTAGAGTGATTTGGAATGACGATGTGAGAAGATTCTTGGTAGTGAGATTAGATGAATAAGATGGTTCTAACTTTGTAGTCAAAGGGATTATTATACCTCAATTATCCAAAGGAACTGTGTTGTTCTGGCTCGTCAACCACACCTCTTATGTTAATGTTCTGAAGCAAATTAGAAACTGAATACCAGTCTTGCCTTCATTCCTCTCTACCTTTTCTCTAATGGGGCAGGGCCTTTGCTTTTCAGCAAGAGACAGAGAATAAATTTGGATGAAGTAAAATGAATACTGCACAGAGGCCTTTTTTTTTTTTTTTCTGGCTAAGAGCAAAGCACATTAACAGCAAAAAAAATCAAAATGTTTCTTAAAAAAGAAAGCAGACTCAGAAATTATACCCACAAAAATAAACATAAATGACGTATCTTTATGGTAATCTAATTCACAAGGTTTATACATCAATTAATAATTTCTGAGCAGAAATCAGGGAGTAGTATAAAATTACTGGACAAAACTGTACTTAGGGAGTTGTTGCAGGATTGGAGAAGAAAGATGATGATTTTCTTTTTATACTTGACCCTATTCCCATCAATGTCCTTTATTAGTATGTTATCTCACGATCATGAGTAAAAATTCAATGCTCAATTGTTATTTTTTCCCCCAACTCTCTTGTATTATTTCCACAGCATCTTTTATGATTAGAACCTGCAGTAAAACTTTAGCGGCTGTTGTTTTGACTTTAACTGTGGGGTGTATGTTTGATGATATACAGAAAGCAAAAGCATGGACACAAATATTTTCCAATGGAATATATGTAAAGAATTTTTTATAAGAAAGATTAAGAGCTTCCATCTCTTGACAATGACAGGGTGAAAGCATCTATTTTCTTTCTTGCTGCTTTACTTGTCTGAATGGCAGGGAGAAGCAATTTGAAGTTTCAAAATGCTCAGCATGCCTTGCAAGTGATTTTTCTGTTGTTGGTCAAGTTACTTAGACTAGGTGTCCTGGTTCCCCCAATCTGTCAAATGAGCATAACAAGCACTCCTGACCTTCACAAGAACAAGTGCGGCAGGAGAAGACAGATCCTGCCAGTTTGATGGAGGATGAAGTTATTTTTGAAACAAGTATTATGTATCTTCAGGGAAGAAAATCTGGTTTAAGATTATTTTTCCTCTTTTCTGAATAGGCTATTACTATAAACATAGGAAACTATTTTTAATGTGAGGATTATATATACTTTTATTTTATGAGAAGTATATTTTATTATTAGAACTTGAGGAGAAAACAAGGGGAAAAGCTATACTAATAGTGTTCAACAAAACAAGCAGATAATATTGCTTACACTGCAATATAATAAACATCTAGGGAACTCACTGAATATACTACTATATTCAAATAGTAGGGCACTACAAATAGTAGAAAGCTTGCACAGCCCATAACAGCAAAAAATACCATTTACTGAAGCACTTAACTATGTACCGAGCTCTATGTGTTTTATAGTCACTGTCTCCCTTGATTCTCACAGTAATCCTAAGAGAGAGGTGCTCTGATTGATGCCAACTTACAGGTGGGTTAACACCAATTAGATAAAGTTAAATTGAGGCATCACCCTGATACCAAAACCAGACAAAGATGTCACAAAAAAAGAAAACTACAGGCCAATATCACTGATGAACATAGATGCAAAAATCCTCAACAAAATACTAGCAAACAGAATCCAACAGCACATTAAAAGGTTCATACAATATGATCAAGTGTGGTTCATCCCAGGAATGCAAGGATTCTTCAGTATAGGCAAATCAAACAATGTGATACACCGTATTAACAAATTCAGGGAGAAAAACCATATAGTCATCTCTATAGATACAGAGAAAGCTTTTGACAAAATTCAACACCAATTTATGATAAAGACTCTCCAGAAAGTGGGCATAGAGGGAACCTACCTCAACATAATAAAGGCCAAATATGACAAACCCACAGCAAACATCATTGTCAATGGTGAAAAACTGAAAGCATTTCCTCTAAGATCAGGAACAAGACAAGGATGTCCACCCTCACCACTCTTATTCAACATAGTTTTGGAAGTCCTAGCCATGGCAATCAGATAAGAAAAAGAAGTAAAAGGAATATAAATTGGAAAAGAAGAAGTAAAACTGTCACTGTTTGCAGATGACATGATACTATACACAGAGAATCCTAAAGATGTCACCAGAAAACTACTAGAGCTAATCAATGAATTTGGTAAAGTTGCAGGATACAAAATTAGTGCACAGAAATCTCTTGCATTCCTATACACTAATGATGAAAAAGCTGAAAAAGAAATTATGGAAACACTCCCATTTACCACTACAACAAAAAGAATAAAATACCTAGGAATAAACCTACCTAAGGAGATAAAAGACCTGTATGCAGAAAACTATAAGACACTGATGAAAGAAATTAAAGATGATACAAACAGGTGGAGAGATATACCATGTTCTTGGATTAGAAGAATCAACATTGTGAAAATGACTATACTGCCCAAAGCAATCTACTGATTCAGTGCAGTCCCTATCAAACTACCAATGGCATTTTTCACAGAACTAGAACAAAAAGTTTCACAATTTGTATGGAAACACATAAGACCCTGAATAGCCAAAGCAATCTTGAGAAAGAAAAGCAGAGCTGGAGGAATCAGGCTCCCTGACTTCAGACTATACTACAAAGCTACAGTAATCAAGACAGTATGGTACTGGCACAAAAACAGAAATATAGATCAATGGAACAGGATAGAAAGCCCAGACATAAACCCATGCACATATGGTCACCTTATCTTTGATAAAGGAGGCAAGAATATACAAGGGAGAAAAAACAGCCTCTTCACTAAGTGGTGCTGGGAAAACTGGACAGCTACATGTAAAAGAATGAAATTAGAACACTCCCTAACACCATACACAAAAAGAAACTCAAAATGGATTAAAGACCTAAATGTAAGGCCAGACACTATAAAACTCTTAGAGGAAAACATAAGCAGAACACTCTATGACATAAATCAAAGCAAGATCCTTTTTGACCCACCTCCTAGAGAAATTGAAATTAAAAACAAAAACAAATGGGACCTAATGAAACTCAAAAGCTTTTGCACAGCAAAGGAAACCATAAACAAAATTAAAAGACAGCCCACAGAATGGGAGAAAATATTTGCAAATGATGTGACTGATAAGGGATTAGTCTCCAGAATTTACAAACAGCTCATGTGGCTTAATATCATCAAAACAAACAACACAATCCAAAAACGGGCAGAAGATCTAAATAGACATTTCTCCAAAAAAGACATACAGATGTCCAAGCGGCACATGAAAGTATGTTCAACTTTGCTAATTATTAGAGAAATGCAAATCAAAACTACATTGAGATATCTCCTCATACCAGTCAGAATGGCTGTTATCAAAATTTCACAAACAATAAATGCTGGAGAGGGTGTAGAGAGAAGGGAACCTTCCTACACTGTTGGTGGGAATATAAATTGATACAGCTACTATGGAGAACAGTATGGAGGTTCCTTGAAAAACTAAAAATAGAGCTACTGTATGATTCTGCAATCCCACTCCTGGGCATATATCCAGAGAAAAACATGGTCCAAAAGGATACATGCACCCCAGTGTTCATTGCAGTACTGTTTACAATAGCCAAGGCATGGAAGCAACCTAAATGTCCATATATACAATGGAATATTACTCAGCCATTAAAAATATGAAATAATGTCATTTGCGGCAACATGGATGGAGATTGTCAAACTGAGTGAAGTAAGTCAGACATAGAAAGTGAAGTATCGTATGATACCACTTATATGCAGAATCCAAAAAAATATGATACAAATGAACTTATTTATAAAACAGAAATAGACCCACAGACTTAGATAATGAACTATGTTTACCAGGGGGAAGGGTCGGGGAAGGGATAGTTAGGGAGTTTGGGATTGACATGTACACACTGCTATATTTAAAACTGGGGACTTCCCTGGTGGTGCAGTGGTTAAGTATCCACCTGCCAATGTGGGGGACACGAGTTTGATCCCTGGTCCAGAAGGATTCCACATGCCATGGAGCAACTAAGTCCATGCACCGCAATTACTAAGCCTGTGCTCTAGAGCCTGCGAGTCACAACTACTGAAGCCCGCACACTCTAGGACCTGTGGGCCGCAACTACTGAGCCCATGTGCTGCAACTACTGAAGCCCGCATGCCTAGAGTCCGTGATCCACAACAAGAGAAGCCACTGCAACGAGAGGCCTGTGCACAGCAACGAAGAGTAGCCCCTGCTCACAGCAGCTAGAGAAAGCCCACATACAGCAACGGAGACCCAACACAGCCAAAATAAATTATAAAAAAAAAAAAACAGGTTTTAGTGGATAACCAACAGGGACCTAACTGTATAGCACAGGGAACTCTGCTCAATATTATGTAACAACCTAAATGGGAAAAGAATTTGAAAAAGAATAGATACGTGTATCTGTATAACTGAATCACTTTGCTGTACACCTGAAACTAACACAACATTGTCAACCAATTGTAATCTAATATAAAATAAAAAGTTAAAAAAATGTATTTCTTAACCACAACATCAGGCTAAGCATCTTCCACAAGATGTACTTGTGGAAGTCAAATACATCTTTGAAAAATATCTAGCAAATGGAGCCAGTCCATCTGAAACTCTACAATAATTTTCTGCAGTCTGAGTCATTTCTCCACAGGCATTTAATACCTGAAAAATTCTTCAGGGATTTTTTTTTCACTTCAAATGTATAGGTTTGAAAGTACTTTTTTCTAACTATGTTTCTCTCTCTCTCTGTCTCTCACACACATTTACACACACATTGTCTCTTTATGTTTCCTTGTCTATGTGTGTTTTTCCTTCTTTTCAACTCAAGACCCCCACCTGAGCCATCCAGATTTGCCCATAATATAGAAAGAGTATATACGCTTTTTTTTAAAGAAATATATTGAATTCAATAAGAAATTAAGAAATATTTAAGAAATATATTGAATTCAATAATAATGACTTGTACAATAATTTGTAAGCAGAACAATTTGTTTTCTGTAAATGTGAGTTGCTTCATATCTAAGTTCAGGCCTCCAGTGACTTGCCTAGTTTCCTAGAAAGTCAGTGAGCAGACTAGGTTTCATTATTATTATCAATGAGATACTTTTTAGAGGTTCAAAAATCATAATAAATTGTTCAAGATCATTAATATTATAATAACAGAATAATAGAATTACTTGGATAAGTCTATTCAGCTAATTAGATAGAGTTACTGGAGCATAAATGTGCTTGGAATTGAATGCTGTAAATCAACGTTATCAAGTGCCAAAGAGAAACAATATTGCAAGTTATGGCTGAGTAGAAAGAACACTAGACTTAGAATCAAAGACTTCACTTAGAATCTGGCCCTTCTTTTTATTATCTGGGAGACCATTGTCAAATAATAGTTCCTCTAAGTATCAATTTTGACATTTTCAAATTAGAGATAAAAATACAGGTTTCTTGAGGTTATTAGAAAGAGTAAAGAGATGAAGTATATAAAACCACTTAACATATTTTTATAAAGGTTTTTCCTTCTGTCATAAATGAGGATAAATCATCTCTGTTTTCTCACAAAAACATAGCTGCAAGATTGGCTGGGAAATGTATAATATTTATTTTGCCAAAACATTGACCGAACAAACGTTCTTGAATTTTCTTATTGGGGAAGAAGTGGACAGTTGGCAGAGGGAGAACACTGTATTAGTCAGGATTTTCCAGAGAAACAGAACCTATAAGATGGATGGATGGATAGATGATAGATGGATGGATAGATAGATAGATAGATGATTGATAGATAGATAGATGATAGATAGATAGTTAGATAGATATAGAGGTATGTATTTCTGCAAGCTGGAGATCCAGGAAAGCTGGTGGTATAATTCAGCCCCAGTCCAAGGGACTGAGAATCCATGGAACTGATGGTATAAATCCCAGTCTGAGGGTAGGAGAAGATGAGATGAAATGTCCCAGCCCAAGCATCAAGGTGGGGGAAAAAATGGGTGAATCCCTCTTCCTTTCAACTTTTGTTTTATTGAGGCCTTCAGTGGATTAGTTGATGACCACCCATCCTGGAGAGGGTAATCTGTTTTACTCAACCCATGGATTCAAATGCTAATCTTATCCAGAATCACCCTCAGAGATACACCCACAAGCTTTGTTTTTTTTTTTTTTAACATCTTTATTGGAGTATAATTGCTTTACAATGTGTGTTAGTTGCTGCTATATAACACAGTGAATCAGCTATATGTATACATATATCCCCATATATCCTCCCTCTTGCGTCTCCCTCTCACCCTCCCTATCGCACCCCTCTAGGTGGACACAAAGCACCAAGCTGATCTCCCTGTGCTATGCGGCTGCTTCCCACTAGCTATCTATTTTACATTTGGTAGTGTATATGTGTCCATGCCGCTCTCTCACTTCGTCCCAGCTTACACTTCCCCCTCCCTGTGTCCTCAAGTCCATTCTCTATGTCTGCGTCTTCATTCCTGTCCTGCCCCTAGGTCCTTCAGGACTATTTTTTTTCTTTTTTTTTGGATTCCATATATATGTGTTAGCATATGGTATTTGTTTTTCTGTTTCTGACTTACTTCACTCTGTATGACAGTCTCTAGGTCCATCCACCCCACTACAAATAACTCAGTTTCATTTCTTTTTATGGCTGAGTAATATTCCATTGTATATATGTACCATATCTTCTTTAGCCATTCATCTGTCGACGGACACTTAGGTTGCTTCCATATCCTGGCTATTGTAAATAGAGCTGCAATGAAATTGTGGTGCATGACTCTTTTTGAATTATGGTTTTCTCAGGGTATATACCCAGTAGTGGGATTGCTGGGTCATATGGTAGTTCTATTTTTAGTCTTTTAAGGAACCACCATACTGTTCTCCATAGTGGCTGTATCAATTTACATTCCCACCAACAGTGCAAAAGGGTTCCCTTTTCTCCACACCCTCTCCAGCATTTATTGTTTCTAGATTTTTTGACTGTGGCCATTCTGACCAGTGTGATATGATACCTCATTGTAGTTTTGATTTGCATTTCTCTAATGATTAGTGATGTTGAGTATTCTTTCATGTGTTTGTTGGCAATCTGTGTATCTTCTTTGGAGAAATGTTTATTTAGGTCTTCTGCCCATTTGTGGATTAGGTTGTTGTTTTTTGATATTGAGCTGCATGAGCTGCTTGTATATTTTGGAGATGAATCCTTTGTCAGTTGCTTCACTTGCAAATATTTTCTCCCATTCTGAGGGTTGTCTTTTCATCTTGTTTGTGGTTTCCTTTGCTGTGCAAAAGCTTTTACGTTTCATTAGGTCCCATTTGTTTATTTTTGTTTTTATTTTCATTTCTCTAGGAGGTGGGTTGAAAAGGATATTGCTGTGATTTATGTCGTAGAGTGTTCTGCCTATGTTTTCCTCTAAGAGTTTTATAGTGTCTGGCCTTACATTTAGGTCTTTAATCCATTTTGAGTTTCTTTTTGTGTATGGTGTTAGGGAGTGTTCTAATTTCATTCTTTTACATGTAGCTGTCCAGTTTTCCCAGCACCACTTAGTGAAGAGGCTGTTTTTTCTCCCTTGTATATTCTTGCCTCCTTTATCAAAAGGTGACCATATGTGCATTGGTTTATCTCCGGGCTTTCTATCCTATTCAATTTATCTATATTTCTGTTTTTGTGCCAGTACCATACTGTCTTGATTACTGTAGCTTTGTAGTATAGTCTGAAGACCTGTATACAGAAAACCATAAGACACTGATGAAAGAAATTAAAGGTGATACAAACAGATGGAGAGATATACCATGTTCTTGGATTGGAAGAATCAACATTGTGAAAATGACTGTACTACCCAAAGCAATCTACGGATTCAGTGTAATCCCTATCAAACTACCAATGGCATTTTTCACAGAACTAGAATAAAAAACTTCACAATTTATATGGAAACACAGAAGCTATGTTTAATGGGTCCCCTCTAGCCAGTGAAGTTGACATGTAGCGTTAAACATCACAAACACCTAGGGTTTCTTCTAATTCATCCACCATATTACCAAAGGCAATGTGACGTAGAGAATTCAAAAATCCCAACCTTCACTGAATATTTCCATATAAATAAGGTACAGATAAATGGAGGTGGTGATTTTGGGGTAGGTAATTTGATATGTGTTTCAATTGTCTCCTGCTCACTGTTTTTCACGTATGTGTAAATAATGTCATAACTTCTATATTTTCCCAGGTGTCATTTACCAGCTTGGTTTCCCACACACATTATTTCATAACTTTAAAATTTACAAATGTTAGATATAGTCTTTGAACTCTTATGCAGCTCCCTCCACACGATTCCATACATGCACGCACACACATCCTCATTGTGATATTTCTCACGTTGATGGAAATTTCATCCTGTGTTAAATATTCAGCAGACTGTCTCTGAATTCTACTTTCGAGGATAAAAAAAATCAGCAGACTTTTCCTTTCCTGAGTGAGCATTAATAGTTAAACCTATGGTATGGATGGGAGCCCAGTTAGTCCATTACCAGGTTTAATTGTTTTTGAAGGGATCTGTTCAGAGATCGTTATAGCTTATGGGGAAAGGACGAGACAGGAATATGTGACTGTTCTAGCATTGAGTATTTGTTAAAACATCCATTAATCAGGGGTTAACTTTCCTATTTATAATCATAAGCTACAATGCAGCTCATTGGAAGTGAGCCTTCTTGTTAGAATTATTCATTTGAGAATCCGTCAACCACATTCTTCTCTGACATCAAAAAGGCTGAGAAAACAGTGGGTGATTGCTCAGGAAATTTATGAGACCAACATAAGTATCTTTCACATTCCACACAAGAAATACAACAAATCCTTTGCTGACAAAGCTGTAGTCATTACAGATTTTATATTCCAGTTTACGGAGGAAGAGCTTCTCTCAGGCAGATGGCTTGTTTTATCACAGGAATTTTCTTGCAGGAGAATCACTTAGGAAAAAAACTTCAAATAGATCTGGGTAGAATCCTGTCTCTACCAGCTAGAAGCTGTTTGACCTCGGCAAAGATAATTTTTTTGAATATCCATTTTGTTTACCTTTTAATTCCTTCATTTAACCAGTCATTTTTGTCATTCAACAAATAGTTTTTAAGTGCTTACTGTCTATCAGGAACTGTGGTAGGCATTGGGGGTACAAAAAATAAAGAAAAATGGTTCCTGCCTTCAGAGTGAATAAGGAGATTCCTCTCTCACAGGTGGTGTGTGCATTAAAGGAGAGAGACCATGTATAAATAATCACCACTGTTCTGAAACAGCCTGATAATTATCTCATTTTCTTTTGCAAAGAACTTTCCATGGATTATGTCTTCTGATTTCCTCAGGCAGTGACTTTTAATAATAGACCCACCTACCTGATTTTAGCAAGATACAGGCCCCCCCCAGCTAAAGACAGTTTTTGTGCATGGCCTTCTTTACAGTCGTGGATGGCAGTGACTAAGCTCTGGCCAATGCAGATAAGTAAGTGTGACATTTCCATCCACAGGCCTTGCCCCCTCACAGAATGCATGAGCGCATGTGACACTCAGGTCTTTTCTCCTTCTCCCTGGCTAGGAGATGACAAGGAATTAGACTTAAGAGGTAGAAGTCACAGAGGATGGCAAAGCCACATGAGCCACACTGGACTGCTCACTTTTAAACTGTCACTTCTACTTTAAGCTGCTGTATTTTGTGTTTCTTTATTATAGCAGCTTGGTCTGTACCTTAACGAATATGATATACATGACAAATACAGTTCATACCATATTCATTGTCTTGAATCCTAGAAAGGACATCACTTGTTAACATAACTGAAAAATATTTTTTTTATTTATATTTGAAACTACTACAGTATTATTTAAGTATCTCTCTAATTGTACTTCCCTACTTTATTATTTTGAGTTTGAGTTGAATTATAATAATCACAGTGCAAGAAAAATTACTTAAACTCACAAAGGAAGAAAATCTTAGTTTTTTTGATAGCCCTATTTCAAGTAATGTCCAATAAAAATAAAATTCTTAAACAACAAAAGAATTAGAGCACTCTCTTTGGGATTTGGATTTACACCTTTATTATGTCTTACAATATTTTAAAATCCCTTTAATCTTCAAAGCACCCAGGTAGTTTTGATACTTGACAAAGTCTAGAAATGGTATTTGGATAAGTCCTACTTATATTTTTGAATTTATTTTTCAGACTTAATCTTTCCCTTTTCTGCAACACATAAGGAATTTCTAAAAATAATGGGTTGAAGTAAATATAACTCATACAAAAGAGAATATGTCTTTCAGCAGTGTATGTATATAGGAGTGGATGTAGAGCCTGATACGGTGCTTAGCTAATAGAACAAAATGTATAGAAACAAGTGAGTTCTGCTGCATCCTAGTTGTTTCCTTAAGATGTTAATCACCTATTCCAGTGATATTTCTGTTTACAGTGTCTTTTGGAAATCTTTGTTGAGAAAGACTTTTAGAAAGTACCACATACTCTTTTGAATTCCTTCATTGACAAGAATTTTTTTATTGACGGGTTTGATGTAATATTACAACCAACAATGATTAAAGGACAAATATTATAAATAAGATGAACAACAAATTATAAACCAACATTTCAGATTTTCAAAAACGTCTTAACATGGCAAGATTATCTTTCTCTTTGCAAGTTGTCTAAAGTTTTGTTTCTCCCTTAAATGATACATTCAGAATAACTAGGAGTAATTATCAGAGACATCTCTTGCCTTATAAATTATTCCAGGGCCAGGTCACCTCGGAAGAATCTCAATCCCCGTTCATAGTTTTCAAAGGGAGTGGGGCTGGTGAGTGTCAGAGGGAAAAGGAGTGACTAATTGGAAACACGATTGTATTTCCTTTTGTAATCTACAAAGAATGACCATTGTCAGTGTTATTCCAAGGGCACAGGGGTGGTGAAGTAAAATTGTAGCTTTTGGTTACACCAAGGTAATGGTTCTTACAACCTTCTGAGAGACAAAGTAGGCGTTGAAGGTAAAGTTAGGACCCTAAAAAAGAGAAAGTAAACAAAACTTTAAATGCCATAAAAGGTGGCATTCAAAACAGGTCATAATAATAAAACAAATACCATTATTGAATGTTGAATGTTGACCCAGTATCTAGTTATTTTAAAGTATCATATCAACGTATTTTGTCTGACCACAAGACATGTATAGTTTTTCTTTTAAACTAAGGCAAGATTGACACATAGTAAAATGACCAGATATTAAAGATACAATTGCATGTATATTGACAAATGTATTCACCTATATAAACAAGGACCTAATCAGGGTACACTTCATTCCCATCACCACACACAGTTTCTGCACACCTCCGTCCAGTAAACCTCCAATCCCTCACAGGCAACCACTGTCCTGATTTTGAGTAACATAGATTAGATTGGCCTGTCGTAGAACTTCCTAAAGATGTGCCCTTATAATCTGTATTCTTTTGAGTCTGGTATCTTTTGCTTTCACTTAGTGTGATGTTCTCAAGGTTCATCGGTATATTTTTATGTATCAATAGCCCATGTTTTTTCATGACTCAGATGGTGTTCCATTGTGAGAATGTCATTATTTATGGGTTTTGTTTTTGAACATTTGAGTTAGTTTCTGTTTTGGCTATCATTAATAATGTTGCTCTAAACATTCTGTAAAGGACTTTTTGTGGATATATGTTTTTATTTCCCTTGGGTAAATATCCGGGAGGGAGTTGCCAGATTGTATGATAAGAATCTGTTTAACTTTAAAGGAAATGGCTAAATAGTTTTCCAAGGTGGTTGTAGCATTTTACCTTTCAGCTAGAAACACTGCATTCTTCTAGTTGCTCCAAACCGTCTCATTTGGTGCTGTAAGTGAACTGGCATCTCATTGTGTTGTGGTTTTAATTTACATTTCCCTTTTCATGCACTTGTTAGCCATTTCTATATCTTCTTTTGTGAAACGTCCATTCAAACCTTATTTACACCTTTTTTTTTTTAAAGTAAAGTTGATTTACAATGTTGTGTTCATTTCAAGTGTATAGCAAAGTTATTCGATATAAATATATATATATATATATTCTTTTCCAGATTCTTTTCCATTATAGGTTATTACAAGATATTGAATATAGTTCCCGTGCTGTACAGTAGGTCCTTGTTGTTTATTTATTTTATATATGTGTATATGTTAATCCTAACCTCCTAATTTAATGCTCTCTTCTCTTCCTTTCCCCTTTGGTAACCATAAGTTTGTTTTCTCAGTCTGTGAGTCTATTTCTGTTTTGTAAATAAGTTCACTTGTATCAATTTTTTTTTTAGATTCCACGTCTAAATGATAGCATATGATATTCCTCTGACTTACTTAGTATGATAATCTCTAGGTCCTTTCATGTTGCTGCAAATGGCCTTATTTCATTCTTTTTTATAGCTGAGTAATATTCCATTGTATTTGTGTGTGTGTGTGTGTGTGTGTATACATATATATATATATATATATATATATATATGTATACACACACACACACACACATAGAACATCTTCCTTATCCATTCATCTGTTCATGGACAACTTAGGTTGTTTCCATGTCTTGGCTACTGTAAATAGTGCTGCTATGAACACTGGGGTGCATGTATCTTTCAAATTAGAGTTTTTGTCTTTTCTGGATATATGCCCAGGAGTGGGATTGCTGGATTATATGGTAGCTCTATTTTTAGTTTTGTAAGGAAACTTCATGTTATTCTCCATAGTGGCTGCACCAATTTCAGCATATATCTTAAATGAAGGTAATACCATTCACATTTCCAGATTTAAAAAAGACAAAGATAGAACTGAGAGAAGTCAAGAAAATTGCTTAAGAATATATATATCTTTTAAGTAGTCAAATTCATTTCTAACTCAGGTCTGTTTAATCCCAGTGCCACGGCCTTTCTACTGTCTCTGCATTTTTACCTTTTGGGGTGACATCTGTCTGGAAGGAAGAACTCTTGCCTTCTGAGCCTTGACCCTAAATTCTCAGCCATTCTCCCTGAAAGCGAGGCCCCTGGGAATTCACTAAGGTCACCCTGCCGCAGGGTTCAGGTTTATTCAGTTTACATCTCTAAATGTTCTCCTCTAGCTACTTACCTTCTTCCCAGTTCTTACTAAACAAGGTGCTGAAGAAGGCCCAGCCTCACCACATGTACCTCCCCACAACTGGATGGGTTGCTATTTATCATTTCCCTTTGTTCACAGTCTTTCAGCAGAATTTTCCAGACATGCAACTGTATTACAATCTAGGTCAATGTAAAGCAATCATGTACAAAATTGTCTGTTAAAATCCAAATCTATACCAGTAATGCTATAATTCAGTATATCTCGCTGAGATCAACAACTGTAATTTGCTTATTTCACTGGCTTCCTGATAATGACAGCGTGTTTTACTTTTCCCATACATCTACTGTTACTATTAATGCAGACTTTTGCTTGACCTTGGCTCAGGTCATTGTAAGTCCATTTGGTTTTGTCTATTTTTTTTTTCTCTTCCTCTTCTACCCCCTGAGCCCAAGGCAATCTGAGTGGGTAATTAAAATACCAGTTGATTTGCTTGAGAACTTAAGTCCAAAACTATATTTGTTTATGATCAGTGGCCTAACGCTATATTCCTTGTGCCATTTTTCATTGGTAGTTATTATTTTTACCAGGTCTTTATTCTAACCTAACTATTTTGACTTCATTTCTTCATGGTTTATTAAAGCATGAGGTTAAAAATTAGTTCAAGTTTACAGCCACCTTAGACTTGTCATTAATTTAATGTCCCTTTCCATTATTAACAAAGTTATTTTCCATCTGGACATATTTTCCTGAATCGAGTACATATTCAGATGAGCAACACATCCAAATTTTAGAGCACAGAATTGAAAAATTTGAGTACTCAAAAGTTTCATCAGTGGAGGTAGCTTACTTGCCATGAGGATAGAAATCATTTAAGATATATACAAGAAATTGAATCAGATACAAGGCAAAAGCTTAAATTTTTTACCTTCAGGTGTGGTATATGTGCGCAGCCTATAAAATTAAACTTTAACCCAGACTATAAAATCATAGTATGTACACTTAGTGAGTTATTCCACATTTGAAGAGAAAAGTAGCAGCAAGAACCCTCACCCCGAATCTTCTCCAGTTGCCCTTGGCATTGTCCACAAGACCTTAGTAACTATGGCCATACCATGGGAGAGAAAGATAAACAGAGCTTCTGTACCGGTGTGCTGTCCACCATGGAGGCCACTAGCCACATGCGGCTCTTTAAACTTAAACTAATTAAAGTTTAATAAAATGAAAAGAAATTAGTTCCTAGTCATGCTACTTACATTTTAAATGCTCAACGGTCAAATGTGGCTAGTGACTACCGTACCATATAGTGTAGTTATTCAACATTTACATCATCACAGAAAGTGCTATAGGACAACGCTGTTTTTACAATACTTAGTGGGTTACTGTAAATGGAGCTTAATCTGAAGATAATGAAGAAAGCAGAAGCAAGAGTACATAGAGAAATAACCACCGTAATTATAAATAAATATACACATAAATGTGTGCAGGCTGAATGCCACTTAAGTGTTTGAGTATTATCTATTTGGCATCCTGGGTAATGAAAGGTTAGCAATAAAATAACAAGACACATTACCCAAATGAAGGCAGGAACCTGAGTGAATGTAGAAGCTGACAGATTGAGCAGGCTACTTTGATACTCGCATGTGTGCATTCACACGCACACACACACACACACACACACACACACACACACACACACACATCTCAAATGCTAAAAGGTAAAAAATTCCACTTGGGCTCTGCTTAACCTGAGCCATGGTAAAGTCCCCAAATTATTTCTGTCTTGTGTCTTTCTTTCTACTTTTCCGCTTCAAAAAAGCATGTAAACCATTTGGGGCCTTTTGCCTCTGATGTCTCGCTTAATCTTTATCCTGCAGTGATAGGAAAGTGGGTAGATGCAAAAGTAGGACAGACCTGGCTTTGAATCTGAGCGCTGCTAATTAACAAGCTCGTTGACCATCCCTAAGACTCCATTCTCTCATCTTTGGAGTGGGGACAATCATTGTACCCACCTTTGGGTTAGATAAGCCCGATAAAGCCTGGCCACGTTGGCATCTGGTACAGCGAGTGCTAATAAAAGCTCTCCTCATTATACTGACGTCTGCCCTTTTTCCTCAGCACCTCTGTATTCATATGCTTATTATTCTTTCTCTTTGTATTTCTCTTCTACTGCCTAGTTCCCATCCTGTCTCCCAGAAACCTAGAAGAATTAGGAGAGTAACGAAGAGAAGAACCCCAGAAGCATAGAAAAAGGAGACAAAAATTAATGAGAGAAGAAAGGATAGCAAATGTTTGTAAAAGGGAAAGATATGCTTCCTCTTTGAGTTCCTAACCAAAACACATTTTATTTTATTATTTTCTTCTTCTATTTTTCCTTTATGCTAGGAGGTCAGTCTGATTGGCTTTTAAGCCAAAGTAATGATTTGTTTGCTGTGAACAGTATTTGTGTTTTTTATTAGTTGAGTCCTTAGATGGTCCTACAATATATTCACCTTGTCTTTTATTTAATTCAATATTTCCTTGAGAGATATGAACGAAAAGAGGAAAACCTCTATGTTTGGTTATATTGTCTCTGGTAATTTCCTCATGTAAAGCTTTGCTGAGAAATCATTTCATGAAGTGCTCCATTTGTAAGCTGTTTGTGGTGCTTTATAATCTAAGGATTTAATTGTTTCTCTGACTCTGAGGGCAGGCTGCCAAAAAGCACACCTCACCAACCAAAGCAGGTGACGAATGTTTATCCTGCTCTAATTGGTAACTAAAGTCTGCTCTGCATTATGGTCCAGAGAAAACCCCAGACCTTCTCATCCTGTTGCTATAGAGAAGCAAGTCTGGGCACATGGAAGACAGTCAGTACTTCCTGTGTCTTCTCTGGCTGAGATGATTACAACTGGACCTCGGTCTCTCCATTACTGAAATGGGAATGACCATCCCTGCCCTAACTTCTTTGTAACATCATTGAGATAACTGATGAAAAATTGTTTTTAAAGTCAGAGCACAGTACACATGAAAGTCTGCTTTTCTTAAATGTGATGGAAAATACCACATACATTTGGTAGCACTCATCAAGAAAGAGCCAACAACTCTAAGCAGATTATTTCTAAATAACCCCAAGTCAGCTAGTTAATTCAGTGGGGAAAAAAAAAATTAGGAATACAATTACTTGGAAGAGTATCTGGAGGGATGCACTGCTTCCTCGAGGCTTAAAGAAAGTATCCCCTATACTACAGATTATTTATGTACAATTCTTACACCATGACCAGAGCCCAGAGCAGCCCGTCTGTTTTATCTGTGATGCCCCTTCCTCTCTATACCGAATGTGACAGAAGCAGGAATCTTTCTCTCCCTTCTTGATTTCCTAGTCCCAACAATACTTTCAGCTCACTATGAGACTCAGAAGGTAGAACTCATTCTAGATTTTTCCCCTCCTCATTGTTCCTCCAAATATACCTACAAACTGTGTCACTCACATGCATCTTTTGCTCTTCATTTGTGTTCTGCCACCTCAAGGCAGGCCTTTGCGATCTTTGCCTGGATAATTACAACAGTGTCTGACGTAGACCTGCTTTAAACATCTTTTCCTGGACTACATAGTTCTGGGGAATCAGTATCTCTAAAAGCACAGTTTGAGGGCTTCCCTGGCGGCGCAGTGATTGAGAGTCTGCCTGCCAATGCAAGGGATACGGGTTTGAGCCCCGGACCGGGAGGATCCCACATGCCGCGGAGCAACAAAGCCCGTGAGCCACAACTACTGAGCCTGCGCGTCTGGAGCCTGTGCTCCGCAACAAGAGAGGCCGCAACAGTGAGGGGCCCGCGCGCCGCGATGCAGAGTGGCCCCCGCTCGCCACAACTGGAGAAAGCCCTCGCACAGAGGCGAAGAACCAACACAGCCAAAAATAAATAAATTAATTAATTTTAAAAAAACTAAAAGCACAGTTTGAAACTTATTCAAAATGTTATTCAACTCACCATCAATTATTCAGTGAAAGGCAAGGATAAGGGGCTGAGCTTTGGAATTAGAAATTCTCCCACTTACCTACAAAAAGGGGGTAATCGTTTATCCATTCAACAGATATTTGTTAAGTACTTACTGCATGCCAGAGACTGGATTAAGGGAAGGATTAAATAAAATAAAGGATGTGAGATAGTTAACGAAGGGCCTAATTAGACATCCAACAAATGTTACTACTTAGAGGGGGATGGAGGAGGGAGAAAAGGGAGAGGGAGGAGAAATTGTCAGTCTTCAAGTTTTGATCCTAATGTGCATGATTGTACAACCACCATGTGGTGTTTACTTGTATTTGCTTATTCCACTCTCTCTCCTCAACCTTTCTTCATCAGAAGATTCAGCAAAACTGCCACCTTCTCGACAAAGCCTCTCTGATTCCAGAACACTTTGCTCTGATTTTTTTTTAAAACTTCCAACATGGCTTCTCTATTAGAAGATTCATCAAGGTGAATAAGGGCTTCTTTGTTTAAATCCTTACATACCCTAGAAAACTTATAACCATGTCTTACACAGAGAAGGTGCTCAATGAGAATTGATGAGCAAATGAACAAATGAATAGAGGAAGAATAACTGAATGTGAATATGCAAGTGAGAGGTTTCGTTGCACAATCTCTTTGGATTCATAAACCTACAGGTATCAGAACGTGTAGTTTGAGATCAAGAAATTTGAGTTCTTTGTTCAGATTGATTGGGGGCTGCCATTTCACCTTCACTAAATAATATAGCCCTTCTGTGTCTCACATGTTCATCAATTCAACAAATATTTGTTAAATACTTCCTATATGCCAAGCAGTGAAACTTTCCCTATAAAGTTTATTTTTATCTGATTTCCCTCCTGGTGATAAACCTTGGTAGATTAAAGAAAATTTATGTTGATTCTCCTTTAAACTCAAATACTTCCTTACACAGACTAGCTGAGTATGTGGTACCTGCAAGACTGGTTAATGAACAAGTTATGTTATAATCTAACCGTTCTTTGAATAGTGTTCATAGAATAAGAAGGAAGGAAAGAAGGAAGGGAGGGAGAGAGGAAGAAAAGGGGGAGGGAGGGAGGGAAGGAAGGAAAGAAGGAGGGAGGGATGGAAGGAAGGAAGGAAACCTTCAAAGGGTACTAATTAGATTAGCTATTAATTCAATTTGCAAACAAGTATATGTAATGAAGTAGAATTGAATATTGAAAGTACTGTATAAATTGCATCTTTCTTGAATATGAATTGCTCATGCTTTTAAGAGATCAATGCAATTGTCTGTGTTTGCTATCCACCCATTACACTTAATTAAACGGTTCAGGTCCAGTGGGGTCAGAGGTATCCAGTAACATTTACCATCTGACAGGGATCCAGTGGTCTGTACTCTGTGCCTGGGGTAGCCTTGCTTCTCTGCAGTGAGCAGGCATCTGCATTAGGAAAACAGCTGCCACTCTAATTTTCTCTAATTGACTTGTTGGCAGCGCTAACAGAGGGCAAAAGATGTAGAGACATGAAGACTGGGCCCCGGCAAGCGCTTGGCATTGATGGGGCCACTGAGTGAAGTAACTAATCTGTAATGAATAAAGGACTATGGGCTGTCAATCTAGCACATGCCAGTGGCATTTAATTCACACAAAATAGTAATTAAAAACGATGATGTTCTTCTCACTGGCTTTTGTTACCAAGTACAGCATCTTGGTCCAGCCCCTGAGGATCTGTCTGCAGGTTGTTTGATTCATTCCCTTAGCCCTAGAGAGCCACATGCATCTCACTACCTTCAGGCAAGCCTCAACAAAAGCTCTTAGGATAATGGGTCTCTCACCAACCAAGTCTCTGTGGAAGGAGAACCAGAAATTCTCCCCACTGCCCATTCCTTGTCTTTATAACCCCTATAGTCAATAAATGTGCATTTATTTCCCCTTTTTCCTAGCCACAAAGAAGATACTGGCCAGAAGCTATCTGTTTTGGATGCTCAAAGAGTTATTAAGTATTTCTTTATCCTCCTTTGTCCCATTGTGATGTATTCCATAGGAAAGATTGGCCAAACAATGATGAAAATCTGATCAAGAGTTTGAAATCTTTGGAATCACTCCGAATATCCATAATTAAAAATAATCCCCATGTGAACATCCACCAAAATTCAAGTTATCTCAGTAGGATTCAATCACAGTGAATTCAGATGAGAAAATACCTCTCTACGTTGTTTTTCAGAGGCAATTGATACATTTTTCAAGCCTATATATCTGTATCATTTCAGCAAATCGAAAAAATAAATTTACTATCATAATTGTCATTAAATGTATTCCTGAACAATGGGGTCTGACCATAATTAATTATTAATTCATTTTGAATTCATTATGATAATATTAAATGTGTTTAACTCATTTGCTGCTTCTAAAGAGGGAACAATTCTAGGCAATTCTTTTGTGATTTACTGGTTTTAAAGTTTAAGAGCTCTGAGCATGTGCAGGAAAATAGCTCCACATTGCCCTCTAGTGGTGAGCTAGTAAATGACACCCTTCTTTTGTACGGGGAGAAAACACAAACCCTTGTTCTCCTTTGCTCCCATACACTCTCACAGCCATCTTTCCACCTCAGTACACACTTAAACGAGATGCCTCCATCACAATATAAAAGGGGATCAAAGCAATAGAGTCCTATGTCCACTATTAACCAATAACCAAATAATATTTTTATTGTTGTTGTTCAGGCTGATTCACTATTGGATCAAGTTTGACAGGGGTGTAAAAAGATTCTGTTGTTTTCTTAGTAGATCCAGATGCAATTTGACAAAAGCACTATATGGAGGCCAGAGAAAGCCCAAAAGATGTTGAGTAGCAGGTAGAGGATGAAGAGCATAAAGAAGCTTCTTGAAAAAGGTAGACAGAAGGGGATGTGAAGTTGTCTTAGGTCTTTTATTTCCTAGGTAGCTCTGTGTTACTTTACAAATGTCAGTGGACTTACCTGATCCTCAAATTACTGACAACAGCAGAATACCAGATCAAAAAGTCTTGAAGACCCCTGGCTCTAGCAATATTCTTGTATCAGTAACAACTCCATTGTTGTTATGGCAACTCCAAAGGCAAATCTGTTTACCTTTCCTGAGAATAAGCCATTACCACTTTCTATTTAAATTGAAGCTTGGCCACTGTCAAGGTGTACCCAGGGTAGTTAGGATTTGTGGAATTTAGCAGTTAGTGTAATTCATTCATCCAACAGCTGGTAAATTATAAAACTCCGTGCTCTTTGCTAGCATACCTTATACCATGGCTAGACATCGAATGGAAAAAGCTGCCGTTACCCAGATGAGTAGAGACTTGATGGGTATTGATATTAGCAAGAGTCAGTATTGAAACGACAATGACTTCGCCTTTACTGTGGGGGGAGATTAAGAAATGGTGACTACGGCTTAGGATCCAGATAGCAGCTAGATGAGGTTAATTCAGATTGAGACAAAAATTCAAACTAGTAAAATGAGAATGAACCAGTTGAGTTACTTTTAATTTTTTTTTAATGAGAATAAATGCATACTCCAACACTGAAAACCAATAGTGCAGTAATGCTGCAGAGACTTTTACAGAGTCAGTTGTCTGAGGAGGTAGAAATTGGGCAGCTGGGAGGTGGGGACAGAGTGGTGAAGGGATGAATTCAATGTAACGTGGACCAGGCTGGGAGTTTCAGCATCAACCCTGAGCAGGAAGTTCAGAGCTCAAGTCAGACATTCTTCCCTCTGAATTCCAGTCTAAATTGGAGAGGTCCACATAAAACAAGCATGCTCAATAACCTTGCATAAAGGAGACCTGCTTTCTTATTTTATATTTACCCTCTTTACCACATCATATAGTTTCTTCGTGGTTGCTGTTGATCTTATGGTTGACATCTTGACCGAGGAAGCCCAGACTTTATGACCTTCTTCCATAAATACATATATATTTGCATAATACATACATGTTCCTACATATAGTTGTATATGTAGGAATCTGAGGTTAGAGACTAGTGGCCATGGACCTGGATTCAGTTCAGAGATACATTTTGTTTTGCCAGCACAGGTTTATTTTCTTTATTTGAATTATTTGCCAACATTTGAGAATGTGATGATTTCCCATAAAAATCTGGATTTCCAGAAAATTTGACACCAGGACTGCTCTCCATATGCTAATAACACCTGAAAGCTGAGTGGTGACCCCACTCCTTACATGAATTACTTAGATGAATTCCTGTCCAGCATCCTCTCTCCCCTATTGTCTCTCATACACTGTAGCCAAATATCTTTATCTGTCTGTCTCTCCCTCCCTCTCTCAGGTTTAAAAACAAAGACAAAAACAAAAGTAAAATTCTAACTTCTAAGCATGTGAGTTTGGCATTCCTGATCTCTCTCTCACTTCCTTAAAGAAATACATAGACAGATGAAAATATATAGTATATGTATATTAGGTGAAACTAAATGCAGTTTCACCCAAAAGAAGTAATTTTTTATGGTTCTAACCCAATATAAGTGTTTACATTGTAGTTGTATATATGTTTGAAATCAGACTTTGACTTCACTCCAGTAACTATAAAGTATATTCGTCCTTGTAGAAAAGTATTTTGGTGATCTTCCTCACTGTATTTTCAATCTGTCCCATCTTTTTCCTGAGATGTTTTTTTTCTTCTACCATCCTTCTACCTCTAAATCCTACCCATGCCCTTCAGTCCTAGTTCCAAGTCCAAGAAGTCTTTGATGACCCAATCCCTCACTAATTTTTTAGGCCTCTAAACTCATATAGCATTCATAAGTTGTATCACATACTTTACTGCTTAATTTTATGTAGTCTTTCATTGTTTTCTCTGCCCGGAATTATGATTGTAACCTGACAACAGAGGTCCATCTTTTCCAAATATTCTTGGATCTCCAACAGCATTTAACACTTGTTGACTGATTACTTTCTTTTCGGTAAACTAAGTTGACAACATAAATCTAAAAAAGTAAATATCCCCTCTTGCAGGCGAAGCAATTCACTGAATAGAAGCCCTTCGACTGCATTGAATGTAATCTTATTTTATTCTTCTTGTTGTATTGTGGTTCTTGTGTCACTGTGGTTTGGAATGTCAAATCTTTAACGCTAATATTTAGGGCACATAAAAATTTCACAAAGGAAAAGCCATCTAATCAATTTTCAAAGAATATTGTCAAAGATAAATTCATTCGTTTTAAAAGCTTTTTTTTTTTGTAAAATAAAACACAGACACAGAAAACCACATGTGACAAATGTATCACTTCATGAGTTATTTTAAGTTAGACTTCAACCTGTTTCTTTGCTCTGTTTCCTGCAAACTGGCATTTGGATCAAGAAGCTTGATCAGACTAAGTAGGTTCGGTCCTTTTGGCAAGACTCTAGAGGGTAGTGTGTTCTTTCATTAGGAGATATGTAATGTCTGGATTCTCTGTTTTATCTTAGCAATCATGAATGCTTAATGCATCGTTTCATTTGTTCACTGGGGCTGAAAAATAGCAATATTTGAATTTTATCATTTGTTTCTTATGAGTAGGAATAATACGGTAAAAAGATACTCCCCTCACATGCTCTTTGGTTACATAGTGGTAGACTTTATTCAAGAAAGACATGATAAATATTTGACTCTTTACCCAGACTTGAAGGTAGTAATTTGGTTCCCTGTCAATCTCAGAAGTGACCAACTCTTATTATTCTTTAAAAAATCTTTATGAATTCACCCATTCATATGTATTTGTTAAGTTTCATTTCATTGCAACTTTCATCTTTATTGACGCTCAGACTGTCCTCACCTTTGGTCAGTGGAAAACTCTTCCAAGTTGATTTCCGAATCCATTTGACACAATCCTGTTAGTCTTTGAATGTTTCCTTTCTATTTGATAATGTGAGGATGCCTCAGGCTCAATTGCTGTGTTTCCTGCCTCAGGCTAGGAATCAACCAGCTCTCCAAGAAGTCTTTGTTTCTTGCAGTGCAAAATATTTTTTTCAAAATCTCAGTTTGGGTGCTAGGGATACCTGTTGTTATTAAGTCAGTGTTTCTAGACATTTTCAGTGGACAGAATTAGAGATAAAATACCTTTTGAGTTTAAACTGATTTTTCAGTTAAATTGTGGGAACACAATACTGAATCTTTTGTTCACACCAGGAATCCGGTTCTCAAGGACACAGGGTATGATAGAATTAGAATTTCTCCTGATAACCCATTTGCTCTATCTCGTATTACATTGGTTTCAGAATAACAATAATAATAGTATCACCATCAATAATCATTATGGAAACATTTTTGCATATACTATTCATATTCATATTCTCCCTTAAGTTTATCTTATGATTATAATATAGGTACCTATATTATAATACAGGTACAATTTTGTAGCCTTGCAAAATAAAACCTCTTCCTTTTAACCCTCAGTTAGTCTTAGTTCATTAAATTTACTGTTCACCAGTTAGTTATTAGATCAATATCTCCCCTGGTCATTTAGAATGTCTAAAGCTCATTTTCTAGTGGATCTCAGGATGAGGGGAACAATATTCCCTGATTAATTGCAAGTTGATAACAGTTTGGGTGAGCCCCTTATATTTAAAGCTAACTCTTGTTGCCTGGAAAATCCTTGAATCACATTGTCTTACCTTGAGTGTCTCAAAAAAATCATGTAAATTTCTTCGGGCACAATATGGTGCTGTCAAAAAGTCTGATAATAAACTAATTTTCCCTCTTATAAGTCATGTATTCTTTTGTGTGCCTAAAAGATTTTTTTAAGTCAGCAAAAATTTCTTGAATAACATTTTTTCATCTATATTTGTTCTGTTCCCTTTCTTTGGTTTTTTTCCTCAAGGACAACTATTACTCCAATGTTAGCTTCCTTCTAGAATATTTGTCACTTTTTCCTGCATTCTTTTCTACTCTTTCTTCCTTTACTTTTGTTTTTGTTTTCGTTTTTCTCCTTGTTGCATTTCTTTGTTCATCTCATTACACTTTATTTCTCAAATTTCTTTTTCACTTAGTGGAATTCTTTCTTGAGCTAGGCCACCCCATTCAGAGTCCTTTGTCCCTTATGTGGAATTCTTTCTTGAGCTGGGCTGCCCCATTCAGATTTCTTTGTCACTTACATAGAATTCTTTCTTGAGCCAGGCTGCCTCATTTCTGAATTCTTCCAATTCTGATTTATGTAACTCTTGCATATCTGGCATTTTATTTTCTTAATGTTGTTTAGCTCACTTTGAAACAGTAAATTGCAGGTTTGATCTGTTTTTCTCGTGTATTTTTGATCCTTTCCTTGTGTACTTGTCTATAAGAATGATGTTCTCCTCATTTTGTTTTGTAAGGAATTTAACCTCAACGGATTTTCGTTGCTTGCTTTTATGTGATTTGTTTCCCTGCATTCCCAGAAGTTCAAATAGCTCTTCTAAATACACAGAGTTCCCTAGCCTGTTGTTTTCCTTAGACCTGCGCTCAGGGCTCAGCAAACTATAGCCTGTGGGTCAAATCTGGCCTAGGTCCTGTTTTTGTTTGGGCCCCACTGAACTAAGAATGGTTTTTATATTTTTGAAGAGTTGTAAACAAACAAACAAAACAAACAGACGAATGTGTGGCAGAGACAAAGTGGTCTGCACAGCTATATTGACTGTCTTGGCCTTTTGCAGAAAAGTTGGCTGAGCCCTGTCACACACTAAAAACAATGGCAGTTTGCTTTCCAACCTTTCATGACTGTTCCTCTCTCCTACTTTGATCTGGACTTTCTCTTCCTTTCATGTCTATTGCTTCTGTCCTACTCATAAATTTTAAATATATTCTTAGTAGTTTGTCCCCAGTGTGAACACTGTCCTGGAAAGGAGACTTTGTAGGTTAGTTTCAAGTATTTACATTTACTGATCTTAAACTGGTCCATTGCACTTTCTAGCATTACTTGATAGTTATTTTAGAATGACTCTGTTTTCAGGTTTGTTGCTTCCCTCTGATTTCTCTTACACAGATACTGATAACATGCAGGTTCATGATAACATATTGGTGGTTTGTCCACATCCACTTGTATCTTAGGGTGTGAGCATATAGACCTCATCACCGCGTTTTGTCATAAATGTCTAAATGCCTTTGGTTTTCTATCTAGTTCTTCTGTCTCTTTTTATATGAAGATTCAGGAAGATCAAAAAACTATATTGCCACCACTGCCACCTTCTTCCCAGAATTAAACTCACTCATTTTTTAACAACTGTTTGCTTAATTGATTATATTCAATTTGATTTCAGGAAAATGTTTATCCTGAGTATTTCAATACATTAAGTAAATCAACACGTTCATATTTTTTCTGTTTTTCTCCAGAGTCAAGTTCCCATTATGTAATCTCCCTAAAAGCTTTTAACAATGCAGGAGAAGGAGTTCCTCTTTATGAAAGTGCTACCACCAGATCTATAACCGGTAAGCTAACGTAGTTAATCCTCTCGTGACAAGGTATTTGAATTATGGTGAAGAAAACAAACTAAAGTGAAACAAAACGAAATACAAAGAAAAAAATGTATGTAATCATGTCCTGAGCCTTATGTGTATATGTATACACACCATTTATTATTTTTTTGGTTATCAAATTTGAGAGGGATTCAGTCTATAAGTTAGTATATGGAATTAGAGAACATAGATCTCTTATTCTGTCTTCTCCCAGTAGCTTCACGTTTTGGCATCCTGATACCACTCTTCATTCCTCTGGGCAGCTTGTTTCAAATCAATGCAATGTAGACAAGAGGGTCTCTGCAAAAAAGGCCACCAAGTGCCTGAATGGACACCTGCTTCTTTGCAGAGGGTCCTTCAAGCTGATATGACAAGGATGAACTGACCTCATGGGGCTGGCTTGGATTTGGCTGTGTCACCCCGTGAGCTCTTTCTGAGCTGGGCCAATAGGTCACCCCAACAGTGTCCAGGGCCCCTGCACGTTAAAAGGATTGGCTGCTTCAAGGACTTCTCACCTCTAGGAATTTCTACGTGAGGTGGACTTGAAAGGTGGCACAGGAGAGAAACAGGGCTCAAGGAAATGAGAAAGGGATGGGTAAGAAAGTGAGACCCAATGAGAAAGGGATGGGTAAGAAAGTGAGACCCAATGAGAAAGGGATGGGTGAGAAAGTGAGACCCAAGCCATTTCTGGAGCCTGTTTGTGAACAGGCTGGACCTACTCAGAAGTAGAGTAAGTACCACCTCTGTGAGTCTTGTTCATGACCCATCACATGACCCAAGGTCACATGACCACCCCCAAAGCCTTATTTCTGTAATGTGAAAGTAAAACCCAAGAGTTCCATCCTTTTCATGAATACTTTGATGCTGCCCCCTTTCAAAACCCACAACCCTCAGACCTCATTCAACTTATCAGCTGTTTTCACCTGAATGAGAACAAAGGATCTGAGAGCAGGGTTTCATAGCGAGCCCCAGAGAACATGCAAAATGACTGGGGTGCCTGAGTATGAGTCCTGGAAGGCAGGAATAAATGAACATAAAATAAATAATGGAGTCCTATGTCTTCTGCTACCAGCTAAATTTATGTGAACTTTGTACAGTTTGTTTTCCAAATCCAGAAGCTTCGTTCATAAACTTATCTTGAGAATTACAGTTGTAAACAAAATTCACAGTTGTTATGTGATGGTTTTCGGAGCGCATCATCCCTTTATTGCTTTCAACCAGATTTCCTTGTAAGGCAAGGATATTATTCCAGAGTCTCTTTGACTCTTTGGCTGCTGGTTTCAATGTCTGTGGTCTGTGTGAAGTGGTATGCAAAAGCTTGGGTGCATGTCAGTATATTAATTTATCTGTGGAGACAGTATATATCTTACATTGTGTTATCAAAGGGCCCATGGCTCCCCAGAAAGGGTAAATAAGAAATATTACCCTAGAGAATATTTACTGTCAAGCGTGTTATTTCTAAATATAGAGAGATGAGGCAATTAGAGGGCCAGGATGGAAACTACAAGATAACATGGTGGAGGGTGGCTGGGATTTCCTCTTCCCCTTATTCTCTTACTCTGCCAAAGTTTCTTTGAGAGATAGCAGCCACTTTGGCTGTGCCCGTCCTTCCCATAATGTTTATTCAGTAAGCCAGCTCTTTCTTGCCTAGGTTAAAAGATGGTAAAGAGTCACGGATGTGGCTTGTGGTCAGACCACACAAAATTGTACCATGGTCAGTCTTTTAGAACTCTTATTTTCTTACCAAAACTAAAGCCCACAAAGAAGAAACACTCAGATGACCTGCCAAAAGTCGATTTTTGAGCAGAAACTAATAGTAATAGCGATAGTAGAGTTCAGATAAGCTGAAGATAGGTTGCTCAGAAAGAACTATTTGAGGTGTTATTAACTTTTTTCCCCTGAGCATTTGTTGTCATTCTTTAATTCTTAGCATATGGCGTTCCCAGAGTGGTTTCTATAATACCAGTGATCCATAAGACAATTTTTTCCTGCTATGACTAATCCAAATGGATCTGAGAAATAAAATAATACTGAAAGTTGGAAAACGTGTGAGGCATTTTCTTACTGAAGAAAAGTCAATAAGGGGTTGGAGAGGATGAATAAAACCAGCCCTTTCCACATCCCTGCCTAGATGTGGCAGACTTATTTTACTCTGTTTTCACACATCATGGAGAACAAAGGACAAATAAACAGAATCAGAGGTTTAGATTCGGTGAGAAACTCTTTCAATAAATGTGTCCAAGGACTACATAGAAGATATTTTCGGTCTCTGAGCTTCTGCAAAGTATTCCCATGAGCAGTCTTGGAAGAGGCCAACATAAAGTAATTAAAAAAAAAAAATCAAAGGCAGGAAATGCATCAGGCTGGAGTAAGTATCAGGCTATGGTGCTTTCCAGATGGATGTGCTCATAGATGCTGGTCTACTCTGGACCTCATCTCATTCGGAACACATCAGTGCTAGAGCCAAGGAAGGTTTCACTAGGTCAAATGGGCAGGTTGTTTCAGTTTTTTGCGCATTTTTTGCAATTTTATTCCATATTGTTGTAAAAATAAGACATTTTGAGCCTGGAGAAGGGAAGAGAGCAGGGGAATAATGAGGTGTGTTGTTTGAATTTGTTTATTCTCATTTGTTTTATAAATGTCTCTATGAAGTACAGTTGTGTCATGTTTTGTAAAAGCTTGTTTTGAACTTCAGTTTGTTGACCATACGCTTATATGTTCTTACCAAAACAACTATTAGGAATTGAGTAGGTTTCTCTTTTTAGCAAAAGGTTTAAAGCTATGTTTTGTGTTTTTGTCTTTTTTTTCACTCTTTTGTATATTACCACTGAAAATCAGTGGTATAGAAGGCACTCAGGAATACGAGGGAAAAATAACTGAAAAAAAAAGTTGTTTATCAGCAAAATAACTGCTAAACAGTTAGTGTTTAGCACTAACTGTTTAGGTACCTGGTGGTACCTAAGAAACTACCTAAACTACCTGGTGGCACAGTGGTTAAGAATCCACCTGCCAATGCAAAGAACATGGGTTCGAGCCCTGGTCTGGGAAGATCCCACATGCTGCGGAGCAGCTAAGCCCGTGCGCCACAACTACTGAGCCTGTGCTCTAGAGCCCATGACTCACAGCCACTGAGCCCGCGTGCCACAACTACTGAAGCCTGAGTGCATAGAGCCCGTGCTCCACAACAATAGAAGTCACCACAATGAGAAGCCTGTGCACCGCAACGAAGAGTAGCCCCCGCTCGCCACAACTATAGAAAGCCTGTGTGCAGTAACAAAGACCCAACGCAGCCAAAATAAATAAATTAATTAAATAATTTTAGAAAATGTTTAGGTACTTGGTTTAGGTAGTTTTTAATTCAACTACCCCGTTTCTGACCTGAGAGGGGAAGATAATTAGCAGTACATGTGGCATATATTGAGAGCAGTGCTTGCCACCTGCTACTAAGTTCTGCTTTGTTGGAAATACCATAGTGTCTGTACTATCCAGTACGGCAGGCACGAGGCTCATTTGGCTGTCAAACGCCTGAAATTGACTAGTGCAACACAATAAATGAATTGTAAATTTTATTTAATTTTAATTAATTTAAAGTTAAACTGTCCACTTAACTAATGGCTATTGTATTAGCCCAGCTCTGGAGGAAGTGGCAAATAGAATGACAAGCCATGAGTGGGGGAAAAAAAAAAAAAAAAAAACTCCTCTAAAATAAGCAAGAAAAACTTGTCCAGGTTAGAAATTTTTGAATTACATAAGTTCGTAGATATATACCAACAAACAGCATTACTTGAAATTTAGGGATACATTCTGGAACTGAGACTCCAAGAAACTCAACAAGAAGTCATGAAAAACATACTTTTCTAAAATCCAGAAATAACAGGATTGAGTATTACCGTTTCTTAAAGTAGAATCACGACGTTTCAAAATCTTACACAGAGGACCTGTGAAAGACTGTAAAGTTAGTATAGGTGTATCAACAAAACTAGATGAAGCAAAGAAACAACAGATAGGGTAACATGAATATGAGTTGATCTGAAAGGAGTTTGTGACTGAGAGTAGTCCTCCCTTGTGTATAACATTCTTCCTGGTAAGTCAGCTGTGAATAGAAACAAGTCAAGTGAGGCAGCACCTGCTCTCGTTTCGCCAAAAGGTTCCACCCATGTGCCAGCCTGATGACAGATTGCGATCCTCCTAGAGGCTGCAGTGTCTTCAGCTGCCCCTTCCTCATTTCATAAATCCATTCGGGTTTAAAGGAGCCCTTAATAAAAAGACACGTCAAAGGACATACAAAAAGCCTGGGCTCTGTCATTAAATTTTAAACACATATTTTTCTTTCTCTCTCTTTCTATTGTTGTTTTGGGGTTTTTTTTTCTTGATCTTCCTTTTGTTCTGTTTTTGTTTTCAGATTTTATATTTTGCTCCAAAGACCACAGCCCAGTAAACGACTAAATAATTCATTGGAAAACAGTGATGAGTGGGAGGTAGACATTTAAAATTCAGTGGACAAAGTGTAATCAGAGAATCAGCCCTTAGTCTCGTGCTGTATTTAAAAAGATAAGCTCTGTATGTTTACTGCTTCAGATACTCTACATTTTAGTACGTTTCATCTCCCCAAATGCCATCAAATGCCCAGCCTACGAGCTCATCTTGTTTTTTGTTAGTGAGGATACATGTTATATGATTTCAAGGAAAATTTTAACAGATTTAAATGTCTTAGGTAATAAATAAAAGGCTCAAAATTAGACTCTAACTACAGCCACAAAATAGGCTCCCCTGATTCTGACATCCCCAGCATAAAAACAAATACAAGATTTTTCTAGAGAATCTTATGAAACCACACACATCATTATGCAGATTCTGTTTGTGTTATGGATGTGTGTATCTCAGCATGTGTGTATCTCAGCACAAATCTCATCAAGTTGTAGGTAGTTCATTCTGTCTCCCCACCCAGTAATATGAAGTCTTTCCATGGAACTTAAAATTTTCAAACAAGGCATGTAGATATAGAAATGCCATAAAAAACTTAATTACTCTGTGAGAATGTGGGTAAAATGGACACTTCTACACTTTCTCTAAGAATTTCAATCTAACCAAACCATGTGCTATGTAAACCCAATTATCACATCTTTGAACCATGAGGACCACAGACTTAGTCTGGCTTTGTGCAGTCATGTCCATAGACAGATTGCTGTAGACCTCAGGGCCCTTTGGTCTTTTATCCTTTGTTTGTTTCTTACCTAAACAATATTTATGCAGGTAGGATCTAAGCAATAATAAATGCATTAGAGAAAGCAAATCAAGTTAGAGAAGGAGGAGAAAAACAAATAACAAAGCAGATATTAGGTAGGCATTTATTTCCTTTGCAGGAGGAAATAAACCAGACACTCCTTAGTATTTTGTTATTTTAAGTTATCTGCATAGTTATAAAACTGATGAATTCTATACTGGATCTTTTAAGAAACAGGGTACAACATTCCAAGAAAAAAATGGACTTTTAAAATATATAACTAGATGTGACAGCCAAATTGATAAAACCACTCTAAGAAAATGAGTGAATTATGGAAAACAGTCACTTTTGTAATCTAGCAATACTGTTTCTAATGAGTTTTCCGATTGAATTAATTGTATTTTTTTCTGTTCTTCTCATGTTCCCTTTCATCATTACTGCCATGCATTTAACTCATTGTGATGTGTTGCCACTGATGTTTATTTTTTTAACTCTTTTATTTATGTATTTATTTGTTTGTTTCATTTGGCGGGTTTTTAAACCCAGATCCCACTGACCCAGTTGATTATTATCCTTTGCTTGATGATTTCCCCACCTCGGTCCCAGATGTCTCCACCCCCATGCTCCCACCAGTAGGTGTACAGGCTGTGGCTCTTACCCACGATGCTGTGAGGGTCAGCTGGGCAGACAACTCTGTCCCTAAGAACCAAAAATCGTCCGAAGTGCGACTTTACACTGTCCGGTGGAGGATCAGCTTTTCTGCGAATGCGAAATACAAGGTGAAGTTCAAATTGATAGTATGAAATTCCACGTGAACTGTCATTTGTTTAATACATTGTTTTAAATGCATCCTGAACTGGCATGAGTCATTTTGCTGCAGTGACATGAAATGGAAAACCAAGCCTTTTAAGAACTCAGTATCTAAAATTGGCTTGGGAATTATTGTGTCTTAGGAAACAATTCTAAGGCAAGGAAGAAAAATGTCAAGAGCTGCAAAATGTTATTTGAATTCCACCAGATGTTGGGTTTGTATAAATAATGTGATTTTGTACAAGGGAGCGCCATTTTCTTTTGAAAATAGCAGAGCTCTACATTTTTTGGACAGATTTTGCTGTGTTTCTTTTCATTTGGAATCTAGATTTATGCCCCTATAAATGTTAGAGACCCATCTTATAGTGAATATGAAAAGGAATACATGATGATTATTTTATACCATCCTTAGACGGTGAACACACTCTAAGCCATTAACATCTACCTCATTTAGCCTTGAAACACCCTCAGGTGGTAAAGAAAATCCACAATGCACACTCCCCTTTAATTAATATGAATTAGACCACCTCCCTTATTGTTGTCCTATCACCGAGTCATCTCACAACCCCCCTAAGAGCTCCTTAGAGATACATATTTGAGGCACTGTCATGACTACCTTCAAATCTCTATCAGCCAGCCTCAGCAACTCCAACAAACGGTTATTTATATACTGGAACGATTTTGTTACCTCCTAAGCCTGCCACATGCTAGTAGTGTATATAAACAATACACAAATGTAGAATAAAATGAGATCAACAAGTAATTATTAACCACCTACCATTTACTTAGAACTATGCCGGATCATAGAGGCAGTTTAACATGCTTTAGCTGTTCTTTCACATACTTAACATCGTTACTTATAATTTTGGAATGCATAATACATTCAGCTCCATAGGTTTACTTCAAAGAATTCGTAAGTTATTCAAGTGAGGTACTATAATAAAACACATTTAAAATATTCACAGGATGATTATTTGGGGTGGAGAATGTAGCTTTGGAAATAAGAGCCTAAAGCGGGGGCGGGGAGAGGGCGAATTGGATGAAGGCAGTCGAAAGGTACAAACTTCCGGTTATAAGAATAAGTAAGTACTAGGGATGTAGTGTACAGCATGATAAATATAATTAACACTGATGTATGTTACATATGAAAGTTGTTAAGAGGATAAATCCTAAGAGTTCTAATCACCAGGAAAATAATATTTTTTCTGTTTATTTAATTTTGTATCTATATGAAATGATGGGCATTCACTAAACTTATAGTTTAGTGGTAATCATTTTATGATGTATGTAAGTCAAATCATGATGTTGTGCACCTTAAACTTACACAGTTCTGTATGTCGATTATATCTCAATAAAACTGGAAGAAGAAAAAGAGCATAAATGTTACCCAACAACAAAGGAACCAGTAGTTCAACCCAGGCACTCCACAGTCTTCATACTCCCCTTATATCCCTTCTCTTTACCACTCTACTGGGGTGACTTTCAGGGAGAATCTGGATCTCCCGATACTCTATCCAATGTTCTTTCCACTAAACTGCTGTCTTGCTTAATCCAGACTCAAGCCAGTGGTGATTTGGGGGGATGAAAATATCCTTTGGAAATTTCTAACTCTCAAAACCCCAGATTAAAGGAGAATCCCACCAATAATTTTGTAAGTCTTTTCTCCTGTAGCCATGCTGGATCTGCTTCTAGTTTCATTCAGCCTTTAAGTGGCGTAAAATTCACATTTCATAGTAAATCAGTTTTTAGTTGAAACCATTTAAAAAACAGTCTTCTTTGGTTCTGCCTCTCTGCTAGGTCAGGTACTAGGAGAAACTCTCCAGGCATGTCCAAATAGTATCATTGATATAAAATATGCTCTATCTCCTTACAGTATCAGATTTAAGACTCAGCAGAACTATAAATAAGGGTAACATTATAAGATAAGACAACTGATGAAACACGAGAGGATTTTTTTAAAAACTCTCTTTATATACAGATTACCCAATTCTAAGTTTACTTTTAAAAGACTACTTTAAAAGTGTTATGCTCATGGTTGCTGTACTTTGTGGATACATTCATTTCACAGAGTGGCTGTGGGTACGTTGCCAGTACGTAAAATGTTCTGAAGGACAGTGATTGTTCTCTGCAGAATGATTTGAGTTTCAGAATTTCTGGAGGCATTTTTTTTTTTCAGTTGAAGAGTCAATAGAACAGACACAGGATTATTGAGTCTCATAAAGAATGCCTACAGTGTGAGACCCAACCAAAAGCTATCCTCTGTAAGGAGAGGCTGTTTTCTCTTCTGGATTGAAGTATGAGAATTGAAAGAAATATGTTAACTGTTTCTCTCCCCATCATCTTCCCTGACCTAATAAGGCTTTCCATTACTAACGTTCGATCCCTCTCTCACACATACACACTCAACACCCACACTCTGAGAAGCAGGGTTAGAGGAAAGAGTTAGGTAAGCTGGATAGCAAGGAAAAATGTAGAGCATATCTGGTCTACTAGAAAGACATACATTAAATTTAAATTTTACAAATAATAGTAATAGACTACTTTGGTTTTGCATTTTGAACTTTTCAAACCACTGTCATATCTATTACTTCATCTCATTCCCCACTAAGCTTTATATAAGCTAGGCAGAGCAACACAAGGTAATGGGGGAAAAATACATACATGAGTCAAATAAATGGGCTCTAGAGTTGGCTTTCCTGTGTCCTATCATGTGACTTAACTTGTTTAATCTTTTTTTTAATCTATGTGATTGGGATATTGATATACTATCAATATAAAAAGAATAAGTAAGATTCTGCATAGCAAAGTAGGCATGTAGAGATCTTTATGAAGACTTGGGTAGGTTGTATAACTTGACAAAATCCCCCATGAAACTAGAGCTGGAACTCAGATAAGCTGATGGCTTTATCCAGGCCTCTCCCCCCAGGAGTACCCTTCTACTTCAGTCCCACGTCAAGCCATAATCCAGACATTCATATTTTGATTGTCCAAAACTGTATATTGACCTTTCTTATCAAATGGAGAAATTTTCTGTAGTTTATTTTCTACTAAAGTGATTCATCATTTGATGTTTTATATGACTTCCCATTCAAAATGCATTCATTGACTATTGACTAGTGCTTACCAGATACTAGCATGGATATTACAGGAGATAGAAAGTTGTGCAAGACTCAGTCTCAGCCCTCAAGATGTTTACAATTCAATGGAGAATTTATCAAAATGCTGTAAATATATGTGTGTGTGTGTGTGTATACACCACACACATAGAGTGCCCATATCTCACACTAGACAATGAATAAAATATTGTAGCTAACATTTATTTAGTACTTACTCTGGGCCATGTACTATGCTTTACTTGACTTATTTCACACTTTAAATAGCACTGTAAGGTCAGTGCTACAGTTATTTCCGTTTTATAGATGAGGAAGCTGGGGCTCAGAGAGGTAGTACCTAGGTATTCTGCCCCACCCCTCACACACACATACAGCCATGATTTTCCAAAGTATCAATACTTCCAGGCTAATGATTTATGTTGAATAGTAACTTTTCATAAAGTTCCTGAGAAAACTCAGTGAATTAATGGCATTTATAGAATGCAAGTGTATCATTCAAGAATACAAACAAGGCATATAAGAATTTAAGAAATACAAAGGACAGTATTGCTTAGTTGCCTCCCAAATGCCAGTTGTGTCTATGCTCAAAGAGACTAGTTTTATCGAAGTGTGGTCTTCCCTCCTAGCTGAAATATTTCTCATTGCCCAGTTTCTCCCCTTATTTCCATTTCTAAGACTTAGAGGTATTCATGACAGGGAAGGAGGGAAAGATTGGAAGTCATATCAGCCTATCAGATACGAGCTGCCCGTTTCATGTTTTATTTGATGGGGTTCCATCTTAGTCTACAAAATAGTTTTACATTTATTTAGGGCATACATTTTTACAGCTATTTTTAAGAGCTTCTGATAAATGTTTATGAGGTCATCACTTAAATAGGATGGATGGGCACATCATCGAAATGTTATTAGCAACAGTTAAATATTTATTTGATTTTATAATGAAATGTAGGATTTCCATAGCTATAATCTAAGAAGGATTCATAGTAGAATAAAAAAGATATACCACACTAGAATAGCTAAGGGAGGAGATAGGTATGACATAGGTGGAGACAAAAAGTTTTCCTTGATTTTCCTAGACATGGATATATAACAAATGTAATAAATTTAAAAGTAAAAGTAAATATTTAACCTTGGAAGATGATCAAGATCTAAATAACAAGCATAAATTGATATTTATAATAGGCATAAATAGTTTTAAATTTGCCTGATGATGTGGAAAATAAACATTAACCTGGGAGATTAACCATTTTCTTCATTACAATTTTGATCTTTTGAGTAAGCAATAAAGACAGACAATTTACTTTCTACTAAAATATCCTTAACCTGTTGTTTAAAAGACAAAGAATGTATTCAGAGGACCAAAAATATTAACACTAATGTAATCATTTAATATTTATCCAATTTATTCTCTTCCTGATCAACTGCACCAATGACCATACTTCAATGTACATTTAACGTGACCTGTGCACAAAGAAAGAAAATCACACGACACAATATTGCTTTTGTCCATTTTCTTTATAACAGCTATATAGATTCTGGAATCACTAAAAGTTTGTATTATGAAGAGTTTTTTTAAAAATCATAAGCAGTAGAGCTCTAAAAATTCATTTTATTACCAGTGGGCAAATAATCATTACAATCTATGTAAAATATATAAAACATTAAAGCCTCTGAAAAAAAGACTTCAATTATTAGAAATAAATTGAAGTTAAAGTCAGTGCAGATAACCTTAAAAACGGAACTGACAGAGGAAGTGGAATTGGTCCTGTCTCTGTGGTTATTGCCTCACTTGGGAAAATTTATCATCTATCTGCCCCTTTTAACAACATAACATCTGATTTTATTGATTAGGTTTTAGATGTACAATCAGCCCGTGTAAACTGACACAGAAAGGAAATAAAGTCAGTGCTGTGTCCTAGGTCTTCCGTTGTTTGGAAATAAATTCCTTTTTTGTTGGCCTTTGATAGTCTTCTTATGTGTCTTGATTTACCAAGTTGATAGAGTTCATTTCTTTTTCTCTTTTCTTATTTCCCACTTGTTTAGTCAGAAGACACAACATCTCTGAGTTACACAGCAACAGGCCTCAAACCAAACACAATGTATGAGTTCTCGGTCATGGTAACAAAAAACAGAAGGTCCAGCACATGGAGCATGACTGCACATGCCACCACATATGAAGCAGGTATGTGAAGAAAGGCTGGCTTTGAAATTTCTACTCTTGATATTTGGTAGTGTTGTTTTCCAGGTACCAAGGAAGTTGGAACCCGTGTCCACCATGATGTCTAAATTATACCTTATTTTATATAAAATCAGTCATAGCATTTTTATATCTAATATTATCCTCCCCACTCTAGATAAGAAGAAAATGAGTCCCCAGTGTATTAAGTGATCTGGTTTTAATCTGTACGTTAATTTAGGAGACCTGAATATAAATCTTTTCAATACATTTAAGCAAAGGCATTTTACTCTGTCCAAAGCATGTGTGTCTTTGATCAACAGACATAGTAGGTGTTTACTTTTTTGGAAAGAAATTAGATACAAAATGAAATATTGCATTACAACTGTAGTCTCATGGATGCTTACCCTAAATAACTTCAGCTGACTGTGGGAAGAAGTTTCTGGGGGGTCATGTTCACTGTTTGGAAATAAGACAACACAATGGAAAACTTTCATGCATTTTGCAGTTGTTCAAGTTGAGAGTAAATGCAATTCACTGTAAATTTTACCAGTCACGTTTACTATGGGTCATAAATGTTGAGTTTATAACCTTAGCAGACATGCAGTGCACTTTGGCATTTATAGTTCACAGAAATACAACATCTGAAGAAAAAAGGGTTTAACGTACTTTTTGATTGCTTTCATGGCGTTACATCATATGTGGGGATAAACTGTACCACACATTTCCAAATTTAAAAAAATATGCCAGTAAAACTTTTATCTGGGTAAGTTGAATTTCTTTTTCCATTAGAATTTGCCCAATGGCATGGCAGTTCTAATTTTTATTTCAGGCTACTACCTTAACTCTAAGTTCATTGTGAATATTTTTTACAATTTGAGGGTACTTCTTTCTATAAGAAGTTTTTTTTCTAGTTCTTTAATTTCAATACCTTCTTCTTCTATTTTACATGTTTATATATATTAAATCATTCTCCTAGAATTCTGCCCTGGATGTCAATGTTCTTAGCTTCTTAGGAAGAATAAGAAGCTGAATGAGTTATGAACTATGGGGAGAATAAAGGCTCTGCTCTTTCTTTTTAACTTAAAAGGAGATGAAAAGAGTTAAATGAAAACCAGTAAGGCATTTGGTCTTCCCTGAGTGAAATAGAAGGAGTAGTAATTTCCTCATTCATTTTTCCCTGTCATAAACATAAATGCACACCAACATCTGACTTGATAAATGCACCCTATTGATTTCTCCTCAACTGCCTAGCCTTGTACGGATGTCAGGGGTGAGACCCATTGCTGACAAAAAGATATTAACTTTTAGAAATGTGGCTAGGAGGAAGGGTGACTGTCAAAACAGATAATGACCTGGACAGAGGTGTAAATAGCATGTGGATAAGATCCCTAGGTGACGATGAGAAGCAAGAAGTAATTCACAAGTGTCTGCAGGTTTTATAACTGGGAGAAGGAAATGAAGTGAAATAACTCTAGCGTTTGCTTCTAATTCCATAATAACACAAAGACTATATGGGGCTGTGTTGTTATGCACTTGTGCTGAAATTACTAATAATAAAGGTAATGGCAGCTGACAGATTCTTGAAATGAAACACTTCATTCTGTCCAGGTGATGAATCCCTAATTTTACTCTAGTTAATTTAAATAAAATAAAAATAATTGGAAGGACAGCTGAAATAATGACGTCTTGGAGAGGGGACAAGAAGCAGCAGTATTCCCAGGCTTTAGAGATGAGGAACTATAGGACTCTCCCTTCAAGGTGTTACACTCACAGTGGTTTGACTCCAATGTGTTTTCCTTTCTTGTATCAACATTCAGTTTCCCAGAAGAGAGAATCACACAGCTAAAGAGAGTGAGATGGAGGCCGTGAAATTTCTATTTGATGTTGCTACCCAGCTCATGTGACACAGAGGAGAACTTGTTCCCAAAGGAAAAATCCAAGTGTTCTCTCTAAATGAAGGCGGGAATGGGGTGTTGAGCAGTCTAAAAACAAATGCCCAATACGATTTCCAGGGCTGGAAATCTTCTAAATCTTGAATGTTACCATCCACTCATACACTTAACAAAGAAATTTAAGCATGGGAAAAGTCCTTTGAGAAACAGACAAACCAGAGGGCAGTGCATGTCCAGTTGTCTGAGATATTGATTATGGGTTTCCAATAAGGTTCATTTTAATTGTCAGGTCCTGAGATAGATACTTGGTATAAAAGGTAAAGAGAATACAGCCTTTATCTTGAAGAGAATTATAATCTAATACAGAAGAAAAATATTTTGAAAATACAACCTTGAAGTAACATGAAAAATACAATCATAGAATTTTGGCCAAGTTGGAGTCAGAGCACACAGATCCAAGTATAAATTCTGTCTGGAGAAGTCAGGGAAGATTTCACAAATGAAATAATGATGGAGCTGTGGCCTGGGTGGATTGCCAGGTATCCATTCCAGGGCCTTCCAAAGGAAGGAAGCAGCATGCTCAAAAATACACAAGCAAGTATCAGAAAGATGTCTTAAAGAGACGCTTACTTCCCTGGTGGCGCAGTGGTTGAGAGTCCGCCTGCCGATGCAGGGGGACACGGGCTCGTGCCCCGGTCCGGGAGGATCCCACATGCCGCGGAGTGGCTGGGCCCGTGAGCCATGGCCGCTGAGCCTGCACATCCGGAGGCTATGCTCCGCAACGGAAGAGGCCACAACAGTGAGAGGCCTGCATACTGCCAAAAAAAAAAAAAGAGACGCTTACGAACGGATCAGAGCGACGGGAGCATAGTTTTCATGGACAGCTTGGGGACACGAGAGTGTATAAGAAAATAAAGTATAAATCCTGCAGGGCCTGGTATTTATTGTTACTAATATCATTTAATTCAATGAAGACAGGTAAGAAGTTATAAAAGATTATTACAGGAGAACCCACGAGATTGAAGCAGAGCAGACCGAAGACCTCCTTCTGCTTGACTTAGGGATCCCTGAACCTGTTAGGGCCACTATAAATATCCAACATTTTTAAAAAAATAAATAAATAAATAAATATGAGGGAATAGTATACATTTCATATGATAATCCTAAACAACTAAGACATTGATTCCAATACCAGAATCTCTATTTACCAACAGTCACATGGCTTGAGGAAAAAGAAAAATTTGCTCAGCACCTGAAATAGATTAGTCATTAGGTTGCTTTCGGGTTTTTTTGTTTTGTTTTGTTTTTTTGTTTTCGAAAAGTAACCAGCTCTTCAATGTCTTATTTTGCTAAAGCTGGAGTCATTATATATCTTCTGAATATCAACATAGAGTCAGTGAAGCAATCTAATCATCATCATTTGTTTGCAAAACAAGCATCAATTTTAATTTTAACACAGTTAAGAAAAAACAGACTATTCTGACTAGTTAGAAAGACAGATCTTTAATTACTTCCAAAATTGGAAAATTTCTTATTATGTTTGGTATAATATTCTAATTTGTGGCTATGTATTACCTTCCTATCTGTGGCTTAGAAAATATCTTGAATGAGCTCTTTATAAAACTAACCCTTCTTTAAAGTAGCAGCCTCTCTGGTATTTTGCTATTACAAGTCTTTTTTGCATAATGTCCTTTCTTTCTTTTCATTAAAATATATATTAAAGTGTGTTTAATATACAGCCTCTTTACTCAAGGATCTACTACACTAGACCTTTTCTTCTCCTCATCCTTCTCTTCCTTCTGCTTTTCCTTCTTCCTTCTCCTCCTCCCTCTTTAAAAAAAAAAGTTAAGTATATTAAGTACTTTGTCAGGATATTACAATTTGGTGCAACTTTGGTTAACCTGGTATCCTAGTGGCTTGGAGAATCTGGGCATTGAAAATCAAATGGTATGATAGATGGGAATGTTTGATGTCCCTCTATTTGGAATTCTCTTAGGAAGAGAAGCTGGAAATAGAGTGTTGATAATACTCGGATTCTGCACTGTTACAGTCAACAGAAGAGCCGAAGCAAATTATAAGAGTGAAGAGGAATTCAGAATTAGGACCAAGTTTTACCTATTTGTAATATACAAATACTCCTGTGCAGAGATCAGGAAATCCCTCCAGAACCCAAGCTTGGAACTTAAAGACATTCTGACATTGCCTATGTCAAATTGGGGGTAATTGAAAAAGACTATGGATAGTAGACTTGGGCATTGTGAGCTGCCTAGAAGGAAAACTGACTGCATTTCAAAGCATATTTCATTTCAAAGAGTGAGAAAGCAGGTCAAAGGAAGCCTGAAAGATACTGGACAAGCTTGGCCAGTTTGCTGCCGCCTTTGAAGTATATTTAAATTTTTGTTGAGCACAGTTTAGGGGAAGAAAAATCCTTTTATCCTTCCAGGTTCTTGGTTGAGGCGCCCTGTAATAAGAAACAGGTTAACAGGAGAAAAACAAACAGAAGATTGACAATAAGTATACCTCTTGTATATATGAGAGATACCCAGGAAAACAGTAATTCCCTAAAATGGCCACCACTTTCAATACCATCTCCAGCTAAAGACAAAAGGTGTTGGAGGGTGGGAAGCCAGTAATGGGAAGTTTTCTGGCAAATCACAGTAAACAAGGGCATGATTGTTACGTACATTTAAGTCTCTGCCTCCTTATCATCCTCCTCTTCCTGGCACAAAGAGGGAGATACCCTTATAAACGTATAAATTTTCCTTTTACGAAAGAGTAACTTCTACTCGGTTTTCAGAACTTTTCCTCTCTCTGTTGCTTCTTAAAAATAATCAGCTTAATTCTTATGCCAAAGAGGCATATTTGGGGGTGACAAATTCTGTTTCCCTCAAACAACATGTGGGAAAAGTAGCTCTAAGCAAGACAGCATTTCTTGCCATCTTTACTTCCTACCAGGTTGATACTAAGACCGTCATAGATTCTATTTCCTCTGTTTTCAAATACTTCTTTGCCTTCTTGTTGGGAGATACCTAGTGTGTTACCTAAGCAAGATATTGTGACCTGCATATAAATTCTTTATTTTTTATTTTTTTGTCTTTTAAGGAAAAATAAAATTAGGTAAATTTTCATTTATATATAAATCCTACAGTTGTAACAGAATTTTTTCTCTTGGAGACATGTAGCCATCAATCTCACTAAGTTATGTGTCCATTTTTTTTTGTTCTTATAATGGTTCTTACATTTTTAGTGTATCGCTCACTTGAAAATACCAGTTATGCTTTTCTCTACATTCACACATATTCTGTTCTCCTCTCTATATTCACACCTTTGAAAGTCAGTTAACTTCCATGGAAAAACATTAATTTCTGTATCTCTGTTTGCTTGTTTAATTCAAATACCTAAAATAAACTGTGCGTGGTAAAATAAGCATGATATACTGTGTGATAGATTCTGAGTGTCAACATGATGACTAGAAGTCCCATAAATGTCTGTTTTCTTTCACATCCAATGACAAGGCCATGTTTCTGTTTCATCTCACAGCCCCGACCTCTGCTCCCAAGGATTTGACAGTCATTACTCGAGAAGGGAAGCCTCGCACTGTCATTGTGAGCTGGCAGCCTCCCTTGGAAGCCAATGGAAAAATTACTGGTAGGCACCTCAGCTTTATTTCCTGTGCTGCTCTGCTTGTCCTGTGATTGCTTACCTCCTGTGCACTGCTCATGACTTTTGTGTATTAGTTTTCTGTCCCAGTATCTCAGTTGACTCCTGACCCTTTCTGATTGTCTCTTCTTGCCCCCTCTGACCTTGGAATTCTTCTAATGGAGCCTACAAATGCACACACAAACACATTTCATTTGTGTTGCTTCCTGAAAGATGTGCATTCCATTAGTATAAACCTTTTGCTTTAGATTCTGTGCAGCATTAGGATAACCTTGTAGTGGAATGCCTCTGAGCCTAAACGACTAAAAAGAAGCCAGTTGTTTGGCAGTTATAAAATACAAAAGACACTTAATGACTGTGTATTTTTATAGGCAACATAGGAAGGAGGTTTGTCTGAGGATTCTTAGTTTCTCACTTAGCTTTTAGCTTCTTACTTAAATCATAAGGCTCGGAAAACACTTGATATTGACTGACGGAAATTGAACTTAATGAATATTTCACAGTGAAAGATTTTATTTTGCCAAATATTTCTGATAACATCGATGCCTAATTAAAGCATCCATTAGAAGCCTGTAATGTTAATTTAGTATGAAAAATATAATGGAGTTCTATTAGAGATTTTGCATTTAAATGGTCACTTTAGGCTTTTAATACGTGTCTCCATAGCATATAATTATTATGAAGAATATTGTATAACTAAAAATGTGCACATTGTAGTCCAATTAACTTGAACCATTGGGTTAGGCGCATGTAAGAGTCACTCCTGTTTCTTCTTTTTCTCGCATACCAGCAGTGGATAGCATTATTATAAATTAACAAAGCAATTCAGTCATTCTGTGATACAGAGATAAGCTTGGAAATAACAGTTCAGATGGCACACTTACTTTATGTGAGTTACTTTTTGAATTTTACAAAATGAAAAGATAATGTGAAAATTCCAAATGTGGTTTAAATTTAAGTTGAAGACTAGTTTTCTCTAATAAATTGCTCTTACTGCAATAACAAACAGAATTTCCATTTGAGCTGGCATATATGGAAAAAGAATAGAGACATAAAATCTCCCCCAAATCTTATATACTCAGTTGTCACTCTGCCACGCTTTTTGAAACTGAGGGTGGCTCATTCTAATCTTTTCTTCCCCTTACTGTTATGATCTATTTTCATTGGTTCTGTTTCAGTACTTTTGTAGATTTTGATTTGTTTACATGATGACTTTTATTATGTTATAAACAGATATTTATAAACATATGGTAAATCAATAGATAATAAGTTTAAGAAGAAAAAAAACAAAATAGAAATTGTCTAAATAAAAACAAGTTCTGATAGAAAAAAATATATATTGGGGTAAAGGATAAATAAGTCATATTAAAAAAAAAAAGAAAAAAAAAGAAGTCATATACTACCCAATTTTCCAATTTATTTAAATAAATGTCATCACACAGTCTATGTGAACAATACAATGTTTTTGTTTTTTTTTAAGTTTTTACTTTATTTTTTTATACAGCATGTCCTTATAAGTCATCAGTTTTATACACAGCAGTGTATACATGTCAATCCCAATAGCCCAATTCATCACACCCCCACCCCACCCCCCACGATTTCCCCCCCTTGGTGTCCATACATTTGTTCTCTACATCTGTGTCTCAATTTCGGCCCTGCAAACCAGATCATTGGTACTATTTTCCAGTTTCCACATATATGCGTTAGTATACAATATTTGTTTTTCTCTTTCTGACTTACTTCACTCTGTATGACAGTCTCTAGATGCATCCACGTCTCAACAAATGACCCAATTTCATTCCTTTTTATGGCTGAGTAATATTCCATTGTATATATGTACCACACTTATTTATCCATTCATCTGTCGATGGGAATTTAGGTTGCTTCCATGACCTGGCTATTGTAAATAGTGCTACAATGAATATTGGGGTGCATGTGTCTTTTTGAATTATGGTTTTCTCTGGGTATATGCCCAGTAGTGGGATTGCTGCATCATATGGTAATTCTATTTCTAGATTTTTAAGGAACCTCCATACTGTTCTCCATAGTGGGTGTATCAATTTACATTCCCACCAACAGTGCAAGAGGGTTCCCTTTTCTCCACACCCTCTCCAGCATTTGTTATTTGTAGGTTTTCTGATGATGCCGTTTCTAACTGGTATGAGGTGATACCTCATTGTAGTTTTGATTTGCATTTCTCTAATAATTAGTGATGTTGAGCAGCTTTTCATGTGCTTCTTGGCCATCTATCTGTATGTCTTCTTTGGAGAAATGTCTGTTTAGGTCTTCTGCCCATTTTTGGATTAGGTTGTTTGTTTTTTTGATATTGAGCTACGTGAGCTGCTTGTAAATTTTGGAGATTAATCCTTTTTCAGTTGCTTCATTTGCAAATATTTTCTCCCATTCTGACGGTTGTCTTTTTGTCTTGTTTATGGTTTCCTTTGCTGTGCAAAAGCTTTGAAGTTTCATTAGGTCCCACTTGTTTATTTTTGTTTTTATTTCCATTACTCTAGGAGGTAGATCAAAAAAGATCTTGCTGTGATTTATGTCAAAGAGTGTTGTTCCTATGTTTTCCTCTAAGAGTTTTATAGTGTCCAGCCTTACATTTAGGTCTCTAATCCATTTTTAGTTTATTTTTGTGTACGGTATTAGGTAGTGTTCTATTTTCATTCTTTTACTTGTAGCTGTCCAGTTTTCCCAGCACCACTTATTGAAGAGACTGTCTTTTCTCCATTGTATATCCTTGCCTCCTTTATCATAGATTAGTTGACCATAGGTGCATGGCTTTATCTCTGGGCTTTCTATCTTGTTCCATTGATCTGTGTTTCTGTTTTTCTGTCAGTACCATACTGTCTTGATTACTGTAGCTTTGTAGTATAGTCTAAAGTCAGGGAGTCTGATTACTCCAGCTCCGTTTTTTTCCCCTCAAGACTGCTTTGGCTATTCGGGGTCTTTTGTGTCTCCATACAAATTTTAAGAGTTTTTCTTCTAGTTCCATAAAAAATGCCATTGGTAATTTGATAGGGATTGCATTGAATCTATAGATTGCTTTGGGTAGTATAGTCATTTTCACAATATTGATTCTTCCAATCCAAGAACATGGTAAATCTCTCCATCTGTTGATACCATCTTTAATTTCTTTCATCAGTGTCTTATAGTTTTCTTCATACAGGTCTTTTGTCTCCCTAGGTAGGTTTATTCCTAGGTATTTTATTCTTTTTGTTGTAGTGGTAAATGGGAGAGTTTCCTTAATTTCTCTTTCAGAGTTTTCATCATTAGTGTATAGAAATGCAAGAGATTTCTGTGCATTAATTTTGTATCCTACAGCTTTACCAAATTCATTAATTAGCTCTAGTAGTTTTCTGTTGGCATCTTTAGGATTCTCTATATATAGTATCGTGTCATCTGCAAACAGTGACAGTTTTACTTCTTCTTTTCCAATTTGTATTCCTTTTATTTCTTTTTCTTCTCTGACTGCCATCGCTAGGACTTCCAAAACTATGTTGAATAAGAGTGGTGAGGGTGGACATCCTTGTCTTGTTCCTGATCTTAGAGGAAATGCTTTCAGTTTTTCACCATTGACAATGATGTTTGCTGTGGGTTTGTCATATTTGGCCGTTATTATGTTGAGGTAGGTTCCCTCTATGCCCACTACCTGGAGAGTTTTTATCATAAATTGGTGTTGAATTTTGTCAAAAGCTTTCTCTGCATCTATTGAGATGACTATATGGTTTTCTCCTTCAATTTGTTAATACGGTGTATCACATTGTTTGATTTGCATATATTGAAGAATCTGTGCATCCCTGGGTAAATCCCACTTGATCATGTTGTATGATCCTCTTAATGAGTTGTTAGATTCTGTTTGCCAGTATTTTGTTGAGGATTTTTGCTTCTATATCCATCAATGATGTTGGTCTGTAATTTTCCTTTTTTGTAGTATCTTTGTCTGGTTTTGGTATCAGGGTGATGGTGGCCTCATATATTGAGTTGGGGAGTGTTCCTTCCTATGCAATTTTTTGCAAGAGTTTGAGAAGAATGGTGTTAGCTCTTCTCTAAATGTTTGATAGAATTCACCTGTGAAGCCATTCGGTCCTGGACTTTTGTTTGTTGGAAGATTTTTAATCCCAGTTTCAATTTCATTCCTTGTGATTGGTCTGTTCATATTTTCCATTTCTTCCTGGTTCAGTCTTAGAAGGTTGTACCTTTCTAAGAATTTGTCCATTTCTTCCGGGTTGTCCATTTTATTGACATAGAGTTGCTTGTAGTAGTCTCTTAGGATGCTTTGTATTTCTGCGGTGTCTGTTGTAACTTCTCCTTTTTCATTTCTAATTTTATTCTTTTGAGTCCTCTCCCTCTTTTTCTTGATGAGTCCGCCTAATGTTTTATCAATTTTGTTTGTCCTCTCGAAGAGCCAACTTTTAGTTTTATTGACCTTTGCTATTGTTTTCTTTGTTTCTATTCATTTATTTCTGCTCTGATCTTTATGATTTCTTTTCTTCTGCTAACTTTGGGTTTTGTTCATTCCTCTTTCTCTAGTTCCTTTAGGTGTAAGGTTAGATTGTTTATTTCAGATTTTTCTTGTTTCTTGAGGTAGGTTTATATAGCTATAAACTTCCCTCTTAGAACTGCTTTTGCTGCCTCCCATAGGTTTTGGACCATCGTGTTTTCATAGTCATTTGTCTCTTGGTATTTTTTGATTTCCTCTCTGATTTCTTCAGTGATCTCTTGGTTATTTAGGAACGTATTGTTTAGCCTCCATGTGTTTGTGTTTTTTACGTTTTTTTCCCTGTAATTCATTTCTAATCTCATAGCGTTGTGGTCAGAAAAGATGCTTGATATGATTTCAATTTTCTTAAATTTACTGAGGCTTGATTTGTGACCCAAGATGTGATCTATCCTGGAGAATGTTCCATGCACACTTGAGAAGAAAGTGTAATCTGCTGTTTTTGGATGGAATGTCCTGTAAATATCAATTAAATCTATCTGGTCTATTGTGTCATTTAAAGCTTCGGTTTCCTTATTTATTTTCATTTTGGATGATCTTTCCACTGGTGTAAGTGAGGTGTTAACATCCCCCACTATTATTGTGTTATTGTCGATTTTGTCTTTTATAGCTGTTAGCAGTTGCCTTATGTATTGAGGTACTCCTATGTTGGGTGCATATATATTTATAAGTGTTATATCTTCTTCTTGGATTGATCCCTTGATCATCATGTAGTGTCCTTCCTTGTCTCTTGTAACATTCTTTATTTTAAAGTCTATTTTATCTGATATGAGTATTGCTACTCCAGTTTTCTTTTGATTTCCATTTGCATGGAATATCTTTTTCCATCCACTCACTTTCGGTCTTTATGTGTCCCTAGGTCTGAAGTGGGTCTCTTGTAGACAGTATATATATGGGTCTTGTTTTTGTATCCATTCAGCAAGCCTGTTTCTTCTGGTCGGAACATTTAATCCATTCACGTTTAAGGTAATTATCGATATGTATGTTCCTATGACCATTTTCTTAATTGTTTTGGGTTTGTTTTTGTAGGTTCTTTTCTTCTCTTGTGTTTCCCACTTAGAGAAGTTCCTTTAGCATTTGTTGTAGAGCTGGTTTGGTGATGCTGAATTCTCTTAGCTTTTGCTTGTCTGTAAATCTTTTGATTTCTCCATTGAATCTGAATGAGATCCTTGCTGGGTAGAGTAATCTTGGTTGTAGGTTCTTCCCTTTCATCACTTTAAGTATATCATGCCACTCCCTTCTGGCTTGTAGAATTTCTGTTGAGAAATCAGCTGTTAACCTTATGGGAGTTCCCTTGTATATTATTTGTCATTTTTCCCTTGCTGCTTTCAGTAATTTTTCTTTGTCTTTAATTTTTGCCAGTTTGATTACTATGTGTCTCGGCGTGTTTCTCCTTGGGTTTATCCTGTATGGGACTCGCTGCACTTCCTGGACTTGGATGGCTATTTCCTTTCCCATGTTAGGGAAGTTTTTGACTATAATGTCTTCAAATGTTTTCTCTGGTCCTTTCTCTCTCTCTTCTCCTTCCGGGACCCCTATAATATGAATACTGTTGTGTTTAATGTTGTCCCAGATGTCTCTTAGGCTGTCTTCATTTCTTTTCATTCTTTTTTCTTTATTCTGTTCCGCAGCAGTGAATTCCACCATTCTGTCTTCCAGGTCACTTATCCGTTCTTCTGCCTCAGTTATTCTGCTATTGATTCCTTCTAGTGTAGTTTTCATTTCAGTTATTGTATTGTTCATCTCTGTTTGTTTGTTATTTAATTCTTCTAGGCCTTTGTTAAGCATTTCTTGCATCTTCTCGATCTTTGCCTCCATTCTTTTTCCAAGGTCCTGGATCATCTTCACTATCATTATTCTGAATTCTTTTTCTGGAAGGTTACCTATCTCCACTTCATTTAGTTGTTTTTCTGGGGTTTTATCTTGTTCCTTCATTTTGTACATAGCCCTCTGCCTTTTCATCTTGTCTGTCTTTCAGTGAATGTGGTTTTTGTTCCACAGGATGCAGGATTGTACTTCTTCTTGCTTCTGCTGTCTGCCCTCTGGTGGATGGGGCTATCTAAGTGGCTTGTGCAAGTTTCCTGATGAGAGGGACTGGTGGTGGGTAGAGCTGACTCTTGCTCTGGTGGGCAGAGCTCAGTAAAACTTTAATCTGCTTCACTGTTGATGGGTGGGGCTGGGTTCCCTCCCTGTTGGTTGTTTGCCCGAGGCAATCCAACACTGGAGCCTACCTGGGCTCTTCAGTGGGGCTAATGACAGACTCTGGGAGGGTTCACACTAAGGTGTACTTCCCAGAACTTCTGCTGCCAGTGTCCTTGTCCCCACGGTGAGCCGTAGCCAGCCCCCTGCTCTGTAGGAGACCCTGAAACACTGAACCAGGTCTGCCTCAGTTTCCCCTTGGGTCACTGCTCCTTCCCCTGGGTCCCGATGCGCACACTACTTTGTGTGTGCCCTCCAAGAGTGGAGTCTCTGTTTCCCCCAGTCCTGTCGAAGTCCTGCAATCAAATCCCACTAGGCTTCAAAGTCTGATGCTCTAGGAATTCCTCCTGCTGTTACCGGATCCCCAGGTTGGGAAGCGTGACGTTGGGCTCAGAACCTTCACTCCAGTGGGTGGACTTCTGTGGTATAAGTGTTCTCCAGGCTGTGAGTCACCCACCCAGCAGTTATGGGATTTGATTTTACTGTGATTGCGCCCCTCCTACCATCTCATTGTGGCTTCTCCTTTGTCTTTGGATGTAGGGTATCTTTGTTGTGAGTTCAAGTGTCTTCCTGTTGATGATTGTCCAGCAGCTAGTTGTGATTCTGGTGTTCTCGCAAGAGGGAGTGAGAGCACATCCTTCTGCTCTGCCATCTTGGTTCAGGGCCTCAGAATGTGTTTTCAACTCTGAAAAAAAAGCTTAATTTTCCTTTTCAGTTGGAAAAAGTGGAAGTCTGTCCCATATTAGGAAATGCCAATTAATCTGAGCAATAAAATTCTGTCTGCCAATGTCACAGTGCATGTATAAGAAATTGTGTCCACATATTTTATTTAGAGGTGTACGTTCCATAGTTCTCAATACTAAAAATCCATTCTTGTACAATGGCGTAGTAAAGTATGGGATGAAATACTTTTCACCTTTAAAGACTGCTTCATTTATTAAAACCAAGTTGTGATTATCAAGTTGAGATATTTTGACTCAATTCAACAGGGAGCAAACACTAAAAACCGTTGAAACAACTTTAAACAACACTTAAAACAACTTCTGTTCTATGCATATTTTGATTCTTTCATTCAAATCACTTCAAAAAGTAGGATGATAAAATATTCAAAATATCAGACCGATAGGCTGAGAGCCCAGATTTTCCACACTCAGTTTCTTGTGAAAGGACAACGGAAGATGTGAGTTGTTTTCCAGTGTGTCAGAGCACACGTGTGCCTGTGTGGAGGGATATACTCCCATCTTACTTTTGTATTTCTTTGTTTTCCTAAATCCCTGTATGTGCACAGCGGGAGAACAGGGTGGTTACGAACCCAAGCTTCTGACGGAGATATCTGAGCAAGTTATTTAACCTCCCTGAGTCTTACTTTAGAACTTCTTTTGTAGAATTGTTATAATAAAGGACTGAGAAAAGTCCCTGATACCCGGTGAGCCCTGAAATAATTTAGATTATTATTCCCAGTTGAAATTCATTCTAGGACAAGGGTTCACTATTGTACTCTGAACAGAACCAGATCATCAATTTATAAATATATATATTTATAAATGTATATATATAAATATATATGTGTGTGTATATATATATATATTTCCAGAAGATTAAACAAAAAAGAGGATGAAAGAGGAGATTCAGGTAATTCCAGTGCCTATATTCCTTGATTATAAACTGGCATCTTAGGAATTTAGACTGACATTTTCAGAAGAAAATGGTTCAAAATGAATTAAGCATTTACTACATGCTTGGCATTCTGCTAAGCATTTTTGTCTTATAAGCGATCATATATTCCTATTATTTCATTTTGAAATAAAGAGTTGAGGGCCTTCCAGTGTAAATAACTTTCCCAAAGTCAAATAACGAAGAAGTAGCAGAGCTGGGATGTAAAACTCAGGCTCCTAGTCTTAACTATTGCACTGCGTTTTTCTCTTCTTATCAGTATTCTAGTGGTCCAAATCAATGATGCTCAATTGATTTATGATTTAATTTATCTGAGGAGGGATTGAGAGTGGTACTTCATAAAAGCTCCCCAAGTGATTTTAACGTACAGTTAGATTTGTGAAACACTGATCTAAATAAATACAGCATCTAACATTATTTGAGATCAAGGACCCGTGCAGATAAAAGAGATAGAGCCTCAAAGATTGTTTCCTTATCAATACCATCTAATGACTAAGGTTGCACCCTCTTTTTCCGTGTCATTCGATACTCTAGTCCAATTCCTCTTCCTTGAAATTCTCCTCTCTCTTGACTTTTGTAAAACACCTAACCACTTTTCTTCCCACTTCCAGGCTATAACTTCTCAGTCTCCTAAGCATACTTTTCTTCCACCTGTTCCATAAGTGTTACTTCCCAGAATGCAGATCTTTTCATTCCCTTCATTACTTTCTCTGAAAAAGTATCTGCACTGTAGCCAGGACTTCAGTGAACATGATCTCATGTCTCTGGAATCTATGTCTCCCTCCAAGGAATTCTAAATACACACATCCCTCATATTGTACATTTCCACTTGTCTGTCTTAGTGTCACCTCGTTCTATTCCCCAATCCCCCTCTCTCCCATTCTTCCATTTTTTGCTCTATCACCCACCACAAATGGCCAAACAATGCACTATTATATTCTGGAATAGGTTGTTAGCCCATTGGGATTGTGAACCCAGCTGGGCACTCACACTGGAGTTATGTGTCTAAACATTCTTACTCTCATCTTTTTAGAAGCCTCCACAGTTCACCCAGCAGCAAAAGTTGGAAACTTAGTCATCTTGACTTCTTCCTGTCCATCCCCTTTCCATATTATCATAAGAGAAAATCTAAATGCTTATAGTACAAGGTTGAAAGCAGCAGGAGAACAGGGTTCAGATTTTGTTCAATGCTTTCTCCCCAGTAACAATATCTTTGACACTTAATAGATAATTAATAAACATTTGTTGAGCAGAATAATCATTAAATTGATATTAAATATATTGTTTGACTTGAAACTGTAGTGCTAGCTTCTAAACAAGGTATTTCTTAAGCTTTATTAATATAAATAAATAAAAGTCTTAGCATTTACTAGGTAGTTACTACGTAAAAGATAATGTAATAGAAATACACTCATATATTAAGTTTTTAAAATGCATTATCTCACAGCAACTTGTTTTCAGATAAGAAAATTAAGACATACTTGGATTATTCAAGTCGCTCAGGGTTGCAAAGCTGGTAAATGATAGCACTATGATTTGAGGTCAGGCCTCCCTGAATCCATAACCTATAATTTTTGACCACAAAAAAAGGAGAAAACAGGTCCTCCTTTTTTATATATCGATCTATATATATGATTATCAGAATCAGTTCTTTAAAGATGAGAAGCCCTCACTGGGCTGAGCTCCTTGCTGAGAGGGGCCACATCATGTATCTCAGTCTTCCCAGTACTTATCCACCTACCTGATCCATGGAAGGGAATCACCGATGAGTGGGAGGAAGTATGGAAAAGGACAGAAGAGAGAAGAGAGGTGGAGGTGACTACTTTCTGACACTTTGCTTCTGGAATTACAGCTACCTATTTGTATAAGTAGCATCAAAATGAAAGATGTATATGGTGCTACGTTTTTTAAGTATTTACACAAATGATATTTCAATGTAGGAATGCCCAGGTAAATTAATAATCCCAAAAGGTCTTACAACCTATGACAGAATATAATACTGATACTTTATTATTTGCCCAGGGTGGTGGGTAAGAGATAAAAATAAAGTGGAAAAAATGTAAGATGAAAGGATGGAGAATGACAGGGAATTGGACACAAAGGAGTGAACATATAGATACAGAACGATAGTGAGAAACCTATAAATGTGTCCCAATCTATGTGGTTAAATGGAAATCTATAAGGTGAGACTTCAACAATGGATTTAATAGCCTCAAAACATGCCAAACTCACATATCCAAATGAAGCTGTATGCTTTTTCTAAGGCTAGATTTTAGAGTTTTGAGTGATGTACTCTTGTTTCTATTCTCCAACTCAGTTTTCAAATTTACAACCAATGACAGGCTTTTTAAAATAAATTTCAGGAAATTGCTCAAATACAATTTGGAGTCAGAACCTGCACTTTCAACTTTACTTACCTGATGCCAGAACTGTCACTTTTAAATGCTTCAGTGAATACTCTTCACATAGAAAAAAATTACATGAAGGCAAATACTATATTCTCATTTGGTAAATGGAGAAAATCAGGAGTAGGTGTAGCTGACTTGAGATGGGAGCACAATTATCCAAACTTTCAAGTTCATCATGTACTTACAACAGCCCATGAAAACTTCAACAATTTCCTTAAATGTCATGAATTCAAAACTTATATACTTACAGGCTAGGGGATTTTATTCAATAAGTGAGTTTCAATACCTATTGTGTAAAGACTATTTTATTAGTTTTCTTTGAAGAATAAGAAGTAATATAAGATATAGCTCCTGAACTAAAGGAATATTTTTATTCTTTTGAAGAGATAAGACATGCACATAATAAAAGCTAGAACAATATTACTAGTGCCAGGGTCTTCTTTTCAGTAGATATGGTTCTTTGGGTACAAGAATGGAGACTTTTCTGGCTCAGAGAATATTAGGAGGTTGTACTGATGTTGATCTCAGGGGCTGAGTTATCAAAGAATGGGCATCTATGAGTCAGAAACAACTCCTTTATCCAATGATATTTTATAATCCCTTTTGAATTATAGTCTTCCAATTTTAATATCAGCCAGAGGGAGGAGCCATATAGCCTTTATAAATTTTGTAGACTTCTTTATCTTGATTAGTCTTTTATTTTCCCCTGAGCTCTCCACACCTTACATATTCATATCTGCAGCATCAACATCTCAACAAATATACCACAAAATATGCAGAATTCATATCATCAACTAGAGCAGTGATTCCTGACTTTACTGGAACACAGAAATCAACTGGGGTGCAGTTTACTGGGGTTACCATTAACCTGTTAGCTACTGCTGTGTAACAATATCACCACAAATTTAGCAGCTTAAAATAACACCCATTTGCTATCTCACTGTTTCTGTCAGTCAGGAATCCAAGAACAACTTAGCTGGGTAATCTGCCTTAGGGTCTCTTACAAGCTGGCAATGAAGCTGTTAGCTTCGGCTGATATCTCCTTTGAGGCTTACCTGGGAAAATATTTGCTTCTAAGTTTATGTAGTTGTTGGCAGGACTCAGTTCCTTACTGGCTGTTGATCAGAGCCCAGCCTTAGTTCCTTGCCACATGGTCTTCTCCATCTGACAACTTATTTCATCAAAGCGAACGAAGGAGAGAGTCTATAGAGTCTGCTAGCAAGACAAAAGTTATAACTTATGTAACATAATCATGGAGGTGACAGTCCATCACATTTGCCATATTCTGTTGGTTAAAAGCAAGACTTAGGTCCCATGTACACTCAGAGAGAAAAGACTACACAAAGCTGTAACTGCCAGGAGGCAGGGATAATTGAGGGGCTATCCAAGACTTGTCTGCCATGCCTATTGAATCAAAATGCCCTTTCTTGGGCTCTATGTTTTGTAACTTATACCTAGTCCCCAGGTAATTCTTATGATTAGGCAGATTTGGAAAGCAATGAAGTTGGGAAAAGGTGAAAGCCAAAGCAAAATCGACGCAAGTTTTCAGCATTGATCTGAATTTAAGACAAATGGACTTCTGGGTGTTGGAGTTTGTGACACTGCTTAATCCTACAGAATCACAAGGAAAAAATCTCCAGTTCACTGTGTATAATGCATCCTCCAAACCCAGGCATAATTCTGTAAATCACTATGGGATTAAGTGAAAATGATACAAAATTGTATAAGTACTCTTACACTTTATGGAAGTGGGTTACAAAGTGTACAGAAAGGAGAGCTCACTATAGAGGAACGTTTCATATGTTAGATGTAGCTTAAACTAGACCTGGATGGCCAGGTAGGAGTTGGATGGAGAAAGTAAGGAAAGGTGTGAGGAGTAAGAGGGAAGTAGGAATAAGGATAGTATGGAAATCAGTCCTCGTGGAATTAAGAGTTGTGCTGAGATGTAAGTAATACGCATGGTTATTTTGGAAGGCAAGTGAATCTGAGTCAAAGAACCTGTGACATGACCACTGAAATATCTATGCGTGAAGGTCCCCAGTCCGGATGGGACAAGCGGGACTCAAAAGGAAGGACTAGGGGAATCAAAGGAAGACAATTCTTTTTAAAAAGTATTATTTACAAAGAATGTATTCAATGCGTAAGAACAGACCTAGGGACATTTGCGGCCTATCTGATGCGGATACCATTGCAGAAATTTGATAGAAGTAGAGACTGACACCACATTCATGTAGCAAAGACACCTGCAATGAGTTATTTTACAGTTTATATTACACTATCGTCTGGTATAATATGTAGTGTAATATAAAGTGATGAATTAATGCTTTTAGATAAAAGCTAGCTTAAATATTAGCTAAATATAATGTTAGAATATGAATATTTTACAGGGATACCTGGATCTGTTTGGGTGCATATTAGACTATCACCACTGAATACACTACAATTATTCATCCCCTAACACAGAGGATGAATGATACTATCAAATGATGGATTTTTTAATATTTGAGATACTAACTAGATAACCTACAGTTATCCAGAAACTGTATCCAGAAAAACCTACAGTTTTTCTTTCTTTCTTTGTTTATTTTTGCCTAGGTGGGATAGACGGGGGGAAATGGTGTTGGATGTTTGGTATGGTAGCAGAGGATGTTATCCCAGCCCTTTTATCACTGAGCTTGGGTCATGCTCAACTTCATCATCTATGAAAAGACAGCAACAGTACCCCTGCCAACGTCACAGAGTTATTACAGTAACCAAATAAGATCATTTATTTTTATAACACTTGAAAAATATAGGGCATTTTATACTTTTCAATCTATTTTTATTATTTAAACACTAGCCAAAATAAACATTACTTATCTTGATTATTGGATACAGTGAAAATGATACAGACTGGTTATCTGTCTTTTATGTTTTTCATCATGCCTATATATTAGCGCAAACCAATAATCAGGATTTATAGGCAGCAGAAACCTCGCATTTTTTAAATATGGCAGATTTTTTTATTTCTAATGGCTTATTCCACTTTTAGATTTTGTACATTGAAGCAATTCATTTTCTAAGCTTTGCAATACAAAAAAACATCATTATTTGCCAAACTGAATAATGTGCTTTATAGATTGTGGATATATGATAATCCTTGAAAATTATACTTGGGACACATGGATGTTTGGAAGCAGAAGTGTAACATGTAGTCAGTACAGTAATCAACGTTGTGTTCATTTATTCATGCAGCTTACATCTTGTTTTATACCTTGGACAAGAACATTCCAATTGATGACTGGGTTATGGAAACAATCAGTGGTGATCGGCTTACACATCAAATCATGGATCTCAACCTTGACACTATGTATTACTTTCGAATTCAAGCACGGAATGTGAAAGGAGTGGGGCCCCTCTCTGATCCCATCCTTTTCAGGACTCTGAAAGGTTTGAATCGTTTCCTGTCATTTCGGGGTTTTTTCCTATGGAGTTGTTATAAAATAGTGTTGGAGTCTGTGTTAGGAATTGCCTTAAACCATCTCTGTTGGCACGTGACTACAGTGGACATTCAAAAGAAATTAAAATGCAAATTAAAACCAAAATGAGATATCACCTCAAGCCTGTTAGAATGGACATGATCCAAAAGACAAGAGACAACAAATACTGGCTTGGCTGTGGAGAAAAGGGAACCCTCGTGCACCGTTTGGGGAATGTAAGTTGGTGCAGCCACTATGGAAAACAGTATGGAGGTTCCTCAAAAAATTAAAAATAGAAATATCATATGATCTAGCAATTCCACTTCTGGGAATATATCCAAAGGAAACAAAAACACTAACCCTATAAGATATCTGCATCCCAATGTTCAGAGCAGTATTATGTGCAACAGCCAGGACATGGAAAGAGTGTAAATGTCCACAGATGGATAAAGAAGTTGTGATATATGTATATACATTCCATTATATATATATAATAAAGTTATATATAATTATATGTACATAATGGAATATTATTCAGCCATAAAAAAACAGGGAAATCCTGGGCTTCCCTGGTGGCGCAGTGGTTGGGAGTCCGCTTGCCGATGCAGGGGACACGGGTTCGTGCCCCGGTCTGGGAAGGTCCCACATGCCGCGGAGCGGCTGGGCCCGTGAGCCATGGCCGCTGACCCTGCGCGTCCCGAGCCTGTGCTCTGCAACGGGAGAGGCCACAACAGTGAGAGGCCCGCGTACCGCAAAAAAAAAAAACCAAACAAACAGGGAAATCCTACCGTTTGTGACAATATGGATGGACCTTGAAGGTGTTATGCTAAGTGAAATAAATCAGAGAGAGAAAGACAAATACTATATGATCTCACTTATATATGGGACCTAAACAAACAGATAAACACCAAACTTATAGAAAAAGATCAGATTTATGGTTACCAAAGGTAGGAGGTGATGAGAGGAGGAATTCGAGGAAGGTAATCAAAAGATACAAACGTTCAAGATAGTTGATATTTCAAGATATTTATAAAAGGGTAGATCCCAAGAGTTATGATGAAGACAATTTTTTCCTTTCTTTTTACTGTACCTATATGAGATGAAGATGTTAACTAAAGCTGTTGTGGTCATCATTTCCCAATATGTGTAAATCAAATCATCATGTTGTGTATCTTAAACTTGTACAGTGATGTACGTCAATTATCTCTTAAATAATCGGAAAAAAATTGGAAACGAAAAAGAAAGATAAAATTAATTAATTAATTAAAAATTATCTTTTTATGCTGAAAGCCAACATGTCAAAGAAAGATACATTATTACATTTTCTGCCATCAGCGCAAAGTGGACATATTTAACTTGACGTTTTTTCATTTACAACTCTTTTGGAATTTTGTACGGATTTCATGTATATGGGCTCTATTCAAAATATAATGAAACACTTTAGCCTTTTTATGTAAGGGAATAAAAATTAAAAAGCATTTTATTATGTGGATAGCATACTATTGCCAACTTTAAATATTTCCTTTCAGGAACTATTGTCCTTATATATTAAAAGAAATTTTGATATGGCAAGAAAGAAAATCTCAAACAAAATTAATTTTTTTTTTTTAAGGACACAGGGTAGCAACATGAAAAAAATATCTTGTGGTATGATTACTAGAAAAACTTTACATGCTTGCAAGTGTAAAAATTACTGCTTAATTTAAGGACAATTATATGTTTATACAGAAAAATACTAAGACCCAAGAATGGTAACTACCTCATAATGATCTGCATATAAACCCTTTCCATTTTACAGCACAGTATTATTTTTCTGGAGGATGAATGATTTCAAGAGCCTCTATTATTTAGCCATTGAAAATAATTCACATGTTCTATAGCTGATATTTAAAGATGTATATTGAACATCTGATGTGTGTTATTTTAAAGGATACTTGGCTCTTAAATATGTTACCACATTATGCCCATATATCTGGCCAAAAACTTAATAAAACATGATGGCAAACAGCCGAAAAATTAGAAACAGGTATCTGATTGACATTTTTACCCATTTGTTTGGACATACTAAAGAAGAGGCTTAGAATAACTAGATAGTCTATTTCTCAATTCTCCTAGGAAAAGTATGCTAATAAATAGTAGACTTTTGAATTCTGGTGACTGAGCTATTCAAAAGCTAGATTTGGTAACAGCTAATCCGAAAGTTTGCCAAGAATGCACACAAAAAAGCATTCAGCCTCAACCTGCATGACAGCCCTTAATGACAGAGTAGAAGCGGGCGGGGTGGGGCTGGGGGGGAGGCAGGAGAAAAGTGAGCCAATCTTCATCTATCCAGGTTTTTAGGACTTCATGTCTAAATCAGGTTTCACTCCAAATGAGCAATTGAAAGGAAACTGGTTATTCGTTTTGTGAGAGCAAAAAATGTAACTAGGTAATGTTTCACAAATGCTTCATCTTTATTTAGACAAGTTGTGAACAATTCAAGGCTTTTCTTCACAAGGTTTAAAATCAAAGAATTTAGATTAAACTTTACGATATTTTATTATTTTACCCTATTCATGTGAGAATTGGTAAACTTTTCTTGTTGAAAAATTTAAAATGAATACAAGAAAATAGCTTCCTTAACTTGTTTAAAATATACGGGTGATAATTACTTGGTAATGACATGCACTTTATTTTACTGTAAATTGTATCATTAATTAAACTTGCATGATGATCATTTTGAGTTTATGTTTAGAGGAATGTTACAGATAACACTTTTAGAACACATTTATACAGCAAAACAATTATTTTCCATTTCTTTCTATGACTAATTTAATCCAAATAATCACATTAACCAAATTCCTTATCAATTTGTTTTCAATAGGGCATTGGCCTTGATATGAGAACTCGCTAACAAAACTGTTGATTTGAAATGTCAGCTTTCTTGATGGAAACTACCAAACTCTAATAATATTTCTCTTTCCCCACAGTGGAACACCCTGACAAAATGGCTAATGACCAAGGTATGGTGGTTTAATCTGTCATTTTTCCCTCCCTGAATCCATCTTATCTGTTAGAAATGTCAGTCATTATTTTCTATTCCTCTTTTCACCTGGGCCATACACCTGATGAAGCAGACACCAGTGTGATAATTAATCTTATTAATGAAGTTCTGCCTGGCTGAGGTTTCAGTTCTGATAGGGAGGATGTAAATTTTCTTGAGAGGAAATTGTTTTGTCTCCATTCTGAAGGACCAATTAAAATGTCAAGCTTCTTTGTATGAAATAAATTTCTAGTCTCTGTCTGCACTTCTGAATAATTCACATTAAGTATAATTAAGCTCAGCATAATTTTCAAGCTGCTCTTGCACCCTTTCATGAACTCTGGATTAAAGTTCTATAGCTCGACAGAGAAAACTCATAAATCACGTGTGCTTTTCCTCACAATGAGCTTCTTTTAATACATAAAAACAAAGTTAGGTCAACTTTTCTTTAGGGCATTACTTTTGTTCATTTTGAAGCCAGAAAGCTTTCATTTCATGAATCAGGTACCAGTTTGACTTGCAGTATTTTATCCTCCTTCCATTCATTTGCTAAAAGCCGATTTGTGTCGAGAAACAGGGATGGTTTTACACAAAGGAAAATGGAGGTAAGTCAGAGTTATCCGTCAACTCTCAGGTAGATAGGAATTTATTACCATGATTTGTAGACTGAGCTATTAGGATTCCATTCTTTTACCACTAAGGTTAATTAGTAGAATGCTAAAGGAGAAAAAGAATAGTTTATGAGTTTTATTTTTTCAGGATATCATATTCTTCAAAGAAGGGAGTGTTTGGAAATGCTGGTTATAGTCAGTGTCATGAGTATTGGTTCAGAGTCCACAGCTTGTATAGTTGTCTCCTGCTTTGGGCACCTGTCAACAGAACCTCCTTGTCAGCATCATGTCTCATAAGGCCTCCTGTTGTAGATTTCAGGAAAACATGCTTTTCAACAAGAATACTTTCCAAGTATTGACAGATACTAAGCATCTGAATGTTGAGTTTCACTAACAGTAGCAGGTTGTCTACATGAGTAGTATTATCTTTAATGATTCTGTGTTCAAGTTTATTTCTGGGTCCATATACCATCCCTCTGCTTAAGAGAACATGGCTAGAGCGTCACACAGGGAGTAATAGAAATGATACAATACACAGAAATGTCCACCCAGGGTTCATGTTTCCATTAATCACCTAGCTGTTCCTGCTTGCTTATACTTAAAATATTTTCATAAGGCCAATATCTACTGAACAGTAATATTTGTAAAACTACTAATGATAAATAATTGGCAGTTAGTGTGTATTCACTTAGGTAAATTAAATATTAGTGCTAGACAAATTCAAGCTGGAATAGTTAATTAGCAGAATGTATTATTTCAGTTCAAAAATAATTAAAACAACATCACATAGTTTCCTTAACTGAAGTGAATTTGGAATTTCCACAGGCAGGTAACTCCAAATTTTTGAAATTATAGTTAGAAAAAGTATGCATAGAGAGAAAGAAAACTCACAAACATTTTTTTTAAGTAACTGAACCAGATAAAAAGTTACATTATTAGCCGTTTGGGTGACAACATGCCCAAGCTTCTCAATAAGTGAGTTTCCAGTTGTTTCTGGATTCCTTTTAACTGTTTTTGCTATTACTTTTTAAGTTAACTGTTTTGCTTAATAATATTTTCAGCTACCAAGAAATATATTTTGTACAGTCTCTCCAGTCATACACTCTCCATGGATTTTACTCAGATTTTCATATTGACAGTGAAATCAGATCAATTACTGGCAACAAAAGGAATTCCCAAGAATTATTGCCAGTGCCTGAGCGTGTTAATATATTTGGGAAATTGTTCTTTTCCTTCATCTAACATTACTTAAAAGGATTCTGTCACACATTATACTAGTTGGTCCCATATTCAATCACCGCTGGTACAGAGTTGGTCAAATTGATAGGTTCTAAATTTTACATCAAACTCAAATTACTTGTAAAATTAAGAGGGAGTGACAACATGTAATTTAGTGATTATAGGTAAGATCTTTACATTTTTACAAGAACGTGTATAAAATTTGTTGGCAGTTAAAAACTCTTTGTAAACAAAATCATTCATCTGAGTTGATGACCAAGTGCACAAAAAATAACCCAGTTTAAAGATCTCTCTAAGAATGGTGAAAATAGTAGGAAAAAGCTGCTCTTAATGTTCCCACTCTCAGCACATAGCAAATCAGTGGAATATGCATTATTGTGCTCTCTGTTAGACCAATATACCCCCTTCCCACGCAGAATGGTCCCACTGTTACATTTATGGCAAGCACTGAATTTCTGTTGAGAGAAAATTTGCTCAGAGAGAAAATTTAGCACCCTGGGTTAGAGTTAACCTTGCAAAGATGAATCCTAAATAGAAAAGCAGGAGATGGAGTTTGACTTATATGAGAGGAAGTGAGAAAAGTTTTGATTGTTTTTAAAAAGTATCTCTGTGGTCTCTTGTCACAATTACTTTTCGTTGGAATCTAATATCTGCCCTGAAGAACATAAATGTGAAAAGAAAAAGTCAATTATATTTGAATCACGTGTGATTTGGGGAAAATATTTTCTTCTGAGTAATAGTAGTACTAGTATGAAAATAATAGATGATTTATATAGGACTCCTTTTCCCCTTTACGTAAGTGTAAATTGATTATATCTAGCATTTGCTTATCTCTTGTTCCACATCTTAATTATTTTTCTAGTCTCTTGTAGGCACAAGTGGCCAATAAGTTTTAAAGTAGTCATGGGATTTTAGAGATTAACCACAGATTTACTCTTTTGGAGGTTCAGGCAAGGTAGGGAAATTGTATGGGTTATGTGAAGTGAGTGGAAAAGATAGAGAAATCCTCTGCTTTAGACACTTTTCCTTTTTTATTTTCCATATTTTGGTAAAAACCCTGTCAATTTGTCTGTGTCTGGGTGGGCGTGTGTAATGGTAGAATTAATCCTTATGGAGCTCTCACCATCAGTCGCTGTTCTAAGAACTTAACTTGTGTTAACTCATTTAATCCTCATAACAATATTGTGAAAGAGTTGCTATTATTGTCTCTGTTTTAGTGATACAGAAGCTGAAACTCAGAGAGTTTAAGTGATTTGCCTGTAGACACACAGCTAGGAAGTAGCAAGGCCATGATTCAAACCCAGACAAGCATCTTGCAAAACCTGTTTTGAACCACCAAGTGTCTCCATCACTATATGCTACGTATATACATACACAGCCACACACACACACTTTTGACATATATCTATAAAGTTTCTGTATCTAAAGTGGGTGTATATTTTCCCAATATCAAGCTTTCTTTCCCCAACTCTGTGAATATTCTAGAGAACAAAGCAAACAGCTCTCAATCCGGAGTCATGTTATAAGTGGGAAGCCACAGCACTGAATATATGATACTGACAGTTCTTTATCTCAGGAAACATGGGGATGGTGCTAACTCCACTGTCTTGGTCAGCTCGGGCTGCCAAGACAAAACACCATAGATTGGGTGCATTAAGTAACGCACTTATTTTCTCATAGTTCTGGAGGCTGGAAGTCTCAGATCAAAGTCTGGCAGGGTTGGTTTCTGGTGAGGGCTCTCTTCCTGGCTTGCAGACAGCTGCCTTCTTGCTGTGTCCTCACATGGTGGAGAGAGTATGAGCTCACTCATGTCTCTTCTTATAAGGACACTAATCCTATCGGATCAGGGTCCCACCCTTATGACCTCATTTAACCTCAGTTACTTCTATAAAGGCCCATATCTCCAAATACAGTCACACTGGGTTTTAGGAATTCAACATATGAATTTGGGGGTGGGAGAGGACATAATTCAGTTTACAGCATCCACTTTCAAGACTCAAGCTGTTCTTTCACTCTTTTACAGATTATCTTTCTAGATTTTCAAATAAGGAAGCAGAAGGTAATGTTTTACAAAAGGTCACTCAAATATAGTGGCAGGCAGAGTTGGAATTCAAACATCTTTATCTCTGACTCTAGTCTTTCCTTTGTAGACTGTTTCTATACTTACAAAATAATTGGCTTTTTGTTTTTCAACAATCAGCTTAAACCTTTTAGAGTTTCTCACAGAAGCATTTATAAAAGCTTCTTGTTTTGGGGTTGCAGTGGAGGTTAGCAGTAACTATAAACTATGACCAATTCTCGAAAGTGATGATTAGATCAAAATTTTAATCTTAAAGGATTGTCTTTGCATCCTTAGATTCCATTTAACCCCAAAATGTTGTTCTCCACTTTGAGGTGTCTATAATGTAAAAACTGGTAATTCTTAGCATGAACACAAATGTTTTCAATTTCATGTGTGTTTCCATGCCTGCCCAATGGGGCAATAGCGTAGGTGCTGTGACCATGACATAGTACCATAAAGAGGGCAGGAATCTTCATGAAATGATCTGTATCATTGATGATATGAATCATGAAGAAAATGCTTGCTTCAAGCACTATCAAGTATCTTTAATTCTCCATGGCTGCAGAGGGGTGACCTAAAACAGGAGGCCTGAAAAAGAGGCATAAATTCACAGACCAGTTTTTAGATCCAGATGAAGGCAGCCTGCTGAGAACGGCCCTCCCACCATGGAGAGAGAATTTCTCTCCTCTGAATCGTGGTAATGGCTGGTAATGCTCTGGGCTTTCCCGTCAGCATCATTCAGTGTGTGCTGGAAGAGAACCAGAATGGAATCAGATGCCCAATATTCGAGCACCATGCTGTCACTCTGAGCACCTGTGTGGCTTTGGGCATGTGACTGAACTCTTCTCAGCATCCTCACCTGTAAAATGATGACTTTTGCCCAAATTACCTTTGATTTCTTTTAAGTTTTCAGATGATCAAATTTTAGGATTGGTGTTAAAATTTTAAAAAACCTAAGCACGGCACAGCGTCTTCGTGTAGGGTAGCGCTTCACATTTCAGCACTCCCACTGTGCACCCATCACTCTTCTGTGCACTGTGCATGTTCTATCATATCTAGTTCTGACAACATCCTTACAGATGCAGAAAATAAAACGCCAAGAGGTTAAATCTTGCCCAAACGCTCACAGTATGTGTAAGTGGTTAGGCTGAGATATATACCCAGGCTAACTAACTTGAGAATCTCTGCTCATACCAATGTATCATTTCTGGAAATGCACTGAGTTAATCGACTCCTACTTTGTTATCAAGATAATGAAACTTATACATCCTTCCCATAAATTCACCCAGTTTAAAGGTTTTTGTCTTCCCTCAATAGGGTATGCAGGCCAAGTGCTTAACACCACACCTGCCATTTTACACCTCAGCTCATTCAATCTCATGAATAAACAGAATGTTAATTGTTTCCAATTTCAGGGAAATAAGGTTTTCAAGGCAGTCTAGTCAAGCTTGGAATTTAGTTCATGCAATCCAGATTTTGCAGGGTTTGGATGACAGCAACCAGGCTGCTGTTTGAAAAATTGAAACCTTTAGCACCATTTGATGGGAGTCATTTAATTGAAAATGAAACCTCTTTTTAGCCTATTATGGTGTGTAATTTCAACTCACTTTATTATTCAGCTGCTTGCTACAGCCCCTTGAAAAAGCTATTCTCACGTGTTTTTCTCAGCTCCAGAATTTTGCAATTCTGGAAATTAGGACTATGGTGAGAAAGTAGAGGCAAAAAAAACAAGTAATGTGCTTTTGATAAAATGTGAAGATGCTTATCCTGGCCCCAGCAAGCAGTTCAAGAAACTGCCTAGTCAACCTCTCAGGAGTTTTTATGTTTTAATAGGTGACTTTGAAAGAAAAAAAAAAGGACTCAGTGCTTGCAGAAGTTGACATGATTCATGGTATAATTTTAATCTTCTCAGACCTGAAAGATAGACATTTTCATGAATACAAAAAGATATCTTTCTCTCTTTTTTTTTTTTTCTTTTGGCCGCACAGCATGTGGGATCTTAGTTCCCCGACCAAAGATCATACCCATGCCCCAGCACTGAAATCGCAGTCTTAACCACTGGACCACCAGGGGAGTCCCAAATGGTTCCTTAGACAAGTTCTTATTGTAAGGCCCACCATGTTGCTTAATGTCCTTCTTTTCTGTAGACATCAGCCAAATATCAAGTTCCTAGCTTTATTTTCTGCCCACTTCTATCAGTCCTGGATTCTGCCTCCTCAGTTTTCTTTCTGAAACATAGGTGGTTCACTGTTTCTCATGGAATGAAGTCAGTTCTTTGACCTCAAGGTCCTGGCTGTCTGACCCCAAATTCCCCCTTCTAGCCTCACGGCCAGTTTATCCCTCCACATATGTCACAGTCTATTAGCAAAGATCCACAAATCACTCTTGGAAAAGTGTATTTTTAGAACTCCACGCTCTAACTGGTACTGTTCTCTTAGTCTTAGCAGTACATTCTCCCTTTCTTTACTGAGAGAGGTCCTCATCTTTTAAGACTCCTTCTCAATTGTCTTTTGTCCAAGAAGCCTTACTTACCTTTCTGGTCTTTTATTCTTCTGTGTGTCCGTAACACCCAATTTAGTCCTTGCTATGTTGTCTGTTTCTTATGGTTTACCATTTTGATTCCCAACCTCTTGGCCAGGTTGTAAATTCTTTGATGGCAAAGGGCCAGTCTCATTGACATTGTCATCCCTGCCTCCAAGCACCCCCCAATCTCTAATTGTGAATCTCTCATATTATAGTTGCCAGATAAGTATTTGTTGAATTGAATTATGGTACAAATCGTCGGGAAACAGAGAGTAATCTGGAAAGACAGACTTTACCATCTAATCCAGAGTAGAGTTTGGAGAACCCCAAAGTAATAGTGCTCATGGCTGTGGATACTGTACAGTCAGTCCTCCCTATCTGCCTGTTCCAAACCTGCAGATTCAACCAATGTTGGATCCTGTACTATGTCTGTGACCTATGAGATTTGAGCATCTGCAGATGCAGATTTTGGCATCCGAGGCAAGTCCGGGACCCAATCCCTGCAGGTACTGAGGGATGACTGTATATGTGATTGATCTTGGGGGAGATGAAAAAGATGCAAAAATATTTTTTCCAATAGGGAAAATGTATCTTTACTATTCATCTATTAAATTAAAACTAAACAGAAAGACACCAAGTTCTCTGTGATTCAGGAAATGGTGGTCACATTTGCAGATGATTCTGACCCACTGTGCCCTTTTCTTTACCACCACCCTTCCTGTCATTTCTTGTTAGCAGGAAGTTTTTACACTTGCCTTTCACGGGCTGCTTGTAATTCTGAGTATGTAAAGGAGAGAATCCAAACTAATGGGTGCAGATGAGTTTTTGAAATTCCAAATGGGCAGTATGAAAAGAGTTGGACTCCTTTTTGACCACTCCTTTATAACTATTTACCTAGCACTGTGTTGGGTGTGGTGAAACATAAGAAAGAAGTCCAGTTCCATGGGTTCATTTTCAAGGACATGCAGTATAGTTAGGATATAAAGACTCCCAGCCCAATATGAAAAGTATGAAATGCTAAAGCAGGTGGTACCATCTGAGTATGTACGTTATAGGGTTTTAGATGGGAATCACTGTGAGTAGCAGCAGAAAAGACTTCTTAAAACACAAGACTGGACTTTACATATGTGAGTAGGACTTGAGTGAGCACAAATAACTACAGAGGGAAAGATTACTTGAAGTTTTATTTAGAAAAATCCTACAATGGGAAGATCAAGAAGCCAAGAAGCTGCTCAATTAGTGAGGATTGCAGGATGTCTTCAGGGCATAATTAGGACACCACTGTGCAGAGAAGTACACTACAGTGAAGATATAAATTGGTAACCGGGTTTTGCTTTTTCTCTCTGCTCCAACACTGTAGTTCGTAGGCTTTTTTACTTTTCAGTACATTGAGTACCTACTGTTACACTGGCTATGAAGACCAGCAGTGCTCCCCTGGATCCAGAGCCCTGCAAACCACATTCACTTTTGGCTCAATGCTGATCACGTCTTGCTTGCAAGGAGGAGGAGTCGTGAGAGTGTGGGTCAGGGAGAGGCAAGAAAAATCTGGAATAGGAATAGGGCTTCAATATCCATCATCTTCAAAGGGTTTTCCTAGCTTTATTTGTCGACTTCTGTTATGCCTCTTCTGAAGGGTCACCTTCATTTGTCCCAGTGCTCTGAATGGTGACAAACAGAACTATGTTGTTTCTTTTCCAAAGTCTGTTGTGTTCTGTGTGCCCTGTTGAGAGTGGGGCCATCACCTCAAGTCACACCCACACCACTAAACCCTCACACTACCATAAACTCTAGGAGGTGCTCTAATTTCTGTCCAACTCACTCCGCATTCATCTTTCATTTATTAATCTGCCCGCTAAGGATAAAATCATCAGAGTCAGGCAGATTAAGCCACTTAAAATGAGTATATTAGTTAGTCTTTCTGAGCCACAGTTTACTCTTCTATAAAATGGAGCTAATAATGTCTACGCCATGGATTCATAATTAATATTATTCTCACCCTGTTTATTACAATGGTCTCTCCTAATTAATTTTTTCTTCACACTCAGCTAGAATAATATTCCTAAATGCATATTTAATTGGGTCACTTTTCTGCTTAAAATACCTTCAGTGGATCTCTGTCCCCAAGAAGAAAAATTCCAGACACTTTGATAGAGCATATAAGCAGTTTTATTATTTCATCTCTGCCTATTTTTCTAAGCTTATCCAGTTCATTCTTTTCTACCTGATACCTTTCCACTCATCCTTTAATTCTCAACTCATATATCACCTTCTGTCATTTTTCTAGGAAGAAATAGTCAATCGTTCTGTTTTTCCATTGTGTCACCGACTTACAATTTTTTAACTTTTGGATATTCCAGTCTATTATTATTAGTCACTTAACATCTTCCCCTCACTAAATTATGAGCCTCTGCAATAGTCACTTTATATCCCTAATTCTTAGAACAGTGAGTGGTCCACTCAACACATTTGTCGACTAGATGGATGGAGCATGGACAGATATATGAATGAAGAAATTTTCTGCTCCAACAGTGTTATTATTTACACATACTAGCAGTGCAGCCATCAGGATGCTCACATTCTAGTGTTTTCATACTATAGTTGCAACTTCCCAACATGCAGTCACTTGGAGAAGAAAAGAGCATTCATGCTGTTCTGTTACTTCTCCGTGTACTACCTGGCAACTTCACTGAAACACAAACATACCTCACACTGCTTTTGGGATAAGCTTGTGGACCATCCAGGTGGGGCAGGCTTTCATGGATCATCAGTAGCCTTTGAGAACAGTTCTCCTTTGTAACGCACACAAGACTGCCTCATCCTCCATATTGCATCTGGTAAATGAACTGGCTCTTGGGAAGACCTAGTCATCCAGGAAAGTGTCCACGTTTAGAGAAACAGGATGCTTTCTAGATTTTCATAAAGACTGCGCTGCATCTAAAAGTGATTTCTTAGACCCATATGCTGGCCGTTATTCCAGATACACTACAAGAAAGAATGCATTCAAGGAGATTCTTGTGAGCGGAGACAGTTCAGAGACCATCCTGCTTCAAGATATCAGTAATATTATTAAGTCATCTTTGTTTTTTATTCTCTTAACAATTCAATTTTAACAGAAGTTTCACTCTAAACTTATGTGAATAGTAATTGCAATAACTAATAAACTAATTTAGCTTTTCATATGTGGAAGCTTATGACGTGTGTGATCAGAAGCAGTTGACAAGTTTTCATTTGCAACCTGATAAATAGACACAGGCTAATTGTAGTTAAAGTCCTATAGATAAGAATGTATGGGCTCCCCTTACCTGAAATCTTTAACGAGGCCAACTTCTTTCCTGTGAGCAGAAGATCTTGTTGATCTGGACAGGTACTTTGGTCTCCTGGTGTTTGCCTTTTGAGTCCATTGTCCCTTGCAAGATGTTGAAAATGAGTGGTAGTAGAATTCATAAGAGTAACCAGTGTGCTTCTGAAATATTTCATAATACATATACAAGTGTATATATGTATTTCATATATATATATATATATATATATATATATATATATATATATATATATATATGGTTTTTTCTTCTCTTTTCTTTGGCTGACCTCTGCCATCATGTTCAGAAATCCAGATACCAGTTGGTCTGGCCTAGTGCTGCCTTTATTCTGGCCTAGTGCTGCTTTTATTTTGGTGCTTGCAATAGAAGAAGAGGGAAACGTTTGTAAACTTTTTTTCTACTTTAGACCATCACTCAGGCAACTTTCTTTACCCATCATTTGCCACATTCTGCAAAAGATTACACATATGCCTCAGGAAATCAGGACCCAGAATCAAACTGTGATGTCAACCAAGAGCCAGGAATTAAGGGTTTATTTGTTAAATTGTTCATGTCTAGGATAAATATAATTTCCATTTTGTCCAGGAATGTCCTAATTGATACCTGGGTCCAGGCAAAATTGATAATAGCACCTTCTATCACTCTTAAAGTGCCTTGATTTTCATAATAGCTACACAGTCACTGTTCATAACATCCGTATGTGAAATTGTAATCTTATATTTTAGATTGCTTTCTGACGATTCTTAGAAAATGAATTTACTTCTCCTCATAGTCTACTCTATTTATATTTTATGGCAGAAAGGCAGAAATTGGAACTCCCAAATAACTGCCTCTCATGGTCAAGGAGAAGATGGACAATGGGGTATTTGGTTCTCTTGCACTGTGTGTGACTCAGAGTAGGTCACCAAATGCATTCCCAAAAATTATTGCTCATAGACTTGACACAGTATTTGTTGAGCACCAGGCCTCAATGTATGGCAGGCATGTCAGCTGCCCTTACATATGAAGTAGTAACATTGTACTTTCTTTTAATCAATGAACTTTCATTCATGTTAACTTGAAAACAATGTGTTGAACCTGAGGATAGGGTGAGAAGAGCTCATGAGTTTTTCCTGTTAATATATGTTTGAAATATCGTAGGCATAGGTTATGATTTTGCTTTCTGGTTTTTAGATGCCCTGATGCCTTTGTTCAAAGTCAGCAGTATTAACTGTATGGTAAATTGCTCCCTTAGCCACATTTTTCAGCCTCTGAAGAATCATCTGCTTTAAATATGTCTCAATATGATCTGTGTATTGGACAGTAAAACTGTATCCATGTGGCATGAGTGCATTATCTTTACCCACTGGTATACAAGACATAAAATCAATGCACTTTCCTTCATTATCACCAGAATTATTTTCAGAGAACCAATTCTAAGATCAAGAAGATATCTCAGTGCTCTGCATCCTTGGGAGGATATATATTGAATGTTTGTTAGACAGCCAATCTGTCCGTTTGATTTAGATGATGGTCCATATCTTGGGGTTGATTGTGTGGGTGCCATTCTGAAGGACCCTCTGTTAGCCCCATTCAGGGAGGATGGATTAAAAATAGATTAGAACTACCACATTCAGCTTTCTCCATGTCCTCTGCATATTAATTTTCCATTCACTCCTCCCTGAACTTACAAACATCCACTCAGAAAAACCACTCTAGAACTGAAATTCCAATTGAATTAATCTTTTCTAGGTGCTAAAAATTTTTTATCATGGGGAATATTCTTCATCTGCCTATGTGTGCTATAAGGAAGAGTTTAATGTAAACATTATACTGTTTAATTTTACACACACACACACCCCACAATAAAAAAATACAGAAGCAATATTTTAAGTGATAGTGTAAGAACAAGAACATAGAGATTAATGTGTGTAATAGTAGTAACTTCAAATGTGTTTACATCATTAACACATTACAAAGTATTCTAATTCAGTTTAGTCACTTATCAAGTATTGAGAACAGAGTGTAAATGTCACTTTGGTAAGCAGCAAGAAATACAATAATCACACTTCCTAAAGGAATTCATATTACCTCTGCCCATTTTCCCCTCAATCCAGAGAGTAACTGTCAGGGAAATCATGGAGACTTTAGCTTTTGCTTAAGGGAGTATATGTCTCTTGCCAAAATAGGATGATCTATCCCTTAAATAAAATATAAAAAATAACTCTTTAAATGACTCTTTCATTTATAATATTTTAGGAGTGCAAACCAAGGAGAGGAACATGAATTCTTTGGTTTGGACCTTCCTTAGAGGTACCTAAATAAAATAAATTTAAAACTATTTAAACTATTTTGAATAACTCTAAAAAGATGCAGTCTTCCTCTTTTTAAAGTCAGACATGGGATCATTTTCTTTGTTTTATTTTTCTTCCTGAAACCACCATTCTTTGGTTTCAAAACGTTTTGAAAAGTAGAAAACATTTGCTTTACTTATCAAAACTTTCTGGAAGGAGTGATTTTTTGATGAAATTATCTGAATGAAATCCATGGGTGGTTAAGTGATACATAAATTCATTACTCTTTATCATCTTAATTCTTTTCCTCACCCTCATTTCTATTATTAAGGAAATATGGGTACATAGTAACAAAAGAGTTCTTCTTTATATTCTGTAGAATATATTAGTATATTCATATAGTACATTTTGATTCCTGAGTTCATGTAAAATCATATTACTAATGCCATAATAAAAAAAAAGAAACTACCCATTCCCAGTTTTTGGAACTACATTGAACTCTATTTGAATAATTAAAAATAAAATGCATATACATTGAACTGTATTATATTACTTCCACAAATGTCATATTTAGATATCCATGTATTCATTTACTTATTTGGAATTTTTAATTTTGAAAAAAATTTTTTTAACATCTTTATTGGGGTATAATTGCTTTACAATGGTGTGTTAGTTTCTGCTTTATAACAAAGTGAATCAGTTATACATATACGTATTAGAGATTTAATATAATAAGCAAAAAAGGAAATTCAGGGATTTTAAGATAAATTTAATTGTGCAACATGTAATGTAAGACTAAAAATAATGCATTATCTTTTATTTGCATGTAGTTCTTTTAATACTAGATAAATGAAAAACATTTTCAATTCAATCTAATAGTGATTTCATAGTAATAGTAAATCAATGCAGTGATAGTGATTTTATAGTAAGAATTAACTTATTCTTAAATCTTTAAAGTCAGAATAAGTTAAAAACTATCTGCAGTTAGCTGATATTAGCCATAAATAGGCCTATATAGGATTTGGATACAGTGAGCCAACTCTATCTGTCATGGCAGGCTCCATATCTGATAAATCTTTTTATACTACCCTTTCCCTGAGGATCCAGGACTGTACCTTGCATATAGTAGGCACTTAATACATTTTAAATGAATTATTATCAGTTTTATGCTCCATTAAAAATTTAAGACCTCTGGGATCCAATAGTAGTTTATATCTTTGCATTAACTGACTTTTCGTCTTCCAGAGCCTAATTAGTTCTCTATTTCCCTTAATCAGTGCTTATGAAATTTACCAAGTTAACTAAACACCTCTAATATTCCCAACAGGAATCATTTATTGCTTTAGTGGCCTAAGTGATGGGGCTGTTAGCATCTCTTTGGCTGACTGCTTTGCAATCTAGTTGCTTTCAGATGTGAGAAAAGTAATCTTAATATTCATACAGAACTTCTGTCTCTCTTCATTTCTTCCAATGTTGATCTGGCAGTGTCCCGTGGCCCAAGCTTATCCTCCACTTATTGAAACCCCAGATGTGTCAGAGTTACACAAGCAAGGTATTTGGGAAAAGGGTTAGGCTCATCAGTCAACCCCCCAAATGTTCACAACTGCTGCTTATTTCAGTTGCCCCTCCCCAATCACCCCCACACACACACACATTGGGGCCTCCATCCTAATTCCCACTTCTTTATATACCCAGAGTCACTAGCCAGCAGATTTTAAATGTACCAGTTTACCCTGAAAACAGAATATGATGTGATTGAATTAATTTATCATTGCTTGTTGGAAGCTTAACCCTCTTAGTTCAGCTCTGACTTAATATTGAAAGAATTTTTTTAAAATTGTGAATGCGTGGTCTGGTAACAAGATTTAAGTTGTTTCTTCACAGCTCTTTTGCAAATAAAATGATGAGCTCTTGGAAAAGCTTTATTAAGAAGAGTGTTTGGTATGCAAAGGAATGTCACAAGAGCAGGACTTGGAAGTCTTAAAAAAGAAAAAGAAAATCTATCAACCAGTGTTATCGTAGCTGGCTGCCCCAGCTGGCTTCCTCGACATCACCCAGTGATTATAACTGCCTTCACAAATAACACTCTGAAGTGTATAAAGAATTACCTGTAATCTTGTACGTGTTTGAGTATAGATTCAACTCCCAAATGATTTTTTCGAATAGGTATTCTAGAACTCAAAATCTTAACCAAATTATCACAGTTCTACAAATGTACCAATAGAAAAGGGGATTACCTGTAGTGAAAAACTATTAATTAAAATATGGATGATAGGATAATTATTTCTGGTTAATTTCTGGCTCATTTCTCTTAAAGACTACTTTTACAACTGTTGAACACCTAATAGAAGGCAGTGGTTCCAAATGTGTGCTACTAGAGAAACCTTCCTTCTTGGCGTGTTTATAAGAAATATTCAGACCATGTGGGCTGTGTCACGCTCCCTACTCTTTATTCTATACCCAATAGCTCATTCCCAGATACCTATTTGGCACATAACACAAAGACTACTCAAAGCCCAGTTATAAGGCAAAAAGTACTGTCCCCTGGTACAGTAATAATGATACTTTGCCACAAAGTCACGCCCAATGGCAACAGTGTAGACTGGACCTCTTATAACATGAAGGAGGTGGGCTCTGTCACGCTAGGAGCCAACACCATCACTCCTTCTGTTCTGAGATGTTCAAGACAGCAACACTAACACTGGTGCTGTACCTTTTGGTGACACGTTAACAAGAGTATTGGAGAAAAAAAGGGGGGTGGGTCAGCTTTTCTGTGAGGAATTAAATTTAGCTTGTTTAAAAGAGTATTTTTGTGACAGATTTTTCTCACGCATAGAAAATAACATTTTCTTGCAAAGTATAATGGTATCATTCTTTTCAGGCTTTCTTTGAAGTGGACAAAATAGTCTTACTCAGTTGTTTGTGTATTTTTAAATATTTGTTAGTTTTTGTCTATTTTGTTTCATTTGTGCTTTCATGTTGCAGGTCCACTAACTTTCTGGTATATTTTCCGGATAAACAGGTCGCCATGGAGATGGAGGTTATTGGCCAGTTGATACTAATTTGATTGATAGAAGCACTCTCAACGGTAAGTATATACATTAGGTTCTATTGGATTCATTATATTAATTAAAATTGTTAATTCTAGAGTGTCTGAGGCAAATTTTCTATTGACTGCAAGTGCCAAGACCCCCAGACTTAGGGTTTTAGTGGGAATAATAGGAACGTGAAGTTATTAACAAACCTGGAGCATATTCCACCAGGAGACAATGCCGATGAGGGTTGACACGTACGCAAAACAGTCAGAAAAGTCCAAGCATAGAGAATTTTACAAATGATGCTTGGCTGTTAACTATCTAGGTTTGAAAGTACTATATATATTTGAAATATTTCTACAATTTTATTGTAGAGAGGTGACTGAAACCCACTCACTTTCATAAACTGAAGTTAGTGGGACTTTTTCAAGAGTCAGAGTGCCAGGAGATTAAGAGGCAATCGGAATATGGACAATTGAGAAAGAATAATTATTTCCTCACAGTTTCCATCCACTACCGAGCAGTGGTTATATATGTACAGGTGAAGCAAATGTAAGCCAAAGACACAGAACAGTATACTCTCTTAAATTGTGTGTCCTAAAGAACACTAATCCTGGATAGAATTGCCAAATGGAACAACTGAAAATACAGGAGGCCCAGTGAAATTTGAATCCTTTCTAATTGCCTATGAATCTGCGATAAAGAAAAATATTGCAAGGGGTTACCATCTCAACGTACACAGGCATCTCAGTGTACATATCCGTAGGCAACTAGAAATAATGCAAATTTAACTGAACCTCCTTTATTTTTACTTATTAAATCTGGCAATCCTAATTTTGGATCAAGTTTAGAAGTTTGCTATGGACTATTTTAACTTGCCCTTCAAAAGAAAATGAATTCTCTGATTGAAAAGAAACCTCAGCCCAAATTTGATGTTAACAGATAAGTTAACAGATAAGGATTTTTCTTTTCACAGGAGTCAAACTTCAGATGAAGAGAATGACAGTAATTGAGAGAAATGCATGTCACTTTATTTTTTTACTATTTAAGATTCCTAGTGAGAAATATAATTGTAATTAAATTTGATCTGATTACATTATCTCACAGGAGGAAGTCATGAAGATAAAATAGGTGAATGGCTTCCAGTGACTTTGAGCCAGTTTAGATAGATTGTTGGCATTACCCCTTCTCAATTTTCTGCTACACTTAATGATGGTTTAGGCATTTCCTGTTAAATGAATGGGGTGAACAAAGTACCTGAAACATTTCTAGAATCCCTACTGGAATAACTAATTATTACAGGCTACATGATTAATTAAGCTGACTTGATAACCTCAGAGAGGCACGGATGGTAGCGGGCATACTTAATCTATTCCCTATTCTATTTCGCTGTCCAGTAAATGATAGTAAATATGTAATTTGCCTTTAGCTTGGGCTTTTACAAGCCAATCAGCAAAGGCATCTGAAAACTCTACCTTCCTAATTAAAATTCTACTAACGTCTTATACCTTAAGAAGGGGGTATATTTTCAAATTATATATATAAGTGAAAAATTGACTGATAAAACTCTAACCCCACCACACCTTTGCTAAGTAGGCTGCATAAATAAGAGCAAAAAATCTTGAAATTTCTTGAGTTTTTGAACCTCATATACAATGAAAATTTCATACATCCCCTCATGTAGTGACAGAATTAGAGAGGTTTCCTATCTCTCCTTATACTTCTTGATTCACCCGTCAAAGAATTGTAATAGAATAATGGTTTATCGTCAGGATACTCAAGCCACTTGCAAATAAATTTAGACCTCGCTAATCATTTACTTTCTCTTACAACGTGTCACTGTTTTAAAAAAGCACTCTTGGAATTCAGATAAAGAAAAACAAAGCTATAGTTCATGTTTACTCTTGAAGTTGGAAGCCCTTAATTAAATTGGGGAAACTGAAGAGGCTTCCTAAATTATTTTCCGATGGCAGGTAGAATCAAAGCTAATATGTGGTGATATGGTAGTACTTTACTTGTATGATGCATTCAATCTTGTGGTCCACATTCTTAAAGCAGGAAAATCTTCAACTTCTGAAAATGTGATTTTGTAGTTTATATTTGTATGAAGGATAACACCAGCGAAAATTACTTCACTTCAATCCTTTTTTCATTGGGGAAGATAAATCACCAACTTCGTTTTGTTGGTAGCTTTTCCTAAAATTTTCAAAGTTAGTAATTTTGGTAAAGAGATCTACAAACCCTGCAAAAGCGTTGTTATATTGACTTCAACCTTTGAACACTTAAGTTTGATAGGTGTTGATACTTTGGTGAAGCATTATTTAAAAACTAATGTTATTAATTACTTTTTGTATATTTAGAATTGTATTAGGTGTTCTGTAAAACATGACTTAAACTCTGTGTTTAGGAGAAAAAGCCATGATTTTCCCTCTAGTTTTGATTTCCCTTAAGTAAAGATAATTAGAGTGTCCCAGGGCTCTCAAGCTCTAGTCTACGAGAGGCTCTGCCCACCTACTATCTAAACATTATCTATCTGAAATGATGTTAAGGCCCTCAGACTAATCCCAAACCCCAGGTTCTAGAACTGACTTTGCCATGGATTAGAAATGTGTGAATCAAGTCACTTAAACTCTCTGGATCTCAGTTTTTCATCTGAACATAGAAAGTGTTAACCTAGATCAGGGTTTCTTAACTACAAAACTATTGCCATTTGGAACTGGATAATTTTTGGGGGACTGGATAATTTTTTTGTCGTTGGGTTCATCCTGTGCACTGTAGGATGTTTAGCAACATCCCTGGCCTTCATCCACTAGATGCCAGTAGTATTTCCCCTCTACCATGTTGTAACAACCAAAACTGTCTCTAGACATTGCCAAATTTCCCCTTGGGGGGCAAAATCTCCCCAGTTAACAACCACTAAGCTTGGTTAGCATTCCCGAAAGGTTGGTCCAGGGTACATGGGTCCCATGAGAATCTCTGAGAAAAAAGTGTCCCATTGTCAAGTAATCATTGGGAAATTCGTTTGGTACTCACTTCCTTTTGCCAGGTCCTCGCCTTCTACCTGAATACTAGAGGATTAGTCTTGAGAGAGCATCTCTGCTCACTCTATACCCTTGAGTTTGGTGATCTCACCTACTCCCAGGCTTCAAATTCCATCTATATGCCAGCTCCCACATTTATACATCTAACACAGACCTTCTAGCTGCCTCTTTGCAATTCATCATAAGATCTCAACCCTGACATATTCAAGACTGAACTTTTGTTCTTGCCCCGCTGAGCCTACCTGCCCTTTCGCCCTCTCCCTCATCCTAGACATAAGGACATTGCTGAGGCCTGAATCTGACTCCTCCTTTCTTTCCTGCCCCAAGTGCAATCTGCTTTATTCATTTACTTTCACACTATATTGTGTACGTGTCCTCCTTGCTTGACTGAAGTTGCCACCATCTCAGTTTAAGCTATCATCAGCTCTCACCTGGAGAATTCCATATCCTCTTAGCTGGTCTCTATTTTTCCACCACCAACCCCTCTCCACGCAGAGGGAAGAGATGTCTCCTTGGAGCAAATCAAGCCTGTCACGTTGCTGAAAGCTCTTAAACCATCTGTGATTTTACCGAGGATAACTGAATGTGATCTACAGAGCTCATGGGAACAAGGTCCTGTTTCTCTTTTCAACCTCATTTTGTGCCATTTCCTTTTTGCTCCCAGTGTTCCAGACACACGCACAGTCTGCTCTCAGTTCCCTTGTAAAGGAACAAGAACTAACTCCTAGCAACACTTCATAATTTAGCTTAAATGTCGCTCCTATAATGAGGCCTTTCGTGACCTCCCTCCTCTGTCAATGACCTCGTATCACATCCTCATGTTATACCTTTCTACGTGAACTCTACTTTTCTTTAAAACACCAACTATAGTGGTAATGTTATATTTATTTGCTTCATGATTTGTTTGATATAAATCTTGTCCAGTGAATTGTAAGCTCCATGAGATCAACAATTATGCCCCCCTCTTTTTTTGGTAGGGAGCAATCAATATGCTAATTTGGAAATTATTCTCAGACTACACAATATACAAGAAGACCATGACATACACATTATTAGGAAATGATATATATGTGGCCCCATAAATACACTCTAATGGTTTCATAGCCTGGCTGTTTTTCCTTCTCCACCCTTCCAGAAAAATAGCTCAGAAATGGAGCTTTCACAACTCCCTTCTATTGGCTATGCCTTGATCTCAGGTGAGAAGTAACCTGACATTCTGTTCATGTCACAGTGACCCAGATGGGGTCTGTGTTTCAGGAATGGCAGACAGAACATTTAACATATAGGAATTGTTTTTCTTCTCTGGTCCAACTAGTTGGGCAAGCCTCTGACTGTCTCACAACTGTGTATGTGTCTTATCTCATATTGTCTCTTTTTGCCTACTTGAATCCTCTCATGGCTCTTCCCCCTGCCTCCAGCTTTATTGGAAAATAATTGACTATAACATTGTGTAAGTTTAAGGTGTACAATGAACTGATTTGATCCACTTAAATAATCCAGAATGGTGACAACCATAGTTAACACCTCCATCATATCATATAATTACCACTTACCCATAGTTTGATCACAACATCATATCCACAGCACCCAATTGGATCTTATTTATGGAATAATTGAATACATTCTCTGCCATTTCTGTGCTACCTCTCCTGGCAATGCATAGTTCACATTAGCATGTTCAAAATTCTGATATTTGAGGGAAAAAATATGTTTTCCACCTTAATTGACCAAGGAACCTTTTTCCCCCATAATGGTGATTAATATTTCATTTCAGGGAACACTGGGCTAGATTATCTGTGAGATCTCTCTTCCAGCTGATTGACTATATAGTACCTTATTTCAGGGTGAAATGCTTTGAAATATTCAATACCATATGAATGTCTGTTCAAATTCAAAGGCCTGTGAAATTATGAAGACTTATGTTGAGCTGAAAGTGTTCTAATAACAAAACCGTTATCCGAGAACACTGCAATCATGGGAGGGAAATTAATTTCCCAACTAGAAGCTTTCATTGGATCTGTTTGTCTCCCCAGAACTGAACTTGTCAATCTTATGTTCACATTGTTTACCTGCCTATTGTTATTGTGTAGCTATTAGGGCTCAGCCATTGTGGCAATGAGACCAGGTTCTCAACATGGGAGCCAGGACTCCTGGATTCGATACATGGCTTTGTGTTCTATGTGATACTTAAGCACTCAGAGTACCAGTCTATCCATGAGCCTACTGCAGAATTTTTGAGGGCAAATATGATAAGACACATAAAATATTTTTGAAAGCCTACCAAGTATCATAAAAATTAAAGACCTTATTAGTAGTTACACTAAACCAATTTTCTAATCATTACTAAGACTTTAGACCCAACAGATTATGAAATCTATGTTTGCTTTTATTAAATTTAGTATAAAAAGGATGAAATCATTTGCGGTGATCAGATATCATGAAAATTAAGTTGGATGGAATGCTCATGTGATATTAAAAAAATGTGACTCCCTTCTCCCTGATTTTAATGAAACATATCTAGGTCTTGATTACTCTGACATTGGATACCCACACTCTTAGGCTAACACCAGGAACAGATGAATTAGGATACTGTATTTTTCTTTAATTTGGAAAATCACATAGAATGAAATGTATTGGGCCGCATCATATCTGTTGAGCACCAACTCTGTGCCAGGGTGTGTGGTCAGGGTGATGCATCCGTTATCTCATGAAATAATCACAGTGCCCCGGAGGAGCTTTGTAAGCCTTTGAATTACACCGTTCAGCTTCTGAAAGGGGGCAAAAGTCACCTTGCCCCTTTTGGAATCAGGCTATCTCCCAGAACTCTTACCTACACAATCTAGATTTGTGAGTTCTAAATTTTTTCCTAATTTAGAGCACTCTTTTAATATATTTAGATATATGGTTGATCATCATTATTTGCAGGTTCTCTATTCATGAATTTACCTACTCTCTAAAATTTTATTTGTAACCCCCAAAACCAGTAATTATGGTGCTTTTATGATAATCCTTGGACATGTGCAGAGCAGCCAGAAATTTGAGCAGCCCAGTGCTCACAAACTGAGCTGAGCTGGAACAAGGTGGCGTTCTGCCTTGATGGTTCAGCTCTCATACCATGGATGTGTCCTTTCGGCACTACATTTAGTAGCAATTTTTCACATTTTTGTGGGGTTTTGTTGGTGGTTTCACTGTTTAAAGCTGTCCCTAAATGTGGTGATGAAGTGCTTTCTAGTGTTCCTAAACACTAAAGGCTGATGTGTCTGATGGAGAAACTATGTGTGTTGATTAAGCTTCACTCAGGCATGAATTTATAGCGCTGTTGGCTATGAGTTCAATGTTAATGAATCAACATTACATATTAAATAAGGCACCTTTAAACAGAAACCCCCATGAAACAAGGCTGTGCTTTGATTGGTTGATAAAAAGGTAGGCTCCCAGGAACATGACACTGTGTTTCCTCTAGAAGCAACACTTTGTATTCCCTAATTTAGTATTTGTGATGTCTTTATAGAACACAACTACTGCAAATAACAAGGATCGACTCCATCTAAAGACACCATTGCACTTGACTTTATTTACTGCCTGTTCAATGTCAGATATTCTGATTAGTCAGCCTTTGAATGGAGATTGGGAAATTAATGAAAGATCTTGAAAACCAAGGTTTAAACTGATGGAACTTTTATGAAGAAGTCATAAAGGCCTGGAATCAAAGATTTATAATGGGAGCCCTCATGAACCCAACTCTGTGAGGCAAATGACATCAATATCTCACTTAATCTAAAGCTCATGGGCTTCCCTCGTGGCGCAGTGGTTGAGAGTCCGCCTGCCGATGCAGGGGACACGGGTTCGTGCCCCGGTCCGGGAAGATCCCACATGCCGCGGAGCGGCTGGGCCCGTGAGCCATGGCCGCTGGGCCTGCGCGTCCGGAGCCTGTGCTCCGCAACCGGAGAGGCCACAACAGCGAGAGGCCTGCTTGCCGGAAAAAAAAAAAAAAAAAGCTCAGCAGAATCCAGAGTCATTATTTTCTCATTTGGAGCATGACATCTTCCTAGGTGGAAAGAAAGAAAGAAGAGCAAAAATTTGAAAAATTCCAATTTACATGGTTTTAAAAAATATTCATACAGTGTTACTGCCGGGTATGACTCAAACTAAGTTTGTCAGAAATGGTGAACTGTTAAATTTAAGTTAAGCTGATAAAATCCATGAGATCCCCAACGGCCTCCATTGTACACTTTCACATAAAAGGTTAATTTATTCCAATCGATTAATTTATTAAGAACAGAAAGGGCATATTGAGATACTACTGTAACATGACTTTTTAAATTGTAAGTAAAACTATGACACAGAAAGTTCTAACCTTTCATTACTTGCCTCATTCCTTTGTAATAAATGAAAAAATTACTTCAAGGAAACCTTATTTCTTTCATTTATAATCAGAATCTTTTAACAGAAAGTGCTGTGTAAAAACTTGATGGTTACCCACCCCTGAGATTCAAGTTATATCGGTAGCACCTAATTTTTTTCCCCAACAATATTCAATCAGCAATAATTTGTTTAAATTTAGGTGACTATCTTTTCAAAAAAAAAAAACCCAATGATTCTTAGATAACTTGTCAAAAGATAGTGTTTCAATTTTGAGGCAAGTGCTGGGTTATTATATTCACTTACGCAAACAAGTTAATTTATCTTTCACATTGAATATTATTTCTAAAAAGTTTGTATCAATAGTTTGGAAGTCCACACCAAAAATATCCCAAATGATATGGTAGATTATTAATTTAGGCAACATTTTATTTAATGCTTCAGTAGGATAATGATATTATAAGCAATTACACTGTGTCAGATAGTTGCTGAGATAGTTGCTTTGTCTGTGTTTTTTCTAATTCTGACAGTAACTACATATGATAAATATTATTATTTCCATTTCATAGGTAAAGGCACTGAGGTACAAAAGGCCTAAAGATTTTGCTCAAGGGGTATAGAAAGCTAATATGGGTTGTTGAAGAAACTCATTCAAATTTAGATCTAGGAAAACATCCAAGTTCATTGCTTTCTGCTACTTTTTAAATTATTTATAAATACAGCTATATGCTAATATATACTTTTTAGAATTTGGTAGCTTGTAATAGTAAATATGACATAAATCAGAATATTTCTAATTGATTAATCACTGAGGATTTAAAGAAAGCTATTTAAAGGGTCATTAGTCATTCTTGCTTACATAAGCAGATTATCATTCTATTTTCGCCTGAATATTGTCTACCATGTGGTACAGTTGCAGCATAGGAAAAATTTATCTTAGGACTTTATGACACTCTTTCCAACCCTGTGGCTGCTTTTAAATGGGATTCATACACTCTTGACAGGTTGAAAATTAAATGTGCTTTATGGATAGCTTCTTAAAAGGAAAGGAAAGTATGAGTGATTGGTGTCAAATAGTTTGTCTTTCACAGCATCAAATAAATAGTATTTTCTCAGCCTTCTCTGACTCTTGTCATACTGGAATTCTTATCGTTCAAAGCGGCATGCTTCCTGCCTTCCCCACTTTCTACTCAATACCATAGCTTAATTATATTTTTCCACTGAGATATAATTCCCATACCATGAATTTACCCTTTCAAAGTGCACAATTCAGTGGTTTTTAGCATATTCACAAAGTTGTGCCACCATCGCCACTATCTAGCTTTAGAATATTTTCATCACCCCAAAGGGAAACCCTCTGCCCATTAGCAGTCTTTCCCCATTCACTTCTCCCCACATCCACTGGCAAACACTAATCTACTTTCTGTCTCAGTAGATTTGCCTGTCTGGATATGTCATAGAAGTAGAATTGTACAATACGTGGCCTTTTGTGTCTGGCTCCTTTCACTTAGTATATCATTTTCAAGGTACATGAATTTTGTAGCCTGTATCAATACTTCATTCCTTTTTATGACTGGGTGGTATTCTATTGTATGTATATATCACACTTGTTTATCCATTCATCAGTTGATGGCTTTGGGGGTTTCCCACTTTTGGTGATTCTGAATAACGTTGCTGTGAATGTTCCTATGTAAGTTTCCATGGGAACATTGGTTTCATTTATCTTGGGTAGATAATTCGATCTTTCCTCTCCTTTTTCATTGCTTTTTGCCCAGCTTCAGGAATGCCCAGAACAATAGGAACTCTTTGAATTCTTAACCGAGCTTGATAAGCCATGGCTGTCACATCTCCCTAAACCTGATCTTCATTTGCCTGTCTTTTCCCAGAGCCACCCATTGGCCAGATGCACCCCCCACATGGCAGCGTCACTCCTCAGAAGAACAGCAACCTGCTTCTGATTATTGTGGTCACCGTTGGCGTCATCACAGTGCTGGTGGTGGTGATCGTGGCCGTGATTTGCACCCGGCGTTCTTCAGCCCAGCAGAGAAAGTAGGTACAGCTAGTTCCCAAGAGATGAGAAGTCACTGCTTGACCTGACGACCATCTTTTTGAGTTAGATTTTTGACGGCTCTCTTCCTGTGTGCTTCCAGAATTCACTACATGTTCCTTATCTCCTCTCCAGAGCTGGGCAAAATCTTGCCTTTGTCCATTCCAGGCCCATAACTTAAGAGGGTGAGGGCTAGGCTTGCAGAATTAATAGTAGAATCCACCTGAACACTCACTCTGCATTTCTGTTTGATTTTACTTCTTGAGACCAGATTCTTCCTTTCAAATGAGAGCAGGTATTCCTTAAGTAACACTTAGAGAGTGGACTTCACCATGTCCCTACTTATGGCCCTCTCTCTGCAATTATGTATAAAACATTGGAGATGTGTATTCCTCTAAAAGTATTTACGTGTCATGGGCTTCCCTGGTGGCGCAGTGGTTGAGAGTCCTCCTGCCGATGCAGGGGACGTGGGGTCGTGCCCCGGTTCGGGAGGATCCCACATGCCGCGGAGCGGCTGGGCCCGTGAGCCATGGCCGCTGAGCCTGCGCGTCCGGCGCCTGTGCTCCGCAGCGGGAGAGGCCACAACAGTGAGAGGCCCGCGTACCGCAAAAAAAAAAAAAAAGTATTTACGTATCCCTTTTGGCAAGAAGGCCTGAAGGCAGTTAATCAATGCTTGCTGCATAAATGACAGTATAGACTACCAAACTCAACGTAATTATAATACTATGGAATGTTTAGTTTAGAGGGAGTAGTTAGGATAGACGAGAGATTCCAGAAATTCAAAATGGTTCATATTTCCTGGCTACGGTGGATTTTCAGAAATTAAAAATTTTGAGGGGTTTAAAAATATTTTCATATCGTGCAGCTCTAGGTTATAGCACATGCAGAGAAAGATATATCAAAGTACAAAGTTTGGAATGGAAAAGGGGTTTTAACTGAGCTTATCCCCTCCCAACGATACCCCATAAACAGCATATTAACCTTGTATCAGCCAGTTGTGGGAATCAGCAATAACCTTCTGGTTATTTTCTGCCTCTCTAGCACTTTTCAAATCCAACATGATATGTCTTTTTCAGCTGTGCTCTTCTCACTGGATTGGCTACAATAGGCTTTTTCCTTAATTTTTGTTTGTTTTTGGCCTGAGGCATGGTGTTCTGCAAGTCTGAGGCATGGGCCCATAGGTGGCTGGTTTGACAACTGTATACCATACACATTGCTGGAGAAAGATTCTCTAGCAAATAATTTTCCCTCTTCCCCTGGCAATACCTCAGCCTTTCTCTCTCTTTAAAAATGCTGTGATCCTATTTGTTGATTTCTAGTGTATCTTCCAGCATTTTGAAGTAAGGTATTTAGTAACAGGATACAGGAAGATGTACATACTGAAGAAAGTAACATAGGTATAGATGTAGTCTTTGCATTTCATTTATTTAGATGACAGGTCAAATTTTATATCCAGCTGCATTCATTTGACTGGACTGTCTTGAAGCTGATGATAGCTGGTGTGCTGGTCCATTGTTTCCGAACAGGGAACCAGACAGAATGAGATTAACAAGGTGGGTCTCCTTTGTAAGCATCTGGAAAGTCATAATCACCCACTGAGCTTCTAGAGTGCTGGGCACTTGGTAAGACTCTGGGGGAAAATCACTGTGATTAAGTCGTTGAACAATCTCTTGGTCCAGCAATCCCAGGAAAGGGCCCTTGTAAACAAAGAATGGTGAAAAATCAAAGCTGCAGGTCTCTGAGGCAGAGCTGAGAAAGATTCACAGAAATGGAAGCACGGAGGACAGCAATTTCTGGTCTTATTTCATGACAGTTTTAAAAACATGGATGCGTTCACAAAATGAATTGAAATAACTAAACCATCTGTAGTGAGGTGTTTTGTTTTGTTTTGATCATTTTCCTCATTGTTAGAAGAATGTTTGAGGGTTATATTGACTTGATGAACTGAACTCCTGGACCTGTGTTGTTTCTCCGCAGAGAAAATGCTAGTCTTCTCCATGTGCAAAAGTGGGATGTGGTGCTATTTTGGGAAACTGTCAAATTGTCCTAAATGCCACCCTAAGTACTTTGTTAGAAGCTTGAAGGTTTTATATAGAAAGAGTAGAAGCTGAACCCTGGGTGTCACTTGTTTTTAAAATTAGGGAATGGGGCTTCCCTGGTGGTGCAGTGGTTGGGAGTCTGCCTGCCGATGCGGGGGACACAGATTCGTGCCCCGGTCCGGGAGGATCCCACATGCCGCGGAATGGCTGGGCCCGTGAGCCATGGCCACTGAGCCTGCACTTCTGGAGCCTGTGCTCCGCAACGGGAGAGGCCACAACAGTGAGAGGCCCGCGTACCACAAAATAAATAAATAAATAAAATAAAATTAGGGAATGATTGAAAGAATAAATCACTCCATGAATGACTGAAAACCCAAAGAAAGTGAATCTATAGTTCATATGCTACTGCCGCTTGGGTTTTTCCTCACCCCACTCCCAAAGTCTCTTAATATTTACTTGGCATATTTTCACAATTTAGCTTCATATATTTTTCTTCAGTAACAGGCCCAATGGCATTCATCCTGATCTCTTTGTTTGTATATGTTAACAGAGAAAAAGGAAAAAAGAAAATCTCTCCTTTAAGATATTTCTGAGTTTTAGTTTAGCTTTTCTTGATTTCATTGAGAGGTCCTCCTCCCCCTACAGCACCACCACTGCACTTGTAGAACAAACTAAATAATGCAGATGAAAGCAAAATCAATTCTAACTTGAAACAGAAATAATGTCCATTACAGGGCTCTCAGAAATGGGAGTTTAATGTAATTAATAAGGTGAAGTAGGAGATATCCGTGTGCTTCTTCAATATCTCTTTATTTAGGACGGCTGGAGAGTGTAAATTGTCTATGTGTTTTACTGGGGGACTTGAATTACATCCACATGGATTTGAAACATTTTTGTGTACTATCAGTAATACTTCGTTCAAGTTAGTGTCTACGCGTTTTATTCTGTGATTTATGTAATGAGGTAATGAGCTAGCTTATCTGATTGACTCACATTCTAGTTGGTAAGATTTTCTTTTTGTTATAAAATAACTAACAGAAGTTAGAACCCAAGTTCTAGTTCTGATTCTACCACTTCTTTAATTAAATTAATAGTATTTAATTACACCTAAGGGAAGACCTAGTCTCTGAATACCAGTTTCCTCAAATAAGAAATGGGACTAAATGCTTTTCTGTCAACCCTCACCACTAAGATTCTCCATGGACTACTGCTAAATTACAAAATCACATGGTAGCATTTAGCTTCAAATTCACATGAAATAAAAATAACTGCATTTCTTTTTAACTATTAATTAAAACATTTTGAAGAGACTTCCCTTACACATTCTGAATTAGTGAGATTATAGTAGAATATCATAATATTGAAAATTTGTGTTTTAATAAAGCTTAAATTGATGGGGGATTTTGGTGCTTTTTAACAGAGTAATAATATTTTCCTGGCCAAAATGTAGAATGTGTATTTTGATAAGTTAGAAGGTATCTACAGATACTAAAGAAAAAAATATTTGACATTGAGACTATCCTGGAAATTCTGGACACATGGTTATCACATGAACACATGGGTAGATGGTCAACAACTTGTCCGAATACATTAAATTTAAATGTGTAAATGAAATTCAAGGTTTACATGGTAAAATCACCAGTTAACTAAGCCTCCTCTTTGATTTGACGTGGACACAGCAAGTTTTAAATATCCACACGCATTCAAATCTTAACAAAAATAATTATCTTCAGTACTGAGTGAGGATCAAATGTTTCAACGCAAATGAAATCTATTGTACTTTACTATAGGTCACTCTCACTATTTTCAAAATTTTAACATTCCATTGGTTTTCAGTATTCACCACACAAGGATTTTAACTGACAACCACTTAAGACATCAATATATCTTAGTTCCATCTCGGAAAAGGCAGGTTCATTTGAGTATCTAGGACATATTTTCTCTGGCTTTCCAATACAAGTTTTTTGTTTCGTTTTTAGTAGCAGTCAGTAGAGTAAAAATAATCAGTATAGATAATTAGGAGGCTGGAAAGCTTTGGGAAAGATTTGGATAGAGGAAAATTAAAAAAAAATAATGACACGTTTTTATCATTCAATTCAAGTGATTTCTATGCGCTTGGTGTGTGATCTACAAAGTAACAAATCTGATGAATGTTAACTCTTGAGCTAAAAACCTTTCTGCAGTTTCCCACTGACTTACTGATAGTTTAAATGTATCTGTTATGATTTGGTCCCCTCTACTTTTTCAGCTTTCCTCCCTGCCATGCCCCAGTGCGTGCTCCCTGCTCCAACAATGCAGAAGCCATGCCTTTTTTCATTCGTTTATTAAACTCCCACTGTCTCACTGATATTTGCATTTCTAGTCCTTAGCATACTTCTTGACACATTTACTATTCCATAAATGTTCACTGAATAAACAAGTGGATACATGTTGTAAAACAATGGGTGATGTTACAGAAAGGAAGTAAAGAGTTTGCACCAGTATCGCTGGAGGAAACCAGCGCACACACAGGGAGCATCTGGCCAGCCCAATAAAACAAACAGTGATCAATGCAAGGTGAGTGGTATAGAGAGAGACCAGGGAAATGGTTTAGCTATTCTAAGATTACACAGACCTAAAGTGGTCAGGAAGGTTTCCTAAAGAAAACAGGCTTGAAGGGAATCTTAAAGGGTAAGTAGTTTGTAAGTAAAGAGTACTGTGAAGGCGTTGTGGGCAGAAGCAAGATCAGATAGGTGGATGGATGGATAGATAGATGGATAGATAGATAGATACAGATATACAGAGATAGATAGATAGATAGATAAAACTAACGAACAAAACCCACCAGAATTTGATTATACTCTGGAAGCTTTGCCATAGTATGAGAAAGAGCAAAGAGAGCCGTGGAAGATTCCTTGCTTTGCCTTTATTCAAGAATACATGGGTGGGAAGAGACACTCCTATCCTGCAGCTATTTTTGGAAGCCAAAAGATTACTGGTACCTGTAAGAAAAGGTGTGTGTAGGGGAGGGATAAACGTGACATATTCTACATCGAATAGAAGAAACTAGCTTTATAATAAAAACAAACAAACAAAACCAAATCATTCACTTAAGACAGTGCTTCTCAAAATTTCTGTGCATCAGATTCCTCTCAAGGGCTGTTAAAACACAGATTGCTGGGCCTCATGACCCCCTTCCCCAGTTTCTGATGGGGTGGGGCCTGAGAACGCGCATTTCTAACAGGTTCCCAGGTAATGCCGATGCTACCAGTCCAAGGACCATACTTTAGGGAACATTGCACGGGGTTCACCTACATACAAATTTTGAAGATTCCAAATGGTGAGATAGAGGAACTGCGGACCAAAATGGACAGCAGGGATTATGTCAAGGAACCAGCAGATGGGCAAAAGGTTGGGGTAACAGCTGTTCCTACAGGTTTTAGGACAAATTTCACACAATTTAGTTATGAGCAAATGTCAGTGTTATTACAACCCTGCTATATGGACCACTGGACTACTACCAGCAGGGGAAGGAGGGCTCTCCAAGGCCAAAGCTTTTTCTCTTGATAAGAGACATTATACGAAGCAGAAGTGGTTAGATGGTCTTTCATAGAATATATACAGAAAGGAAATAAAGTCTGCTAGAGATCTTTAGATTCTTTTTTTTTATTTGTATTGGGGTATAGTTGATTTACAATGTTGTGTTAGTATCTGCAAGGTGAATCAGTTCTACATATATCCAGTCTGTTTTAGATTCTCTTCCCATATAGGTCATTACAGAGTACTGAATTGAGTGTTTGCAAAGCAGAAATAGTGTCACAGATGTAAAAAACAAACTTATGGTTACAAAGGGGGGGGATAAATTGGGATTGACATATACACACTACTATATATAAAATAGACAACTAATAAGGACCTACTGTATAGCACAGAGAACTCTACTCAATACTCTGTAATGACCTATATGGGAAAAGAATCTAAAAAAATGGGGATATTTAGATTCTTGATGACTGTCAGCTAGGTAGATAAGCAGCTTCTCAGAAGAGGTCTTGATCTGATTAAAATCCATCAGAAAAATGCCTATGAATTTCATCAGGAATAATAATTTCTTTCCAGATGGAAGTTGTAAATCATAACATACTAAAAAGGTTCTGCCTCAATCAGGTTTAGAACTTTTTTTTTAATACAATACACCTGGGGATGCTTGTTACTGAGGTCATGGGGACTGGTGAATGAATGAATGAATAAGGCATGAATGTAAGCAAGGGAAACCAGAATTCATCATTTCCTTCTAGTTTCACAAATTATTTGACAAACTTCTTTACCATAAGCTGTTTAAATATTGAGTTCTCATGGACGTTCTGACGATCTTGTCCTGGATTTGGGAACTGCTGTGTCTCTGTATGCAGTCATATAGGCACCAGGGTTTAAGTTATTTAGCATTTTGATCTGTTAGAAAGAAAGATAATGGGGTGAAATCTCCAAGTTTGAAGATGACATTAAGTTCTTCTAAGTGACCAGAGATGGATTACATAAAGAGCGACAGACTCATTTCCTGTGGGCAGGTGAAGTGTAAGGAAATGAAATCAGGGAATAAATGGTTAGCAAGAGAGTTATTATCTTAAACACAAGAAAATGATCTAGGGGTTAATGATCTAGGGGTTATTACCATTGTCTAGAGTCAGTGTGAGCCTGCTGCCAGGAATTCAGCGAAGTGCAGGTACTTGTTGAGAAAATAGTAGAGCAGAAAACCCGGCATTATTTCTCCACTAAACTACTAAACAGATATGAAGTCTGAGGTTCTTTGTTTCTCTCCTCATCAGTATGCTTCAGGAAAGACAAGAAAAAAGAATGTTAAGAAAAATTCAACAAATCACACTACTGAACATTTATTAATTGCCTAATATGTACAAAGCATCTTATCCAGTAATGGGGACACCAAAGCCATTCTCAGTGGCCTTGCACAGGTTACAGAGTCTCCACTGACAGTAGTTTATTTGAACCATTTAGCTAACATGAAAGCAGTTATCCTCATAAACCATTCATTGCAAGTGAGGAAAGTGAGAAAGAGGTACTTCTCTGGGCTTCTACCAAAGGTTAGATTTTAACTGTCTAAATTCTGCCTTATGAAGACACATTATTGTTTTAAAAGAAGCAGAAGCTGCAAGTGGAGATTTTAAAAATTATAAAACTGTAGAGCAGAGGTTGAAAACCATTTCTGAAAAGGGCCCAATAGTAAATATTTTCGGCTTTGTGGGCCAGGTGGTCTTTGTTGCAACTCCTCAACAATGCAAAGTGAAAACGAATGAGCTTGGCAAGATTCCAGTAAAACTTTCTTTACAGAAATTGGCATTGGAGGCCCCAGCCCCATGGAGCTGCCTGAGCAGAGCGGCTGTATGCAGTGCTGTGTGGGCAGAACCTGGTGTTGACGGAAACCATTTTCATCGTCTTGCTGGTGACCGTAGTCCTTATGGCATTTTTTTTTTTTTTTGGAGCAAATGGATCACTATTTCTCACAAGCACTTTACATTAACTTGGATTCTTTCTAAATTTTTATCCAAAACAGTGTGACAAAATAGTAGGTAAGAGTTCATACCCCAAAACCCCTTCCATCCCACCTTTTACAAACTGCAATCCCTTACGGCATTTTGTGTCTACAAGCCCATTCGGCACCAGTGACAGCAGAGCAAGCAAGTCCTCCACGAGCATTTGGGAACAGAATAAGTTCTGTTACACATGGGTTAGTGGAGAAGTTGGAATCAGAACTTTAGTGCTTGGAAATCATCTTTGGTCTGGACCGTTGGTAAATGCTGAATGATTTAGAAAAAAACATCTAGCCATTATCTTATCCTAACCCTGTAATGCAAGTATTTGGCCACGGAGTCTGCTTCTCAGTGTTTCTTTTTATATTTGTATTTGTGGCTGTACTTGTTAAAAGTAAGACCTGAAGCTCCAAGGTTCAGTGTAAAGATGGAGTGCTCATGAGAAAGAAAGCATAACTTGGTGAGTGGTGTAAAAACCACACTGGAAAGGACTAATCATTAATGGTTCAAAATATTAAGACGAGGCAGACCTAACATGTAGACATTCGCTACTTTGTAATTGATCACAATGGGTTAAGAATCACAAATGTTTTTCATTATCCCAAGTCGGCCTAGATACTCCATTTGCAAAGCAGCATCAGCTGTGGGGGGCGTAGGCCGCCATTCCTCGCGCTGCTCAGAGCTCTGTGCTCAGATGCCCGCACTGAAGTCGGGGTCACACCAGGTAGGCCTTTGGCCATGGGCACCCTCGGGCTGGGAGGCTCTGGGGGTGACTGGAAGTGTTAGCAGTTGGCCTGGCTGAAAAAGAACTCGTCCCGCTCAAACACGTTGATCTCCTTGTCCTGCGCTTAAGTCTTCCCAGCCCGTGGCCTAGACGTCAGGGCAGCTTTTCCCATCTGGAATCTTTTCAGCCCTGGGTAGGGAGGGTGCAATAGAATTGAATGTTCACCATATAAGGCCGAGTGGCGGGTGGGTGTGTCATTTAATTTCAGCTTTGAAAATGCTGCTTTTCCTTTGCACTGTTAGTGAACTGGATTTTCCCTCCATGGAAAGGATACTTTTGTGCTTACTTTTTGTGTTTATTTTATTTTAAAGGTGCTAGGCTTAACTTTGTTATTAAATTAAAATGCTTGTCTCGCTTGTGCTCCATTCAAGCAAAGCACTGGTATATATATGTGTACTTTTTTTTTTTTTTTTTTTTGCGGTACGCGGGCCTCTCACTGTTGTGGCCTCTCCCGTTGCGGAGCACAGGCTCCGGACGCGCAGGCTCAGCGGCCATGGCTCACGGGCCTAGCCACTCCGCGGCATGTGGGATCTTCCCGGACCGGGGCAGGAACCCGTGTTCCCTGCATCGGCAGGCGGACTTTCAGCCACTGCGCCACCAGGGAAGCCTCTGTATACATTTTTTTTAACAACCCACGCTTAATGTGAAATAACTGATGTGGGATACTGTAACTGTTTGACCTAAGGATTTTGATTGTAACCCTAGCATTGCGGCACTGAAACGTTCACTGTTCTGTACTTTTGAACAAAATATCAATCAAAACAAAAGTAAAATCTTAAAAAAGAAAACAACAGCAACAACAACCAAAAAAACACACACAAATAAGCAGTGGAGGATTTGGCCTTCAGGCCATAGTTAACTGACCCCTGCTGTAGAGAACGGCCAACAGGAACATCATGCTTTTGACTCAGCATGCGGGGAACATTGGAACCTCACTAGCCCCAAGAGGATACTACTGCTGAAAAATAACTTAACGATTGCTAAATTCTTATTGAGGAAAATAAGAGACATTTGAAGCACACTTCCAACATGACTTCTCTTTTCAAAGGATGGATCTTACTGTGTTTGAATCCAGACACTTAGTGACTCCAAGACGACAGTATTTTATTCTCCTAAGAATGCACTCATGCAGCTTTTTGTCTTCAAACAGCCAGCTTCCCAATTGCACATGAAATTGGACAGCTGAGCTCTAGACTCTCTTCTAAGCCCCAATCTTGGCGGTTGGCACAAATCCTGGCCTTTTTATTTCTATTTGCCCTTTTGAAGCAACTCTGTCATTTGTCTCCTAAACAGATGTTGCAGTCGGGTACCTTATGCCTAGCTCCAAAGATTGGCATACGGTTCCATCTAACCCATTGTCACCTTGTGCTCAAATCTACAGCAGGAGAAGCTGGAGTAAGGTGCTCTCTGGCAGGCAGCCGGGGCCCTGGGGATCCAGCACCACATCTCCCGTAACGTGGTGAAGCTCCAGGGGAGACGAGGAAAGGCAGCCAAGACAAGTCTGCCAATTCCTGGATTTCTCAAGTTTTCTCCTGGGAGTGCTTTTGTTTCCTTCCCTGCTTCTAACTTGAATTGACTGAGAAAAAAAGAGGAAGGGCCATTGAATAAAGGCACTCACATTTGCCTTCTAATTTTGTTCCGTAGGAAACGGGCCACCCACAGTGTTGGCAAAAGGAAGGGCAGCCAGAAAGACCTCCGGCCCCCTGATCTTTGGATCCATCATGAAGAAATGGAGATGAAAAATATTGAGAAGCCATCAGGCACTGACCCTGCAGGAAGGGACTCCCCCATCCAGAGTTGCCAAGACCTCACGCCAGTCAGTCACAGCCAGTCAGAGACCCATCTGGGGAGCAAAAGCACGTCTCATTCAGGTAACTTCCATCTCTCTGGCATCAGGAAAAACATCCCACTCTGCGCCCCACAAAGGAGCTCTTGACTCCCTCTTTTGTGGATACACCCTTTCCACTAATTTGCACATCATTTACCAACAGTTAAAATAATCTGATGTAAATTTGGTTGATTAACTAGGTTTACTTTCTATTCCATCATCGCGTTGACTGCCTTTTATAACTGTAATGCTTCTTGAAACTTCTAAGAAGTAAGAGGTGATGCCGTTGGGACATACTGAAATGTGAAGGCTAAATGAAATGATGGCTTTTTGTTACAGCTTGAACAAAAGTTTTGTCAAGGCAAACTTTGAAGCTATTTTAGTTCTCTGTGTCTGTGAAAAGTTGATTTTAAATTTGCTGTCAATTCCTTGCTTTAAAAAAATCACTTCAGGGACACCTGAAGTCTGAAAACATCAACTATTCTGTTACTTTGCCCTGATTACGGTGGAGATGAACTGTCATCCCCATGCAATCACATTATATGATCACTAGCCTAGTCTAATGGAGTCTCTGAAGGCTCTGTTGGTGTACAAAGTGATCTGATGGAGAAAAGCCTGCTGTTTAATGATTTGGTGCAGAACAATCCATGTCTAGGAATAACTGAGAAATCCAGAAAGTGGTTGTAAGATATTTCAGTTTATGTGGGTCCTTATAGTTTCAAAATGCTTATGGGGAGTTGAATAATCAACCCAATACTCTCATCAAAAAATCTCTTGGTCTACTCATGATGTTTGTTTATAGAATGAGTAGATGTTTTAAACCAAATTAAATATTTTAATTGTTTGAATGTGTAACTGGTTGATTAGACTTTCTTGCAGAGTTGTTTAAACAAGGACTTTACCAATTTTCGATCATGAGTTGCGTATTCCTTTTCTAGACCTTAAATAATATCTCAAGCAGTGTCCCTAACTTTTGTCACTTTCAATTATTAAACTATAATCCAGTTCCATTAAAAATTATAATATGAGATTTAAATTAAAGATTCTTTTCCCCTTATGGCCAGTCAGGCTTCTGGTTCTGAGCACTGGGGGTTCACAATTTGTTCTTTTCAAATCCTCCAGCACCTTGGAGGAAAATGGAGTGGTGGGGTGGGACAGCAGGAGGGAGGAGCATATTCTGTTTCAGAAACACCTTTACCCATTCTTCCTACCTATCTGCTGTTTCTGGTTTTGTGTGGGGACGGAGAGGGAAAGTAAAGGAAAAATGGGAGGAGAAAGGCAAGGTGGAAGGGAAGAAAGCACAGTTTGAAGTTCTTCACTCACTTTCTGGGCACATGGGCTGTCCTCATGTGGCATCCAAATTCTCAGTGTCTTATGAAATACAAGTATGAAATCTTTGTGAGACCCTGTGGGATGCCTTCTCTGGCCAATTCCATAACCTGAGATATCAAGTCAGGACTTAACCCTCTCCCACCAGGAGCAGCTCTACCTGTCAGCCTCACTGGTCCTCCTGTGGGTCATCTGCACTTACGTGAATTCCAACAAGAGGGCTCAAGCCTGGTCAACTTTCCAAGTACCCACTTGACCCAGAGGAAGCTCCTGTATCTTTGACAGTTCAAATGATGAGAGAGCTTGTAATCCACACTGTTCCTCTCTCAGCCTTGCTTTCTTCAATTACCTCTTCCTCTCTTCAAATAGACACAGTGTAGACCAGCAAGCCTGCTGCCTGAATAAGCTTCTACCCAGAGAATGAATGAAAGCTTCTTTTGCAGGAACCTCAACAGTCTATAGGTGTTCATTCTTGTAGCTTTGTTCCATACTGGACATCAGGAGGTGAGAAGCACCTCTGCGTCTCACTGGAGGAAATAAAATTGTCTCTCAGCCCTCAGAAGCTTTTGCTAATCATTTCTAGGATTCCTCCTTATTGATTTTTCCCCTTATCATTTATATGCTCAGATGACATTTGGGGTCAGCAAGACAAGTTTTGTTGTCTCTTACTAAGTCTTGAGAAAAGTTTAACTCCAGATAATGGCTGTTTTCTTCAGAATGAGAGGATACTTGTGCCTATTTGTCTTTAATTTGAGGACCTACTTGCCAACTCTATAATAACAGGGAAAGTAGCACTCAAAATCCTGTTTGTTAAACTTGACAATACATGAAGTATTCTCTGTGCTGTTGTGGTTAAAAGGACAAAACTCTGATTGGAAGAATTAATATTGTTAAAATGGCCATACTACCCAACACAATCTACAAATTTAATGCAATCCCTGTCAAAATACCCATGACATCTTTCACAGAACTAGAACAAATAATCCTAAAATTTATATGGAACCACAAAAGACCCTGAATTGTCAAAACAATCTTGAGAAAAAGGAACAAAGCTGAAGGTATCAGGCTCCCTGACTTCAGACTATACTACAAAGCTACAGCAATCAAAACAGCATGGTACTGGCACAAAAACAGACACATAGGTCAATGCAACAGAATAAAGAGCCCAGAAATAAACCCACACACCTATGGTCAATTAATCTACGACAAAAGAGGCAAGAATATACAATGGAGAAGGGACAGTCTCTTCAATAAATGGTCCTGGGAAAACTTTACAGCTACATGTAAAATAATGAAATTACATTTCCTCGCACCGTGTACAAGAATAAATGCAAAATGGATTAAAGACCTAAATGTAAGACCTGAAACCATAAAACTCCTGGAAGAGAACATAGGCAGAGCACTCTTTTACATAGATGGTAGCAGTATTTTTTTGGACCTGTCTCCTTAGACAAAAGAAATAAAAGCAAAAATCAACAAATGGGACCTAAATAAATTTAAGAGCTTTTGCAGAGAAAAAAAAAATGAACAAACAAATTGACAAAATGAAATGACAACCTACCAAATGAAAGAATATATTTGCAAATAATATTACCAAACAAGGGGTTAATATCCAAAATATATAAACAGCTCATACAGTTCAATATCAAAAAGACAAACAAACAAACAAACAAACAAGCAACCCAATCAAAAAATGGGCAGAAGACCTAAATAGACATTTTTCCAAAGAAGACATACAGGTAGCCAATAGGCACACAAAAAGATGCTCAGCGTTGCTAATTACTAGAGAAATGCAAATCAAAACCACAATGAGGTGTCACCTCACACTTTTCAGAATGGCTATCATCAAAAATTTACAAATAACAAATGTTGACAAGAATGTGAAGAAAAGGGAACTCTTGTACACTGTAGGTGGGAATGTAAGTTGATGCAGCCACTGTGGAAAACAGCATGGAGGTTCCTCAGAAGACTAAAAATAGAACTGCCATGTGATCCAGCAGTTCTACTCCTGGCTGTTTATTCAGAAAAAACAAAAACACTGATTTGTAAAGATACATGCACCCAATGTTCATAGCAGCACTATTTACAATAGTCAAGGTATGGAAGCAACCCACATGTCCATCAACAGATGAATGGATACAGATGTGGTATACATATACAATGGAATGTTATTCAGTCATAAAAAAGAATGGAATTCTGCCATTTGCAGCAATGTGGATGGACCTAGAGAATATTATGCTTAGTGAAATGAGTCAGACAGAGAAAGACAAATAGTGTATGATATCACTCATTTGTGGAATCAAAAAAATAAAACAAATGAATGTATATAGCAAAACAGAAACAGACTCACAGATATAGAAAACAAACTAGTGGTTATCAGTGGGAAGAGGGAAGGGCGGAGCGGCAAAATAGGGGAATGGGATTAAGAGATACAAACTACTATGTATAGAATAGATAAGCAACAAGGATAAATTGTATAGCACAGTGTACTATAGCCATTATTTTGAATAACTTTTAATGTATAATCTATAAAAATACTGAATTACTATGCTGTACACCTGACACTAATATAATATTGTAAATCAACTATACTTCATTTAAGGAAAAAAAAGACCAAACTTCATGTTAATGAATCATATGCTTTTTAGTGATATATAGTGTTCAGAATTTCAGTTTTATTTTTCAACAGATTTTTATTAAATTTTTAAATATGCATGTATCACTCTTTCTTATTATTTTTTATGACTCTTTAATATGACATTTTATAGAATTATAATAAATTTGTATAGAGACACCTAGCTGTACTTTTGAAGAATGTAGTTTATTTCCTGTGTTTTTATAATAAGATTTAATGTCTTTGGGGCTTAAGTACAAGTTGCAAAGATTGTGGTAAATTCATACAATTGAATATTATGGAGCTGTTAAAAATTATATTACTGCAAAAACAAAAATTATATTACTGGGGCCTTCCCTGGTGGCGCAGTGGTTGAGAGTCCGCCTGCCGATGCGGGGGACACGGGTTCGTGCCCTGGGCCGGGAGGATCCCGCATGCCACGGAGCGGCTGGGCCTGTGGGCCATGGCTGCTGGGCCTGCGCATCCGGAGCCTGTGCTCCGCAAGGGAGAGGCCACAACAGTGAGAGGCCCGCGTACCGAAAAAAAAAAAAAAATTATATTACTGACTTATTTATTGACAGAGAAAGGTTTTTATGTTATTTTATAATGAAGGCTACAAAACAGTATGTATAGTATAATGCCGTTTTTGAAATAAATATATTAATAGATACTCTCTTGCTTTCACATATACATACATATGCAAAAATTATAAATAAAACAATAATGGTTCTTTCTGGGTAATGAGGTTATGGTAAATTTTATTAATGTTTGTACAATGAGAACATATTGATTGGGTAACCGAAAAACTAGATATTATTATTTAAAACATCAATGAAATGAAAAAGGCATTGGCGTTCCTGGCTAGAAATGAAGTGTTGCATCATTAATACTCAAGAGTATTGTTGTTCTTTTAGGTCAAGACACAGAAGAAGCAGGGAGCTCCATGTCTACCCTGGAGAGGTCATTGGCTGCACGCCGAGCCACCCGGGCCAAGCTCATGATTCCTATGGATGCCCAGTCCAGCAATCCTGGTGAGTAACAATTGGTACCACAATGGAGCAGTCAGGTGCTTTCTGTTTGTATCTTTTCTCTATCAATTATCAAAGCCTAATTAAGTTTTCCCTGAACTTTCTGGGCAAATGGACATAATGAAGAAGTAGTAAAATTATATCATTTATATTTGGAAGTTAGAACTTTCACTCTGTTATTGTTGTATTTGTTGTATGTGATCAGATCATCTGTCTATTGGCAATCACTTGATACATATTTAAGAAAGTATAAGAAATATGAATTGATATAAAAAGAGTTGAAATTTTTGTCATTATTCATCTTATTCTAATGACCACCTTCATGGATTTTCAGACTTAAATAACCTAGTACCCTTGAAACAAATATTGAGATAATCACTTACTACCTCCTTCTTGTTAAAGTTTTCTGTCATACTCCCACGTTCACTGAAGATATTAGTATCTGGGAATCACTTCCTTTCCAATTACCTCTGTGATCAATCTTGGTAATTACAATATCCATGCAGAAAATCCATCTGATGTTAGTTCCTTTATATTCCCTGCAATATGAGCTCTCTCCCACCTCAGTCCATCAATTCCATGTCACACACTAAACCGATAATTGCATCTGCTGCAGAATGTCAGTTTCTATCATCCCTTTCTCTAGCACTGTATTACTTTCTGCCACTTATTTTATTGCCCCCTGGCCAAAAATTTTTCCATCCCACTTGGACCTCCAATCCATTAACTCCGCAACCTTCTCATTGTCCCTCATCTTCCTCATGTCTTTACTTCCATCCAAACTCAACTCCCATCCATCATCAGTTATTACCTCCAGTTCCTTGCAAGCACCCTCATCTCCCTTGGTTCTTCTTCCCTATCATACTCACCTAAAAAAAACTCAACCCTGATTAAGTCAGCTCCTCTACCAACATTGACCATGTACCCTAACAGCTGAATTTATCTGGAGAAAAACACATAACCTATTTACTGGGTATTTATGACCACACATCCAAGGTGAGCTGTCATCTATTTGGAAATGCCACTCATTTCTCTTAATCGTTCATTGTCTCACTTTAAAAGATGAATGTCTTATATCTATTCTTACTTTTCTGACTCCCGATACCTCTCTCCTTTCCCCACTCCCAGCTAATAAGCATGGTTCTTATATCACCAAGAAAAGAGAAGGATTCAAAATGGCATCCTTATCTACCCATCAAACCGAGTTGATCTGTTTCTCCTCCTATGTAAGGCCAGCTCTTTCCCTTGAGGACATCCATTCGTCCCCACTTAGGGACTCTTCTGTAATTATCCCTTCCCTTTTCTGCATCATCAGTTTTCCTTCCTACTGATAACTCCAATAAGCATATAAGCATTATCTCATAACTCCTGTGTTAAAGCATCTTCCCTGGAACCACTTGCCCTTGCATCTGAAGCCCATTCCTCCCCTTTCCTGAAAATTTCTTTTAAAAGTTGTCTATACTTACTTTTTCTTAGTTTTCCTTATTAGTTTTAATGAATTTCCACAGTCCCTCTCTACTGAAACCATGGTTGCCAAGATTATCAATAATCTCCACATTTTCTTACCAAATGGTCAGTTCTCCAATGCTCAGCAAAATTTGACATAGCTTCTCACTATTTTTTCCTGGAATGCGTTCTTCACTTGAAAAGCCAGAGAGTACCCTAGGGCTCAGACTTCAAGCTGCTGTCTTCTATCTACACTAGCTTCTTAGATGTTGTCATCTAATACCAATGTGCCACTTAAATGCTCACGAATCCCAGATTTTATCCCTAGTTTACTCTCTTCCTGAAATCCACATCAATTTCCGTATAGAATATTGACTCACCGTCTCCAAATGGCTCTCTAATAGGCAAGCCATGTATGCTCCAAATGGAAATCTTGCCCTTCCATAATTCCCTCTCCCCAACTCCAAACTTGATCCTCCTATTATTTTTCCCATTCAATACATCCATTTTCTGTTCATCCATTTACTCTTGTTAAAAAACTCTAGTTTCATACTTCTTTATTCTGATTTCCTCACATCCCAAATTCAATCTTTCACCAAAATCCTATAGTTCTTGCTTTCAAAACCTGTCCCAAATCTGACCACTCCTTTCCATCTCCACTGTTCTGACCTTATCCAAGCCACTACCATCTCTTATAGATTATAGACTATAGCTGTAAACTTGTAACTGTTCTCTTTTCTTTAGCTCTTGACCCTCCAGTAAGTTATCTACACAGCAGCTTTTCAATATATGAATTAGATCATGTTATTCCTCTTGACTTCCCATCACATGTAGAGCAAAGTCCAGTGATTTCACCATGTGCTATAAAGCACCAAGTGATCCAGCCTCTGGCATATCCCTCACATCGTCTCCTGCTACTCTTCTCTATAATCTGTTTCAGCCACGTAGCTCTCCTCTTTGTTCCTTGGACAATAACGTACATTCCAACTCAGGGACTTTTCAGTTACTGTCCTATTTGCCTGGAATCTCTTTTCGTAGATGTTTACTTGGCTCTTCCCTCATTTTATTCAGGTCTGTATTTAACTGCCACCACCATGAAAGAACGTAGACCTTCCCTGGCCATTGCCTAATATCATCCTTGGTCGCTCTCAACCCTTTTTATTCTGCTTCAGTTTTCTTAATTAATGTGTATAACTATCCTACTTGCTTTATTGTGTTTGTTTGTTTATTATTTGTTCTCTGTATTTTAGCGAGCTCTATGAGGGCAGAGATTTTGCCTGCTTTCATCACTTCATATCCTCAACACCCAGAACAAAGGTTGGCGCATGGTAGGCACTCACTCAATACAATTTAGACAAATGAACGAACTAATGGTTGTTTCTTTCTACCTACTGTATGTCATGTTTCCTCTGTGTTTCAATATAGCTCTCAGTTTTACTATAATAAATGTAAAACCTTACATGGAATTTATAATAAATGCCAAGTGTTCAACTCATGGGGTAGATACTATTCTTATGCCTGTTTTACTAATAAGAGAACGGAGGCTTGGGAGTTTAAGTACCTAGCTTGCAGTCGCACAGCAAGTAAGTGGCAGAGCCAGAATTTGGACTCAGAAGGACTGGACTGGCTTCAGAGTTCTGCTCTCTTAATCATTATGCTCCCAGCTGCAGCCCTCTGTGAAGCTATTGTCCTTTTTCTTTCATTCCTTTCACCACATAGAGAGACACTGTACACTTAGCTGCCTCTATTTTTTTTTTTCCTTCCAGTCACTTTCCTCTTGTAACTAAGTTCTATCTGTGCCAATTTTCTGTAGTTTTCTTCTTAAAGATCATTGTGTTTCAGAATCCTTGTGGGCCTTTCTCTCCCATATATAACTTCCTTATCTAATAAGTTCCCACATCCCATTGATTATTTTTTTCTTCCACAACATCTTTTGAATCCCTGGCTCTATTCCCATTCCCAAGAGTCCTATTTTTATTCTCCTCTTTATGGCCTCACACCTGAACTGTCAAAACAGTTTTAAAATTAATCTTCCTCTCTGTTGTGTCTTCTAGACTTCTTTGTATCCTGCTTGCCAAATTTCTTCCTAAAACAACTTAAATATGGTATTTCACTCCATAAATTTTCCCAATGGCTCCTCACTGCCTTCTAAGAAAAAACGACAAACCCCTCAGCATACCAGATTTAAGTCTACATTTCTAGTTTCCTATTGCTGTGTTAGACACTTGCCAAGGCAGACTGATCACCAGTCCACAAACTTGCATTGCCCTTTATTTGACTTTCCTTCTGAATACCTTTTTTCCTTTAGGAATGACTCGGTAGCTATCTCTAACAAAGTTCTATGCATCTTTGACCAGAGAGATATTGATGCTTTCATAAATTCTTTCCTCTCTGATTATTCCATCCAGAAATGAGGGCTTCCTTTCTCATGTTTGAATGGCCTTTCTTTTTAACACTTGTGAGGCATTAATTCCACATAGTACTGCCTCATATGCTTAGGTATTCAAGTCCAAATTTTCTCTCCTCTAACAGGTCGTGTATCATGTGATAGGGAGGGAATGTATCTAATTAATCTTCATAGACACACATGGTATAACTCAATACCTAGCACAAAATTGGTACTTGCTAAATATCTGTCAGGACTTCCCTGGTGGTCTACTGGCTAAGACTCCACACTCCCAATGCAGGGAGCCCATGTTTGATCCAGGGAACTAGATCCTGAATGCTGCAGCTAAGACCTGGCACAGCCAAATACATAAATAAATAGTGTAAAAAAAAAAAAAGTTAAATAAATAAATAAATATCTGTCAAATGAATGACTGGATGAATAAATAAATGTATTATAAGAATGCCTTGTGTATACAAATCCATTTTCCCCGAAAAGTAAAGGAGCTGTTGCAGTGGAGGATTACTGGACTGAATGTCAATATTATGACATAGTATGAGGGTGTTTCGTGTTTGGTAATTGCAATCATTGTTGCTTTTGTTGTGGTCATCCATTTACAATGCTTGGTGTCAGTCTATTTATCTCTTGTAAAAATAAAATACAGTGTGTGTGTGTGAAAAAAAAAAAGAATGCCTTGTGTTTGTGACACTCCAGTGTTTTAGGGCTCTTTTTTTTAGCAGTAATAGAATAAGATAAAATTTCTGGTATACTAAGGGCAGTTAAAGTTGTTTTCATTAGACAAGAAAGGAAATAATGTGATTAGAAAGAAAGAGGAATGAAATGAAATCTAACAAGCATTGAGAACTTCTAAATATTATTCACTTGCTAACTACCTTGCTAATTATCATTTCATTTAATCCTCACAATATTCTTACGTGGTGAGATTATCCTGATTTTACAGATGGGAAACAGAGACTCAAGCAGTTTAAGAAACTTACTCCAGGACACAACTGGGCAGCCTATGAGCCTCTATGGTATACTGCTTTTCTAAAGATAAAGATGCCTTATATTATTTATATTCATTTCTTAACATCTTTATTGGAGTATAATTGCTTTACACTGGTGTGTTACTTTCTGCTTTATAACAAAGTGAATCAGTTATACATATACATATATCCCCATATCTCCTCCCTCTTGCGTCTCCCTCCCACCCTCCCTATCCCACCCCTCTAGGTGGTCACAAAGCACCGAACTGATCTCGCTGTGCTATGCAGCTGCTTCCCACTAGCTATATCTATAGCACCATGTTCTATAAAATGGTAATTACCAGATAAAATATAAACTACCTGAGATGTTTTTTAGTTCTTAAAACCCACAGGAAATGGTATTTAATTTCATTGAAGTACAAAATCTGTTTATTTGTCTAAGAATATACTTCATGGTTGAAAACATTATGTGGCATATGCTACTTCTTACCCCTGAGCACACTTCACAGCTAGGTAAGCTGATGCCCATGAGAAGCATACCAGCTGATAGTATAGGCAGGAAAAGACCCCGGATGTTCTGATTTCCCCAGTCGTGTTGTTTCCTACAAAATGGTAGCAAAAAGTGAGTATTGTTACGATGGCCAAAGAATTATTTGAAATGTTTTTCTTACTAAAAATGAAATTAATTACAAGAAATCGGAAGCTTCAGGTGTAACTTTCCTTAAGTTTTTAAGGATAAGTAAGAGTTATATGCTGGGTTTCCGGGAATCAGACTGAATAGAGATTGGAAAACAGGAGCTGTATTAGCAAGTGCCTCAGGAATAACACCTGTGAGGGTGAAGGACGCAGGATTGCTGGGAGGGAGATATTGAACAGATGATGCAGTTTGATGGAGGCCTCGGCTGACCCTGTAGGTTGCTGTGGTGCTGGAATTGTCCTCTGTGTTGTCCCAGATGAGGTGGGAGGGAGGGGCTGTTCTGTAGTCTTTGATGCAGGCTGCTCCTAGGAAGAGACGTAGATTTTCTTACCGTTTCAGTATTTTATTACTCGATGGAGCCTAACTATTTGTTTGGCCTTGGAAAGATTCCCTTTCCATTTTCAACCTGTGTTTTCTTCTTCTGTAAAATGCAGGAGAGGTGAGGAATCAGAACTAGGAAATATGTAGACGGAAGCAGATACCCTGTAAGATCACATTAGTTGTACAGTTTTAATAATTTACCGTATGAGAGTTTTGCTGGGTAAAAGCCTCTTGAATTCCATTTTTTTTTCAGTTTTCTCTTTCCTAGTAAATATTTGAGGGAAAACTGTAAAATTCGCCTTTAAAAACAAGAAATCTCAAAAAGTTAAACTAGAGGCTATTAAAAAGACTGAGGCAAAGAAAAGCATACAGTTTTGCTTTGGGGATAGCTTGGAGGCTGCTATGGCTACTGGTTTGGGGGCTTTCTAGAACATTCCCTATGAGCGCCAACTCTTTTTTTCCCCCATTCCCACTATCTGCTTTAATCACTTGACTGCAGAACTCAAACTGAAACAAAGAAGCTATTGAAAAGTAAAATAAAGCCACATGAGAAAAAGCAAGATTTTAAAAACTGGAATTCTCTTAGCTTGAGGTGCTGTATTACCAGAGGTTCTCTCGTGCACAGATGGACACTGGGAGAGACTGGCCTATGAAAGTCCAGTTTCCTAACCTCTGAAATATTTGATTTCAAATCAGAATCTTTGTCTGACCGTTACATACGTGGTGTGAGAAGCCAGTGTCTTAAGACTGGTCCCAGCTCAATGGGCTTCTGGAACATTTATTCCTTCACCTTGTGGATTCCCGCATCTGACCAAGAATGCTTCCTTAAGAGTAATAAGAGCAAACAATTCTTTTAGTACCATAAACACAAGTGCATACAAATTTTCAGCTCTTCAGAACTGTGGGAGCAGTGGCAAGGTGCAGAAAGTTCAGAGCTCATTTAAATTTGCATTAGAAATGATATCATTACCTAGTATATGTTTCCAACCAATATTTGATAACTTTATTAAGATCAGTTTTTATTCTTTGAGTCTTGAACGTTATATTTCATTCCTTCTGTTACTATGAATTTCTGCAGAAGGACTATTTTTTCTGTATCCCTATAATTCCCACAGTGCTGTGTAAATGACTTTGTATAACAGTTGTTACTAAATATGGGTTGAAAGCACAGAGGTTGTTTCTTGATAGTTCTACAAGCAAATGATTTTTATATAAAGTTTGTTGATTAGTAATTCCACTGGATTCCACTGGATTACTGGATTAATTCCACTGGATATCCAAATCAGCAGGTCAGTAAGATTGTGCAGACACGGTCAAAACATGGCCTTTAAGTTCAAGATGGTACATATGAGGAATACAGAATTGTGTTTGTAGGGAGGATTTTACAAGGCAAAAAATAGCTTGATTATCAGAGATATAGGAATAATCCAGAAGGGACCTGACAAAGAGTTGGTGGAAGAATTTTGAATGATGGAGTACAAAAGGTACTCTAGCTTTTAGAAAGGTTTCCTAGAGCAATATGAAAAATAAAAAATCTGTTGCTTTTTTTAAAAAGTATAGTTGATTTACAATAGTGTGTTAGTTTCAAGCGTATAGCAAAGTGATTCAGTTTTTTTTTTAGATTATTTTCCATTATAGGTTATTACAAGATATTGAATATGACTCTGTGTTATACAGTAAATCCTTGTTGCTTACATACTTTATGTATAGTAGTTTGTATCTGTTAATCCTACACTCCTAATCTGTCCCTCCCTCCCTCTCCCCTTCGGTAACCAGAAGTTTGTTTTCTATGTCTATGAGTCTGTTTCTGTCCTGTATATAGATTTATTTGTATTATTTTGAGATTCCACATATAAGTGATATCTTGTAGTATTTGTCTTTTTCTGTCTGACTTACTTCACTAAGTATAATGTTCTCTAGGTCAGCCATAAAAAAATGAAATATTGCCATTTGCAGCGACATGGATGGACTAGAAGATTCCTCACTTTTTCAGATTTATGTCACCCAATTCTTCCTTAATTCCTAACCTCTTAGAGGTTTCTACAGCGAAATGCACTATCTTTTCTTCCAGGATCTTTCTCATCTGAGTCAAGTCTTTTGGGCGGTCTGGGGTAACTTGTAAAAGATTAAAGCAGATGGGCTTACAGTGTCCTGGGAAAGTCACTGGTCTGCAGAGAAGGAAGCTGTGTGATGCCTCAAGCTCATCTCAAAGGAGTCCTCTAGCCCCAGATCAGAGTCTACTTTTCCTGCAGTCTCATCTGTCTGATGTCCTTGGTGTCAAAATGTACTCTCAGATGTTCACAACTATTTCAGATTTCTGGACTTCATAGCCATATCTCATTTGAGAAGTGAGTGAAGGCTGCAGGAGGCTGTAAGGGTCTTAAGGTTCCCTGCTCACATTTGCTCTTAGGACGTTTTCATAGCTGCCCTGTGGCAGTCACTAGTCCAGTCACCTCCACATCGTATCTCATTCTTGTAAAATGTGTGAAAACCACATGAAAAGTGGGCTGGCTGGATAGATTTAGATAAACTAAGAGCCTTCCCTTAGCTCCTAAATGACAGAACGAGAATTTGAACCAGGTTGATTTTATAATCATAATTCCAGTTATTTTCTTCCTCCAGAGAAAGAACTTTTCTTTCTAATCTCATAAATCTTACAGTGTCATACTTCCCTCAGGTTCAAACTTGAGTTAAAAAAATACTATTTAGTTTCCTCTAACTTAATGTACTCCTCTTTCAAATGTAAGATGGTATTTTTTAATAGAACTAATTAGCATTTTAATAGAACTATAATGACAATAATTGTCAGTATCTTTGGAAAAGTTTGGCTTATATTTTAAGTGGTCATATTTTTTAAACTTTTACTTACTTTTAAACAGTTTTATTGAGATATAACTTATACATATATATATATAACTGTACGTATTTAATTTATACAAATCTACTAAGTTTAGATATATGCATACACCCATAAAACCATCACCATAATCAAAGTCATAGACATATAAGAAGGTTGTTTTAACAATACTTCCTATTGAATGGTATTCAGCTCAGTCTTGGGGCAGATCTATAGGAACCCAGCAGATTAATATCAATAACCCATATTTCCACAGTGCTGACTCCTGACCCCTCACCCTGCTGCACTTCCATGTGGATAATCTCTTTAATCCTCAGAACCACACCATAAAGTTGGTTCCATGATCATCTCCACTTTACAGATGAGAAAACCAAGAAACAGAGAGCATATATACCCTCTCAAGCGAATGTATAGTTATCCACTACTGCATAACAGATTACCCCCAAAATGTAACAACATAAAACAGCCATTTATTTTTTTCAACAGCTTCTGAGGGTCAGGAATACAGGAGTGATTTAGCCAGGCAGTTCTGCCTCAAGACATGACTCCTGGCTTCCTCCAGAATGAATTATCAGAGAGAGAGAGAGAGAGAGAGAAAGAGAGATAGAGAGAAATCTCATTTAACCTAATTTTGGAAGTGACATACCATCCCTTCCGTTGCATTCTTTGGTCACCAGATCAACCCTGTTGAAATGTGGCAGGAAACTCCAATAGGGATGTGAAGACATGAGGAGGGAATCAGTGGGAGGTATCTTAGATACTGGCTGTGACATTTATTCACTACCAAGTGGCAGAACTGGATAGTGAACCCAGGCAGTTTGACCTCAGTTTGGGCTCTTTACCACTATGAGCAGATACTGACACACCATTGTAAAGCAATTATACTCTAATAAAGATGTTAAAAAATTAAAAATTAATAACTGCGGAACACGTCATTGTGAATATTCGCTATTTTCCTAAAGGTGGAGGTTGTAGATACTTGTGGCGGCCATCCAGTGACAATTGCTTGTTAAAGGACACCTGAAAATGTGAAGGAAATTAGAGTATTTATCAAGGGCTATGGACACTACATTTCCAAATAGTCCAGAGTATATATAGGCCATTGCCGATATAAAGAGATGCTAAAGAGAAGCAGAATGAGAAATCATTTAACTTAAACTCTTTGCTCTTCAAAATATTATCTTTACTCTTCTGTTTGTCCACCTCTCCTCCTCAACAAATCTCTCGAATCTGTCAAGTATCATGGTGAGAAATCTCTACAGAGAGCTTTATTTCTTAAAATTGTAGCTTTAAAAATAAAATCTCTACTTTAGATTTCCTATCAGTCATGTTTAGCGCTAACATTTTTTAAAATGTTGTCAAAGTTTTTGAATATCAACATGCCCTGTTCAGGGCACTAACTAATTTGGTGAGGGAAGTTCCACTTGAAAAATCTTTGTGTGTCAGTATGACATATAAATTCAATTGTCAGCAAGCTGTGTCGGAACAGATTTCTAGTCATAGTCAGCCACAAAGCAGAGATTTATTGAAAATGCTTGATGATATCGCTCTCTGAGCTGTTTTACATAAACAGAGCAGTGCAGTGAATGCCTTGAATTGTAGTGTGAGGGTGTGTGTATGTGTGTGTGTTTCTGGCTCTCAAAACTGACATGTAGAGGGAAAATACCAAAATGCACTTCAATACACAGTTTTGGATCCAACTTATTTCCGAATGATTAGCTTCACAACAACAGCTTTATAAGTAAGGGTAGATGTCTGTGCCGTTTCAGAAATGAATCATGCATCAAAATACTTCAAGACCAAAGCTTTGGAATACTGACTATTCTATTTCATGTCAGGGTATAGAAGAATGAGAATTTCTGAGGTGCAGAGACATACATCCGATTTATTATTTTTTAAAGAACTTCTATTGTTTGCAAACCTTTTGTACCCAGGTCAGTAGTCAAAATGCAAAACTCATGAAAAGGAAAATTTCTTTTCTTCAGTAATGAAAGACTTGGAGCTGGAATATAAATTTAGTCTCTTGGGTTCTCTCAGCTTTCTAACTTATACAGAATCTGTGGCTTGCCAAATTATTTTATGTTTCTCTATTCAAATTTATTCAGCTCGAAACAGGAGATATTTATGACATTTTTTTTCTAAGTGTATTCTAAAAGATTGGTTAAATTCACATAACAATATTGATTAGAACGGTGCGCAGTTTGTCAAGTGGGTGCCTTCCGCATCTAAAGGAGACTATCATTGTCACATTTATTTATGAGTAAAAATTGTCAACACAGGAAAGTCTTTGCAATTTGGCAGTCAACCTTAATGACTATGCAGTGATCTCATTTTGATCAGTAAGATGTGTGAATTCATTAAATTAACTGCTTCAGAGACTGAGCTTTTGAGTTATATGAATACAGACTTTACGTTATTATATGACTTTTATTTACAAATGTATTCAAATCTATTATTATTATCATTATTATTACTATAGTAACATAGTAACTATACACATCAGGATACTAAATACTACATCAAACCATGTAAAAAATCTCCAATGGGTTAAAATGACAGATTTCTAAATATTACTTCTAGAAAATCTTTCTTATTAACTCACTTGAAAAATAGGAAGTATCTCCAGCACCATACTTTGACAGACACAAAGACCATAAAATTATAACCTTTTCCTTTGGGGAATTTATAATTATTTTGGCTAGTATCTGATTTGAATTTCTGATTCTTTTTAAAAGTTTCCTTGTCATTTTATTTCTTTTGCCTTTTCTAAAGTCTGTTCATATGTTTGTATAGCCACAATTTACTCTTTATAAAATATTTTATAGATTATAAAGCATCTTCATTTATGATGCTATATATCATTTAATAATCTCAGTTTTTCATTCGAGTCCTCCCAAAAATAATTTAGAAAAGCTTTGTATCACCACACAGTTTTAACTTAATATTTGCAATATTATAAGTTAAGTACCTGTGAAATATGTAATTTTTCTGGTATTCCACTCTTTCAAATAAAGCCAAAAGTATAAAAATACCATAGCAATATGATACCCACATCATCCATTTACAAAATACATGAGGAAGCTCCCTTTTACAGAGAAAAGTTGTATCACTCATTTTTTCCTTGAACTAGTACCTACAATTCACTTTCCCCACAGAATATACAGTTGTCATCTGTTTTTATGACTATCTTTGATCGATCATCTATCTTATTTCTTTGAAACATAATATTTTTATAAACTGAGATGTTAGATTTATATTATAAACTTATGTGACCACAAGTTTTTAACTGCTAATTATTTTTCTTCTCGGTGTGTTAACATTACAATTAGTATTTCTGCACAATTGTATATAAAATAAGATTGTGTTAGAATTCTATCACTTAATGACATGAAAGATGCTGCTTTTGTGCAACTAATGCATGTATTCATGGATGAACATTACTTACTGCATAAATTCTATTCCGATGTTTTCTCTTTTTGATCTAAACATTGAGAAACCTTGTTTGCATTAAGTATGAGCAAGTGCAATAACAATGAGATTTTTATAGCAATCATTCAAAGATTCAAACTCCTTCCAAATTACATGCCAGAATTATTCTGTGAACTCTCATACAAAGTTACTTTTAATAGTATTTCAGTAAACAACTAGATAATGTCTTCCTTCAATTTTTCTGGAAGTAAAAGTTTTAGAAACTACCTAAATTTCAAAGGTATTTATTACTCATTCAAGTTACTTACTTTCTAATTTTCTAGGAGATACAACAGTAAAAAGCTTTACTAAGACTTACAAAGTAATTATAAAATGCATATGCAGATTTTTTTCACTTAGAGGTACTTTGTGTAATACAATATACTAAGACAGGATTGGAAACATTGAAATATCACTTATATCTTTACTAACATAATTTTTTGAAAAAATGTTTTATCCCACTAAATAATTACTATGTATTTTTATTCGATTCAGATAAAACAACCATTACTTAACCAACTGAAAAAAGAGTTAGTCTTCATTGTCAAACCGGTCAGTCAAAACTTTTTATCTGAAAAAAACCCAACTTCGTTTTTCAATTAAACATGTTAATAGGCACTTTAAGAAGTGTTATAAATAAACTGAAAAATAAATTCTCGAATGCAGTTTTAAGAGCTAGTTTACTAGAAGCAGTCTTTTTATTTTAAAGTGTTACGTATTTAATGTAATTAATCTGCATTTTTCAGTTAAAATGTTTTTAAAATCTGTTTCTAACAATAGTGCAAGATAATCTGTATCTTGATGAAATTACTTTCGTAAGAGGGATGTGATTAAAAAAAAAAAATTTTCCTTTGGTAAATGTACACTGCTGTGCATGCTGAACTCCAGCAATTGACATTAGGGTATAATTAAATAAAAAATCAAGTATATAACAGAAATAACTTCATTAATTTTATACACAGAAATATACTGTTGAAATTGATCATACCCGTAGCTAGCTTAATTTTTAGTTAATGAGAGGTAGGGAATACTAAACATTTTATAAGATGGAGATTGACTACACTTAGAGTAAATATTTCATAATAAGATATAATTGAACAGATATTTGAATAATGGAATGGAACAATGCTCACTAAACCTAGAAAATACTGTGTAAGATATCATCTGTGGGTTTAAGTCAATATAACTTAAAACATGTTTGGTATTCACAGAAAACATTCAGTTGCATTTAAATTAATGTGTCACTAAGTTGTACTACTATTTTGGCTGTTTGAAAGTATTTTCTTTCTATTTAAATATAAATCCTTTGTGTGATTATTTAGACTATAACTTGCTATTCTCTCTCCAGACTATAGATCTCCAAAGCATTACACTCTTTCACGGAATTAATAGAAAATTCCCATTTTCTTAGCCCACTCTATATAATATATTCCATTTCTGAACAACACAGTATTTTTAATGTCATCATTCTTGCCTAGGAGAAAGACTAAAACAAAAACTAAACTAAACTAAATAAAAGCCAGGAAGCCTTAAGATGGCTTTATGATGGCTGATGAATCATTTCCTTGTTTGAAACCATGAAAAGTTTTAAACCTCAGGGTAATGCTCCCTGGTAAGATTCTTAAAGAGTGAGTTATCTCTTCTGAGCTAAGAAAGGGACTTTCTGGAAAGAGAGGTAAGTAAAGGAACCTACATGGTACTGTGAAGACGTGCATGGATTTGAAGATGTGAAAATGTAGCCGTTTCCTTTTTGCTTGTTAGGTGCGTGCGTAGAATTATACATACTAACGATAACATCTTTGTTTTGCAGCTGTCGTGAGTGCCATCCCTGTGCCAACCCTAGAAAGTGCCCAGTACCCAGGAATCCTTCCATCGCCCACGTGTGCATACCCCCACCCGCAGTTCACCCTCCGGCCTGTGCCGTTCCCTACACTGTCAGTGGACCGAGGTTTCGGAGCCGGGAAAAGTTAGTGTATTGCATTTTCCTTTCTTTTTACTAAGAACAAATGAATAATACCAAGGATGTCTTGTCAAGTGTGTAGCATTTTGGTGTTCTTATCCTTTGGAAAAATTGATATACTTATGACCTGTGTACTAGAATTTTCTTTTCCAGCATTGTCTGTTTTTTTGGACCCTATGTACATGCTTTTGGACTGATTTTCTAGGAGTCTTTCCATAGTCCATTGCACTGACAGTATGGGGAGTCATGGGGAAACAAAGATTAACTGCTTCAGTAAAACAGTGATGTGATGGGTGCTTGAAATTAATTTGTTCTGTTAACTGGGAAGTTAATAAGCAAGTGACTGTCCTCCAACATTCTTATTTAAGTGTCTGTTGGTTATAACTAAAGATGTCTCATTGATTTTCCTTATAACCAATAACTGTATGAAAACTCTCTTTATTAAATCAGTTCAGCGATACATTTTCATCTTTAAGAAATAGTTGCTGGAAATGAAAAATTCCCAGAGTGGTATTTCATCTGTTTTTATGTATGTATATTTCCAGTTTTAATGAGATGTAATTGACATTTAACATTGTATAAATTTAAGGTGTACAAAATGTTGATTTGATACACTTATGTATTGCAAAATGATTACCACCATAACCTTAGCCAACATCCCCATCGTGTCACATAATGAGCATTTCTTTTTTTTTTTTTTTTTTTTTTGTGGTACGCGGGCCTCTCACCGCTGTGGCCTCTCCCGTTGCGGAGCTCAGGCTCAGCGGCCATGGCTCACGGGCCCAGCCGCTCCGTGGCATGTGGGATCCTCCCGGACCGGGGCACGAACCGGCGTCCCCTGCATCGGCAGGCGGACTCTCAACCACTGCGCCACCAGGGAAGCCCCAGCATTTCTTTTTTGTAATAAAAATATTTTAAGAGCTACTCTCTTAGCAACCTTCATGTGTATAATACAGTATCATTAACTATAATCACTATGCTGTACATTAGATCCCCAGAACTTATTCATCTTATAAGTGGAAGTTTGTACTCTGACCAATATCTCCCTTCTTCTCTCAACCCCCAGCCCCTGGTGAACATAATTCTAGTTTCTATTTCTACGAGTTTGGCTTTTTTCGATTCCACATATAAGTGATGTTATATAATGTATGTCTTTCTCTGTCTGACTTATCTCATTCAGCATGATGTCCTCAAGGTCTGTCCATGTTGTTGCAAATGGCTGGATGTCCTTCTTTCTCATGGCTGAATAATATAGATAGATAGATAGAAATGTAGCTGTAGATGTAGATATAGATACAGATATAAATATAAATATAGATAGATACATATCTCACATCTTCTTTACCCATTCATCCTGGACAAAACCTTAGCTTTTTCATTGTTCTGGCTGTTGTGAATAATGCTGCCAAAAGCACAGGAGTGCAGATATCTCTTTGATATCCTGATTGCCTTTGGCTACACCCAGAAGTGGGATGACTGGATCATATGATTGTTCAATCTTTAATTTCCTAAGGAACTTCCATACTGTTTTCTATAGCGGCTGCACTCATTTATATTCCTACTAACAGTGCAAAAGTGTTTTCCTTTCTGCACATCCTTGCCAAGACTTGTTATCTCTTGTTTTTTTTTTATTTTAGCCATTCTAATAGATGTGAGGTGGTATCTCATTGTGGTTTTGATTTGCATTTCCCTAATGATTAGTGACGTTGAGCACCTTTTCATCTATCTGTTGGTCTTTTATATTCCCTTTTCGGAATAATATCCATTCAGTTCCTCTGCCCATTTTTTAATTACATTGTCTTTTTGCTATTAAGTTGTATGTGTTCTTTATATATTTTGTATATTAACCACTTATCAGATGTTTGATTTGTAAGAATTTTCTCCCCTTACCTTTTCATTTTATTTCTGTGTAGAACCTGTTTAATTTGATGAAGTTCCACTTGCTTATTTTTGCTCTTGTTAACTTTGCTTTTGGTGTCCAATCAAAAAAATGTCTAAGTTTTCTTTCAGGAGTTTTACAGTTCCAGGTCTTATGTTCAAGCCTTTAATCCATTTTGAGTTTATTTTTGCAGATGGTACCAGATAGGGGTTCAGTTTTATTCTTTCACATGTGACTATCCAGTTTTCTCACCACCATTTATTGAAGAGACTCTTCTTTCCCCATGATATATTATTGGATTCCTTGTTAAATATTAGTTGATTTTTATATGTGGAGATTTATTTGGGCTCTCAGTTCTGTTCCATTGGTCTGTGTCTGTTTTATGCTAATACTATACTGTTTTAATTGCTATAGTTTTGTGGGATAGCTTGAAATCAGGAACTATGATGCCTCCAGCTTTGTCCTTAGGATTGCTTTCAGCTATTCAGAATTTCATACAAATTTTAGGATTTTTTTCTCTATTTCTGTAAAAATGACATTGGAATTACAGTAGGGATTGCATTGAATATATAGATGGCTTTGGGTAGTAATTTTAACAATATTAATTCTTCCAATCCACGAACACAGTCTATCTTTCCATCTTTTGTAGCTTGTTCAATTTCTTTCATCAAAGTCTTTCATCGAAGTCTTCTTTCATCAATTTCTTTCATCAAATATTAATTCTTCCAATCCATAAACACAGTCTATCTTTACATCTTTTGTAGCTTATTCAGTTTCTTTCATCAAAGTCTTGTAGTGTTCAGTGTAGAGCTCTTTCGCCTCCTTGGTTAAATTTATTCCTAAGTATTTTGTTCTTTTTCATGCTATTGCAAATGAGATTGTTTTCTTAACTTCTCTTTCTGATAGTTTGCTGTTAGCATATAAAAATGCAACTGATTTTTGTATATTGATTTTGTATCCTGAGAGTAGTGTTTCATTTGTTTCAAGGAATGCAGGAATGGAGAAAGAATCTCAAGCTATTATATGTACCCTGGTGATTTTTCCTGTGCCATTTGGCTTTTTTTCTTTTTCTTCAAGCACAGCATTTTAAAATCTATTTTATGGCATTCTTCTCCTTGTTACGAACGGGTGACTCAGCAGCTCCTGTGAGATGGGATATTTCGTAATAGATAAGATGGTAACAGCAATAAAATATATTTGTGGGGTAGCTATATTTTTTCCAACTCAACAGGGGCAGCTCTAAGAAATCATAAATCATCTAGATGTAACAAGGTTAGAATTAAAAGGCATTAGGAATCTACCAACAGATAATTATTTTTCTTTTTCTCACTGCACATCATGTCTAGAGAATAGAGTTGTGTGCAAAAACTCGAAGAAAAAAGCCCCCCAAACCATACTGAAGGAATTTAAATATGAAAGGTGTGAGAAGTCCAACAACCCAAAATTTCCGAATCCCCAGACAGCTAGGGCGATGATTCCAGTCAAAGAATTCAGAACCCACAAGTCCCTTCTTCAACTTCTGAAATGAACTGTCCCCAACAGAAAAGAGAGGTTTATAGTTTTAGTTTGGTTTTCTCCTCATTGGTTCGTTGTTTACTGCTTTCTTTTGATTTCATTTATATTCTCTAACTTTAAAAGAAAGTGTAAGAATGGCTTTTATTGGTTCATTCCAGCAAGACTGAGACAGCCAAAGTTCACTACTTTGTTTAAAACTAGCAATTAGCTATTTTATTCATGGGTGTTCCTGTAGATTCTTTTCCATTTTTAAAAGCATCATCTCCTTTGGAAAATCCAGCATCCCATTTACTCTTTGATTCCAAAAGTTAAATTTCAGTGAAAAAAATAAAAACAATAAATGAGCTAGTATAAAATTTGTTTTCATCTGTGGTTAAGGACCACAGATTTGTTTATATCTGTGATTAGTCTCATGGATGACTCTGGTGCAAAATTTTGATTGTGGGGAGGCTGTGCACATCTGGGGTCAGAGGGTAAATCTCTGTATATTCCACTCAATTTTGCTAGGAACCTAAAAACTGCTCTAAAAATTAAGGTCTATTAGAAAGAAAGAAAGAAAAAAAAGGGAGAGGGAGAAGGAAGGGAGGGAGGGAAGAAGGAAGGGAGAAAAATTTAGTCTCCTTAGTAGATTTTTTATTTTGTTAATTTATTTAAAAGTAAGGATTATTAAATAAATTTAATTATGTAACTATTACATAATATATAATACAAACATTCAATAGATAATGTAACTATTATAGAAAGTTATGCAAATAAAAGATTCTTAACAGAATTCTTAGTTTAATAATTCTTGACTCTCATCTAAAATTAACAGGCATAGGCATTCTACTCCTGGCCAAGATTTCACATGTTTTTAAAATATATACTCAGTCATTCTTCAAGTACTTTTTGACCAAAGCTATGTGAAATGCAAAAGGTATAGGAACTAATATGTGTTTCTAAGTGCTTGCTTAGAAAAGAAAAAAAACAACGCATCCTCTTTTCTAGGAAACTAAATATTCTCTAAATCATTGTCAGAAACAGTTAACTTCCAGTCATTCAGTATCAGTTTCTAAATGCCTTGGAGAACACTAAACATCCCTGTTCTCTCTCAAGCAGAAAACATTTCATGCCTCTGGCTGGAGATGTCTTATTAGTCACCTTGAAAAACAGTGAAAGGCACACACAGGAAACGAAGCATTTGACTGTGTGAAATGGGGCAACTCTCCTTCCTCAAAAGTTATCAGAAAGACCTTTGACTTTGAGAGATGAATCAGTAAAACTCTGCCCCCGAAGACTGCTGCTTTCTGAAGACACAAATAAAGCTGAATTTCTCCCCTCCCATAAGGAAAGGAAAGATATAGGTTAAAGTACATTTGCATAACACATATTTGGTGATCCATGGATAAAGCTTTATACAGTCATGATGGACAAATCTTTCCTCTTCCTACTAATGCGCTGCAGTTCTGCTCTTAGCCTCAGTAGGCAAAGTAACTGGCCTTTGGGGAACAAGGAAAAGTGCTATATTTTGAAAACTTCAAATAATCATCTTGAGGTCTCATTTCTACAAATCAGTATAAAATCAGTGCCCCCATTTCCTCATCTTTGAAACAGGTACTAGAGAAGAGTAGATGATTTCCACTATTGTTTTCAGTGTCGGCATGGTCTTGGTGAGAAAGCTGGTCAACTTTATCCATGTTATTTTTCTGCCCCGCCTCTCTGCCAAACTGGAAATCAGTTAACAAATGGAAGTTGACCTAAATAAGATCAGCACAGTAGAGTTCATGAATTTTTCTCTCGGGTCTTTTAAAAAAAATCCGAACTGTGAGGAATTGGGGTTACTTAGGATTATTGCATGATCTTGTTCTTCTGAGATTAATGAGTGAATTTGGTTCCTAAAAATGTTCGAGTCTTGAAGTGTCTTTGCTTAGAGTTATGAGTGCTGTATTTCTTTCAAATATTGCAATTTTAGATGGAAGAAAAAATCCTCATTTCCATTTTTGCAAGTTATTCCATAGCCAGTATTTATGTGTTGACATTAATTATTATAAAGTGCCTTGAGATTTGACTCTGCTGTGTAATTGTATGCTATTTGTACAATGAATTCCTACTATTTCATCATTTGAAAAGAAGTGCCTTGCCAGTGCATATTTGATTCTCACTTTACTGTCTGAATTGCAGGGAAGCTGCACTTCGTGGGCGAAAGGAGGTTTTCTTTGCCTTTAGAGCTCTTAGTACAGCTAAATGTCATGTCACAGAGCAAATCTGTTTCACATAGGTGTCCTGAAGCTGGCACCTGAACTGGCCAAACGGGCTCATCTGAAATGAGAGCTTTTCCAGTGGAGCAGTTGCTATTGTGTTTGTCTGAGAATTTTTTCACTGCCTTAGATGTCAGCCATTTCTAAAAGGCATTTTTTTTTTTTTGCTCTATGTAAAATATAAGCATTATGAATTGTCTATGGAAAACCTGTACCTTGTCCATTGTATTAGGTATTAAGCAAAATTAACGTTTTGAACAAAACAAAAACAGTCCCTTATGCATTACTGATACATTCAGTGTTGAGGCTGGACCCTCCCATTCCACCTAGCACATTGCATTAGGCACGTTCCTTTTCACTATGTGGTACTAAGTATTGATTTTGCTAAAGAGCTGGTCCATTGATATCAAGCCACCATTACTTCTCTCAAAGTCAAGAACCACATTGTGATGTTCCCAGTGGGAATCATGGTGGCCAACTGAAAACTTGGGAATGGAGGACTAGGCATGCACAGCATTTTTATTTTCAAATATGCTGAAGAGAAGAAAAATGGGAGTTCCCCCCTAAAATTCACTGAAGTCAACAGAATTCATGTGAAGCCTGAGGTTTTAAAGTAACTAAATTTTAGAAGACTAAAAAAATTGCATGTAAGTTTTATTAAACCTACGATCACAATAATATTTTAACTTAGATCTATTTGATTTCAAAAATGTAGAAGAATAGAAAAAGAAAATATGAAGGAAGGAATGAAGAAAGGAAAGACATCACAAAACGTTATTATTTCTGTAATAACTAAAGCAGTTTTCAAAATATGATATGGATTGACTGCAGTCCATCTTCAATAGAGAGAATTACAGCAGATTTCTGAGGAAAATTGTGAACTTTCTTTTCTTGGAGAGGCATTTTTAATATGATGATATGGACCATTTAATAAAAACCAGCCCTTTGGTAATAAAGAAGGACCTTGTTGTAGGTTCCTGCAGCTGCTTCTCTCTGATCTAGATTTGAGAGATACTGTATTTTTATTTGGACAACTGACCGTTGGTCATTTGTTCCTTTAGACTAAATATGAGTCTAGAGTAAAACCTTCATCATTTTCTTTGTTTCTAAAACTATACTCTCAACCATCTAATTACACCATCTTGATTGAACACACATGTTCCTCTTTCCCTTTACATTCGTAAAAGCAGTTTAGCTCCTTATACCACCTACCTGAAGCCCCCATTCCCTTTTGCCTTAGAGAACCAACATCAACAAAGGTTTGCCTTAATGTTTTCCTTGCAGCCCCATACTTGAACCTTGAGATTGTACCTGCATGTGTTTCTCCTCTCCATCTTTGATAGGACTTCCTAGCCTAGAGATAAGGTACTTCTCTTCAAACTGCTCTTGCCCTCAGAGTTCTATCCAGTTTGCTGGATTACACTTTCCATATTTGAAGAAAGCTTTAATCAAGTCTTTGCCCATTTTCTGGTTCCATTTGCTAAGTGACTGCATCTGTCCTGGGCCAACCCTGTATCTCCTCATCTCCATCTTTGAATGGGGTAAGCCTGAAGCCCGCTCAGTGACCCAGAGGACCTCTAACGCTTTGTGAATATAGACAAATGAGTTTTAATATCAAATACCCTCTGCAGGCATATTTCGCTTTTGCATATCTTTAATATGATATCTTGATCTTTTGTATCTTTAATCTCCACCCCCTTCAGCATTAGCAGATTTTCTATCTCCTCTGCCCTTTGCTGACCTCACTGAGCCTCCCAGAGAGGTGTCTCAAAATTATCTCACAAACTAATTATCTTGAAATATTTCCTGCATAGAAATTCTCTTTCAAAAGTGAGACATTATCTTCTATCACTGTATTTTTTCCACTTTACCCAGTAGCACTTTTTAAAGAAATAAGTCATCAGAAATACTCTTCTTTCATCCACACTTATACCTGCTATGCAGCTCTGTTCATTTTCAATTTAACTGGGATCTGTTGACTCTGAATATGAATGAATAAAGTCAAATCACAGCATCCTTAGCATGATAAACAGTATTTTAGTCAAACTAAACTGTGTTCTCTGGAGAAAAGGTGTGCTTCCACATGCAAAACTGTCCAGATAGCCAAAGGCTTGTCACAAACGGCTGTGTGAAACCTCTCTAACCATAGTAATCTGACTGAAAATTACAATGTTTGCTACCAAAGAGGAAAAATTGCAATTCTGCATTCAGGCAACTTGTTTCAGCAGATTGATCTCTCCTATAACTTCTTAGCTGGATGTGCTTCTATTTTGTTATGGAAGATAATGATAATGGTTATTATTCGTATCATTTTATTAGCAATGCCTTGAGCACCCGGTAACTCTGATTTGTCTGACAGTTGACATGGCATGTTTAAAAAAATTGGCATATCGGCTGGTAGATAATAATGCAGCCGTAGCCGGGTTTGGTACATTGAATGTCACTGACATCGCTACTTATGAAAGGAGAAATAACTCTTTTTTTCTCGCCTTTTCACTTATGATTGCAAGGCCCAGACAATTCAGGCAATACAGTCAGTGCCATGTATATTTTACTACTCTCCCTGGAAGATAGAGCCCTGTCCTACTGGGTCTATTTCTACTGTTTAAAGGGGCAGTGTTATCCTATCCCTTAAATATATGAGGGTAGAGGGATGGAATGTTCTCAACGTGAAGAATGGATTAGTCAGATCCTGGCATAACTCTCTGAACTGCTCCAGGGCCCCTTCGGGTGACTTGGGGAAAGCCCACTTTGTCACGGATTATGAATGGCTTTTTTTGTCTCCCTTGCAGCAGTGAGCGAAGGACCAGCCACCCAACAGCCGCCCATGTTGCCCCCAGCACAGCCTGAGCATCCCAGCGGTGAGGAGGCGCCCAGCAGAACCATCCCCACAGCCTGTGTTCGACCAACTCATCCACTCCGCAGCTTCGCCAACCCTTTGCTACCTCCACCGATGAGTGCAATAGAACCGAAAATCCCTTATACACCGCTTTTGTCTCAGTCAGGTAAGTGTCCATTTGTTTACACTTAAAAGCTTTGTTATCCCTGGTGGCTCCTGAGGGTTCCGAGAAGGCCTGGACATAATGTATCTTTTTGACATTGATTATGTGCCCAGTGTGCTCGTGTCTTTCACTGATGTTTGTGGTGCAGCTTTTAAGTATTTGCCTTATAAGCAACTGGCTGGTTGTAGGCGCCTTTCATTCCTTTGGAAAGTTGTTCATTGATCCTGAATGTCAGTCTAGTACTTTTAATGTGTGCTATAGGTATGCCCACTAGAGAACACTGGAAAAGTTCTTCTGCCTGCCACATGAGTTGTAGGATTTAAAGCTAGACTCCAAGACTAGAGTAAAAGGTATAGAAGTCTGCAAAATCACTTTTTAGAGAAATGCCTGTAAATCTCATAATTCTGCTTTGTTCTTTTCATTAGTCATCTTGCAGGGGTTCTTATTTTAGAGTTCCAAGGCCAGAAAGGCATATCAGACCAGTGTAGCATCTAACTTCCTAATTTTAGAAATAGAGAAACCACAACTTAGATAGATAGGAAGTAACATCTCTATGTTTCCTTTCTAAGAAAGTCAAATGGCAGAGAGGAGAACCAGAGTCCCTAATTCCCAGTGCAGTGTTCATTTTATTACCTTAGCTGGTATCCAGTGAGGCTGAACCAGAGCTCCTTTTCGTTTCTGTTAGGGGTTAGGGAGATGAAGGGGGTGCAGAGAGGGACAAAGGAAGAAGAAGAAGGAGGAGAAGGAGGAGGAAGAGGGGGAGGAGAGGAGGAACAAACAGATAGGATGAAATATAGGTCAGTAGCTAGTTAAGTAGATACATAAAGAACTACATAGTGCTCAGAATTATTTGGAATATTGGCATCATTCTTAGGTTAAAGTGCAGTGTTGCAAGGAAAACATGAAGGCAAATCTTTGGTGATGTTGGTTCTCTAAAGCAAAAGGGAATGGGGACTTCAGGTAGATGGCATAAGGAGTTCTCTGCCACATTTCACCAGGGTTGGTCTGGTGACCAAAGAATGCAATGGAAGTGATGGTATGTCACTTCCAAAATTAGGAATAAGCTAGTAATGTTCAATGGTTCCAAGTACATAGAGGTGCCCCCTTAATAGACACAGGCAGCTGGATGGACCCATCGGCCACTGTACAAATACATTTTAGTTAGTTTCTGTTACTCAGATGCATACCCACAGCGATTTTAGTCACTGCATTAGTACGTAAACCTCACAGTGACTGCTTAAACTAGGCAAAATAAGACTGCAATTATGAATCCTACATTTATATTAACATTAAGACTGTATCTTGTTCCTGGCATCATATTAATAGATTTGTGTGAATCATCTCTGGTGTTCTCACCATTCGTGTAGTGTCTCATATGGTTGCTCGGCTACAGGAGGGACGTGGGACTCCATCCCTTGAGACGCACGCTGCATGTTGCGCCTGGGCAGGATGGGGTCTTCTCTGACACATGACTGCAGGTCATGACTTCATTTCACAGGAGACGGATCTTCTAGCCCAAAAGAAGCCCACACTAGGATTTAGAGCAAGTCTATATTGTCCAAGCCCTTCTCCCACTCCCCACGTCTATATCCCACATACACATCATGAAGAGAATCTGCTACTTGGTATTGCCCCAAAGCTATGAGGTCTTTACTAGTTGAAACAGGGACAATTTGAAGCAAGAAAATGTATTTCATGAAATTCCTGTGTCAAGAGCATGCTGCCTGGTGATTTCTGGCTACACTCAGTTTCCCGCTGAAATACCAACCAAAGGAAATGATCTTGGAGGAGACATATTCAGGATAGACAGCAGGTTAACTGCAACTACTACTACTAACTAACCTTTACTGAACATGTGCTATGTGACCTGCATGCTTCTGAAGACTTGTAGTATGGCATATGATCCTCAAAACTTGGTGAGGTTGCTACTTTCTTAACCCCATTTCATGGATAAGGAAATTGTGACACAGAGCATCTAAGTAGCATATTGATGTCTACACAGCTAGGGAGTGGTGCATCTTTTCCCACCTTTCTTTAACTGCAGAAAGCATGGGTTCTGAACTTTTAGGAACTCATTTGTAACTCTTAGTTTATGTCTAACTCATTTAATGACAAAAACAAAGATAATCTTTTAAAGCCTATTAAAATAACTCATTCTAAAACTGATAAAAAGAAAAAAGTGTGAAACATCTGAAATAATACTGAGTTGGGGAATACCATTTTCTCACAAGGCTTCTTCCCTCACATTTTAATAAGGAAAGATGAGAATTTTGTCAAAAGCTTTTTCTGTACCTATTGAGATGATTGTATGGTTTTTATTCTCCAGTTTGTTACTGTGGTGTATCACACTGATTGATTTGTGGATATGAAAAATCCTTGCGTCCCTGGGATAAATCCTACTTGATCGTGGTGTGTGATCCTTTTAATGTGTTGTTGGATTCAATTTGCTAGTATTTTGTTGAGGATTTTTGCATCTATATTCATCAGTGATATTGGCCTGTAATTTTCTTTTTTGTGTGTTATCTTTGTCTGATTTTTGGTATCAGGGTGACGCTGGCCTCATAGAGTGAGTTCGGAAGTGTTCCTTCCTCTGCAATTTTTTTGGAATAGTTTCAGAAGGATAAGTGTTAACTCTTCTCTAAATGTTTGGTAGAATTCACTTGTGAAGCCATCTGGTCCTGGACTTTTGCTTGTTGAGAGTTTTTAAATTACCGGTTCAATTTCAGTACTTGTAATTGGTCTGTTCATATTTTCTATTTCTTCCTGGTTCAGTCTTGGGAGATTGTACCTTTCTGAGAATTTGTCCATTTCTTCTAGAGATGTTTAACTATTTTATACTGACAATACCAATTTTATAACACCAAGAAACTAAAGTGCTATAGTACTTTATACTGTTGACTATTCTCTTTATTTGGAAGTAAAGGTCTTGTTTTTGAGGAACTATGTAATACAGAGAAAAAAGATGGAAATGATATTCAAAAGTCCATTTTAAATGAAAATTTTGCTGTGGCAGTAATATTTGGTTTGGAACACAAGGTTTGGATATCAACCCATGCTCCAAGTGATCTATAATAACAAAAAATGACCCCAAAATGACCCAATGATCCTAATTTTAGAAAGAACATCTGATAATAGGCAGAACAAAGCACTTAACCTTTATTATTTACTAGTTATTGTTTTCTTCTAGTTACAGTAAAACCGAAGCTGCTTTAAACAAAATCTGACACAATGTAGCATAAATGAGTGTATTATATCTTTAAAAGATGGAAAGGAGAGTTTGTTCATCTCTCTCTACACCTGTTCTCTCAAATAATAAGCATATTTGAAGAACCGTTCTCTGTTCTAATGTCATGTGGACAAGATCTCATTTTCTTTTATTTCCATTGCACGTTTATAAGTCCTCTTTTGTTTTAATGTTGTTTTTGTTTTTAGTGGAACTATTTCTTACAAACTATCTTTTCTTTCAGATTTTCCAATATCTCTGGCTTGCATTTTGGGGATTGATTTTATTTTTTTCATAGTAAATACCATCCTCCCCCACTCACCTGAAGCACACCCCACCATCACTTGTGAATTATTAAATGCCTTTCCGTTTTTTGTTTCTCTTATTGTCTCCCTGTGGTTCCTGTTCATTTCATAACGCCCTACCTCATGATTTTCAAATAAGTTCTCCCTGCATTGCTCCTGACACATGGTAAATAGTATGCTTTTAAGAAAGGGCTGATGTTTACCTATTCTAATAGAAAAAGAAAATTAGCAGACTGACAAATGTATTAGCTGTGACATTAACTACTTGCTTCTTAGTCTAAAAGATGAAATATTTAGAGCTTTCGACAAATTTTAATTCTAAGAAAATCATTACTGTAGTCAAACTGATTGAAGAAGTAAAGTCATTCTCTTGTTGGCTTAAAAAAATACCTCAAATAATTTTTCTCTGGGTTTCACAATAAAGGACTGTGTTTACTAATGAGTTTATCTTTACTTACCACAAGTAATCACTTTAGAATATGGTGACGTGAGGCATCGCTGTAATTTTTAAAGATCACGCCCAACGAGAAGTTCCTTCTGGTTTGAAACCATTTAAATTAGGATCAGGGAAGAAGTTCTTTCCCTCCTCAAATTCCTGTGTGTGCTTTTTCTTGGGCAACGTTATCGATCTGTGCCTCAGTTTGCCTTCCAAAAAGGCATGCGAAGCTATGTTTGCAGCAGTTTTATGTGAGGTACAGGGCACCGCATAATACGCAGTAATGACTTCCATGGAGTTGCAGAGAATTTTGCAGTATTTCTCTAGTAAATGGTAATTAGAAAATCATCTTGTTGTCATAACGAGTGACATTGTACCTACCTGAAAACACAGGTTCATTCCTTTATTTTTTCCTTCCACAGTTAGAAATTTAGCTTACTAGACTCTAGGGTGTTTTATGGTATTTCTTACAATTTCATCGTCACCTCGTGATAAAGTGGTTCCATTTCTTAATGCTTCATCTCTGTGTGGTCTTTACACGTATCAGGGAGGCTACACATACTGCACTTTGCAAATCACAGATGTGAACATATAAGTGATTTGGCTCAGTCCCCTTTCAGATTAAATAGAAAATGTTTGATAAGAGTGTTGGGTTTATGGCATTATAGATCTGACATAAATTCTACAAAGGGCCAAGATAGGCTGTTTTTTTGTTTTTCTTCTCTAGTTAAAATTCCTTTTAGCTGTGAACTGATCAGCTGCACTTTAAATGAACCTGGATTAGGAGACCATTTGTCTTCTGAGGCTGTAATTCTAAAGGGAAAGAAAATGTGACCTCTTAAATAGTGACTTTTATATCGTAGCGCTGTTTTACATTAGCCCCCCTGGAGTTCTTGCATCTTTGTAAAGCTGCATACGTGCTGTATTGCCCTCCGTTTACACATTGCATTTCTACATGTTTTTATTTATAAAAGCGAAAACCTAGAACATCCTGATCTTTTCAATCTTCTAGGGATCGATATGTCAGTGGACATGACAAGACCAAAACTCACTTCATTGTACTGCGAAATTGAGTTTGATTTTCCTTCTACAAATTGTGGCATGTGCTTCAATTTGTCTGAGAACTGAGGACAAGGAGTGGGTGGAGGTGGCTGACAGTGGACAGAAAAGGCATTTGATTTATATTTTATGGCTGGTTGGAAAATCATGTGTTCCTGCTATAACCTGATCTTTTTGGCAGGCCTCATTCAGTAAATATACTATCACACAAAACTGCCAATAAATTACTATGGTACATTAATACAATCCCTTTCCCTGTGTCACCTGTAGTCTACCGTTGGGGCTGTTCATCAGGATTCCACCTGAGTATTCCATTCTGCTGAAATGAGTCACAGGCAGAGGTCAGACATCCTTTAGCAGGTGGAACCAGAGGTCACTTTTCAGGCCAGTCAGATCAAATAAATCACTGGCACAGTTAAGTGGGAAAGATGTGTTGATTTGATGTTTTTGGAGCCAGTACCACCCATCAATTTCAGAGTGGAAAATTACATCGCCTCCTTCACATTTGATCTCATGTGTAGGCTCATCTCTGTGTGTGTTTTTGGTTTTTTTGTTGTGGTTTTTTTTGGTAGGTACCCCCTTGAAATTGTCTTGTCCTCATTCCCGACAGATCATTTTTTTAATAGATGAGATTTGATTTGGTCTAGTCATTCTAAATGATTACTTGGTAAATGTAATTAAGTCCAGTTTGCTTTATACATCACCAATATTTGTGACTCTGGAACCTACTTGGTGTTTTAATAAAATACCATTTCCTTTAGTATGGTGTTCCAGTATTTAAATAGAAAAAAATCTCTGCTAACTGCCTCAAAGAGAGGGAAACCATTTCTAGAGGACACTTTATGAGTAAGCCACGTGACTGGTACCTCACTTATAAATGACAAAACTGAAGCCTAAAAAGGTTAAGCAGCTTGCCCAAGGTCAACAGTTGAGCTAATGGCCTAGTTGAAAGAATTCAGAGAAATAGAACGCTGAAGAAAAATAAAGGATTTTAGTTGGCTTTTTGTGCTGTGAGTAGTTATTCTTAGATTGACTTTTCCCCTACAAGCAGGCTTCTAGGATGTTTCTAGTTATTAAATATCACTCAGAAAGAATTGTTTTCTAGCAGGGAGGTTGAGTTATTTAGCTTAGTGTCTGAGTAAATGTTTTCTTCCTTTATGTAGGCTAGACAGAGGAAAGGAGTTATAGCAAGATAGGAACTAGACAGAAGCTCTGGAATAACTCCTATCAAACTCACCTGTCCAACCTGCCGGATCCCTCTACAGGAGGGCAAGGAGCCAGGGAACTGACATCTGTTGCTTTCAGCACCATGGATGGCCAGGGCTTTGGAGTCCAATAATAAAATTCAGATGAGCAGAAGCAAGTGTAAAACAAAGATAAAAGTTAACACACACGAGAATATGACTCAGATTGTGGCTTAGAACATGTGAAGGTCAACAAGAGTGAGAAAGGAATGGCTGATACTTTTTAGAATTGCAAAAAGCTATTGGGAAGAGGGGGCGAACGAGCACCATTGAGTCAAAATTTGAGTCCTTTTGATCAGATTTTTATGCAATTAAAAAAACAAGAGAGGGCTTGCCTGGTGGCGCAGTGGTTGAGAGTCCGCCTGCCGATGCAGGGGGACACGGGTTCGTGCCCCGGTCCGGGAAGATCCCACATGCCGTGGAGCGGCTGGGCCCGTGAGCCATGGCCACTGAGCCTGCGCGTCCGGAGCCTGTGCTCCGCAACGGGAGAGGCCACAACAGTGAGAGGCCCGGGTACCGCAAAAAAAAAAAAAAAAAAATGAGAAAGTATTGTACCAAGAATTGCTAGATCGTAAGTAAAAATTGAGGCTAATTATCAAATTTAAACAATTAGACACTCTAGGGTTAAAGTATTGCATCGCTATCTAGATAATCATAGAGAAAATGAAAACAAGCCTATTTTCAGAACGTTGTTACCTAGTAGACTATATAATTTGAAACATATAATCTAAGAAGAATGTCCTTGGATTATACTGGGGAGTGGTGGCCTTGTGGGTGACAGAGAATGATGAGTGAAAGGGTGAGGAATAGGTTTTTTGCAAGGCAGCGATTATTCCTTTCGCATATCCTATGAACCTGCTAGGTCACATGGTTCATTACTTCTATATAGATGTTGTTACTTGTGAAATATCTTGAGGATCATAGTACATTGGACGAGAATAGCATCCCCTTTATTCCTAAAAAGAGGGAGTGAGGCCCAGTGCAAATAGAGTCCTGAGGACTACTCCCTCCATTATGCCAGTTATGGAATTCTGCTCCCCTGAATCCTACTAATTCTAATCTGTGGAATTAGATAAACTTTCCTCTTCAAAGAGGAATAAAATGTGAAATTCTAGCAATCTTAATTACTGCATAAATAAGGGTGGATGTTCTCTCTGTATTTCTTCTTCGCTTTGTGAAAGAGTATAAGTAAGAGAAAGGTTTTCCTTTGAGTACAGATTCTGAGCTGCACACTGTGCATCTTAAGTCTTCTAAGCATTTGACAGACCTCCTTATGGTTCATCAATGTGTGTCAGATTCCAGTTGCTTTCTTTGGGAACGGGGGAAATTTTGAAACAGACAAAAAGTGTTCACATAAACCTCTGTGTTAATGGATTATTGAAAATGCGTTGTGAAAGATCTAACACACTGAAACAATCTCTGTGATTAAAAGCGAGAATTTAACCATCAGTGAACTATTTCTGAAGATATGACCTGCAGTATCTAAGAGAATGCGTAAAAACCACTTAAAGATCCTACTTCTTCTGAATGTTTATAACTTTTATCTTATTGGCAGGGACTTAATGGGAAATTCAAGTACCATGTTAAACATCTTCCTAGAGTAGACTTTCATCTTAGGCTTGCAGAGGGTTGATGTTCTTATTGCCAGAATCTCTTTATTTACCATAATATCAAAGCTCTCAGAGGAGAATGCCTTTATCTTTTGTGGTAAAAGGGATTCCAACAAACTGTTTTTTAATTTGGTGCAAAACAACCATCACTGTTTTGCCCATTTGATTTGATGGTATTTATAGCAACTGCTCTTTTCACATCTACTCCAAATTGCCCTTCTTAAATATTCTTCTTTCACATTTCCCATCCTCTTACCCAGTTGTTTGTATCTTTCTACTCCTGTGGTCACCTGAGTCATGATTTTTTATAGAAACAGCATATTTCAGACTACAGTAATGTGTTTACCTAGTGTACCTTTAAAGTCTGAGATTATTGGTTTAATCTTAAGGTTAGATAGGTGCTGCATTTAAAATTATAGTTATTCGTTTTCTTCTTGGCTCCTCCCTGGAGTGGTACCACAGTTAGTTAATAGAAACAGAATGTTTTGGGCACACAGGTCTGAGCTGATGCCTGCCATGGTGCAGGACTAAAGGCAGGAAGGCACCATGTAATGAGAATTTGGCCAGTCTTCCTGTTCTCTTTGGCAGGAGCAAAGTGTGACTGAAAGAGGACTTACAGGAGGAAAATAATAAAACTCCACTAGGACTCAGCTCCCCTATTCATTGGGTAGGTTGGCCTTGAATAAGTCATTTAACCTCTGTGCTTCCATTTTCCACAACTATAAATGGGGAGAATAAAATCTAGCCTGGAAAGAGTTTCATTTTCCTAAGGGAGTCAAAGCATGTAAACATGAATGATGCTAGTTAAAGATGTTAGCCCTGAATCCAGGAGCTTCTGATTTGATATAATCTGGAGACCACATTGCCTTATAAATTGGGCCCAGTGAAGTTTCCAGTGCCCTATAATAAGAAACAGTGGCATCATGTGGAAGGGGGTTTAAAAGTACATTTTAATGGTTCAATGGCTGGTGAAACAAGATCTAACTCCTGAAGGTTGTATTGCACCATGAGTATGTGCACCAGAGAAGGGGCAGCCAATGAAATGGGCCCTTGCTTGGAAGACAGAATGGTCTTGAGCAGAGAATTTCAGAACATCTGCTCAGAGCTGTCTGAATATCATTTCTTAAGTCTAGAGAGAAGCATAGCCTCTTTCAGTTAAACAGGTCTTGCCCTTAAATCATAAATCCATCCAGCAGCCGGGAGGCTATTTCCCACCAGCCCCTTTAAATAACCAAACTGCTTTAGATAGCATTCCCCCTCCAATTTCTTAATCTGTCTCTCCACCCATTGTTAGGAATGTCTGTTCCTCAAGCCACTAAGGATTTATGTCCAGTAGATGTATAGATTTGGTGGTATGGTGCTTGACTTCCTCTCACTTATAAACGATGCATCTCCTGAATAGCTTCTCATGATGAACCAATGTAAGGTGACTTAAGCCTTTGGAATTTCCAAGGTCCCAGCTCTCACTTCCAGCTTAGCCTGCAGAGGGAAGAGCAGGGCAAAGCAGAGTAAGAAGTGAGGACCCAGAAGTGAGCTGCTGAGAGTGGGAAAAAGGATATGTCTCATCAAACACATGTAAAATATTACTGACACCTTCATCTTCTCATTTACAAATAATATATATGTTCTTTTTTAAGTTTTTTTAATTGAGGTGTAGTTGATTTACAATGTTGTGTTTATTTCTGCTGCACAGCAAAGTGATTCAGTTACACATATATATACATTCTTTGTTATATTCTTTTGCATTATGGTTTATCTCAGGATATTTATCCTATACAGTAGGACCCTGTTGTTTATCCATTTACAAATAGTATATATGTTCTATGAAGAATATTATAGTATGGCTCATTTCCAAATGTGATTTGAGATATAAATTTTTAATTCTAAACTCTCCATTAACATGACTATGTAAGCAGAGCTTCTTAAATCTTAGATGCTTAGGAATCACCTGCAGAGCTTACTAAAATGCAGGTTCTGATTCGGTGGACCCAAAAGAGGGCCTAAGATTCTGCGTTTCCTAGAAGATATCCAGCTGATGCTGATTTTGCCCTTCTGTAGATCACATTTTGAGTAGTGAGATTCTTAAACAGATCATGTGTTCCTCACCTGGAGTTCAGGGAAGAACTTGTGGGTTTAGGAACTCTTTTGAAATTAAATTCACATTTGTGTGTGTGTGTGTGTGTGTGTGTGTGTGTGTGTGTCTGTTTTTTCTATTTAGTGGGTTCATAGCTTTCATTAGAATTTCAAATGGTTCATTATTTGTAAATAAGTTAAGAACCACTTACGCTGCCTTTTCGTCATTCACCCTGCATTTAGGCTCTGCTATGGAACATAAACACCAAAGTTTTTTTTCTTTTGCCTTGGTTTTGTTTGTTTGTTTTGCAAGACCAATTCCAAAATATCTTTTGCAGAGATAACCTTCCAGAATCTAAGGCCAAGAGCGGAACACTCTTGTCCTGCTCAGTGAAAAAATTAACTTACTCATTTTCTTGTAGAAACACCAAGGCCTTTGTGCACATTTTTCAATGCTTGAGGAGGGAATCAGTTAGATTAGTATTTATAAATGTCTTAAAAGTGGTCCCACTTCAGAAACTTTTATTTTTGTTGCCTAAACGAAAACTGGTAGAGAAGGTCTACAACCCTCTAGGATAAATTTTCTCCAGAAGATGAGCTCCTGCGGGAAATGGAGATGTGTTGTCACTTGAAGGGGGTTCATCATAACCTATCCTTGGCACCTGTGTTCTGGTGTGCAGTGGAGAGCACTTCCAGCGGAAACTGAATGATTATGTACACATTTCCCCAAACAGTGACTCATCATTCGATGTAAATTTCAGATTCAGCCAGTGTCACACTGACATCTGAAATCTGTAAAACATATTTTTAAAAACGTTGCTCATGGTCATGAGGGTAGGCGAACCTCTAAATAGCAGTAGTATAAATCACAGAGATAATTTTTAATGGGAAGTAATTGAATGTTTATTTGAAGAGTGAAGAAGTTAAGTTATATAATATCCTGAAAGATATCATCATAAATCATTTATTGGGTATAAACTAATTCTAAGGAGTAAATATGTGTCTGAGGAGGCTCGGTTGTGGTAAAGAAGGGGTAGGAGAGAGGAAGGTTTTTAAAGAAAAAGAACCTGTTTCTCCAATCAATATTGGAGAAATTAAAATCTCTCTCCCTCTCTCCCTCCATCCTACTGTGTCTGTCTCTTTTTGTTTTTTGTTTGTTTTCTGGGTCAGAGCTCCTGAATTTAAATGGAAACAGGTGCTCCGTAAGCACTTACCAGTACATCAGTACTTGAATTTGAGAAATCCCAGACCAGAGACAGGAACAATGATAGAACATTGGAAAATACCTTGGCGAAAAGTGTATTGAAAGGAATTTTCCTAGGTCTCTTGATGTTTCGAATGTTTGAGTTTTCACCTCAGAGGCCTCATCTTGATCTCTTTCCTTGAGTTTGTGGGTTAGACAGATGGTGCCGGATCCGGTTCCTGGAAGGTGACCTGGAGCCCCCACCTGCCAGGGGGAGGCCATCCAACCACGAAGGCACCACCTTCTCTTCCTCCAACTTCCTTGTCTCCCAGATGCCACACGATCAGTACTTTCTCTAATTCTTTCCTGGGTTAAAGCTCATAAAAGCTCATAAAGCTCAAACAGTTTCTCTATGTGTTCTGTAGGTAGTATGACTCTAATTAAATAGTTCACACTTACATGACTTATCTTCTTATACCAACATGTAATATCATGATAGACTCTCATTTTCAATATTCTTTAATGTAACAGTAAAGCTTAATACGTGCTGAGTCCCAGTAGATCCTCAGGAAAAAGTGAACTGATCTAACCATGACGATGATGTTTGCAAACTTCATTAATGATAATTACCAATAGTAAACACTTATCTATCACTTTACTGTCTCATTTAATCTTGACAAAAACACCGACAGTAATGTATTATTTCTCCCAGTTTACACATGAGAAATTTTGGAATCAGAAAGGATAAAATAATTCATTCAATGCCACATTGTATTTAAATGGCAGGACAAGGGTTTGAACCTAGGACTTTCTAAAACCAAACCCTACTTTTCTGAACAACTGTATTATAATGCATATATGTAAAGGGGCAATGATTAGTGAATAATAATATCACAAATAATAAACATTCAGCCTATATTTTGGCATCTCCCTTAACCTGTAAATTTACAAACTGCAATCCAGAGGTTTTCTGGTATTCTTCTATGATATTTATACCTGACACAATATGCTAGCTTATACTTTCACAAAGGAAAAGAAAACATAGACTTTATTTCTGTGTTCTCTATATATTGTTTACATTTCCATTGGTTTTCTTTTTAATTTTATTTTACTTATTTTTTTATACAGCAGGTTTTTATTAGTCATCAATTTTATACACATCAGTGTATACATGTCAATCCCAATCTCCCAGTTCATCACACCACCATGCCCACCCCCCCACGGCTTTCCCCCCTTGGTGGCCATACGTTTGTTCTCTACATCTGTGTCTCAACTTCTGCCCTGCAAACCGGTTCATCTGTACCATTTTTCTAGGTTCCACATACATGCGTTAATATACGATATTTGTTTTTCTCTTTCTGAATTACTTCACTCTGTAAGACAGTCTCTAGATCCATCCATGTCTCAACAAATGACTCAATTTTGTTCCTTGTTAAGGCGGAGTAATATTCCATTGTATATATGTACCACATCTTTTTATCCATTCGTCTGTCGACGGGCATTTAGGTTGCTTCCATCACCTGGCTATTGTAAATAGTGCTGCAATGAACATTAGGGTGCATGTGTCTTTTTGAATTATGGTTTTCTCTGGGTATATGCCCAGTAGTGGGATTGCTGCATCATATGGTAATTCTATTTCTAGTTTTTTTAAGGAACCTCCATACTGTTCTCTATAGTGGCTGTATCAATTTACATTCCCACCAACAAGGCAAGAGGGTTCCCTTTTCTCCACACCCTCTCTAGCATTTCTTGTTTGTAGATTTTCTAATGATGCCCATTCTAACTGGTGTGAGGTGATGCCTCATTGTAGTTTTGATTTGCATTTCTCTAATAATTAGCGATGTTGAGCAGATTTTCATGTGCTTCCTGGCCATCTGTATGTCTTCTTTGCAGAAATGTCTATTTAGGTCTTCTGCCCATTTTTGGATTGGGTTGTTTGTTTCTTTAATATTCAGCTGCATGAGCTGTTTATAAAATTTGGAGATTAATCCTATGTCCGTCGATTCGTTTGCAAATATTTTCTCCCATTCTGAGGGTCGTCTTTTTGCCTTGTTTATGGTTTCCTTTGCTGTGCAAAAGCTTTGAAGTTTCATTAGGTCCCATTTGTTTATTTTTGTTTTTATTTCCATTACTCTAGGAGGTGGATCAGAAAAGATCTTGCTGTGATTTATGTCAAAGAGTGTTCTTCCTATGTTTTCCTCTAAGGGTTTTATAGTATCCAGAATTACATTTAGGTCTCTAATCCATTTTGAGTTTATTTTTGTATATGGTGTTAGGGAGTGTTTTAATTTCATTCTTTTACATGTAGCTGTCCATTTTTCCCAGCACTACTTATTGAAGAGACTGTCTTTTCTCCATTGTATATCCTTGCCTCCTTTGTAATAGATTAGTTGACCACAGGTGCTTGGGTTTATCTCTGGGCTTTCTATCTTGTTCCATTGATCTGTGTTTCTGTTTTTGTGCCAGTACCATATTGTCTTGATTACTGTAGCTTTGTAGTATAGTCTGAAGTCAGGGAGTCTGATTCCTCCAGCTCCGTTTCTTTCCCCTCAGACTACTTTAGCTATTTGGGGTCTCTTGTGTCTCCATACAAATTTTAAGATTTTTTCTTCTAGTTCAGTAAAAAATGCCATTGGTAATTTGATAGGGATTGCATTGAATTTTTAGATTGCTTTGGGTAGTACAGTCATTTTCACAATATTGATTCTTCCAATCCAAGAACATGGTATATCTCTCCATCTGTTGGTATCATCTTTAATTTCTTTCATCAGTGTCTTATAGTTTTCTGCATGCAGTTGTTTTGTCTCCCTAGGTAGGTTTATTCATAAGTATTTTATTCTTTTTGTTGCAATGGTAAATGGGAATGTTTCCTTAATTTCTTTTTCAGCTTTTTCATCATTAGTGTATAGGAATGCAAGAGATTTCTGTGCATTAATTTTGTATCCTGCAACTTTACCAAATTCATTGATTAGCTCCAGTAGTTTTCTGGTGGCATTTTTAGGATTCTCTATGTATAGTATCATGTCATCTGCAAACACTGACAGTTTTACTTCTTTTCCAATTTGTATTCCTTTTATTTCTTTTTCTTCTCTGATTGCCATGGCTAGGACTTCCAAAACTGTGTTGAATAATAGAGGTGAGAGTGGACATCCTTGTCTTGTTCCTGATCTTCGAGGAAAGGCTTTCAGATTTTCACCATTGACAATGATGTTTGCTGTGGGTTTCTCATATATGGCCTTTATTACGTTGAGGTAGTTTCCCTCTATGACCACTTTCTGGAGAGTGTTTATCATAAATGGGTGTTGAATTTTGTCAAAACCTTTTTCTGCATCTATTGAGATGATCGTATGGTTTTTATTCTTCAATTTCTTAATATGGTTTATCACATTGATTGATTTGCGTATATTGAAGAATCCTTGCATCCCTGAGATAAATCCCATTCGATCATGGTGTATGATCCTTTTAATGTGTTGTTGGATTCTGTTTGCTAGTATTTTGTTGAGGATTTTTGCATATATATTCATCAGTGATATTGGTCTGTAATTTTCTTTTTTTGTAGTATCTTTGTCTGCTTTTTGTATCACGGTGATGGTGGCCTCATAGCATGAGTTTGGGAGTTTTCCTCCCTCTGAATTTTTTTGCAAGAGTTTGAGAAGTGTGGGTGTTAGCTCTTCTCTAAATGTTTAATAGAATTCACTTGTGAAGCCATTTGGTCCTGAACTTTTGTTTGTTGGCAGATTTTGAATCACATTTTCAATTTCATTACTTGTGATTGGTCTGTTCATATTTTCTATTTTTTCCTGGTTCACTCTTGGAAGGTTTTCCCTTTCTAAGAATTTGTCCATTTCTTCCAGGTTGTCTGTTTTATTGGCATAGAGTTGCCTATAGTAGTCTCTTAGGATGCTTTGTATTTCTGCCATGTCTGTTGTAACTGAAATGCCCACGGTCGCGAGACCCCTCCACAAGACCACCAGAGTCGAGAGTCAAAGCCAAACGGCAAGGGTCATTTATTGCAGGTTCGAACCTGGACCTCCGCGCACTCGTTGCCGGTGACGCTAAGAGGTGCCGGTGGAGTTTAGTACAGTTCTTTTATAGACAGGTACAAACAAGTTTGGGACTTTCCAAGGGTGGGGAGTACTGATTGGTTAACCTGTACAAACAAGTTCGGGACTTTCCAAGGGTGGGGAGTACTGATTGGTTAACCTTTAAACAAAGACACTAGTCGCCGTCTGATTGGTTGGATGATTACAAGGGGGGGGTCAGCAAGCGTAGTTACAGAAGCGAGAGCGGCTGGTTAAGTTTCGGTTTCCTGAGGTTTCGTTTCTCAATTGGAAATACTTAAGACGGGGCCATGGTTACAAAAAGAAATAGTGCAAACAGGAAAACTGATGCAACCCTAGCAGCGTTGTGGCCTCTACCAGCCCAACGGCAGGGCGGCGGGAGGCTGTGCGCGCAACTCCAGGCGACGCCCTCAGCGCCGCACCCTGGAATGGCCCTTTTTCGGCCCTTCTCCTCCGGAAAGAACAGAAAAGAAACTCCAGGAAAAGCACAAATTGAATGCAGGGCGTCAACTCAGTCCTATTCCCACCAAAGTAGAACATAGCCCCCTCATAACTTCTCCTTTTTCATTTCTAATTTTATTGATGTGAGTCCTCTCCCTCTTTTTCTTGATTAGTCTGACTAATGGTTTATCAATTTTGTTTATCTTCTCAAAGAACAAGCTTTTAGTTTTATTGATCTTTGCTATTGTTTTCTTTGTTTCTATTTCATTTATTTCTGCTCTGATCTTTATGATTTCTTTCCTTCTGCTAACTTTGGGTTTTGTTTGTTCTTCTTGCTCTAGTTTCTTTAGGTGTAAGGTTAGATTGTTTATTGGAGATTTTTCTTGTTTCTTGAGGTAGGCTTGTATAGCTATAAACTTCCCTCTTAGAACTGCTTTTACTGCGTCCCATAGGTTTTGGATCATTGTTTTCATTGTTTTTTCATGTTTTCATTGTAATTTGTCTCTAGGTATTTTTGATTTCCTCTTTGATTTCTTCAGTGATTTCTTGGTTATTTAGTGACGTATTGTTTAGCCTCCATGTGTTTGTGTTTTTTACTTTTTTTTCATGTAATTCATTTCTAATCTCATAGCGTTATAGTCAGAAAAGATGCTTGATATGATTTCAGTTTTCTTAAATTTACTGAGACTTGATGTGTGACCCAAGATATGATCTATCCTGGAGAATGTTCTGTGCACACTTGAGAAGAAAGTGTAATCTGCTGTTTTTGGATGCAATGTCCTATAAATATCAGTTAAATCTATCTGGTCTATTGTGTCATTTAAGGCTTCTGTTTCCTTATTTATTTTCATTTTGGGTGATCTGTCCATTGGTGTAAGTGAGGTGTTAATGTCCCCCACTATTTTGTGTTACTGTCGATTTCGTCTTTTATAGCTGTTAGCAGTTGCCTTACATATTGATGTGCTCCTATGTTGGGTGCATATGTATTTATATTTGTTATATGTTCTTCTTGGATTGATCCCTTGATCATTATGTAGTGTCCTTCCTTGTCTCTTGTAACATTCTTTATTTTAAAGTCTATTTTATCTGATACGAGTATTGCTACTCCAGCTTTCTTTTGATTTCCATTTGCATGGAATACCTTTTTCCATCCCCTCACTTTCAGTCTGTATGTGTCCCTAGGTCCGAAGTGTGTCTCCTGTGGACAGCATATATATGGGTCTTGTTTTTGTATCCATTCAGCAAGCCTGTGTCTTTTCATTGAAGCATTTAATCCATTCATGTTTAAGGTAATTATTGATAGGTATGTTCCTATGACCATTTTCTTAATTGTTTTGGGTTTGTTTCTGTAGGTCCTTTTCTTCTCTTGTGTTTCCCACTTAGAGAAGTTCCTTTAGCATTTGTTGTAGAGCTGGTTTGGTGGTGCTGAATTCTCTTAGCTTTTACTTGTCTGTAAACCTTTTGATTTCTCCATGGAATCTGAATGAGATCCTTGCTGGGTAGAGTAATCTTGGTTGTAGGTTCTTCCCTTTCATCACTTTAAGTATATCATGCCACTCCCTTCTGGCTTGTAGAGTTTCTGTTGAGAAATCAGCTGTTAACCTTATGGGAGTTCCCTTGTATGTTATTTGTCATTTTCCCTTGCTGCTTTCAATATTTTTTCTTTGTCTTTAATTTTTGCCAACTTGAATACTGTGTTTCTCGGCATGTTTCTCCTTGGGTTTATCCTGTATGGGACTCACTGTGCTTCCTGGACTAAGGTGGCTATTTCCTTTCCGGTGTTAGGGAAGTTTTCAACTATAATCTCTTCAAATATTTTCTCTGGTCCTTTCTCTCTCTCTCCTCCTTCTGGGACCACCACTATAATGAGAATATTGTTGCATTTAATGTTGTCCTAGAGGTCTCTTAGGCTGCCTTCATTTCTTTTCATTCTTTTTTCTTTATTCTGTTTCGCAGCAGTGAATTCCACCATTCTGTCTTCCAGGTCACTTATCCATTCTTCTGCCTCAGTTATTCTGCTATTGATTCCTTCTAGTATAGTTTTCGTTTCAGTTATTGTATTGTTCATCTCTGTGTGTTTGTTCTTTAATTCTTCTAGGTCTTTGTTAATCATTTCTTGCATCTTCTCGATCTTTGCCTCCGTTGTTTTTCCGAGGTCCTGGATCATCTTCACTATCATTATTCTGAATTCTTTTTCTGGAAGGTTGCCTATCTCCACTTCATTTGGTTGTTTTTCTTGGGTTTTATCTTGTTCCTTCATCTGGTACATAGCCCTCTGCCTTTTCATCTTGTCTGTCTTTCAGTGAATGTGGTTTTTGTTCCACAGGATGCAGGATTATGGTTCTTCTTGCTTCTGCTGTCTGCCCTCTGGTGGATGAGGCTATCTAAGAGGCTTGTGCAAGTTTCCTGATGGGAGGGACTGGTAGTGGGTAGAGCTGACTCTTGCTCTGGTGGGCAGAGCTCAGTAAAACTTTAATCTGTTTGACTATCGATGGGTGGGGCTGGGTTCCCTCCCTGTTGGTTGTTTGGCCTGAGGCAGCCCAACACTGGAGCCTGCGTGGGCTCTTTGGTGGGGTTAATGACTCTGGGAGGGCTCAGGCCAAGGAGTACTTCCCAGAAGTTCTGCTACCAGTGTCCTTGTCCCCACTGTGAGCCACAGCCGCCCTCTGCCTCTGCAGGAGACCCTCCAACACTAGCAGTTTGGTCTGGTTCAGTCTCCCCTGGGGTCACAGCTCCTTCCCCTGGGTCCCGATGTGCACACTACTTTGTGTGTGCCATCCAAGAGTGGAGTCTCTGTTTCCCCCAGTCCTGTCCAAGTCCTGCAATCAAATCCCACTGGGCTTCAAATGTGATTCTATAGGAATTCGTCCTCCCGTTGCCGGACCCCCAGGTTGGGAAGCCTGACGGGGGGCTCAGAACCTTCACTCCAGCGGGTGGACTTCTGTGGTATAAGTGTTCTCCAGTCTGTGAGTCACCCACCCAGCAATTATGGGATTTGATTTTACTGTGATTGTGCCCCTCCTACCATCTCATTGTGGCTTCTCCTTTGTCTTTGGATGTGGGTTATCTTTTTTTGTGAGTTCCAGTGTCTTCCTGTCAATGATTGTCCAGCAGCTAGTTGTGATTCTGGTGTTCTCACAAGAGGGAGTGAGAGCACATCCTTCTACTCCGCCATCTTGGTTCCTCTCCTCCATCGGTTTTTATTTTGTCACACTTTTTCAGTTTTCTTGACAAATATGTACTGATTACATTTTTTCCTACTTGAACTGTCCCAACATATCCAACTGGAAAAAGTTTCATTTTTCATTGGAAGACTAAAACAACTACCTATGTAGTTGTCAAAAACCCGAAGATAATATGGGCTTATTTCTAAGCCCAGTACAAAATATCCTGCAACCTATTGTTCAGAAGTAGCTTCCAGATGTTTTATAGATATGAAATATTCAGAAACTTCTTGCTGCAGAATATGTTGAATATTGAATAATTTATGAAACATTGCATAGAAACATACTTTCCTCATAAAAACTTTCCCATATATGGGCTTGAAGAGAACTTCTTTTTGGCCCAGCATGACAAGGACTAGTCAGAATTTTTCATTGACATTTAGTTCCACTGCAAATAAAGAAGAATAAAATCTCAGTTAACTAGTATATTTGGGGAATGGACTGTTCTCAGGAAATTGCATTTCTGGATAGCTCAGGGTAAAACAGAAATCATTTTATAACAGATAAATGTTTATCAGTTGCCAATTCTTATGTTAGCTGTAAACTTATGACTGAGGAGAATGCCATTTTGCACATGCTTTGTCCTTAAATCCCACACCACTTCTCTAAAGTACACCATGTCAATTTATATGGGATGAACCCAGAGTACAGAATAATTGAATAACATCTCCAAGGTCACAGTTAATACAGGGCAAGGATAGGATATAAGTTTGTTTCTGGGTGACTGTAATATTTATTTTCTTTCCCCAATTGCAAAAGTGTACTAGGAAGAAAGACCAGAGTAAGGAAAGGCCCAGAGTTGGACAAGTACAATATATTTTCAGAGTCTGTAGGTAAAGCTATCTTCCTAGAGGATGATTCCTAGTGCAGTTATGAGATAATAACATGGAAAAGGGAAGGGTACAGTGAGCAAAAACAGAACAGTGCTTTGGGAGGATCAAATGGTAAACCAAGATGGAGACAGAAAGCGTGTGGTGTAGGCTGACAGCAGTGAGAATAGATGGAACAAACAGTTGTAAGAGTTATCATCCCAAGGAATAAGCAGCTGATGAAGGAAAAGATGAGGTCCAAGATGACTCTGTTGTTTTAATTCTTTGTCTTTGGTAACGTGGTTAGAAACAAATAGAAGGAAGTGAGCTGAGAGGTTCCTCCTTGAAAGGGGTGGAAGAGTAGGAAAGAGTGAAGTATGTTCAGAGTTTGGCGTTAGCAGGTGCAAACTATTATATATAGGATGGATAAACAAGAAGGTCCTACTGTATAGTACAGGGAACTATATTCAACATCCTGTGATAAACCATAATGGAAAAAAATATAAAAGAGCATATTCATATGTGTGACTGAATTACTTTGCTGTATAGCAGAAAAGGGCTAAGAATTCAAGAGGAAAGTCACATTGAGGAGTAGGCTGGGTAATCATTCTCTGAGAGGTAAGAGTTTTAGCATATAGTAGATAGACTCAGATGACAACTCCCAGGGAATGAATTTGAAGGAAAGAAAAATTTGAAAGCTGTACCTTAAGGTAAATCTATATTTTATAAGGGAATAAAGGAAAGGTCCTAGAGATAGGAAAACAATGATAGAATAATTTTTCAGAAGCCAGGAAGGGAGTGTAGCTCAAGGAAAATGCAGTTTTAAATACAATAGTTCTTTGATTCAAAGTTGCCATAGAGTTATTTTTCCTCTAATATTTTATTATAAAAATATCAAATGCCCAGGAAAACTGTGAACTCCCATCTATCCACCACCTAGATTCTACAGTTAACATTTTTTGTATTTTCTTTGCCACATATTTCTCTATCCCTCCACCTTAATTTTTCTTGCGTTTCAAAGGAAATCACAGACATTAGTTCACTTAACCCCTCAACACTTCAACAAGTATTTAAGAGGCCATTGCCTATGGAGTGTACCACTGATTTAGTTGTATAATTTTAGGGGGAAAAATAAAAACTATAATAATTGTACAGAATCACTTGGAAGAAGCATTCTTATTTCAGGGAAATTGCTGTGAATCTTAGAACTGAGGAAATGTAATACTAACAAATCCCATGGAAAGGTTTACAGCGCACATACTCATTAGGCTGAAACATTATGAGAGTATTTATGACCTTTATAGCTGACACTTCTCTAAATGGGTGAGGGCAAAAGTCAGGTGACCAGAGAGGTGTGGGGAATAAATAAACAGATGATGTGCAAGTGTAGACCAGCCCTATAAGTATGGCAGCAAAACGCAGGAAAGAACTTGTTCTGTGGAGAAAATGGCCGTATTCACTTAGGGTGTTGTCCTCAATGGCAGACATGGTCTCTGGGGTGGATATGCTGTCTAACTCTTACACCTGAAAATATTTTAAAAATATGTGGCCATACTCCATTGACTAAGTACTTTTCTTTGAGCTTTTAAAATGTTCTGTGCCTTGAAAATACTAATCATGTTGTGTTCTGGTCAGTCGGAGAGGCACACATGTAAAAGCTGGAAAATACTGGGTTACACTGGTTGTGCACTAACCCCAGGATGTAATCTGGAAGTTATATTTCTGGCCATAATTATGATATCCATTTGTGTGTATGTGTGTTTGAGTATGTGTGTGCCTGTGTGTGTGCGTGTGTGTGTGTGCATGCGCACATGTGCATATAATCTGATGACTTCTATTAAAGATGAAACCAGATTGAAAAAATCAATTATTTCAGGATATTAAGAAATCTGGTTTGGAGTAGTAAGTTTTTACTCTTAAAAACAGAATCCTCTGTGGCAATCAAATTGTCTTCATAAAGGAAAATATTTTCAATATTTACAAAATAAATTGATTTTTGAAAGGTGAAAATTATTATACTTATATATCATATGAAATATTTACCAGAAATGTAATCTGTTGCATACTAATGTGGATGAATTTGGGTTGTGATGACATTCTACACAGAGTACATAATTTCAAAAGTTGTGCAAGACTGATTCTGGATTTCTGCATTGTTTCTACATTTTTCTGATGTTTTCATGAAATACTGTGGAAACTTTATGCAGTGTCATTTGTTTCCTTATGAACTGAGAGTGTGGTTTCTGTGAAGAAGTTTGATCACTAGGATATCATCAAAAATGGGATAATAAAGGAGGGATTTTTAAGTCTATTTTTCATGAAGAATAGAATTGACAGTTTTCTTCCTAGGGGTGCAAAACAGCTGAATTGCAGTAATTATAGAGAGCTCAAACTTGTTGCTTCTTGTGGCTAATTGGGTAGAAAAAGTTAGAAAATTAAAGTACAGATTTGGGTAGAAGATACAAAGTTCTAAACTATCTAGAAATGATATGGAATATCCATGAAATTAACTGAGAAGCCTTTTGAATTTGACATGGTAAGCAAAAGGACACAGGAAGTCAAAGTAGGCCTCTTAACGTAATGGAAGCAATGTAGAATCAACGTTTTTACCTTGAATTATGGGAGCCTGCAAACAAACAACACAGAGGTTCAGTTTTAAGTGTGTAGTTTTTTATTTTGTTTTGGTGTTTTGCTAATTTATGGCCTAGGAACCTCAGAGAAGCATCAAGAGAAAAGGGGAGAGATATAACTATTCTGGTAAATTCATTTCTCACAATCGTTGATGACTTTCCTGGCGCTTTTTTTATTCTATAGGGTTTCTAAATCAAGAAGCAGGAACAAGTAGAACCATAAGTGCAGTGTCTTTGCATCCTCATCTGCTTATTGTTGCTTTGGTCCACCTCAGTCTTGTTTCCAGGAATGAATTCCACAAAGTATGATGTCAGCTCTATTCTGTAGGAATTAGGCACTGATGTAAGTCCTAAAGACAAAAAGACATATCAGACAAGTTTTTTTGTCCTTAAGGGCTTCTTAGCCATCCTTTGCTTAGTCATTATTTCTCAATATAAACTTTATAGAATGACTCATTATCAGTTCCAGCTCCTTTTAAATCCTCTGTTAAGGCTCTCCCTTATCAATTATAAAAACAAACACTCTCCTGTATTAAAAATTTTTATGGATTCAAAGCCATCTGGGACAATATTTAACTCGTCTTTCTAACACAGTTGGTCACTTTCTCCCTCCTTTGCTATTTTCTTCAATTACAGTTGGGTAGGTTCTGATGTGCCCAGTGAATTTAGGACTTAGATTCCAATTTGCAAAGGTATGAAGGTACAACAAACCACAAATGTATAGAATTAAGAAAGGGTGTATCTTTATAATTGGAGCAACTAGACCTTGGTGTTTCCTCAAGGGAGGAAATTAATTTTGGATTATTATTTAGTTGTTCAAGCCAGTAAGGTGGATGCCTTGTAGCCTAGAGAAAGAAGAAGATGGAAAAAATATCAACATCAGTTTTGAGAGGTGTCCCAGGAAGCACAAACATCTCCCCTACTCAGGTGCAATGGTGACAGAAGACTCATTAGTAGAAAAGAATCCCTTATATGGTCCTTTCTATCATTTATCTTTAAAATGTAAACAAACCAAAGACAAGGGAAAGATGATAATCTGTTAACATTTGTCACTGGTTAAATTATTGGATCATTTTCTATCATGTGGAAGGATGTAGGCCTGTATGATGGCTCCTGGTATCTCATATTGGATGTGCACAGAAAGAAGAGTATGGGGGAGAAGTATCCCAAAAAGTAAAGAGTACAAAAGAGGAAAGATATTTGAAGACAATTTTCACACTATGCATTGCTCAAACAGAGGCAAACTGCAAAACCATGTACTATATTTTTTCCTTTATTTTATTAATGATAGAGTTGATTTAAAATGTGTTAGTTTCAGGTATAGAGTGATTATATTTTATATATTTATATATATTATGTATGTATATATATATAAATATATACATAAAATATAAAATTCTATTTCAGACCTTTTACCTTATATGTTGTTACAAAATATTGAGTATAGCTCTCTGTGCTATACAGTAGGTCCTTGTTGGTTATCTCTTTTACTTTTTATATATAGTGGTGTGTATATGTTAATCCCAAACTCCTATTTTATCCCTCTGCCCTACCTTTCCCCTTCAGTAAGTTTGTCTTCTGTGTCTTTGGGTATATTTCTGTTTTGTATATAAGTTCATTTGTATCATTTTTTTTTTTTTAGTTTCCACATATAAGTGATATATTTGTCTTTTTCTGTCTGACTTACTTCACTTAGTATGAGAATCTCTAGATCCATCCATGTTGCTGAAATGGCATTATTTCATTCTTTTTATGGCTAATACTCCATTGTATATATGTACCAGATCTTTATCCATTCATCTGTCAATGGACATTTAGGTTGCTTCCATGTCTTGGCTATTGTAAATAGTGTTGCTATGAATATTGGGGTGCATGTATCTTTTTGAATTATGGTTTTCCCCAGATATATGCCCAGAAGGGGGATTGCTGGATAATACGGTAGCTCTATTTTTAGCTTTTTAAGCAAACTCTGTACTGTTCTCCATACTGGCTGTACCAATTTACATTCCTGCCAACAGTGTAGGAGGGTTCCTTTATCTCCATACTGTCTCCAGCATTTATTATTTGTAGACTTTTTGATGAGGACCATTCTAACTGGGGTGAGGTGGTACCTCATTGTAGTTTTGATTTGCATTTCTCTAATAATTAGCAATGTTGAGCTTCTTTTCATGTGCCTTATGGCCATCTGTATGTCTTCTTTAGAGATATTTCTATTTAAATCTTCTGCCCATTTTTTTGGATTGGTTTGTTTTTTTCATATTGAGCTGTACGAGCTGTTTGTATATTTTGGAGATTAATTCCTTGATGGTCACATCGTTTGCAAAAATTTTCTCCAATTCTGTGGGTTGTCATTTTGTTTGGTGTATGGTTACCTTTGCTGTGCAAAGTTTTTAAGTTTAATTAGGTCCCATTTGTGTATTTTTGCTTTTATTTCCATTACTCTAGGAGACGGATCCAAAAAGACATTGCTGTGATTTATGTCAAAGAGTGTTCTGCCTATGTTATCCTCTAGGAGTTTTATGGTATATGGTCTTACATTTAGGTATTTAATCCATTTTGAGTTTATTTTTGTATATGCTGTTAGAGGATGTTCTAATTTCATTCTTTTATATTATAGCTGTCCTGTTTTCCCAGCACCACTTATTGAAGAGACTGTCTTTTCTCTGTTTTATAATCTTGCCTCCTTTGAGTAGATTAATTGACCATAAGGGTGTGGATTTATTTCTTGGCTCTCTAAACTGTTCCATTTACCTCTGTGTCAGCATCATACTGCTTTGATGACTGTAGCTTTCTAATATAGTCTGAAGTCAGGGAGTGTGATTTCTCCAGTACTATTTTTCTTTCTCAAGATTGTTTTGGCTATTCAGGGTCTTTTGTATTTCCATACAAATTTTAAAATTATTTGTTCTAGTTCTGTGAAAAATGCTATAAATAATTTGATAGGGGTTGCATTGAATCTATAGATTGCCTTGGGTTGTATGGTCATTTTAACAAAATTGATTCTTGTAATCCAAGAATATGGTATATCTTTCCATTTGATTGTGTCATCTTTAATTTCTTTCATCAGTGTCTCATAGTTTTCTGAGTATAGGTCTTTTGCCTCCTCAGGTAGGTTTATTGCTAGGTATTTTTTTCTTTTCAATGCAGTGGTAAATGGGATTGTTTCCTTAATTTCTCTTTCTGATCTCTCGTTCTTAGTGTATAGAAATGAACAGATTTCTGTGTATTAATTTCATATCCTGCAAGTTTACTGATTTCATTGACGAGCTCTAGTAGTTTTCTGGTAGCATCTTTAGGATTTTTTATGTATAGTAATCTCATCTGCAAATAGTGAAACAGTGACAGTTTTACTTTTTCTTTTCCAATATGGATTCATTTTCTTTTTCTTCTCTGATTGCTGTGTCTAGGACTTCCAAAAGAATAAAGGTGGCAAGAGTTGCATCTTAATCTTGTTCCTGATCTTAGAGGAAATGCTTTCAGCTTTTCACCATTGAGTATGATGTTAGCTGTGGGATTGTTGTATATGGCCTTTATTATGTTGAGTTAGTTTCCCTCTATGCCCAATTTCTGGAGAGTTTTTTATCATAAACAGATGTTGAATATTAAAAGTTTTTTCTGCATTTATTGAGATGATCATATGGTTTTTATTCTTCAGTTTGTTAATGTGGTGTATCACACTGATTGATTTGCCAATATTGAAAAATCCTTGCATCCTTGGGATAAATGACAATTGATTATAGTGTGTGATCCTTTTAATGTGCTATTGGATTCTGTTTGCTAATATTTTGTTGAGGATTTTTGTGTCTGTGTTCGTCAGTGATATTGGGCTATAATTTTCTTTTTTTGTGACATCTTTGTCTGGTTTTGGTATCAGGGTGATGGTGGCCTCCTAAAATGAGCTGGGGAGTGTTCCTTCCTCTGCAATTTTTTGGAACAGTTTCAGAATGGTAGGTGTTAACTTTTGTCTAAACATTTGATATAATTCGCCTGTGAAGCCATCTGGTCCTGGACTTTGTTTACTGGGAGTTTTTTAATCACAGATTCAGTTTCAGTACTTCAGCTTGTTCATATTTTCTGTTTCTTCCTGCTTCAGTCTTGGAAATTGTACCTTTCTAAGAATTTGTCCATTTATTCTACTCTGTGGTTTTGGTTGCAACTTCTCCTTTTTCATTTCTAATTTTCTTGATTTGGGCCCTCTCCCTTTTCTTCTTGATGAGTCTGGCTAAAGGTTTATCAATTTTATCATTTCCATGAACCAGATTTTAGTGTCATCGATTTCTTTTCTATTGTTTTCTTAGTGTCTATTTCATTATTTCAGCTATGATCTTTATGGTTTTTTCCTTCTGCTAACTTTGGGTTTTGTTTGTTCTTCTTTCTCTAGTTGCTTTAGGTGTATGGTTAGGTTGTTTATTTGAGGTTTCTTGTTTCCTGAGGTAAGCTTGTATCACTATAAATGTTCCTCTTAGAACTGCTTTTACTGCATCCCATAGGTTTTGTCTCATCATATTTTCATTTTCATTTGTCTCTAGGTGTTTTTTTTTTCCTCTTTGATTCCGTCAGTGATCCATTGGTCGTTTAGTAGCATATTGCTTAGCCTCCACGTGTTTGTGGGGTTTTTTTTGTAGTTAATTTCTAATCTCATAGTGTTGTGGTCAGAAAAGATGCTTGATATGATTTCTATATTTTAAAATTTACCAAGGCTTTTGTGTCCCAGCATGTGACCTATTCTAGAGAATATTCCATGTGCACTTGAAAAGAATGTGTATTCTGCTGCTTTCAGATGGAATGCTCTATAAATATCAATAAAGTCAATCTGATCTAATGTATCATTTAAGGCCTGTGTTTCCTTACTGATTTTCTGTCTGGATGATCTGTCCATTGATGTTAGTGGAGTGTTAAAGTCCCCCACTATTATTGTGTTACTGTCTATTTCTCCTGTTATGGCTGTTAGCATTTGCCTTATATAGTGAGGTGCTCCTCTGTTGGGTGCATATATATGTACAATTGTTATATCTTCTTTTTGGATTGATTCCTTGATCATTATATAGGGTCTGTCTTTGTCTCTTGTAGGAGTCTTTATTTTAAAGTCTATTTTGTCTGATATGAGTATTGCTACTCCAGCTTTCTTTTGATTTCCATTTGCATGGAATACCTTTTTCCATTTCCTCACTTTTAGTCTGTATGTGTCTCTAGATCTGAAGTGGGTCTCTTGTAGACAGCATATATACAGGTCTTGTTTTTGTATCCATTCAGCCAGTCTATGTCTTTTGGTTGGAGCATTTAATCCATTAACATTTAAGGTAATTTTCAACATGTATATTCTTACTGCCATTTTGTTACTTGTTTTGGTTTTTTGTTTGTTTGTTTGTTTGTTGCGGTATGCGGGCCTCTCACTGTTGTGGTCTCTCCCATTGCGGAGCACTGGCTCCGGACGCTTAGGCTCAGCGGCCATGGCTCATGGGCCCAGCCGCTCTGCGGCATGTGGGATCTTCCCAGACCAGGGCACGAACCTGTGTCCCCTGCACTGGCAGGCAGACTCTCAACCACTGCACCACCAGGGAAGCCCTTGGGTTTGTTTTTGTAGGTCATTTTCTTCCTTTCCTCTTTTGTTCTCTTCTCTTATGATTTGATAACTATCTTTAGTGTTGTGTTTGGATTCCTTTTTCTTTTTTGTGTGTATATCTGTAATAGATTTTTGGTTTGCAGTTACCATGAGGTTTTGATGTAGCAGTCTCTGTGTGTGTGTGTGTGTGTGTGTGTATGTATGTGTATATATATATATATATATAAACACACACATACACACACACATATATATATACACACACACACACATTATTGTTTTAAGCTGCTGTCTCTTAATTTCAAAAGCATTTCAAATATCCTGAATTTGTACTTTACTCCTCTCACGACTACCAGTTTAGATATTATATTCGTGTGTGGATGATTTCCTACTTTTACTGTATGTTTCCCTTTACCAGTGAGCTTTCCCATTTCGTTATTTTCTTGTTTCTAGTTGTAGCCTTTTCTTTTCCACCTAGAAAAGTTCCTTAAGCATTTGCCCTAAAGCTGGTTTGGTGGTGCTGAATTCTTTTAGCTTTAGCTTGACTGTAAAGCTTTTGATTTCTCTGTCAAATCTGAACAAGACCCTTTCTGAGTAAAGTATTCTTGGTTGTACTTTTTTCCCCTTTCTTCATATAATGCCAATGCCTTCTGGCCTGCACAAATTCTACTGAAAAATCAGCTGATAACTTTATGGGATTCCCCTGTATGTTATTTGTTGCCTTTTCCTTATTGCTTTTAATATTTTCTCTTTAACTTTAATTTTGGTCAGTTTGATTAATATATCTCTCAGCATGTTCCTCCTTGGGCCTTTCCATGTCAGGGAAGCTTTCAGCTATTATCTCTTCAAATATTTTCTCAAGCCCTTTCTCTCTCTCTTCTCCTTCTGAGACCCCTATAATACAAATGTTACTGTCTTTGATGTTGTTCCAGAGGTCTCTTAAACCGTCCTCATTCTTTTCATTCTTTTCTTCTGTTTCACGGCAGTTATTTCCACCACTCTGTCCTCCAACTCACTGATCCACTTTTTCATTTCAGTTATTGTATTCTTTTTTATTATTTTTTTTAATGTTGGGGGTAGGATTTTATTAATTAATTTATTTTTGCTGTGTTGGGTCGTCGTTTCTGTGCGAGGGCTTTCTCTAGTTGTGGCAAGCAGGGGCCACTCTTCATCGCTGTGCGCGGGCCTCTGACTATTGTGGCCTCTCCTGTTGCGGAGCACAGGCTCCAGACGCGCAGGCTCAGTAGTTGTGGCTCACGGGCCCAGTTGCTCCGTGGCATGTGGGATCCTCCCAGACCAGGGCTTGAACCCATGTCCCCTGCATTAGCAGGCAGATTCTCAACCACTGCGCCACCAGGGAAGCCCCAGTTATTGTATTCTTTAACTGTGTTAGGTTGTTCTTTATATTTTCTAACTCTTGATTAACTTTTTGTAACTTCTCATACTGTGCATCCATTCTTTTCCCGAGTTTTTGGATCATCTTTACAATCATTACTCTGAATTCTTTCTCAGGTAGATTGCCTATCTCCACATCACTCAGTTTTTCTTCTGGAGTTTTATCTTCTTCCTTCATCTGGAACATATTTCTCTGCCGTCTCATTTTATCTAAATGTCTACTTGTATTTTTTTGTATGTGGAGGTTAGTTATCTCTCTCAACCTTGGAGAAGTAGCCCTCTGTAGGGGATGTCCTGTGTCCCAACAGCACAGTCCCCTCTCGTCACCCAAGGGCCAGGGACCAGTTTGTCCCGGGGTAGGTTCTGACCTGCATTTGCAGACTCAGTTTTATCAGCTTCCAGATTGTAGATTTCTTGCTTCTGGTGTCTGCCCCCTGGTGGGTGAAGCTGGTCTAGAAGGGAGGGGCCTGTGCCTGCCCACTGGTGGGTGGAGCTCGTTCTTGTCCCTCTGGTAGAGCTAAAAATGTCTTGTTTTCCCTCAAAGCCTACTTCGCAGAATTTTACTTTTATTTGTTTTTGTTTAAGATAGAACACATACTTTAAAAAACAATAGTCAGACCCCACTTACCAGCTAAATAGCTTTGAGAAAATCCCTTATCTTCTTTGAACTTTGATTTTCTATCTTCAAGACATGAGCAGTAAGATGTCTTAAAAGGTTTATTTTAAAGAGCATATAAGACATATAAGATGTTTTATTGTAATTTGTTTATGGGAGAGAGAGAGAGAGAATACCTAGGTTTTATCCTTTTTCTCTCTGGGTTCCATCCAGTTCATGGAAAAAATAATAGAGAAAAAAATGCTGATAGCCAAACGGGAATCAAGGATACTGGAGAATCATGACCCTCTGGAATAACTGGGTGGGAGTAGCTGGGAAGCCTCTTCCTCCTTCACTATAGGACTATTGGGATCACCAATGGTGAGCTAGAGCGGATGGAGATCTGCCTGCCCTGCTAGAGTCAGACTGTGCCTTGTTTGCTTAACAAATGCAGCCTTTGGAAAATTCAGGGACAGAGAGTTTGGGGTCCTCTGTGTCACACAGCACAGGCAGGTTTAAGAACTTGAATAGTGACCATTAGTTCATTAATTCTACCCTCCCACCTTTCACAGAGCTGTGGCCCAATGAAAATCCCCTTGTCACTCAGAGCAGTTCCTCCTTATACCTTAATGGGAAGTAGAGAAGAGTAGACAGGTGGGCAGAAGCCCCTCATTAACACAGCCTCAGTGTGTTCTTTATCTTAGAGGAAAAACAGGAAGGTTAGAAGAACACAAAGCTTCTATTCCCAGAAGTGGCATTTAAATGTGTATCACCCTTCGAGTGTAATACACACAGTAGACCAAATGCTTTAAGATTAATGCCAAAACTTATACGTTTGAAATTTTATCACTTATGAAGTATGCCTGATGCTATTGCATCTATGTAAATACAGCTGCTCTCTTTTTGATCAATATTTTGTGAACATGAAAAGACAGAGTATTACAGTTTTCCATGTACATATTTCTTATTTCTTCTAAAGTCTCAAAATCTCCTTGCATGTGAGAAGTGTACACGTCTATATGACACTTCTATAGTCCCCCAAACAATCTGAGCACAGAGTAGTTACTTATTAATAAATACACATTATAATAATATTACGGTTCACATGGAAACTAGACCAAGAGAGGCTTTTTTCTGTGTCTAGCATCACAGAATAAGTCAAAGTGGAGATGAGAACCCAGGCCTCTTCAAAGGTACCCATTTGAATTTTACTCGTAAGGGTGAAGGAGTGGAAAATGAGATAGGAAAGAGAAGAAAGTAGACAAGGATATAAAAATTAATTGTGAAATCAAAATCATGCTACACACTGGCCTCTGCTTCAACCCAGCTGAATCTGTATACTTCATTCCTGCTACAGCTTAATGTAACATCTCTCACCAAGAACTATTTTACTTGGGAGAGCCCTATGCAGGGAGATGCTAGCAGGAGTCTGCACCTGGCAGTCATACATTATGTACCTGATGAGCAAATGAAATGTTTAATTACTGTACTGTGAAAATACAACTTAAAACAGTAAATTCCTGCTGAGGCGGCTCATCTGCACCTGAGGTGCACGGCTGGCCCATCTCAAAGCTCCAGCATCATTTGTATTTTCTCCCCTTAGTGGGTCCTGCTGGGGAGAGTAGCATTAAAACCAAAGCCATGCTCACTTAATTAGTTGTATATCGGTGTAAACCCATTTATTTATTTATTTATTTATTTATTTATTTATTTATTTATTTTTTGCATTACACGGGCCTCTCACTGCTGTAGCCTCTCCCGTTGCGGAGCACAGGCTCCAGACGCAGAGGCTCAGCGGCCATAGCTAACAGGCCCAGCCGCTCCGCGGCATGTGGGATCTTCCTGGACCGGGGCACGAACCCGCGTCCCCTGCATCAGCAGGCAGACCCTCAACCACTGCGCCACCAGGGAAGCCCTAAACCCATTTATTTAGCATATCAACATCATGTGTTTCACCTAAAGGTCGCCTGAAACACTTCTCCAACATGCACCCTGGGTAGGGGGAAATCTATAGCAATTTCAGACTGAGCATGTGTAAGTTTAAATTTTTCAATTAATCATGGATCACTTAAACTCACAGTACTTTAATACTGCTTATTTTAGGCCAAACTGTCTGATGTTAGTCTGAAATAACAAAGCAAAACAACCATAATTGTTACAGTTTTTCATTAATAATTTTAAGAGAAAATGATAGAACTTTTTTTTTAATAGGAAGAACCAATTTAAAATCCAATTATCATACCTTATGAGTTAAAGATTCATTTGCTGGAGATTTCTTTAGATTCATTTTTACCAATGGATTAACTATGCTTCCTAAATCTTAAGGAGAGCCCAAAAAATCCAGAAAAATGAAGTACAGGTAGAATACTTATAATTCCTAGTAAAGTTAAGTATAGGTAGAATAGCTATATTCTTTTTCCTTGTATAATTTTTATAGCTAATAGCTTAAAGATAAAATTGGTTAACCTTTATAGATATTAAAAAAACCCAAGACCAAAGAAATTAGGCTATGGGGCCAAAGTCACAAAATGAAGAAAAGACTGGATCTCCTAAGTCTCAGGTTAGGATTCTTCCTCGTATTTGGATATGTACTTGAGCAATCATTCTGCGGTTGGAATTCCTTGTGTAGTTAACACACATTTTACTACCGTGGGGGGAAGAAGAGTAAATACAAGAAATCAGAAACCTTTTGTTCTGTTCTGGTCTTGGGGACTGGGAATCCCTCATCACTCAAGCCTGCCCACAAAGAAAAGGGAAGCTTTCCAGTGTCTCAGAATCCCAGTGCTGGCCTTCCTCTCATTGCTGCCACACTCAGCTTTGCTCCAGCTCTGAAAGGGACGTGGGCTTTCTTTATCACATTCTCAAAATCATTCTTCATTTGGGGGAGTGGTCACAGAGGATGATGACTGCCAGGCTAAGATTAGAAATTAGCAGCTGGGAGCCATGAAAAGGATTCTTTTAATTTTTCTTTCTTTTTCTCTTAAAAAATTTTTTTAAAAAAATTTTATACAATATTTAAATGTTACTTTCCATTTGCAGTTTTAATAGAATATTGGCAATATTCCCCATGTTGTAGAATACATCCTTGAGCCCAACTTATACCCAGTAGTTTGTATCTCCCATACCTCTACCCCTATATTGCCCCTCCCCACCTCTCCCCACTGGTAACCACTACTTTGTTCTCTATATCTGTGAGTCTGCTTCTTTTTTGTTGTATTCACTAGTTTGGTGGAATTTTTATATTCCACATATAAGTGATATCAAACAGTATTTATCTTTCTTTGTCTGACTTATTTCACTTAGCATAATATTAGCCCTCCAAGTCCATCCATGTTGCTGTAAATTTTCATTCTTTTTTATGGCTGAGTAGTGTGTATCTATATCTATCTATCTATCTTCATCCATTCATCTGTTGACGAACACTTAGGTTGCTTCCATTCCTTGGCAATTGTAAATAATGCTGCTATGAACATTGGGGTGTATGTATCTTTCAGAATTAGTGTTTTTGGTTTTTTCTGATATGTACCCAGGAATGGAATGGAATTGCTGTGTCACATGGTGGTTCTATTTTTAGTTTTTTGAGGAACTTCTCATACCGTTTTCCACAGTGACTGCACCACCCTACATACCCACCAACAATGTACAAGAATTCTCTTTTCTCCATGTTCTTATAAGAGTTCCCTTTTCTCCATGTTCTTGCCACCATTTGTTATTTGTATTATTTTTGATGATAGCCGTTCTGACAGGTTTGAGGTGATATTTTACTGTGGTTTTGATTTGCATTTCCCTGATGATTAGCAGTATTGAGCATCTTTGCACGTGTCTGTTGCCCATCTGCATATCCTTTTTGGAAAAATGTCTATTCAGTTCTTCTGCCAATTTTTTAATCAGGCTGTTTTTGTGATATTGAGTTGTATGAGCTGTTCATATATATTAATCCCTTTCTGGTCATATCATTTACAAATATTTTCTTCCATTCAATACACTGACTTTTCATTTTGTGGATGGTTTCCTTTACTGTGCAAAAGCTTTTAAGTTTATTTAGGTCCCATTTGTTTATTTTTGCTTTTATTTCCTTTGATTTAGGAGACGGATCAAAAACATATTGCTGTAATTTATGTCAAAGAGTGTTCTGCCTATGTTTTCCTCTAGGAGTTTTATGGTGTGCATTCTTACATTTTAGGTATTTAATCCATTTTGAGTTTATTTTTGTATATGGTGTTAGAGAATGTCCTAATTTCATTCTTTTACATGTAGCTGTCCTGTTTTCCCAGCACCACTTATTGAAGAGACTGTCTTTTCTCCATTATATATTCTTGCCTATTTTGTTGTAGTTTAACTGACCATAAGTGAGTGGGTTTATTTCTGGGCTCTCTGTCCTGTTCCATCAATGTATATCTGTTTTTGTGCCAGTACCATACTGTTTTGATGACTGTGGCTTTTTAATATAGTCTGAAGTCAGGGAGTCTGATTCTTCCAGCACTATTCTTCTTTTTCAAAATTGTTTTGGCTATTTGGAGTCTTTTGTGTTTCCATACAAATTTTAAAATTATTTGTTCTGGCTTTGTGAAAAATGCTATTGGCAATTTGACAGGGATTGCACTGAATCTGTAGACTGCTTTGGGAAGTATAGTCATTTTAACAAGATGGATTCTTCTAATCCAAGAAAATGGTTTATCTTCCCATCTGATTATGTTGTTTTCAATTTCTTTCATCAGTGTCTTATAGTTTTCTGCATACAGGTCTTTTGTTTCCTTAGGTAGGTTTATTCCTAGGTATTTTATTCTTTTGGATGCAATGGTAAGTGGGATTGTTTCTTTTATTTCTATTTCTGATACTTCATTGTTAGTGTATAGAAATGCAACAGATCTTTGTATACTAATTTTGTATCCTGCCAGTTTACTGAATTCATTGATGAGCTCTAGTAGTTTTCTGTTGGTGTCTAGGATTTTCTATGTATAATATCATGTCATCTGCAAACAGTGATAGTTTTACTTCTTCCTTTGCAATTTGGATTCCTTTTACTTCTTTTTATTTTCTGATTGCTGTGCTTGGACTTCCAAAACTATGTTAAGTAAGAGTGGTGAGAGTGGACATCCTTGTCTTGTTCCTGATCTTAGAGGAAATGCATTCAGCTTTTCACCATTAAGATGATTTTAGCTGTACGTTTGCCATATATAACCTTTATTATGTTGAGGTATGTTCCCTCTATGCCCTCTTTCTGGAGAGTTTATCATAAATGGATGCTGAACTTTTTCAAAAACTTTTTCTGCATCTGTTGAGATGATCATATGATTTTTATTCTTCAGTTTGTTAATGCAGTGTATCACACTGATTTACGGATATTGAAAAATCCTTGCATTCCTGGGATAAATCCCACCTGAGCATGGTGTATGATCCTTTTAATATATTGTTGGATTCAATTTGCTAATATTTTGTTGAGGATTTTTGCATCTATGTTCATCAGTGATATTGGCCTGTAACTTCCTTTTCTGTGATATATTTCCTAGTTTTGGTATCAGGGTGATGCTGGCTTCACAGAATAAGTTTGGAAGTGTTGCTTTCTCTGCAATTTTTTGAAATAGTTTCAGAAGGATTGGTGATAACTCTTCTCTAACTGTTTGGTAGAATTCACCTGTGAAGCCATCTGGTCCTGGACTTTTGTGTGTTGGGAGTTTTTAAATTACTGATTCAATTTTAGTACTTGTAGTTGGTCTGTTCATATTTCCTATTTCTTCCTGGTTCAGTCTTGTGAGATTGTACCTTTCTAAGAATTTGTCCATTTCTTCTGGGTTGTCCATTTTATTGGCGTATAGTTGTTTGTACTAGTCTCAAGATCCTTTGTATTTCTGTGGTGTCACTTGCAGCTTCTCCTTTTTCATTTCTAATTTTATTGATTTGGGCCATCTCCCTTTTTACTTTTTTTTATTTTGACATTTGATTGCCAGTTAACTTTATTTATTTATTGGGAATATACATATCAAGTATATAAAATGGGTTTAACAAGCAATTACAAAGGAAGTACTTTGTACAACTACCACCCAAATCAATAACCCCCAAATATGCACACCCCCTTTACAACTTCACTGTCATCTTTGTCCGTAGGCAGCATCTAGTTGGGTTTTGCCTTTTTATCTAAACTTACAGTCTCTTTTTAATTGGTATGTTTCGATTATTCACATTTAATGTGATTATTGATTGGATTAAAATCTACCACTTTGCCAGCTCTTTTCTTTTTGGTCCAAATTTTTCTTTTTTCCTCTTTTTCTTGCATTAATAGGGATTTTTTTAATGATTCCATTTTATTTCCACTATTGATTTATTACTTATACCTCTAAAAATTTTTTTAGTGTTGTTCTAGGGTTTAAAATCATCTTTAATTAGTCTATCTTCAAATAATATTATACTACTTTCTCCAAAGAAGATATACAGACTGACAACAAGCACATGAAAGAATGCTCAACATCATTAATCACTAGAGAAATGCAAATCAAAACTACAATGAGATATCATCTCACACCAGTCAGAATGGCCATGATCAAAAAATCTAGAAACAATAAATGCTGGAGAGGGTGTGGAGAAAAGGGAACACTCTTGCACTGCTGGTGGGAATGTGAATTGGTACAGCCACTATGGAGGCTAGTGGGAAGCAGCCACATAGCATAGGGAGATCAGCTCGGTGCTTTGTGACCACCTAGAGGGGTGGGATGGGGGGGAGGGAGGAAGACGCAAGTGGGAGGAGATATGGGAACATATATAGTATAACTGATTCACTTTGTTATAAAGCAGAAACTAACACACCATTGTAAAGTAATTATACTCCAATAAAGATGTAAAAATAATATTATTATTATACTACTTCACGTGTAGTGTGAGGATCTTACAACAAATTTCCAGTTCTTCCCTCCCACCCTTTGCTACTGTTGTCATACATTTTTTCTTGATGAGTCTAGCTAAAGGTTTATTGATTTTGTTTATTCTTTCAAAGAACCAACTTTTAGTTTCATTGATCTTTTCTATTGTGTTTTAAGTCTCCACTTATTTCTGCTCTGATCTTTATGACTTCTTCTTTTCTGCTAACTTTGGGTTTTGTTTGTTCTTCTTTCCCTAGTTCCTTTAGGTGTAAGGTTGGCTTGTTTATTTGAGACTTTTCTTGTTTCCTGAGGTATTCTTGTATCAGTATAAACTTCCCTCTTAGAACTTTTGTTGCTTTTGCTGTGTTCCATAGGTTTTGAATTGTTGTGTTTTCATTTTCATTTGTCCCTAGCTGTTTTTCATTTCTTCAATTTCTTCAGTGATCCACTGGTGGTTTAGTAGTGTATTAGTTACCCTCCACGTGTTTGCGTTTTTGGCAGTTTTTCCTTGAAGTAAGTTGATTTCTAGTCTCATAGCATTGTGGTTGGAAAAGATGCTTGATATGATTTCCATTTTCTTAAATTTACTGAGACTTGTTTTGTGTTCTAGCATGTGATCTATCCTGCAGATGTTCTACTTGCAGTTGAAAAGAATGTGTATTCTACTGTTTTGGGATGGAATACTCTATAAATATCAATTAAGTCCATTGGGTCTAATGTGTTATTTAAGGCCGGTGTTTCCTTGTTGATTTTCTGTGTGGATGATCTGTCCATTGATGTAAGTGGGATGTTAAAGTCCCCTACTATTATTGTAATGGTCAATTAATCCCCTACTATTATTGTAACAATCCTTTTATGTCTGTCTATTAATATTTGCCTTAGGTATTTTGATGCTCCTATTTTGGGTGTGTATGTATTTTCAATTGTTACATCATCATCACCTTGGATTGATTCCTTGATTATTATGTAGTGTGTTTTTTTTCTCTCTTTAACAGTCTTTATCTTAAAATCTATTTTGTCTGATATGAATTGTTGCTACTCTTTCATCTCCATTTATGTGGAATACCGTTTTCCATCCCCTCAGTGTGTATATGTCCCTAGATCTGAAGTGAGTGTCTTGTAAGCAGCATATATATGGGGTCTTGTTTTCATATCCATTCAGACCATTTACGGTAATTATCAGTATGTATGTTCTTATTGCCATTTTGTTGTTTTGGATTTGTTTTTGTAGGTCTTTTTTATTCCCTTTCTTCTCTTATGATTTGATAACAGATTATCTTTAGTGTTGTGTTTGGTGGATTCCTTTTTGTGTGTATGTATATCTATTATAAATCTTTGGTTTGGGGATACCATGAGATTTTTGTATAGTGTATATCTATATCTATATAGATAATTGTTTTAAGTTGCTTGATCTCTTAATTTCAAAATGCATTTTAGAAACCCTGCTTATGTGTAATCTCCTCCCGCCCTCATGATTAGTGTTTTTTATATCATATTTTAAATCAAATTGTTTTAACTGCTTGTTGTGGATCTAGATGCTTTTTCTACTTAACCTCCCCAGTAGCTTTGTGTGTGGATGATTTCCTACCTTTACTAGTGAGCTTTTTCATTTCATAATGTTCTTATTTCTAGTGGTGGCCTTTTCATTTTTCACCTAGAGAAGTTCCTTTAAAATTTGTCATAAAGCTAGTTTACTGGTGCTGAACTCCTGGTTGTAGGTTTTTCTCTTAAATAGATTATGCTATACCCTTCTCACCTACAGAGTTCTGCTGAAAAATCAGCTGATAGCCTTATGGGAGTTCCCATGTATGTTATTTATTGTTGCTTTTCATTTGCTGCTTTTAATATTCTCTCTTTAGTTTTTGTCATTTTAAGTAGTGTGTCTGTCTGTCTTGGTGTGTTCCTCTTTGAGTGAGTTAATCCTATATGGGACTTTCTGTGCTTCCTGGACTTGGGTGACTGTTCCTTTCTCAAGTTAGGGAATTTTTCAGCTAGCATTGGCCTGCTAGTGGACAGGGCCTAGCCTGCTGTGGGTGGGCTGGATCCTCAGGCTGCAGGATGGAACTTTTCTTGCTTTGTCTGGTGGATGGGGCATGTCTAGAAGCTTGTGCAGGCTTTCTGGAGGGAAGGTGTGGTGCCTGCCCACTGAGGGTGGAGCTGGGTCTTGGCCCGCTGTTGGGCAGGGCTGTGGGCTCAGGAAGGTTTTAGGCATCCTGTCTGCTAATGTCTGCTGATGGGTGGGACTGTGTTCCCACCCAGTTAGTTAGTTAGCTGTTTGGCTTGAGATGTCTCAGCACTGGCATCTACAGGCTTTTGGGTGGGGCTGATGAGCCAAGATGCCAAGAGCAGGGTTCACATGGTAGAATTTTCCCAAATATGGCTGTCACCAGTATCTACATGCTGAGGGTGAGTGACAGCCACACCTCACGTCTCCAGGAGACTCTCTAAGCAGTAAGTAGGTCTGGCCCAGGCACCTATCAAATCACTTCTTTTGCCCTGGGTCCTGGCATGCATCAGACTTTGTGTGCATCATCCTTTAAGAGTGAAGTCTGTATTTCCGTCCTGTGGGGCTCCTGAAATGAAGCCTTGCTGGCCTTCAAAGTCAAATACTCTGGGGGCTTGTCTTCTCCATAGGCTGGGGAGCCCAACAAGGGGCTCAGAATTCTCACTACTGTGGGAGAACCTCTGCAACATAATTCTCCAATTTGTGGGTTGCCTGCCTGAGGGTATAGGATTTGATAATATCATATAAGTCTACCCCTCCTACCTGTCTCGTTGTGGCCGCTTCTTTATGCAGAGTTGTAAAAAATCTTTTCTTGTAGGTTCTTATCTTTTATATCCATGGTTGTTCTGCAGATAATTGTGATTTTGGTGTGCTCATGAGAGGAGGTGAGCTCAGGGTCTTCCTATTCCACCATCTGGCCACTCTCCCATTTTCTTTTCCTTTGCTATATTACTCTGATAAAACTCAGAAATGTCACTGAAATTAAGAGAAGTTTTATTAAGAGAAGTTTTATTAAAATTATTTATGTTAAACCAATTATCAGCATAGTGCAGTTCTCCAGAGTGAAGAAATAAATATGAAGCAAAGTCTTCTCTAGAGGCTGCTCCCTAGATCTATAAAAATAGGAAAAGCTGTCAAAAATTCCATCATTTCTTGACATTGAAGAATAGGAGTGTAATACCCTGAAGTAAATGCTTTTTCTAATTGCTACTGATTTCACTAGTTCTTTGGGAGGGTAGGATTATGGCTGTCTTTCAGGCTGTCAGAACACCATCAGGCAAGGCAAAGGCTATCATGCCTTCAAATAACCCATCATGGAGAAGGAGCACACAAGAATGGGGGATTAAAGTTGGCTTTTAAACTGGCATATGAGGGCAGTGTAGAAAAAGCCAGACAGCAACAAAGGAAGGGTGACAAAGCCCATTTGCAACTGCAATCCAGGAAGGTTTAAATGACTATGTTGAGTACCTGAAATGGCTATAACATTGTAAATCAACTATATATCAATTTTTAAAAATACAGAAGAAAATGATGAATGGACTCAGGATAAATCACCTGCCAACAGTAGCAATCCATCAGCAGGTGAGAGGCAGCAAGATGGTTCCTAGAGTGAGTCCTCTGCAGATTGGACTGAGCTCTTAGACATCACTTACTAATCCAGATGCCAGGTGACTACACTACTTTCTCACTTGAACATAGTCTATGCTGTTAGACTGGCTATTTTTTAGGAAGATGTTTGCTTGGTTTGAATGATGTAGAGAAAATAGATTCAGAATGTAGCCTTTTGGAAGAGCCACTAGTAAGGTCTCAGACATGAAGTAAAGGCATGTCTTGTAGTTCTTCAGAAGAATAAAAGATGCAGACTTAGAAAATCAAAACAGGAGCCAGTAATACATAGTGAACTGCAAGTACATAAGTGAAGAAAAAACTGGTGACCTTGTAAGGACCAACCCAGGCTTTACCAGTTTCAAGACCAAAGTTGTCTTATTGGCTGTGATAAATCTCTCCTGGAAAATTTCCCTTAAATTCCCCATTCAGGAAGATGAAAAAAAAATGTAACACCCTGCTAATACTGAACTCTAAGAGACTCTTCAAAATTCTCCTCCTGTACGGGAATGTTATTGAAATTTTCTACCTTGATTTCTTGATCTTCAGGGACCTCAGTATTGTCTCCAGCAAAATAAAGGGAGGGTCACTAGATGAACTTCAAGGGCCGTCAGGGTTCCAGCATTCTAAATTGATTTGAATCTGTGAATATTACTTGAGAGAAGGCAGTAACATGAGGTTTAAACAAACACTGCATGGTCTTTGAGCTGAGGCAATGGCTTTAATTCCTTTTGTAAAATGCACAGCATCTTGCATGTATTCAACACTCAGTAGGTTCTAACTGTTGCCCAGACAATCAATTATCTTCTTTCTAATGGGTTTGAGCTATGGTACTCTTCAGGCATATGTGCATCTATTGTAATAATACAAGTATTTCAGATGCAGTATAATACACTGTGGATCTGCCCAAGTCATTAGGATCTGAGGCAGCAAATATTCCATTAGAATGTATTTTAATAGAACTATAATTTCTCTCTGCAAAACTAGAAGTCTGATAAGTTATAAAAGAATCTTTATTCTTACATGTTTCCAAGTATACAACAGGCCTGTTTTAATTTCCTGCATAGTAGGCTAAGCCCATACCATTTACTTTTTCTTGTGTTACTCTTTGTATTGCTCGCTCTCTCTCTATATATATATGCTAAAGTGAATTGTGTTAATTTGTAAATATGTGTTAGACATATTTGCCTGTGTTTAAGGGTTAAAATGTAAATTTTTCAGAAATAGATTATCTAAAAATTTAAACACTAAAATTTAGGCAGAGATGGGAGACTAGAAGGATGTGGAAGCTCACCTCTTCCTACAAATACATCAAAAATACATCTACGTGTGGAACAATTCTCACAGAATACTTACTGAATGCTGTCAGAAGATCTCATACAACCAAAGCTGCAAGAAAGATCATCACATAACTGGGTAGGATGAAAGAGGGGAAAAAAAGGAATTGAGATGGGACCTGCATGTCTGGCAGGGAGTTATGAAACAGGAAATGTTCCCTCACCCGGGGAACCTCCTTCTCTGGCTGGGACGTTCGCAGGGACAGATAGGGAGTCTCAGAGGAAAGTGCAGCAACTGGCTTGTAGCAGGCAGCACAGACAGACAGTCCTTGCCACCTCACTGCACTTTCCGGCCTGAGACACATGTCTGCTGCCACGCACAGTGCCTGGGTTCTGAAACTCAAACTTGAGCAGACAGACCTAGAGAGAGGACTTGGTTTAGCTGCACAGAGACAGCCTGAAGGCCCTGGAGTGTGGTCGAGGCCACAACTGGGAATGTGCACAGGATGGAGGCTGGGTTTGCCATAGGAGGCCCACTGTCAACATGTGCCCAAAGGGAGGTTGTGGACCCAGCATAGCAGTCTCATCTCAGTGTGCTCACAGTGGGCACTGCTACGAGCTCTGGGAATGCACAGGCGGGTTGCCAACACGTGGATGTGGGGCATAAATCTGAGCCAATTCCTTTTGGTCCCACAGTCCTTGTGGTCCCACAGTGGGTGCTGGTATGTGACTTCAGCAAGTTCACACCAGCAGCTTTGTGAGTGCAGTGCTTGGGGGACATTCAAGCTGAACACTGGCATTCCCACAACAGAGACTGATCCAAGGGCAGAGCCTACAACAGTGTACTTTGTGGGTGCCCACCATAGGTGGCAGGCAACGTCACAGAGTGCATGTCCTGGTGGACAGCTCCTGGGGAGGAATATGCAGCAACTCCTTCCCAGTGGGAGGGCTCTAGTGCCACCTCCTCACACCACAGCTTAAAACTGGATCTGGGGGCTTCCACTCCAACAACTGGGGAGCAGACCCTGCCCCTGAAAGGACTGTGACAACTATGGGACAAAGAGGAGGGCTCACCCCACATCCACTGAAGGCTCTGGTCACGACAACACCAAACACACCCTTTATCAGGACAAGGGCCAGCACAACCTGAGGAAAGAGGTGGCAAGCATCCATACCAAAAAATGGCCCTTTTGCACCAAAAATACTGGCCTCACCCAGGGTCACTCCCACATAAAAACAGCCCTTCAAAGCCACAGTAGATAACTGTTTCTAAGTAAAATGAAAACGCAGAGGAACCACTCCCAATTAAAAAATGAGAAATCCCCTGTTTGAGTTCAAAAAGGAGGTAATAAAAATACTGAAGGAGTTAAGGAAGACTATCAATGGAAATGCAGATCACTGTAACAAGAAACTATAGAGGAGAGATTCAAAATTAGACAACTCAATTGCCAAGATGAAAACCAAGTAACAGGCAATAAAATAGCAAACTAATGGAGAAGAATGATGATCTCAAAGACAGAATAACAGAAATTACACAACCAGACAGAAAGACAAATGAAAAACAAAGTAACACATGAGATCTGTGGGATAATATAAAGTGTGCCAATTTATGCATAATAGGGATCCCAGAAGGAAAAAGATATCCAGGTACAGTAAGAACAGAGGGTGCCAAACAAGATGAACCTGACCAGACCCACAATAAGACATAATTGAAATGGCAAAAGTTAAATGAGTATTCTAAAGGCAGCAAGAGAAAAACAAATAGTTACAAGTGAACCCCCCCATAAGGATATCATCTGATTTATCCACAGAAACTTTATAGGCCAGAAAGGAGTGGCAAGATATATTCAAAGTTCTGAATGGGAAAAACCTGCAACCTAGGATACTCTAGCCAGCAAAATTAGCATTTAGAATGGAAGGAGAGAGAAAGAATTTCTCAGACAAGCAAAAACCAAAAGAATACATCAGTACTGAACCTACTCTGAAAGAAATATTGAAAGGTGTTCTCTAAATAGAAAAGAAGCAAGAATCTATAAGAAAGGGAAAAATCAAAATAGGAGAGGCAAATACATAAAAGCATTGTAGATCACTTAAATAAGCCAGTACATATATTTTTTAAAAATCAAAAAAAAATTTTGTGAAAGTGATTTTAACTACACAGTGAACAGCAAAAGGATAAACATGAAGATGTAAAATAGGAAATCAAAATTACAAAGTGTCAGGGAGGGGAGTAAGAAAATATAATTTTTTTAGACTGTGTTTGAGCTTATATGACTACCAGTCTCAAGCAAGTAGATACAGTAATGGGTTAACATACTTGCAATCCAGGGTAACCACAAATCAAAAACATATAATGGAGTCACAAAAATGAAACGAACTCAAGCACAATACAAAAGAAAACCATCAAACCACAAAAGGAAAAACCAAAAGATAAAGGACAAAGAAGAAATACAAAATCAACTGGTAAACAAGATTTAAAGTGGCAATAAATACATACCTATAAATAATTACCTTAAATGTCAATAGACTAAATGCTCTGATCACAGGACAGAGTGGCATTTGGACAATAAAACAAGAACCTACAATATGCTGCCTACAAGAGACCCACTTTAGAGTGGAGGACACACCTATATTGAAAGTGAGGGGAGCAAAAAAGATATTTCATTCAAATAGAAATGACAAGAAACCAGAGGTAGCAATACTCATATCAGACAAAATAGACTTTAAAACAAAGTCCATAAAAAAAGATAAAGGACACTATATACTGATAAAAGGATCAACACAAGAAGACAATATCACACTCAACACATATGCACACAATATAGGAGCACCTAAATATGTAAAACAAATACTAACAGACATAAATGGAGAAACTAATGGGAATACAATAATAGTAGGAGACTTTAACACCCCACTGACATCAGTGGACAGATTCCAGAAAGAAAATCAATAGGGCAACAGAGATCCTAAATGACACACTAGAACAGTTATACATAATTGATATCTTCAGAACATTAAATCTGGAAGAAACAGAATACACATTCTTCCCAAGCACACATGGAATGTTCTCAAGGATAGACCACATACTAGGACACAGAACAAGTCTCAACAAATTAAAGAGGATAGAAATTATTTCAAGCATCTTCTCTGACCACAATGGCATGAAATTAGAAATCAGCCATAGAAAGAGAAATGAGAAAAAAACAATTACATGGAGACTAAACAACATGCTACTAAGAAACCAGTGGGTCAAGAATGAAATCAAAGAGGAAATTTTAAAAATCCCTCAAGACAAATGACAATAAAAACACAACCATACAAAATCTATGGAATGTAGCAAATGCAGTCCTAAGGGGAAAGTTTATAGCATACAGGCCTTCCTCAAAAAACAAGAAAAACAACCTGACCTACCACCTAAAAGAATTAGAAAAAAACCCAAAACTTAAAGTTGGCAGAAGGAAGGAAATAATAAATATCAGAGAGGAAATAAATAAAATAGAGATTTAAAGACAGAAAAAATTAATAAAACCAAAAGCTGGTTTTGTTGACAGAATAAACAGAATCAACAAACCTTTGGCCAGGCTCACCAAGAAGAAAAGAGAGAAGACCCAAATAAACAAAATAAGAAATGAAAGAGGAGAAATAACAACTGATACCACAGGAAAAAAAAAATCATTAGAGATTACTATGAACAATTATGTGCCAACAAATTGGACAACCTAGACGAAATAGACAGTTTCTAGAAACGTACAGCCCACTAAAACGGAATTAAGAAGAAGTAGATGATTTGAACAGACTGATCACTAGAAGTGAAATAGAACCTATAATTTTAAAACTCCATGCAAACAAAAGTCCAGGACTGGATGGCTTCATTAGGGAATTCTACCAAACATTTAAAGAACTTACACCGATCCTTCTCAAACTCTTCTAAAAGTTTGAAGAAAAGGGAACACTCCCAAAATCATTATATGAAGCCACCATCACCCTGACACCAAAACCAGACAAAGACACTACCAAAAAATAAAATTACAGGCCAATATCTTTGATGAATATAGATGCAAAAATCCTCAATAAAATATTAGCAAACCAAATCCAACAACGCATAAAGTGGATCACACCATGGTCAAGCTGGATTCATGCCAGGGTCACAAGCATAGTTAAACATATGCAAATCGATCAACGTGATACATCAATCACATCAACAAAAGACAAAAAACACATGATCATCTCAACAGATGCAGAAAAAAACATTTGATAAAATGCAGCATCCATTCATATTAAAAACACTCACCAAAGTGGAAACAGAGGGACTACATCTCAACATAATGAAAGCTATTTATGACAAACCCACAGTCAACATAATTCTCAATGGTGAAAAGCTGAAAGCCTTCTTGCTAAAATCTGGAACAAGACAAGAACACATACTCTCACCACTTCTATTCAACATAGTATTTGAAGTCCTAGCCACAGAAATCAGATAAGAATAAGAATTAAATGTATCCAAATTGGAAGGGAAGAAATAAAATTGTCATTATATTTAGATGACAAGACACTATGTGTTGAAAACCCTAAAGTCTCCACACAAAAACTACTAGAACTGATAAACAAATATAGCAAGGTAGCAGGATACAAGATTAACATACATAAATCAGTTGCATTTTTTACACTAACAATGAAATATCAGAAAGGGAAAGTTAAAAATAAAATCCCTTTTAAAATTTCCTCAAAAAAATAAAATACTTAGGAATAAACCTGACCAAGGAGGTGAAAGACTTACATGCTGAGAACTATAAAACATTGATAAAGGAAATTGAAGACTATTTAAAGAAATGTTAAAATATATTCCATGCTCTTGGGTTGGAAAAATTATTATTAAAATGGCCATACTAACCAAAGCAATCTACAGGTTTAATGTCATCCCTATCAAATTACCCATGACTTTTTACACAGAACTAGAACATATAATCCTATATGGAACCATAAAAGACCCAGAATTGCCAAAACAATCCTAAGGAAAAAGAATAAATCAGGAGGCAAAATCCGCACAGACTTCAGACAGTACTACAAATCTACAGTAATCAAAACAGCATGGCACTGGCACAAAAACAGACATATGGATCACTGGAACAGAACAGAGATCCCATAAAGAAACCCATACACCTATGGTCAATTAATCTTTAACAGAGGAGCCAAGATTATACAATGGGGAAAAGATAATTTCTTCAGCAAGTGGTGTTGGTAGAGTTGGACAGCTGCATGTAAATCAATGAAGTTAGAACAAACCCTCACACCATACACACAAAAAAGCTCAAAATGGCTTAAAGACTTAAATATAAGACATGACACCTTAAAACTCCTAGAAGAGAACATAGGCAAAACATTCTCTTATATAAATCGTAGCAATACTTTCTTACGTCAGTACTTTCTTAGTCTCCCAAGGCAATAGAAATAAAAGCAAATATAAACAAATGGGACCTAATCAAACATAAGTTTTTGTACAACAAGGAAAACCATAAATAAAATGAAAAGACAACTTACAGAGTACAAGAAAATACTTGCAAATGCTGCGACAGAGGAGATCCATCTCCAAAATATACAAGCAGCTCGTACAGCTCAATATTCAAAAAAAATAAACCACCTGATCAAAAACTGGGCAGGAGACCTAAATAGACCTTTCTCCAAAAAGACATACACAGATGGCCAATAGGCACATGAAAAAATGCTCAACATTGCTAATTATTAGAGAAATGCAAATCAAAACCACAGTGAGGTAGCACCTCACACCAGTCGGAATGGCCATCATCAAAAAAATCTACAAACAATAAATGCTGGAGAGGGTGTGGAGAAAAGGGAACCCTCCTGCACTGTCGGTATGAATGTAAATTGGTACAGCCACTATGGAGAACAGTATGGAGATTCCTTAAAGAAGTAAAAATAAGGCTTCCCTGGTGGTGCAGTGGTTGAGAGTCCACCTGCTGATGCAGGGGACACGGGTTTGTGCCCCGGTCCGGGAAGATCCCACATGCCGCGGAGCGGCTAGGCCCGTGAGCCATGGCCACTGAGCCTGCGCGTCCAGAGCCTGTGCTCTGCAACGGGAGAGGCCACAACAGTGAGAGGCCCACGTACCGCAAAAAAAAAAAAAAAAAAAAAAAGTAAAAATATAGTTACCATATGATCCAGCGATTCCCACTCCTGGGCATATATCTGGAGAAAACTCTAATTTGAAAAGATACATGCACCCCAATGTTCACTATTTACAATAGCCAAGACATGGAAGCAACCTAAGTGTCCATCAACAGAGGAATAAAGAAGATGTGAGATATATATATAGATACATATATATATATATACACACACACACACACACACACACATATATATATACACACAAAATATTACTCAGCCATAAAAAAGAATGAAATAATGACATTTGCAACAACATGGATGGACTTAGAGATTATCATACTAAGTGAAGTCAGACCAAGACAAATATCACATGATATCACTTACATGTGAAATCTAAAAAATGATACACATGAACATATTTACAAACCAGAAACAGACACACAGACATAGAAAACAAACTTATGGTTACCAGAGTGGAAAAGGATGGAGGGGAGGGATAAATTAGGAGTTTGGGATTAGCAGATACAAACTACTATATATAAAATAACCAACAAGCACCTACCATATAGCAGCACAGGGAACTATATTCAGTATCTTGTAATAACCTATAGTGGAGAAGAATCTGAAAAAGCATATATATATCTGAATCACTTTGCTGTACACCTGAAACTAACACAGCACTGTACATCAACTATGCTTCAATTTTTAAAAAAAACTAAAATTTAAAATTCAGTAACAATTAGATTTCACCATACACCATCAAGAAAATCAAAGTCAAAATTGTAACAAAACATATAAAAGATATATACATAAAGTGTTAATTGTTGAAATGCCGCTACTCTGTTCTACTAAATGTAGGGAAGGAAGAGGTGACTCACAGAATGTGACCTATAGGAGGAACAACTTTCCATGGCAATAAAGCTACGTTCGGCTTTCATCAGAATATTGTGAACATTCTCGAAGGGATTATAAACAGAATTCAGAAAATGAAATTCAAAGTGGGAGTTCAACAGATACATTCTCAACGTTCACCAGTACTGTATGAAAAGTCCTCGTTAAACTTTGTGCTTTCCCTTAGGTGATCATCTATAAGATTAATGTGAATTACACAAGGTGGAGTATGTAGAGGGCCCTTTTATAGCATCGTTCTGCCAGGGTTTTTAAATGCCTGCCTTTGTATTTGGGGTTACAACTAAGTTGGCTCTAGGAACACTGTGTTCATAGTCAGAGGCAGACTTACTATATAAATGATTTCTTCAGATCTAACGAAAACCAGCTGGCATTACATTCTCTGGAAGAATGAAGGTTTGCCTATTGTTCAAAGAGAAAAAAACTGAGAGTGAAAATTGATCATGTAAGACAAACCCAAAATCACTTGTGGCGCAGCAGTGAGTACCAAACGTATGTGTATAGGACTTTGCTATTTAATTTTAAACATGTTTTGGTTTTATAGCATAGTATTAGAACTACAAGTTTATAAAGGTTATGCCAAGTTCTATGTTTGTATAAATTTAAACAACATTGTAATAAAAGTAGCTTAAATTAATGCTAAGTTCATTGTTTCCCCTTTAAATTCAAACATAATTTAACTACAAGAAACTGTAATACAATAAATAGTTTCTACCCTCAGGTTACTTATAGTCTTGAACTAGATTTCATATTCTTTTACATTGCTTCTTCGAAAACCTCATTTAAATTGGATGGACTAGATCAAAATATCAATGATAAAACCTTAATTTGCTCAGCTGCAAATCCTTGCTCTGTCTGCCCTTTTGAAATGTATGAACTTAAGCAAGTTACTCCATTTCTCTTCATTTTAGCATCCTCATATATGAACTGGAGATAGAAGGCTTGTTTTGGCAATTAAATATTAATAATAGCTAGCTCTCTTTGAACAAGTTACAGGAAAGCAGCCACTTTAATCTTATCAATCCTCACAAATTATTATTTCTATTTTATAGATGAAGAGACAGGCAAGAGAAATTAGTTGAACAAGGAATTACATATGTAGTACGTAGTTAGGCTTTATAGGATCTGAATTCAGATTGGGTTGGTAAGTAGCAAATTCTTCTGCACTATGTTATTTTGCCTAAAATAAACTAAAATGCTTAGCATAAGTCTAGAGCTTAGTAGGAACTCCATAAATATTCCTTCCTTAAGAAAATTATTCTTGTTTCTCCTGTCTCTATATCTCTTCTCATATGAGTTACCAAAAACCTCAGATCACCCTCTAGTGATAAATGATTCTAACTGCAGACTTTGAGCCTTGGTTTAAGAAAAAGAGTGAAAGAATATAAATATGAAGGAATTAAATGCTAGGCCACGGTATGAAAAAATGTGCTTTTGTTGGGATTTAGCATTTAGCAAATTGCTAGCCTCCTAGATTGTTTGCATTCTTTCTTTCCCAGTAAGCAAATACCCCTTATTTCTCTGATAGTAGAATAACTTTTGAGTTTTATTAACTAGAATTATGTTTTTGAAAGTATGGTCAAAATAACTTTTTTCCCCAAAAATATATAGTACACCATTGTGATCATTAGAACTTAAATATCATCACTGATGATAGTAGAGAACTGAGGCAAACTTCTTTTGATGACTTCAGTACCTTCTATGCTGAGGTCTTGGTTATAGTACTAAGAATGACAAAAGTCCTTAGGTATGTAAGGTATACTAGCTGATTCGATATGCCTTTATAAATTTTTTGTTTTAGACTATAGGGACAAAGTTATATTACTGCTATAATCTAAGCAGAATTTACAAGGCAAATTTTAGACCCAAAAAGAAAAGGTAGCCATTGTTTATAGCAGACTAAAGTATCATTTGGGAGAAACTCAGCAGTTACTCAAATGATTTTCATGAGGATTAGAATGTATTTCATTGAGAGAGACACTAATACTCATCAGGACAGAATCATATCTTTTTTCTTTTCCGAAAGAAAATCAATAATGATATTCAGTCAGGTTAGCCATAAAGGACTGTTTTGTACCGTAACATCTAACACTCATTTCCAGATCAGAGCAACCATCTCTTTTAACTGCACAAATATTCCTTGGCACTCACAGTTTATGGCTTATATAGGTGGTTTAGCCCAGGGCTTTCTGGCTCAAAGCTGAGGCTGGCCCCAAATGAGCTGGGCTGACACTTTAGAAGGTGTGATGAACAGTCTGCAACTCCCAGGCAACCTGTCACAGGGAGATTTGAAATCCACTTGAAATTACGTATGACTGGTGGAGCTTCACCTGGAGAGGCCTAATCGGGATTGTTTTCGATTCAGTAGAAATAAAATAAGCCTGTTCATTGTGTCAGAATCCATCTCTAGACTACAGAATGAACAATAACCTAAAATCAATGCCAACCCACTGGATTCGGCTTACATGCGTGAGAGTTTGTTCCAGGGTGTTTTATACGGTACTTTCATCACTCTGTGTTTTCCTTTTAGGGCCTACTCTTCCCAAGACTCATGTCAAAACAGCCTCTCTTGGGTTGGCTGGAAAGGCAAGATCTCCTTTGCTTCCTGTATCTGTGCCAACAGCCCCTGAAGTGTCTGAGGAGAGCCACAAACCAACAGAGGATCCAGCCAATGTAAGACCATCCTTGAACTTCATGCCCCATTAAGGGAAGCACTGCTGTGCAATGCAGTCTAAGCCAACCAGCATTCTCCATTAACCCCAAGCCCTTGTTGTTCTTATTGTTTGTTTAGTTCTGTTTTCCTGCACTTACATATGAAGAGAAGAAACTTTAGGGAAAAATATTATATCAGGGATTTAGTTATATTAAAAAATCGTTGGTACTTAAAGCCAACCTTATAAATACAAGCAGATAGCAACAGAATGAGTGACTTTACATACATATATGTATATATATACACACACGTGTATATATATGAATATACACGTGTGTGTATATATACATAGATAGATATACACTATCACTATCCTATAATATGAACCACATGTGTAATTTAAAAGTTTCAAAGAGTCACATTAAAAGATGTAAAAAAAAAATTATACACACACACACACACACATTTTCATCAATGAGATGAAACACCTTGGCATACCTGGAAATATAACTATATAATTATTCTTTAAAATAGAAAAATAGTAATAAAGCTTATACTCTGAGGAGCTTTCTGAAGTTATACATGTCACTTATAAAATCATAAAATAGCCTAGAAATACAGAATTGAGAAGAGGAAAACACAAAATGAAGAAATGAAGGAAGGAATTTAGGAAGAAAAAAAAAAAAGAAGGAACTGGTATATTTAGAGGGGAAAGTTTAGTTATTTAATGAGAGAAAAGTTTGCCAACTCTAAGGGAGGCAGCTAAAAAGTGATCAAATTAGAAAACTCTGAAAAACTCCATGGAGACCAAAAAAAATCGAAATTTTGAGAAAGCAAACAATTCCCCCAACAATGCATTTTGAGGGAGATTTAAAAAGACGTTGCCTGAAGGCAGCAATTTAGAAAACTCTGGAGTCTTTCTGAATATAATTCAAGAGAAAACATTTAAAAGAAGGCTAAGGTACTAACACATATGATACCTTGAAAAATTAGAGGACTGGAGGGGAAAAAAAGACGCAAAAAAACCCAGATTAGAATCATCTCATTTGAATTAACATAAATTTTTTCTTGATTTTATTGTTTTCAGTACTACAAATAATAAAATATTTTAACACTTGGAGATCAGACAGTCTGGATATGTGTATGTGTGTGAATGTTTGCAGAAGTATGTTACATAATTAACATACTTTCATACTTAAAAGATTCAAATTTACAAGAATCTAATGCACTGCTCTGTCAGGATATAGCTGTTTACATATTGCAATAGTTTAGTGTCACAGTTGTTAGCCATACCTTAATTCAGATCAAATTCCTAAATTTATATATCTCATCTCATAAGGAATCATGTCAGGTGGCCCAGTTTTTGCACTTAAGATTGACTCTAAGGGACTTCCCTGGTGGTGCAGTAGTAAAGAATCCGCCTTACAATGCGGGGAATGCGGGTTCGATCCCTGGTCAGGGAACTAAGATCCTACATGCCATGGGGCAACTAAGCCTGCACGCCACAACTACTGAGCACACGTGCCTCAACTAGAAAGCCTGTGTGCTGCAAACTACAGAGCCCATGCACTCTGGAACCTGTGCACCACAACTAGAGAAGAGAAAACCTGGACTCCACAACTAGAGAGAAGCCCGTGCACTGCAACCCCACGTACTGCAAATAAGACCCGATGCAGCCAAAAAAATAAAAATAAAAAAATAAACTGTTTTAAAAGTTTGATTAAAAAAATATAGTGACTCCAAGGAGTGACAGCCAAAAGTATAATACGAACAGCAATAAGATTATATAATCTGTTAAAGGAAATATAGAAATGGGACAAATAATGTAGATCATCACTATTCTATAAAAATATAATGTGAATCACATGTGTAGTTTAAAACTTTCTAGGAGCCACATGAAAAGATGTAAAAATAAACAGGTGAGATTACTTTTAATGATATATTTCATCTAACCCAATACTTCCAAAATATTATCATTTCAACATGCAATAAATATAAACATTTATTAAGATATTTTACTTTTTTTGTATTAAGTGCTCATAATACGATGTGTATTTCATGTGTACGATGCACCTCTATTCAGGCTATCCATATCTTGAAAATCCAGTAGCTACATGTGGTGTGATGTTGCTGTATTGGACAAGATCTAAATAATTTGAGAAAACTACACAGATAACTATGACCTCATTTTGGGAAAGGAGTTATGAAATTAATCAGTTCACTTCAGCATCCCTCCTCATACCTAGGTCAGTCTTTTGGGCCAAATTGGCTACATCTTTCGATCCCTGTTAAACTCTGAAGGTTACACATTACATGACCAGATCATTCACTGGCAGGCTGAGATTCCCACAAGAAGGTACCATTTCCAACCTGTTTAATACCACAAGTTGTTTCTTCTCCACCAGTGTTCTCATGGCATCCAGGGTGTTTATTTGGCAGGACTTAATATACATTCTGACCATAGTACTGAGTAATGCTTCCTGGCCTCCACAGAGCAAAACATCATGCCTCAGGCCTCAATTTGGTTCAATAAGTTCATCAAATGAATGCGCTCACCAAGAATAACCAGGTAGAGTCGGTATGTATACGTCAAAACAAAGGGTATTTTGAGAAGGGAAAAGAAAAAAGATGCTAACATTTATTGAGCACTTAGCACTCGCCAAACTGACCTGGGGAATCCTCCCAGCCACCCAGTGAGGTAAGCTTGCTATTCCCATTTGACAAATAAGGAGACAGACTCAAAAGGTCAAGTCTATAGAAGAACTGGGATTCAAAGCAACACCACAGCCTTGTTCTCCCCACTGGCTGACCATCAGAATTAGCTGGGAAGCTTTATAGAAGGAAGAGATTCTAACCTGTCCTTGACCTACTGAATCCAAATCCCCGAGGCTAGTGACCAGGGGGTCTGTGCTCACTAATAGCGAGGTATTATTCATGGCACGATTCTAGTGGCTCACGGTAAGGGAGAGTTACAGACAGTATGGTCACTAAGATTCTGCAGTTCAGGCTTTCCATTTTATCCACCAATCAAACCGTGTCATAAGGTCACCTCTACAACCACGAACAGAGGCAGGTCTGGTTTGGGGTGAGAATTCTGTTTTCACACACAAACTAAGGTCATAATCCTCAGACTTTTCACTGTTCAGGTCAAGTTTCCACACATAAAAAAGTGCCTATGTGGTGTTACAAAGAAAGGAGACCTGGTGGTAAATTCTGTTCATATCCTAATGGAAAGGAAAAGGAACATGTTGACTATGTACCATGTGCTGAACACTGATAAGCACTAAACATGTCACAGGATGCTGAGAATAGCCTATGAAATAGATATCGTCATCATCATTTTACATCTGAGAACTACACGTCAGAGAGGTTTACTAACTTGTCCAAGATCACACAGTTTGGTAGAACTTGATTTGAAACAAGATTTTTTCTGACACTAAAGCCTTTGCCTCCTCACAAGGATGAACACAGTGAAATAGCAGACAGTCATTCATCACTGCCTCTTTTATTACCAGCATCTTCCTTCAATGATGATATGCTGAGTCCACAGCCCCTGGCTATGGGCCGCCGTGCCATGCATGAGAATACGGTGAATCATTTAGACATGGCCCTGCCTTAACCAAAGGAGTGCACCGATATCCACCTGTACTAATTCTTTGCTCTCATTCTCTCTGTAGGTGTATGAACAGGATGATTTGAGCGAACAAATGGCAAGTTTGGAAGGGCTAATGAAGCAGCTTAACGCTATCACAGGCTCAGCCTTTTAACACACATTGCCGAATTGATGAGTTGAATCTTCCGGGACCTTTGCAGCATTACCAATTACCCATAAACAGCACACCTGTGTCCAAGAACTCTCTCCAGTGTACAGGTTAACCGTCAGGACCACTGAGTTCTGGAAGATCCTGAAGCAGTTCAGAAGGAATAAGCATCCCTTCTTTCATAGGCATCAGGAGTTTCAAAATGATGACTCTGGGGTCCCTTAACAAAAGCAAAGATACATCTTCACTGCAATATCAAAGCTGAAGCTGCTAGAATAGTCCTGGGCCTTTGCCACTGCAGTGACCACAGTGTCATGACAGATGCTTACGTTTTCCTTCATCAAGGCCTGTCATTTTCTTCTATGTGTAGGTCTAGTCTTACAAAATGCAAGTGCATTATTGAAGCCTGTACCCTGCCATGGCAAATCAGCGCAAGCTCACTATTTTATTTTCAGATTTAAGGTACAAAGCACCCATGGGAATTTTCTCACCACATAGCACCAAAGGATTGGATGTTTTTCTGACAGCACAAAAAAGTAAACAAAAGGCAGCAAATGCTTACGTTTTGTAACTCAAGTCATTCTTGCACAGGTGGTGGAATTCAGCAAGTGGCTATAAAATTCACCCATTTTAGCAAGTATTGGTAAATCCACTCTTGGTTAACATTGATGTCTGGAGAACAGGAACATTTAGAAATCTGCAACTAGTGGCATCCTGCCAGCAACCAGTCCATTTCCTAAAAGAGGATACAATATGCAATCTTTTCAGACACATGATAATGACGTGCTTAAGCTTGTAATAGGAAACTTTAATTTGGGTGGCTTTCATGCCATACCACACTGTGATGATATTTCAAAGCTTCACCAAGTCCATCTCCCTCAGGAGTCTGGCTAGACTCCACCCCATCCCTCCCTGAGTTCCCCTTGGCAACCAGCCCTGGCCAGGTGGCTGTCTCCACACATCCCTTGGCCTCCTGACCCACCTTTCTGAAACCCTCTGTGGAAATGGCAGAGCCATCACGAGGGAGGGGAGGAAAATGGAAGGCAGTTTCAAACAGTACCTTCTCTTGAGTGATGTCACTTCCACCAGCAGAGTCCTCACTGACTTAGAGCAGGCCGTGTTGGTAGGTGACAACCACCGAGCTCTGTTGTCAAGGAAACCTTCTGCACCATGCCTGCCCAGAGTCAGAGAGCAGCAGAGGGGAAGCCATCACTTGACACTTGGGACACATCCTAAACCCAGTGGATACTCTTTAAAACTGCATCTTCATTGTGACATAGAATCTTAAACTCCCACTGCCGTGTTTATCTACAGCTTGCAACTAGGTGAAATTAAAAAGATTTTGTGTGCACCCTTTTAGTTTTTGAATTTGAAGCTGCATTTGGAGTTAATCCATTTATGCAGCTGAATCGCCAAAAGGGAGCCAGTCTGCATATTTATCAGTTAGGCAACTTGAAAACCCAGTAAGAGAGTTTCAGCTGAATTATTCCTTTCAGCTCTGCCTTTGATTTCAAGCTTGAGTAGGTCATAATTTTAAAAGAGCATGGAAGGGATAGGATCTTTACAGCCTAATAGCTCCTTTTATTAGGTGGGTAATTATATATGAATCCCTGAATGAAATATTTTGAGTAAAATGGCACTGTAACGGAAGTAATAATTCAGATTATTTTTTTACAGTTTTATGTCGGGAAGGAAATCTTATGTCAAAGAGAGGGCTTGTTCAAATGGTTCATTAGAAAGTCCGGTCCATTTGTGAAATTGTTCCTTCAACAAAGAGTGCTTGATCAATTTACTTATATTTTCATGAAGTCCTTCTGAAGAGCTATGTGGTGTTATCCTATGGGGCAGATAACTCTTATTCAGCATCTAGGGTGCTTCGGAAAACAACCCTCCACTGACGTGGAACAAGGCATTTCATAACATAATATTGAGTCTTACCGAAATAATCCGTTAGCTCAGAAAAGAAAATGTTCATTAGACCAGCCTTATCTTCTCGAGGTCCTAGGATGGCTTTCCCTTTCTAATCCTCACAAATATGGAACAGACTCTGAAGGCATTTGACATCCGAGGAAGGTCATCCTGAGTGTCCAGTTTGGAATGAGCTACAAATCTCGGATTTCAGGGATTAGTCACATCTTCAATCTCTAGACTGTATCTGCACAATCAAGAGAACTAGCATTTTCACAACATACTAGACTCCTCTGAAGTCAGTGACCCTAGGAAATACATTTTTTAAAATATAGGAAAATATACATTATTTGATTTCAGTGGATGCTCTTGAAACTTTCTTCATTAAACAAATCCAATGGTTTATTTCAGTAATCGGCAATGCTAATAACTCTTAGCTCCATGCACTGTATATAGAGTAGAATCCATTTAAATTCTCACAAGAGACTCCTGGGAGATGTACCCAATGGTTTGAATATGAAACAACTTGACTGCAACTCTGTACAACTCTGCTCCCCGTTCTCTCAGATAGTTCACATGTGTGTACAGCTGCTTGCCCAGGCTTATAGGTAACTCTTTAAGTTCCCAGTCTCCTGATCTCCTGACAAGAAGAAATCTGTCTCTGAGTCTGGTTCATGACATACAGGGCCCTTTAAGCTCATAAATCTCTTTGACTCCCATAGCGATGCTTGACAGCCAACCAGCAGCTCTGCCACCAGGAGTCATTTCTCCCCGAAAAAGAAGAAAATAAAACATGGCGGGGCATCCTCAGGCCTTCCCTGCACTCTGCTGAACTGTCAGGCAAGAGCCTTCTCTTGAAAAAGTTTGGTATTTTTCATTTCATACTGATAAGAAAGCTATTTTCTTTCCTCTAGAAAGTTCTGCATCTGTTAAACTCACAAAAATGCAGATAGCTCAAAATGCATAAAACATATTTGGAGGATGCTCTAGCCAAAATTTAAATATTTCTTAGTGACTCACATTCAGTAAGAAACTAGTCATAGCTACCTCTTTGTAGAGCAGAGCTATAAGCTTCTAGGGTATTTAAATAATGGAACTTGATATTTGGGCATTATAAAATGCACACACAATTGAACAAGCTGGAAAAAAAGGAAATATATCAAGCCAGGGATATAAGAGGTGAACTTATTAAGGCTTCCTGGGAGGAGTTGGATATAACATTATTCTCTTCAAAATAAGGGTGATTCACAATGACATGTATGTTTTCGTCCCCTGCATTGGTAAGAGCTACAGAAGGAGAGCTGTCCAACATTAGTGTGCCATTCCAGACAACATTTGGAAACTGTAATGTTTGGCACTTGTTGGCTTTTCTGATAAAGAATCTAAGTACAAGTCTTTCTGGAAGGCTTTGTAGTCTGTGCTTGAAGATGGTTGCTCGTTCCTAACCACCCTTGTGATACATCTGTCTGTTGACTTTGTTTAAAGAATCGTCTTCAGGTCTCCTCCAAATGTAATAGAGTGTCTCATACATGACTGCTGGACTGGAATTCTAACCAAAAAAAAAAAAAAACCCACTTCTAAAGAGATCACCTTACCTTTTAGATAAAATTGTGTCCCAGACTCAGACTCCTTGTAGTTTCAGAATGTCCATTTCTAGTTCATGAGAGAGAGAAAAAATAGAAAAATTCCTTACTTTTAGCTGTGTTAATAAAAAACAAAACCGTCAGAACTTTAAAATAGATGAGGAACAAGTTTGCTTTCCCTTCCTGGACCAGTTTACTTCATCTAAATGCAGACCATTCCTAAAGCCAGAGGTTAGTATCCTAGCCTGTTTATAACCCATATACACAATAGAGAACCCCCAGCATTCTAGAGCAGCAGAGCAGTCATACACTCAAATCTACCGTCTCTTTTTAAAATTACTTTCAAAGCACCATTTTACTCATAATAATAATAATAATTTGTATTTCTCTGGTAACTTTCAGAAATCACTTTCATAGTGTACAGAAAAGCTTTTCACTTGATTCCAGCATTTCAAATTAAATCAGACTTTGGAAAAATCATAGATAGATGTTTTGTATGGTTTTCCATTGCATTTGAAATATGTGCTCCCATGCCTCAGTGTAACTTGCTATCCAAATACCTGCTTCCGAAATGTCCTGATTCTGAAAAGAAATGCCTGAGTAGTTCCTCGTCAGTGATATTATACAGGAGAGCACACACGAAGCCTGTTGTCTGGGCTCTCTGTTCCCGCTATTGCATAATGTTCACTTGGTGGAATTCTAGTTGCACTCTCTGAAGGATTTCTCCTGCTCTCAGTAGAGAGCCTTTGTACATTGTCATCCTATGATTTTTTCGTTGGTTGGAGAGCAACAGCAAAACTCTACAAGATGTCGCAAACACAGATGCATGGGCCAAGGTATCTCAGTGTGTTCTCAGATGCAAGAAAGGAAGGTTGGGGAGGAGGAAAAATGCTGTTTTTTATTATCGAAGGGTAAACCTGACAATTCTGAACTTTGTGAATTGTCAGCTGGTTTGGGGGCTGGGTGGGTGGGTCTGGGGTGTACTTTTTATAAGTAATATTTAATTTATTATTTAGAGTGGCTTCTTTTTGGATAATTTATGATACAAAGGGAGATCTGGTTGGGAATCTAGATACGGCTGTTAAAGCTGCAGTGTTCCATATCTCAGAGGGACCACTTTGGAAAAGAATCGTCCACTGCTGAGTATGAGGATACGCCCAGGCAAAGCCTCCACTGAATCGCTGTCATCACCGCCTTCTCCCTCTCCAGGGTCGTTCAAACACAATACCACCAAACCTACAATATTCTGATAGCATTTTACAGATCAATGCTACTCATTCTTTCAAAGGGCTTTGCGATTCAAACAAATTGTTAGTGTGCTAGTGGTAGGTTTATTTGGTAGAAATGGGTATACTACAGCTTTAACTAGCCTTAGTGGAAAAAGAAATTTTTTGTTGCTACAAAATGCCTTTTTTAAAAAAAAGGTATTTTGAGCCTACAAAGAGTTTCTTTAAATTGTCAGACTCTAGCATTGTTAACCAAATTAGACTAGTGATTGCAATATTTAAGTGTAAATCTTGTTCTATGAGAAAGGAAACTTGCTTACAGTTTAAAACGATGACTGTTTCTACACATGATCTTGTATACTACTACACGAGGAAAAAGGGGTTTTGTAATCACTGTAGAACAGTCTCATATTCATTTTTTATAGAAATGTTATTCCAATGGTGCATTTTTTGTTTAATAAATAAAGTTTTGATACAAAGTTCTTTCTTCATGTTATTTCTATTAAATGGCTGATACGACATGCACATGACCCTAACCCCTGCCTGTCTATTCTCATCCTCAGGATACATGCTGCCTTTTTGACATGTGTATCAGAGACTGTCAGTCCCTTTGGATCCTTTTCATCCACACGCTCAGTATGTTTTCTATCCCAACAGCCAATAAATACCCATGTGTGTGTCGGAGGGCTGCCTCGGGCTGCCAGAACTTGGAGAGTTGGAAATTCCAGATCAGATCTCACCAATAGCTGGTAAATACTCCAGCCCCCATGCCCTCATTGAGACAATTCTGCAGTGTAAGCCAGCTCATTTCCAGAGTCCCCCTGCAGGACTGAGCCAGAGTAACTCTCTGTGGGGAGAGAATGCTCCACAATATTGCACCCTAGATATAGCAACCATGTTTGGCTTGCCGCCTTTCTCTTTCCCTCTCCCCCTCTCCCCCTAGTGATTTCTCCTGGGAGCGCTTCATAATAAATCACTTTTACACAAATCTTCATGTCAAGGGCTGTTTTTAGGGATTTAACCCAAGGCAAAGACCCTACTATTTTTGTTCCCATTTCAACATGCGAACACCAAGTAAATATAATACTCTCTCCATCCTCAAGATATTTCATTCTTATCATGTCAACAGCAGAACATGGGGACACATACGCACTGAATAATATATGGCTATGAGTACTGAAGGATGAAGTTGGGCGTGTAATCTATTCTTTAAGAGAAAATCACACATTAATAAAAGTTTTACTAACTCTTTTGGGTAAGCAGAGAACTATTCAGAGAGTTTGCTTGAAGCCAATGCATCACCAGTGCCAGGACAGGTGGGGTTTTAAAGGCCACCTAGCTCTTCCCATCTTCTTCAACGCATAATCATTCCACCTAGAGAGAAAAAAATTGTGGTTAAGATCACCAAGATCCTGGAGAAATTGGAACCCTTGTGCATTGCTAGTGGGAACTAGTAAACTAGTAAACTAGTGCAGCCGTAAACCATCAGGATGGTGGTTCCTCAAAAAATTAAACATAGAATTACCATATGATAGAATTACCATATGATCCAGCAATTCCACTTCTGGGCATATATCCAAAAGAATTAGAAGTAGGGACTTAAGAGATATTTGGACACCCATGTTCATAGCACTGTTATTCATTATAGCCAAAAGGTGAAAACAACCCAAGAGCTCATCAACAAATGAATACATAAACAAAATATGTGTGTGTGCGCGCGCACGCATGAGTGTGTGTGTGTGTGTGTGTGTATAATGGAATATTACTCAGCCTTAAAAAGGAAGGACACTCTGACACATGCTACAACATGGATGAAGCTTGAGGACATTATGTGAAATGAAATAAGCTCATCACAAAAGAATAAATAGTGTATGATTCCACTTATATGAGGTACCTAGGGTAATCACATTGAGAGACAGAACAGTAGTTACCAGGGGCTGGGAAGATAGGGGAATGAGGAGTAATTGCTTAATAGGTACAGAGTTGCAGTTTTGGGAGATGAAAAAAGTTCTGGAGATGGATGGTGGCAATGGTAGCCCAACATTGTGAACATACTTAATGCTACTGAACTGTACTATACACTTAAAAATATTAAAATTTTAAATTTTATGTTAGGTATACTTTACCACGATTTTAAAAATTCCAAATAAGGATATTCCAGAGCCATTTTCTATAAATGCTGATGTTTATTCTATGACTCCTGAAATATATGTTAACACCAAAATGTTAAACTGATATGCAAGCCCTAGAAGTAACATATTTCCAACAGTCTATTTTATCTCACATATTCAGTTTATGTAATCGTCTCTTACAGAAGGATGCCACGCTTTCACAGAAGCTATCAGAGGTAGTATCTCCACGGAAAACCAGTTATTTGAAGAAAAATAAAATGGATTACTGCTGTTTGACCTAGACAGGAGAAGGTTAAGGGATAAACTAGCTACTCTCTCCACTGCAAATATCTTTATCAGAAGGATTTTGGAGTAGTCAAAAAATGATATACTCTCTATCTTAAATACCCTAAAATGCTATAATGAAGATAGATAGCAGATTGCATTAATATGCAGGTAGGAGAATTTAATAGATCTGAATGAAATTGGAAAATCAGAGAGGTTTTTGGAAAACCTCTCTGGAATTTTCTGGAAAATCCCAGAGCTGGAATTCAGAAAGGTTGACACTGCTCTCTTTCATGGAAATTTTCTTCAATTCATTAATTACTCATTTCCATTTATTTTGATGTGTTTTAAAGGTGCATCTGTAACTCTTACAAATATTTCCTGACTTCCACCCCATTATTAAACTTCTCATTATTTTTCACACATTATTCTTTTCTCTAAACATCCTTTGCATATTTTCAGGTTGGTCATTCACATCACAACTTTTGCTTTTTGTAAATCTTTGCCTCCAATAATGGTTTTAATTGTGCGCTTGGATTTTAAATTTTATTGCAGTTCTTCCTTTATTTACCCATTGCCTCCTTCATTTCATCATGCTGTCTTTTTATCCTATCCTGTTCTTTCTTCATTATATTCCAATTCTCTTTCAGATAGTTGATTTTTTTATAAATTTTTTAATAAATAAACCTGAAAACATCAGTTTTCTATGAAAGAACCTTCTACTGGTTTTGTAAAGGATTATCCTATCAGCTTATGTCTCATTACTTTAACCCATTCTTATCTTTATTTTAGATTTAAGTATTTTTAATCTATTTACTCTGAAATAAAGGAAGATCTATTTAGATCAACATGTGTCAACCCCCTGGTCATTTGAATTGCTCCTGACCCCATTTTATTTCCCCTTGTGTTCGATAGACTTTTTCCTGATTGCCAAGTGGAGTATATCTCTTCATCTGCTATCTATCTTCATTATAGCATTTTAGGGTATTTAAGATAGAGAGTATATCATTTTTTGACTACTCCAAAATCCTTCTCTTGAGCTTTGCTATAAACAGATGCCCTATCTCTTCTGTTTTCTACCTCTACCTGGACTACTGTAAAAAGAAATGTGCCCAAGCACATTAGTTCCTCTCTTACCCTTTCTGCCCAGTTCTGTTCTGACAGTTTAGTAAACAAATGAATGTAGTGGAGAAGAGAGAGATTAGAGGAAGGAATAAGGAACTTCTGGGTGCCTGATGCTTTTTGAGGCAGCCGGAGTGATACTTGCCTGGATTTTTGGTTGATATAAACTTTTCACTTGTGATCTGAAGATCATTTTGTATAAGATTACTGGCAATATGGTAAGAATGGGGCTTCCCTGGTGGTGCAGTGGTTGAGAGTCCGCCTGCCGATGCAGAGGACACGGGTTCGTGCCCCGGTCCGGGAGGATCCCACATGCCGCGGAGCGGCTGGGCCTGTGAGCCATGGCCGCTGAGCCTGCGCGTCCGGAGCCTGTGCTCCGCAACGGGAGAGGCCACAACAGTGAGAGGCCCGTGTATAGCAAAAAAAAAAAAAAAAAAAAAAAAAAAAAAATATGGTAAGAATGGCCTATATACTATGCTTCCTTGAAGTTTTATTGGCCTTATAGCTAGGGAAAAAAGAAAAAAAAAATTTTCTGATTTGGTGGAGAGGTCCTGTTTTTCAGTAATAATGTCTTCTTCTCCCCCTTCTCCCCTTCCTCTTCCTCCTTCTATTATATTTTTTTCTGAGTCCATTGATATGATAATGGGAAATTGGGGTTCACTGTTAGGGGCAACTCTCCAGACACCATTGTAATTGTTGAATACTAGGTATTTTTTAAGCACCTAGGTTTTGTCCTACGTTCTATTTACCTAAGTATAATCTTCACCTATTTTTTATTTACCAATTTCTTATTTCCATATTACTATATTCCTTTTCTCTCATTTGTGACTAATCTTTCTCTTTCACCTTAACTTTGGAAACTCATAATTTGATACAATAAATACTAAGGCAATTATTCCTGAGATAATCCAAATGTCCTCATTAGCAATTCAAAAGATTTCTTGAAATAAATAACAGAAGTAATTTTTCCCAGATTCCTTTCAGGTTTTAATTAACATTCTTCTTTATAAATTAATGACAGTCCCTTAATTTCCCTGTCTTTGCTAATATCTTTTCTGACTCTATATGTAAGTTTGACAAAATACCTCTTAGTAGAATAATTTTTCACCTTCTTAATATTTCTTAAGGATTTAATTCTTGTGCTATTCTTTGACTCTGTGGTTGTTTCCCTCAGCTACTTTTCTTTTTATTCAAGCAAAAAACTGGTCTTTGGTGTGGAACTCTCTTAACAGTGGCAGTATTTTAATTTTGTAGCTATGGCTCCTTATTTGTCATTAATTGTTCCTATTTCTTCCTGAAATAAGATGTTTCAAAAAATTGACTATAACATTTACTTTAAGATGTATATTGTGGGCTTAAATTTAAATTAGACAATGTATGTAAAGCTCCTACTACAATTTTCAGTACTTGGCAAAAGCCTACTGAATGCTACTTCTGAAAGTCTCTGCACTCAGTCTTTCCCCTTGACTTTTGTGAACCTTTTTATGCATTTAAAATATATAAATAGGAATTTAACAAATTAGTCATTTGGGTGTGGTTCTAATGTTATAGGTATAATCTGTAGTAACCATGTAGATGTAGAAAAAAGTTTTCAAATGAATGACATTATAAAATATTTTTTCCTTTTCTTAATATAAATAACCAATATTTATTTAGTGCCTTTTATTCACTTGTAAGGCATAGTGCTAAGGTTACCAGCAAACCAAAGGATAAATCTATGTATCTTTCACTAACAGGAAAAAAAAAGTGTGTATCTATATATGTATATATGTGACTAGAGTTCAAGTAAGAAATTTAGATCCCTTTAGACAGATAAAGACAAAATTCCAACAGAATACAGAGTATCAAACTAAGGTTCATAGAAGCCTCATAGGGAATATGGTATGTGGAAAGAGCTTTAAATAATAAGATCAAAATCTTTAGAGATGGAAAAGGGCCATTCAGATAAAAGAAGTTATTATATGAATAAAAAGATACAAAGGTAAGAACTTATAAGACAAAAATGGAACTAATATTTCAGGGTGGGTTTTCTTTTGGAGTTTATGGTTTATGGGAAAAAAGTAGGAAGTACATTTAGAAAATCAATGGAAGTTATGTAATAGTGATTAAGATATTTAACTGTTGCTAATACGGAACTGCTGAATATAAAGTTTTATTCTTTCATTCACAAATGTCTGTTGAATACTAACCATGTACCAATGACTGAACTAGTACCAGAAAAACAACAGTGATCAATATGAATGTGATCTCCATCTTCAAGGAGTTTATAATTTGCTTGTGCAGACAAAGATTGGTGCAATAATTATAATCGTAATGAGTGCTATAAACTAAGACTGTGACATAGACATATCTTTATAGATTAGTCATAATATTGATGGGGAATGGAGACAGCTTAGATATAGGGGAAGACTTCTTCATGGAGGTGACATTTAAGCTGAAACCACAGGATACAAAGGAGGAATCCAAGTGAATATTGGGAACATAGAACATTCCAGATGGAGGGAAAAACTGAGCAAGCCCCAGGCTGGGAGAGAGTAATGGATAATTAGTGCAGTTGCATGTCACTGAGCAAATGGAAAGAATAGAATGAAGAAGTTAGGGAGTGAGGTTGGGCCAGATCATGTGCCATGCACGCTACCAAGCATAGATTCCAAAGGAAATAGGAACCGTTTGGGGACATAAAAAAGAAGAGAGCTAAGATCTAATTTAAGTGTACCAAGATTTTTAAAAGCTGTACACGCTACCTCAGACGTGCAAAGTCACATAGCACTGTTTACTGTCTATGATTACTCTTATTTTTCTCTTCATCCCCAATTCTTGCTGAGTAAAGACACAAATCTCAATCTTGTCAATGAAAGGAGCCTTTTATTTCTTTTTCATTTAAAGCCACCTCCTTCAGTTTAGCTAAGTTTTTCTCAGATAGTCATGAAATTTAAAGTTTTAACTCCCTGTCACATCTACATTTCTCTTCACAAAAGCCCTACCTTTGCCAATTTCAAGATGGCTTCCAGGGAAGCCATTTTCAAGATGGCTTCCAGGGAGGCATGTATGTTCTCTTGGTGTGCTGGACTAAATGTGGATCCCCACCACTTCCAAGTCAGCCTTTATTCCCCCTCATTGCTGGGAACTCTGTTGGCCTTGACTGACAAGATTTGCATCTGAAGACATTGTGAAGTTTTCTCTCAGCACAATAGGATCCCATAATTCCCCTCCCTGAACTGGCCCAATCTAAACTCTTTCTGTCACTATTACATTTGAGTCTCAGCTTTGTCTTCCATCTGGACCTCAAGTAGGCTGTCCACTGCGCAACTTCTATTTGAGAGTTACATTTCCCCTGGCTATGATAATTGTATGGCAGACTCTGTGACTCTCAACTCAGATTTCTCCCAAATGCACCACTGACAGTATGCTGGAATAACTGATTCTTTATATTATATGCAGATTTTGCCACCAGTATTCTCTCTGCCTAGCATTATCAAGCCACCATTTCCCTCCATAGCAACACCCAGCCTTCTGAGATATTCCTTTCCAAGAATTCTACAGGCCACAATGGACAAGAGTCTAAGAGTCTTCTGGTTTTGGCTTCCCTCCCTCCCTGCCTAGGGCTTCTATCAACTCTTGCCTCCTTGTCCTAGGGTTTTACCCTATAGAGGTGTGTCATGGAAATTAGAGATGACCTGTAAATATTTTCATTTCTCCTTGCATATCCCTGTCCACTGAGGTACCATGTCTTGTCCAATACAAATTTTATGCTTCCTTTTCAGTTCTGATTAAAATCCTCATGTCATATCTTAGAACTTTTCACTATGTCCATATTTATTAGTATCTTCATTTCCCTTTAGGCACTGAAACCACTGAGTCAATTCTTATGAAGCCACAGGGCAGCAAGAATTAAAGTGAAGAGAAATTTTGTTAATTTAATATTTACAAAAATAGTATATCAGTTATGCATGTGTGTGTCTATTAACATATCAATCTGGCTACTGTGTAGAGAATGAATTCCAAGTAGCAAAAGTGAAAAAGAGCTGCAGGAAAAGTGTGATTCAGTGGTGGTAAAGAAATGAAAATAAAGTAGGTACACTTGAAATGAGTTTTTGAGGTAAAAAGAAGCATAACTGCAGATGCACTGGATGGGGTGAGTTTCTGAGTTGAACAGCCTTTAAGCTGGTAGCAACATTTTCTGTGATACAGCAGACTGAGAGAGAAACAGTTTTGGGTATGGGTGTATATAGGAAAAATGAGAATGCTTTTTAAAGAGCCTGTGTGATGTCCCAGAGGAGACAACAAAATGTAGCTGAATATTTGAATCTGGAACACAGAAGAAAAGTCTGGTCTGGAGACATAAATTTAGAATTGCCAGCAAACGGATGACACCTAAAGTCACAGGAGACTCGGTGGAAAGAGATGGGGCTAAACTGAGCCTCAAGAGAGTCCAAGATACAGATACTGGGTAGAGAAGGAGCAAGGAGGTGAACAGGCATAAAAAGAGTGGCCAACAACAGGAAAAAGCAGGAGTCTTCCGTTAGAGAAAAGTAACAGGAAACCAACACAAAACAAAAAAAAACCCATTGGTATGGGAGAAGAAAAGAGAAAAAACATTGGAAAAGGAGGGAAAATTAGCTGTGTTTAAAAGCTGGTAAGATGCTGGTAAGACAAAGATAAAATAGTGAATATTGAATTTTTCAAGGTTACCATTGACAGGATAACCATGCCCTCTAGTTTTCTGGGGACGGTCCTGCTTTATACATCATGCCCTCATGTAGTTAGTATCTAGAGTAGTAGTTAGCTTAGTGTAGAATCTACTTTCACTTTCAAAATAACCTCATTTGGATGATAGTTTATATGGTTATACCAGTTATTAGTGACCAAAGCAAGAGCAGTTTCAGTGAAGGAGTGGGGCTGGAAACCAGATTATTACAGATTAAAGATGGAATAGGAAGGGGCTTCCCTGGTGGCGCAGTGGTTGAGAGTCCGCCTGCCGATGCAGGGGATGCGGGTTCGTGCCCCGGTCCGGGAGGATCCCACGTGCCACGGAGCGGCTGGGCCCGTGAGCCATGGCCGCTGAGCCTGCACATCCGGAGCCTGTTCTCCGCAATGGGAGAGGCCACAACAGTGAGGGCCCTGCGTACCGCAAAAAATAAAAAAATAAAAAAAGATGGAATAGGAAGTTATGAAATTAATATAGTACATATGCAATAACTCTTTGAAGAATATACTATGAAAAAGAGCAGAAGAATGGGGAAGTGATTGGAAGTGTACCTGGATCGTACATGTTTAAAAAGGAAACTCTCAAATTACTCACAATGATTCTACTAAGAAACCTGGGTGATTTCCAAGTCAAATTCACCTGTGCAATAAATGTTCAGAGTAAAGAGCAGTGTGGTTAAAGGAAAAGACCTGTAGCGCAGGAACAGTAATCAAACACTCCAGAGAGTGCTGCATAAGGGTGAGGGTTGCCCTGGTTTGGAGCAGGAAATGGGACTCTCCAGGACTAAAACCAGGAGGACATGCAGTATCTTCATTCAAGAGGACAGGGTATACTAGGCTGAATAGTAGTGCCCAAAGATATCAGGTCCTAACCTGGAACCTGCACATTTTACCTTATTTGGAACAGAAAAAGGGTCTTTGCTGATGTGATTAAGTTAAGGATTTTGAGATTGGGAGATTATCTTGGATTATTTGGATGGGCTCTAAATGCAATCACAAATGTCCTTACAAAATATGGGGCAGAGGGCCAAGACTGAGTAAAACTCCACCAAGACCATGAAGTCTAAAATACAATGAAAAAGGAGATAAAAGCCAAATCCAAAGAGATTGGAGGAGATATCTTGGTGGAGATAAGGAGATGGAGTCAAAAGTTTCAATGTGGGCTTCCCTGGTGGCGCAGTGGTTGAGAATCTGCCTGCTAATGCAGGGGACATGGGTTCGAGCCCTCGTCTGGGAGGATCTCACATGCCGCAGAGCAACTAGGCCCGTGAGCCACAGCTACTGAGCCTGTGCGTCTGGAGCCTGTGCTCTGCAACAAGAGAGGCCGCAATAGTCAGAGGCCCGCGCACCGCGATGAAGAGTGGCCCCCGCTTGCTGCAACTAGAGAAAGCCCTTGCACAGAAACGAAGACCCAACACAGCAAAAATAAATAAATTAATAAACTCCTACCCCCAACATCTTAAAAAAAAAAAAGTTTCAACGTTACTGCAGAGACAAGTTGGGCTCAAGTGTATAAAGGTATGACTGGTAGATAAGAGTCCTTGCCTATTGTCTAGCAGATCAGATCACAATTGTGGTGGGTTTTTTTTATGGACCCTCAAGGTTTGGCATCTGGGAGAATGAACCTGGAATGATCCAGCTCCTAGTCAAAAGAATTAATCTTTAAATTGAAAGCAGGGCCTTGAAAACATATTTGTACACCATGCTCATAGCAGTATTACTCACAACAGCTAAAATGTGGAAGCAACCCACATGTCCATTGACAGATGAATGGATAAGCAAAATTTGGTATTACACACAATGGAATATTACTCAGCCTTAAAAAGGGAGAAAATTCTGACATACACTACAGTGCGGATGAACCTTGAAGATATTCTGCTAAACGAAACAAACCAGCCACAAAAAGACAGATACTGTATGATTCCACCTATATGAGTTATTTAGAGTAGCCAAAATTACAGAGACAGAAAGGGGCTGCGGGGAGAGAAGTATGGGGAGTTATTGTTTCACGGTTATAGAGTTTCAGTTTTACAAGATGAAAAGAGTTATGGAGATAGAAGGTGGTGATGGCTGCAAAACAAAGTGAAAGTATTTAATACCCCTGAATTATACCCTTAAAATGGTTAAGATGGTAAATTTTATGTTATGTTTATTTCATTTAACACAATAAAAAAAGAAAAAAAACAAAATAGTCTTTACAGTTACCAGCCACTGGAGCTTGAACATATGCCTAACTTCTTTGAGTTTGAGTTTATTTTTTTTCAATTTATTTTCATCTGTAACACAAGGGTAATAATATCTAGCTTGCCCACCTCACAGATTTCTTATGTGGATTGAATCAGATACCATATACAGACACACTTTATAAGTTATAAAGTGCTACTTCATAGCTTACAAAGCTATAGTGGTGTGAATTATCAATATCTGTGCCCAGAAAACTGTGACCTACCCATCCTTTAAGACCTAAAATATAAGCAAGGGGAGGTTCTGTAGGGGATTTTACTGGAAATTCCACACCTGATTAGGATCCAAGGCCCTTCCTAAGATTTCTGTGAACTTCCAGATGGGTGGAGCTGGAAATATTGCCTCAAGTTCTAGTTTGTGAGCAGTCAGATTCTGTTGGCTATCTCCTTGACTCAACCATTTTCTCATTAAAAACAAATAAAAAAGTATAAGTGGTAGACATCACTTGAGACTGAATTGAAGACAGGAAGGAGAGAGAAGACCTAAATGGGTTTAACATTAATTGTAGCGATGTGAATGTTCCAATTTAAAAATGTTCTGTAGCCATTTTATCAGAAGGAAAGACCCACTGACTCTGAAACCATGTCCTTACACTATCTCGCGGACTCCCCTACCTTTCCCTTCCCCTCCTTGTCTCTATCCTGTTCTACTACTTACTTCCAGGTGCAAAAGTACAAATCTGTCTCATCTTTTCCCTCAGGGAAGCATCATCAACTCTTTAGTTGTTCAGCTTATTGCTCATGGAGCTCTAGGCTCTTACCTCTAACCCAAGCAGTTAATTAAGTCTCTTTCTCCCTAAAGACCATTCCCTCTACAGAAGGAATTCTGTGCCCAGCTGTTATAATATAGTGCTTACCCTGCTATATGGTAATGTTAAATCACACTTTATCCTGGGATTCTCGTCACACATTTATCCAGCTAAGTGACAGGGAAGACCTCCTAGGTCAGACTTTACAGCAAGTAACAAGATTTCTTCTTTCTCTGGATTCTCTTGGGTCAAATCGGGACCCTCCTTGGAACCAGTGCAATGAAAGGTGATTCCTTTCAGACTAAATTTTTAGCCTTTTCACATGTGCTTTATAGACCAATGCCTTTCGATATGACTCTGCACATGGAGGTCAAACTGACTGACTGACTGAACAAATGAATGAACGAATTTATTAAATAAATGAATAAATTTAAATAATTTTTACGTTGCATCAACTATGAAAAATAAAGTACCATATGAAGTCAAGAGCCAAATATATGCTAAAAATTAATGTATTTATCAATGTTGGGTATAGCCCATTGTTCAGTTCTAACTGATTCACTTTCAATAGTGAAACTCAAGTTTTCCAAATTTGAGCTGTTTTCCCAGTGTTTCACAAGAGTTTGCCTTACTCTGATAATGAATTCAATAATACAATAAACACTAATGAAATTAAACACTCATGATATATTAACATGCATCATGTATAACATTCATGCTGTGTTAAGAACCTCGGATACATTATCTCATTTACTACTTAAAACAACACTCTCATGTGTGAAACACTATTACTGCTATTTATTGATGAGAAATTTGAAACTAGGGTAAGGATATACTTTGCCATAAGTCACATGGTTAATCAGTGCATAGCTGCACCTCGAACCCACTCTGTCAGCTCTAAAATATGTGCTTTTTATCACCAAATTGAATAACATTCAACTACTAGTCCTAAGGAATTCCTTGAGTGTTCCTCAAACTTTAGCCATTATAAAATCCACCTGGAACTCTTGTTAAAATACCAAACCCTAGGCTCCAATTCTAGAGATATTGATTCAATTGGTCTGGGATGGGATCTGAAAATCTGTAATTTTAACAAGCTCCCCAGTTGATTTCTATTCTCATGATGTAATCCAGCAGGACCCTATGAGGCCTTCCCCAGACAGACACCCCGGCCCCTAGCCATGTCCGCCACCTGCCTCTTAGTTGTAAAAAAAAAAAAAAAAAAAAAAAATTTAGCCTCTTAGGCTTTCCCTGAGTTCCAAAGAATAAATTTAATCAGAGAAGTAAGAAAATGCAGAAGCAAAGAAAAACTGTCAAGCAAGACAAAATAATAATAGTTTAGCCATTAAACAAAGTCAAGAACATTTAGTTCCTCCTCAAGGGCTATATAAAATATTCTGAGCCATATCCTTTGAGCTGTTTTGCAGATACTGAAACACCCACCAGGTGGAAAAAGTTAACTCTATGCTGCCCAAAAGCACCTAGACCCCAGATGGGTTGGAAGCAGAAGGTTAATGTTGTTGACTCCCAATTACCTCATCATCAGCACATCAGAAGAATGTTCACGAGCTGATCACGCACCCCACAATCCCATTCCCTCACCCTGTCTTTAAAAACCTTTCCCTGAGAGCCATCAAGGAGCTTGGGTCTTTTAAGCACTAGCTGCCTGGACTCCTTACTTGGCGCCCTGCAAAAAAACACTACACTTTGCTTCACCACAACTTGGTGTCAGTAGACTGGCTTTACTGTGCATGGATGAGCAGACCCATGTTTGGTTTGGTAGCAGTAAAATGTATCAATAAGAGCTCTGTCTGCTGTACTCAATAGAAAATCCAATTCAAGCTCCTAAATTGAATTAAAAAAAAAACAACACTACATTGGCTCAGGTACCTGATCAACTTAGGGTAGACTAATTTCATGCACATCTTTATTCTCAGTTCATACCCGGAGGATACAATGAGAGAAAACTGCTTCCTGGAGACCACAAACAATAGTTCTAGAATTGACTTTCCATGGCCCTGGTTGGCTGGAATGTGGATCAAGTGTCCATCCCTGAACCAATCACTGTAATCAAGTCGTTGGCATTTGCTATTTTCTTAGTCTTGTTCACTCACTCCTCCCTTAAAGCCCAGAGGTGATGTCAGTTGTCTTGAAGCCCCTGGGATGAGAATAGGGGAGGGGAGGTTACTATGGGTCATTATCAGAAGGAAGGAGAAGTGGATGCAGGGTGTCAAAAATAACTAGAGTTTTCTAGGTAAAATGAAAAGTTCCTAAGAATAAACTATGTCAGCTGCTTTAAGAAACTATCAAAATCATATGACGGGAAAGTTTTCCTTATCATAGCAAAGATATTTTGATTGCAAAGCTGCTGCCTTCCTGACCTATGTATTCAGACAGATTATTCCACAAAACCATCAGTATTATTCATATTATCTGTATGTCTCAAGTAGATACATTTTCTTATATTCTTGGACACATACTCTTATCCAGTGCAAGGGGAGGGGAAATGGACCAAAATAGGTCTTCTCATTTTGCAAAATTCTCGTTTATTTTAGATTTTTTTAAAAAAGTCTTATATTTTTTGTAAAGTTTACTGCATTCATGTTAAATTATAAAGTGAGCTTTTGGAAATTTATATCTTGGAGTTTTTACTTCAGTTTCAAGAAGGAAAATGTTTACTAAATTAAGATGAAATAGTTTTACTGCTATTTGCAACTCTCACTTAAAATTGAATATGTTTTATCACTGAATATTTCCTAAAATAAAACTTTATAACCATCTGGATTTAGCTCTTTCTTGCTGATATTTCTTGTAGATAAATGGTTTCTTAATGACTCTTTCGATGCCAGAGGATATATTAGACTCCAAAATTATATGTTTAGATAACCCAAAAAGGGCCAATTTTATTTCTGCATCTTCTGACCTATAATTGCATTTCAAAATTTTAAGTATATCAGAGTATTTTTCTAGGAAGTTCTGAGTCCTGAGAAAAGGCATAGTCAATATTATTGTTCTTTCATTTCAAAAAGAATAGAAAAATAATATATTGTATATATAATAATATATATTATTTTTCTATTCTCCTTTCTGAAATGGCTGTTGTCCAATTTGCTCTTCAACTCTGTTCTGCTTCTCTGGAGGTACATCAAACACTGAAGGAATATTAATTTTCACATATTGAGTAAAACTATCAAGTAATGCTTTTCTTCAAGTCATAATGAAATCAGGTCTAGAATAGAGACAGAAGGTTCTGGAAATCACCTGAAGATTTCTCACACAGGAGAACATCTTATGTTAATCCTGTTTATATAAACATTTAATTAGATGTAGATAAATGTTATTTAAAGAATAGTAGCTAAGACTATGCTACAAATATAAACATATGCATCTATGGATACTGTAAAATACCACAGTTACATAATTTTCCTCCCTCTCTAGCTTATATTTTAATGTTAATACCAGATAAAAAAGTGAATTAGAGAGTCTATTTCAGGTAATTACTTCGAACACAGATGAACTTCAGAGTTTAAGCCACTAAAAATAGAGCCCCTGAACATCAGTTTTTTCATGTATGAAAGTTGGAAAATGACTCCTATTTGCCAACTATTTCTAAGCTCTGGATCTTCAAAAGTGCTCAGGGACCAGAATACTCATTCCACACATTTTACACATCTCTCAGATTTGTTCCTTTTGCTATTGATGAATACCGCATTTCATTGTAGAGTTACACAAAATAATTTTATCATCCAAAATCTGAAGGTAAGAAAATAGAAAAGTAAATCCTAATCCTCAAAATGGCTTAAGTATTAAAAGGTACTAAAATGGAATAAATTGGCAGTGACCCTGAGCTCTTCTACACTAACCTTCAAGCATGTCCAAAGAAATTTGATTTGAACTCGAAGGCTTCTAACAGTCTAATGGCGTCTCCAGTCTCTAGGGATCAAAACCGAACTTGAGCAATAATGGAAAATTTATTGGTTCACATGGTCAAATGTCAAGAACATTGGACAGTACATATGCAACCCAGGGACACTGGTACAAAAGTGCTCCCTCAGATTAGCTGTTCCAACAAGACTAGAATACGTCTGCAGCTAGTGCTATACTGGACCCTCATCACCTTGCACCGGCTCTAGTTAATGCATTTCCTGGGATGACCTCTTTGACCTGCTCTAGGAAATGTGCCCTTACGTGCACCAAGCACTTCAGGTATGTGGATGGAATAAAATGATTGGCCCGGTCTGGACCAAGTGACCACCCTTGTGCCCAGGGAGACACTGGTGCTTGACAGCTACAACCAAACAACGTAGCTGGGGTAGGTGAAGTATGAGGAAGGGAGGAAGCAGGAGTGTGGATAAAAGGAAGTGTACTACAAGATGCTCTTTCTGGGGAAAAAAAAAAAAGCTCTTTCTATAAGAAGTATTCTGGAGTAGGAAAAACATCAACACTGTCTAGTTCAGCATTCTAGGTATCAAAGTCTGATTATATTACAAAATTACCAAAATAAATTGTGAAAATAAATAAGAAGAAAAAAATTTTAATATATATTTCAATGTGGGGAAACACACATGTAAGATTAAAGCTATGTGGAAAATGTTTCTATTTAGAAATTTTTTTCTGCATCATCAATGTGACTGAAGGTCTTACACATCCAGAGAAATTTGTCCTGAAGATTTTTGTTTTCTGGTAAGTTTCACTGTTTTAGGCATTGGCTATTCCCTAGACTGCTAATAACTTCCAAATCTCATTAGCATCATTTACCTTGAAAAATATAAACATATAAGTAAAATATAATAATATAAATATAATATAAAAATGTATGGAAGTTTTGTGTTCGTGAATTTTTCTTCAGTATTTGAATGGTGAGTGCCAGTAGAGGGACAGTTTCATTTGAGAACTTTCCAATCATGGCCAGTAGCCTCCTGCCAAAAGTGCTGTGTTCACTATTCTAATCCCATGAGCAGTTTGACATAGTAGCATCCTTTGGGGAATTCATCCCTGATTATTCACTGTGTGCTCTAGAGAGGCTTGATCACCTGAAACAGACACTGTCCTGAATGCAGCTTCTGTTTGCTGCGTTGGGGCCCAGACTTTACAGAGTCAGGAGAGCTTTGCAGAGAGTGTTATATGTAAGCTGAGAACTACAAGATGAGTTCTGTATTCGACATAGCGTTCTCTCACACAGGAGAGGAAACAAACACTGAAACAGGTCAGTATTTGCCAACTTGGCATCTTTTCAGAGCCGTGCTTAGACTTGGCTTAAGAGGAGAGCATGACAACACGTATGGGACAGTTTTGTTTATGTACATTACCTGTAATATTTTCAATTTTTTTAAAGAGATGGTACTTGAGAAACGCCTATTCATATAACAAGCTTTTGCTAAACTTCTACCATGAGGCTCATCCAAATGCCACTTATGAATAAAGCTTGGTTTATTTCATCAGGGTTTCCTGTATCAGAATGCTGTGTTATTAAAGAGGGAAATAAAATATTTTGAACACGGCTGATGATTCAGTTATTCACTTAAATATTTCTTGAACAGCTCCTTTGTGTGAAGCACCATACCGGGCAGTAGGAATATTAACACAGTCTTACCAAAAACAGTTATGGAAACAATAGGCATGGCAGAAGCATTATATTTGAGTCCCAGATGTTTCATTCACTAGCTTGGGCAAGTCCCTTAACTCACCTCCTTTCTCCACAAAATGTGGCCAATAAGCCCTGCTCCCCACCTGGGTTTATACAAGAATCTCTTTAAAAAAATATATGACAATTTCTAAGCTATAAAATGCTATGTATACGGTTTGTTATTATTATTATCAATGTACCATTTTGTACTTATTTTTATACTTATATTTATACTTATATTTTGTTTTTTCTTCTATTCTTCTATATGGGGCTTGTCCATGGAAGTTCAATCTTCTAACCCTTAGTTAAGCAAACGGAAATCCTTAAAGCTATTTCAACCATTCTCGTAGCAGTAGCTGACTCATCCTGATCTGCCAGATTTATGGGCCCCCTCCTAGCCCTTCACACAAGTAATCCACGTTGTGGGATCTGGATGACTGTGCTCTGGCCTCTAGGCTTCTGTTAGGTGGACATACGCCAAATTACTTAGGCAGAACTTCTCTATGGAGTCACATATACAGTGTGGAAAGGGAGAGGGCTCAGCCAGTGCTAGGAAGCAGAGCAAGAAAGCACAGGGCTCTATTAAGTTCCCCGTTAACTTTGTAGATATAGCTCGACTTGACCTTTCCTTGGCTGTGTCTCTCTGCTGCTCCCTCAGCTGAGGAAAAGGCTGCTAGGTCTCCCAATGTCGCTGGCCACAGTTGCACTCTGGGTTGGGATGTGATCAGGAGGTCTGCTGGCTACTAATCAGAGTGGTCATTCACAAGCACTTAATAAGGCGCATTTGAACCCAAAGAACTATTGGGCTTTCAGCAATCCTGGAGCTGTTATTACACATGACTTTTGTTAGAAACTGAATTCAAGTTATTGCTCTTAACGGGGCAGTGTAGTTAGCAATTCAAGAATCCAAATATGATTTTTCCTGTGAGAATTGACAATTATGCCTTAAGGGAAAAAATTGCCTCCATTATGGAAGTTGGTACATGCACATGGTGGTGTCTAGAATTCTGGAGTGATAGATTTTGAAAATGTATTGACTTGTCCAAGAGTACAAAAAATTTCTAGACGATAAGGTATCTTCTTTTCCTATTTATTTTAATCAACTTTGAGGAGGTATGTGGCTGTACTAGGTTGAATAATGTCTCAAACATATTGTGCCCCCAAATTTATGTCTACCCAGAAACTCGGTAGATGACCTTATCTGGAATTGGGTCTTTACAGGAATAATCAAGGTGAAATGAGGTGGGCCATAATCCAATGGCTGATGTTCTTTTAAGAAGAGGGAAATTTGGATACAGAGAGGAAAAGGCCAGGTCAAGACAGAAGCAGACTGGAGTTATGTTGTCACAAGCCAAGCAACACCAAGGATTTCCTGCAAACACGAGAAGCCAGGAAGAGCCAAGGAAGAATCCCTAGAGCCTTCAAAGGGAGCACAGTCCTACCGACACCTTGATTTGGGACTTCCAGCTGTGATATAATATATTTCTGTTGTGTTAAGCCACCCAGTGGCAGCACTAGGAAACTTACACAATTGGATAAAATAAAACACACCAATTTAAAATGTACAATCCAATGAGTTTTGACAAATATGTTTACCATGTAACCACCACCACAATCAAGATATAGGATATTTCTGTGAGCCTAAAGAGTTCCCCTTTACCCCTTCCTAGTCTATCCCCTCCTCTCACACATACACCCAGCCTCAGAAAACTTCTGGCTAATTTCTGTAATTAGGTCTATTCTAGAATATCATATAAATGCAATCACATAATATGTACTTTTGTATGTCAAGCTTCTTTCATTTAGCACAAGAATTCTGAGGTCCATCCAGGTTGTTATATGTATTGGTAGTTTGTTCCTTTTTATTTCTGAGTGTTCCATCTAATGGAAATACTATAATTTGCTTATCTATTCATCTGTTGATGGACATTTGGATTCTTTATAGTCTGGGCTATCATGAATAAAGCTGCTATATATAAACATTTGAACAGAAGTTTTTGTGTGGGCATGTTTTCATTTCTCTTAGGAATTACCTAGGAACAGAAGATTGTATGGGTTCTGTGGTTCTTATATGTTTACCTTTGTAACAAACTACCAATCTGTTTTCCAAAATGGCTGTGCTATTTTATATTCCCACTAGCAATGTATGAGAGCTCTGGTTGTTCCACATCCTTGCCAACACTTGATATCGTCATTCTCTTTAATTTTAGCCTTTCTATCAGGTGCATAATGGTATTTCACTGTGGTTTTGGTTGTTTTTTTTTTTTTTTTTTTTTTTGTGGTACGCGGGCCTCTCACTGTTGTGGCCTCTCCAATTGTGGAGCACAGGCTCCAGACATGCAGGCTCAGTGGCCACAGGTCATGGGCCCAGCCGCTCCGCGGCATGTGGGATCTTCCTGGACTGGGGCACGAACCTATGTCCCCTGCATTGGCAGGTGGACTCTCAACCACTGCACCACCAGGGAAGCCCCTGGTTTTGGTTTTAATTATCATTTTTTGATGGTTAAGTATCTTTTATGTGCCATTTGCATTATCTTCCTTCATGAAACTTCTGTTTAACTTTTACTCATTTATTTAATTAGACTGTTTATCTCTGATACAAATACTTTATCAGATATATTGTATTGGGATAATTTCTCCCAGTCTGTGGCTTTCACTTTTGTTTCTTAATTGTGTATTTCAAAAAGAAAAAGTTTTTAATTTTGATAAAGCTAATTCATCAGTGCATTTCATTTATTGTTTGTTCATGTTTTGTCCTGTGAGATAATAGAAGAAAATATATGTGGGTCTCTGCCCCCAGTTCCTGGCACAGAGCTCCTGAAACCCTTAGAATTTCCTAAGTGGCAAGAGCACTAGGATCATCTTTTGTTCTGATAGTTGGGTCTTTGACTCCAGTTCCTGACACAGGGCTCCAAACACCCTTATAATTTCCTGGGTGATATACTAGGTATATATACTTTGGATATATATTGGATAGATATATTTTCCTTGTTAAATAATCTTGGTACCTTTGTTAAAAATCAATCAACCACATGTGGGTGGGCCTATTTCTGGACTCTCCACGTGTTTCAGGGGTCAGAATATCTTTTTTTTTTAAACGTAATTGGTCTTGACATTGCACATGTAAAAATGACTCTTATTTTTATGCAAATCAATTCTACAAATATTTAAGAACCAACTTATGTTCAAGGCATTATACCAGACTCTGTGAGGAATGCAAAACTGATTAAGATGAGATCCCAGGTCTCAAAAATGCTATACTTTTAACACAGGATCCAGAATCCATGTATTGAGACAGTTATATATGCATGGGGTAGGTGGGTTTGTGATCCCCTGAAATTTAATTCATAATCTGGTATATATGTGCCCTTGTGCCTTTTTTTTTTATATAAATTCTCAAAAGAGTAGGGGGACCTACACCTGAAAGAATAACTGCTTCTGTAGATATACCTAATTGCAAAAGAAAGAAAGAAATGTTGCTGTCACCTCTCTCAAAATCCATAATAGACGAATTAGTAATAGTGGAATTATGAATAGCAGAAAACCAGTTAATTGATGCATTTTTTTCTAAAATAAGAAAATCCAGTACACTAAGGTTTTTTTTTTTTTTTTTTTTGCTGTTTTATGGACTTTAAACAAAATGGTTTTCACTTATAAACAGGTAACCGGATTTCATTTTTTTAGACAATTCTATAGCTGAGAAGTTTCTAGTTAATGTACACATTCATCTGTCTTCTCTATGGCTCATGACAGGTATTTTCCCTGAGCTAATCTTCCCTTGACACATTTCTGAAACATAAAAGCAAACCAACCTTAACTCTCTCAAGTCAAAACAAATGCACAATATGGATACTTAATAGACGCTGAGAAAAAATTAGCAGTAACAAGTTCAATGTTGTTTACTTAGGAAATGAAGTTGAAACACTCAATGACAATAGCAGTTATCAAAAAGCATAGAAGCTACAATGCAAGATAGCAGTTTCTCTTCCATCTCATTGCAGTGCAGTTCAAACCAGGATATTATTACAAACTAAATGCCCTATAGAATACTCATGAGTATAATGAATACTTAGGTACTTCTGGAAATATCTACATAAAAGTACTAGTTTGGGAGGGAATCAAGTTTATTCTATTAAAAAAAAATAAAGTGGAATTATGTAGCTATTCTGACCTCTGTTCCTACTAGCATTAAATATCCTATAGTTAAAATTTCTTTCCATGCTCTTCTGACGAGGCAGTTTCAGCTCCCTGACAACTTACATTAAGCAGTATGATAAACCCTGTGTTTTCCTACTTGTTAAATGGGGTCACTGCCCTGCTCTATTGTCTTAAAATGATTTTCATCTTTCTACAAGTTAATATATAGAATCTATATAATTTTGGAGTGCATGGGCATGAGAAAAGTCCCAAACCATGCCCCTGTAATTGAGCTATAATTCCTTGACCGTGGAAGGAGTCTCAAAGATTATAAAGAGAATAAAATGTGTCTTCTGGGAACAAATATTACCTGATTTATGGGGATGTTTTCTTACTACTCTTCTCTCTATAACAATTCTCTTTCTGCCTCTGCCTTTTCTGATACTATGTAATGAAATGTATACCTATTTAAAAATGGCAAGATAGGATTTGAAAACAGATTATGTAAAAATTGAGCTGAAAGTAAGAGGGTTCTTATGTGCCAATTAAGGTTTTTTAAAATGTTAATCCAGACTTTTGAGATGCGTGTAAGCCACCACACTATGAACCTCCCAGATGACTCAAGGCTTTTGGTTTCATGAGGGTAATGACAATACCCCAAAATAATAACCATTGATTGGATTAATATTTCTTTAAGTAGCCCTGTGTCCCCAGGGACCATTACAACCATAAATCCTTAGGTCACTAAGTAATTAATCAAAATATCTGTCCACTGGTCATTTTCAAATGCAGTCCAACCCTTTAGTTCCACCTAGATATCTAATAAGATTTTTTTTGAGGGGGAAAAAGAAAAACACATTCCACTGCATATGACCTAAGCATATTCTATACACAGAAAAAACTTCACTGATTAGAACCACTTACAGGAAACAATCATGATGAGTATGAAACCAAAGCAGTTATAGAATATTTTCAAAAAGCTCAGGTTAATGACTTTTAAGTAAATATAGTAACTTGAAGGTTAACAAATTGTTTTTAAGCAGAATTCTTTGATGATCAGCTTAATGAATGGATAATAAGCAGACCACTTTCAAAGGAGCACAGCAATTACTTGTATGTTAATGGTACTTCTAAAGTGCTTAAAATCAGCCAGTCCTACAAAATAGGCTAAACATTTGCCCTACAATCTTAATTGTACAATTAATTTGCTTAGATATCATTTGATTTTAAGGGTATTCTTAGTATAAAAGTGAATTTTACCTGATTTAAATGAAATCCTCCATACCAATACCCAATATTTCCAAATTTCAAAATATCGAGTCAGAATTAAAGAGGCTTGCGGTAATTCTGACTGTTCTTGACATTCTGCATAAGTTGTATAAAAACAGTTTCTAGAGGTAGTTGTCTATCTGGAAAAGATGACTTAAAGTTCCATGCTTTGGGAATCACCATCCCCTTGGATTATGCATTTTACATATTGTCAAATAACAAATTAAACTGACAGATGGGATTGTAGAGAAAAATAGGGGTTTGGAAACAGGCAGACACCAGCTGAAATACCAACCCCAACGCCAGAAAGCTGTGTGATCTTAAGCCAGGTATTTAGCTTCCCTAAGCCTAGTTTCCTCATCTCTAAAGTAGAAATCACTATATAGAAATGTTTGTAAAGGATGGGAAGAGATGATTTTAGAGCTCCTAGCATGATGAGTAGCAAATAATAGGTATTCAATAAATGGTGGCTAATATTCCTCTCAAATTGTTGGTTTTGTGGTGTTACTACGGAATAAGAAGAATGAGAAGAAAACAAAAACAAAGAAAAAGGGAAATCTGACGTCCATTCCATACGTGCAGAGGCTCTAAACATTTCTAACATGCAATTCTAATATTAGCTCTAAACTAGGAAAGAAATTATGTGGCGTGCACAAATTTGCCAAGCCATCCACATGAATAAAAGTGAAAATTTTATGCTTTCAAGTCATTAGAAAAATAATACATGAAATGGCTGAGAAACTCCAATACGGCAGTCAGTCAGATTTCAGAAGATAGCAACAAGGACTAGCTTGCTGTCATCTTTATCTGCTGACCTGATTTACTAAAAAAATTCACATCATTTCGCTACACGTGTGACTGAAATGAATAAAATTTATTAGCACCAGAGAGAAACAACATCTTTTTGTATATATAGTATACTATCCCCTCTTGGCCAGTAACACTCACACACGATAAATTTATTAGAAAACCACCATTTTAAATTCAGACTAAAGCCTTAGCCCGTGCTATTGATCATGAGTTAGTTTACTCTCCCATCATAACTCTTTGTGTTTAAATGTGAAATAATAGAAAATGCTTTCATTAATCCCCTCTGACATACTCCAGTAAAATTTCCAAGGTCTCTAAAACTGAGAGAGAAAAGTGGTAGTTAGAACGCATTCTCGGGTCTATCCCTAGATCATCATTTAGAGATAACGTCAGTGAAATAGAACATTTGTGCAGGATAATGGTCACCTGCTGTTAGATGAATGCTGAGATTAAAAAAAGCTTTTTTTGAATCAAAAAAGACAAAGCAGGGATTTTTTTTTTTTTGGAAGAGGAGATCAAGTTTCTCTGAGAATGTTCTCTCTACCACCTACACTTCATTCCTCTTTTTACAAATTCCATAAAGAGCTGAATAAAAAACGTCTCTCAACTTGATCTCTTAGAATTGCCAAGTGTTCGATTCATGAAGGAGTCACATTTGGTACATCACTGAAGATTACGCCTGAGATTCACTTTATGGGTTGGGTCAGGCTAAGATGGCAGAGTAGAAAGACCCTCAGCTCACCTCCTCTCATGAGTCCACCAAAACCACAGCTACCTGAAGAACAATCGTCCACGAAAAGACAGAAACCTATCAGAAAAGATCTTCTACAACTAAAGACATAAAGAAGGAACCACAATGAGACAGGTACAAGAGGTGGATTCTTGATATAATCAAGTCCCATACCCCTAGGTGGGTGCCCACAAACAGGAGAATAATTATAGTGCAGAGGTTCTCCCACAGCAGTAAGAGTTCTGAGCCCCACGTAGGGCTCCCCAGCCCAGGGGTCCAGCACTGGGAAGATGAGCCCTGAAAGCATTTGGCTTTGAAGTCCAGCTGGGCTTCATTTCAGGAGCTCCACAGGACTGGGGGAAATAGATAAAGAGCACACACAAAATCTCATGTGTGTTGGAACTGAAGGCAAAAGCAGTAATTCGATAGGAGCCTGGGCCAGACCTACCTGCTGGTCTTGGAGAGTCTCCCAGAGAGGTGGTGGGGGAGGGTAAGGGGGCTGCCGTGGCTCACCCTGGGGATGTAGACACTGCTGGCAGCCATATTTGGGAGCTCATTCTACTTTGTAGAAGCCTCAAGCCGGTGCTGGAGCTGCCACTAGCTCATTAGCACCAAGACTTGCCCCTGCCCAACAACATGTAGGCACCAGCACTGGGACACCTCAGGCCAAACAACTAACTGGGTGAGGACACAGCCCCACCCATCAGCAGACAGGATGCCTAAAAACTTCTGGAGTCCACAGCCACCTCTAGACACACCTCTACACCCAGGCCAGCCCACCAGAGGGCCAAGAGTCAGCTCTGCCCACCAATGTGCAGGCAATGGCCCCACCCTCCAGGGAGCCTGCTCTAGCCTCCAGACCAGCCACGCCCACCAGGGGGCAGACACCAGAATGAAGCAAACCACAATCCTGCAGCTTACAACAGGCCAGACCCTGCCCCGGGACCAGCTGAGTCCTGGCCCCGCCCAAGAGCAGGCCAATGCAAGCTTTGGGACTCCTAGGAACCCATACCCAACTGTGTCAGGAAACTCACCCTCCCCAGACCCTGAACGATATGACAGCAGCTCTGGGATCCCTAAGCCCTGCAGCCAGGCTCCAGGACCCGGCTCTGTCTGCCAGGAGTCTGGCACTAATCCCAGGACCTGGCTTCACCCACCAGTGCGGGAGCAACAGCTCCAGCGTCTTCCAGACCCAAACTCTTCTCACCAGTGAGCCAGCACTAGCCCTGTGGCCCCCTGGGGTTCTGCAGTCAGCCACCTGTTGACAAGGCTCCATTAACCAGCAGCCAGCAGCATCCACGCAAGGCAGGGCCTGGCAACCAACTGGACCAGGGGCCAGCCCAGCCTACCAGACCGCACACATAGCCCATCATAACAGAAGGACCCACGCAGCCCCTGTAGGGGGAATCCCGCTTCGGTGATGAGAGGGCAGTGCGCTGCAGGGATGCACAGGTCTCCTGCAGAAAGCCACCTCTTCAGGGTAGAGGAACGTAACCAGCCTACCACATGCATAAAAATACCAACAACAACTTAGTAAAAAGGACGTGGCAGAGGAACATGTTTCAGATGTGTTCTTAAGTAACAAGATAAAACCTCAGAAGAAGAATTAAGTGAAGTGGAGAAAAGCAATTCACCTGAGGAAGAGTTCAGAGTAATGATGATAAAGATGATCAAAGAACTCGGGAGGAGAATGGATGAACAGAGCAAGAAGTTAGACGTTTTCAACAGAGTCAGAAAATGTAAAAAACCACCAGAGGTGAAGAATAAAATAACTGAAATGAAAAATACACTAGAAGGAATCAAGAGTAGACTAAATGACACAGAGGAATGGATCCGTAAGCTGGGAGATAGAGTAGTGGAAGTCACTGCCGCTGAACAGAAAAAAAGAGAGATTCACCTTATGGATTGGTCCACTATCTAGAAATCGGTGGTGGTCTTTTTGATGTGCAACCTGGTTAGGCGACAGACCCCAGTCATTCAGCCAAGCATGAATCTAGGTATCCTGTGAAGATATTCTGTAGTTGGGATTATACTCTATAATCAGTTAACTTTAAGTAAGGGTTGGCCTGATTCAGTCAACTGAAAGACCTTAAAAGCTGAGCCAAGCCTTCCCTGAAGAAGAAGAAATTCTGCCTGTGGGCAGCAGCTTAGGTCTGTGCCTGAGAATTCTAGCCTGTTCCTCCTGATGGCTTAACTTACAGATTGTGAATCTGCCCAGCCAGCTCCACAATCATGTAAGCTAATTCCTTGCAATAAATCTCCTAATATACATCTCCTAATAACTCTGTTTCTCTGATTGAACCCTGATGGATCCAAGAACACCATACACAAAGATAAACTCAAAATGGATTAAAGACCTAAATGTAAGGCCAGACACTATAAAACTCTTAGAGGAAAACATAGGCAGAACACTCTTTGACATAAACCACAGCAAGATCTTTTTTGACGCACCAACTAGAGTAACGGAAATAAAACCAAAAATAAACAAATGGGACCTGATGAAACTTCAAAGCTTTTGCACAGCAAAGGAAATCATACACAAGATAAAAAGACAACCCTCAGAATGGGAGAAAACTATTTGCAAACAAAGCCACTGACAAGGGATTAACCTCCAAAATATACAAACAGATCATGCAGCTCAATATCAAAAAAACAACCCAATCTAAAAATGGGCAGAAGACCTAAATAGACTTTTCTCCAAAGAAGACATACAGATGGCCAAGAGGCACATGAAAAGATGATCAACATCACTAATTATTAGAGAAATGCAAATCAAAACTACAGGGAGGTACAATGAGGTACCTCACACAAGTCAGAATGGCCATCATCAAAAAATCTACAGACAACAAATGCTGGAGAGGGTGTGGAGAAAAGGGAATCCTCTTACACTGTTGATTGGAATGTAAACTGATACAGCCACTATGGAGAACAGTACGGAGGTTCCTTAAAAAACTAAAAATAGAACTACCATATGACCCAGCAATCCCACTACTGGGCATATACCCAGAGAAAACCATAATTCCAAAAGATACATGCACCTCAATGTTCATTGCAGAACTATTTACAATAGCCAGGACATGGAAGCAACCTAAATGTCCATCAGCAAAGGAATGCATAAAGAAGATGTGGTACATACATACAGTGGAATATTACTCAGCCATAAAAAGGAACAAAATTGTGCCATTTGCAGAGACATGGATGGACCTAGGGACTGTCATACAGAGTGAAGTAAGTCAGAAAGAAAAATATATATTAATGCATATATGTGGAATTTAGAAAAATGGTACAGATGAACCTATTTGCAAAGCAGAAATAGAGACAAGACATAGAGAACAAACGTATGGACACCAAGGGGGAAGGGGGGTGGGATGGACTGAGAGATTGGGATTGACGTATGTACACAAGTATGTATGAAGTAGATGGCTGGTGAGTGTCTACTGTACAGTACAGGGGAAAAATATTAAAAAAGAAGGTTCAGTCTGTTTGCAGGATATATATTAAGTTAACCTTAAAAATGCATTCCAATATACATTAGGTGCAGACAAATACTGTTTGATTCCACTTATACGAGGTACCTAGAATAGTCAAATTCATAGAGTCAGAAAGTACATCGGTAGATGCCAGGGGCTGGGGGGTGGGGAAGGGGAATGAGGTTAGTGTTTAAAGGGGACAGAGTTTCAGTTTGGGAAGGTGAAAAATTCGGGAGATAGATGATGGTGAGAGTTGCACAACAATGTGAATGTACTTAGTGCCACTGAACTGTATGGTTAAATATGGCTAAGATAGTATGTTTTATATTATGTGACTTTTACCACAATAAAAAAATATTAAAAAAATAAATTCCAGGGGACATTCTGCCCTCTGAAAGTCCTTCAGGACACAAGACTTCCATGTTGGGTATAAAGTCAGGAGAATCGCTGTAGTTGTGACTTGGTGGGAGAAAATGAAGACACCACCACTTCCTGAAAAAATTCATTGTCTCTTTTGTAAGCCACCCCCCCCCAAAATAATACCAGCATCTAAAAATTGAAAGTCAACCTCTGCTTTTTATTAAAATCATTGGAATGGAAGTAGAAAATCACCATTTGCTAATCTCCAACATAACTGATTCTGGCAAGAGCCATTCGTGAATGCTAAAAGTGATGGTTGGAAGTTTGAAAAGTAAAGGGGTATTTCCATAGTCTGCAAGTATCTTTCTGCGGGACGCTCATCAATAATAAAAGAAAGGAAAAATAGTAGCTTCATGGAGGAGAAAGCTGGCTTAACTAAATGATCAAAGTTGCTCCTGGATTTTCTTCTTTAATAAAAGACATTACTGGGGCAATTGGGAAGACTGAAAAGGGTCTATCAATTCGACAGTAGTATTGTATCAATATTAATTTTGAGCATTAATATTGTACTGAAGTACTGCAGTGATTAATAGAATGTCCCTGGCTTTAGGAAATACACACCGAATGAAGTATGTAGGGGTTAAGGAGTATAATAACTGCAACTTACTCTCCAGTGGTTCAGAAAAAACATGAGACAGAGAAAGAACAAAGCAAATGCGATAGAAAGTATGATAAAATTGGTAAATCTGGTAAAAAGTGTGCATATAAGGATTGATTGTACTATTTGTGCAGCTTTTTCTGATATAATGTCAAAATTAAAAGTTTTGAAAAACCAAAAAAAAAAATCTCTTAATATACATCTCCTAATAATTCTGTTTCTCTGGTTGAAAGATGGATCCAATATGCTTTTTGAAAATCAGCAGTTAAAAGATCAACTTAAGGTTAGTCCAGTTTATTGCACTGAGACTTGCAGTTTACAAAACCGCTCATTGCACGTATATTGAAAAAAACTTAGAAATGACTGATTAGATGCAATCTGTTGAATATTTAAGTCTATGAAATTCAGTGTTTATGAATCCAGCATACTCACATGCTCCTGTAAATATGGGAGAATATGACCTCATGAAGATTGATGAGACTTTTGTTTTTTAACCAAAGTTATGTCAGCTAATGCTTCAGGAGGTGTCAACCTGATATATACATCTAATAACCGCAGAACTGTCATATCCCTTTGATATGACCAAAATACTGAAGCTTAATATCAGGTTCCAGTATTTAATTCCTTTGGTAATACAGGTGGATCAGTTAATTAGTGTGGGGTATTGTTTATAACTGCAAAGTAAGAAAAAAATCTGCTGACCTACAGCTACTGACATACTAGTCTTCATTAAGGCAGGATCATGTCCAATATTTACAAATCATTCTAATTTCTTCAATTATTAGGTTGATGCCAGAAGTTAATAGCAATGATTAAACAATAACAAAGTTGCTGGTTTTTTTTTTTTTTTTTGGCTGCACGGGGTCTTCATTGCTGCATGCGGGCTTTCTCTAGCTGCGGTGAGCGGGGGCTACTCTTTGTTGCGGTGCACGGGCTTCTCACTGCAGTGGCTTCTCTTGTTGCAGAGCATGGGTTCTAGGCGCATGAGCTTCAGTAGTTGTGGCATGTGGGCTCAGTAGTTGTGGCACGCAGGCCCTGGAGCGCATGGGCTTAAGTAGTTGCAGCACACAGGCTTAGTTGTGGCATGCAGGCCCTAGAGTGCGCAGGCTTCAGTAGTTGCAGCACACAGGCTCAGGATTTATGGTATGTGGGCTCTAGGGTGTGAGGCTTCAGTAGTTGTGGCATGCAGGCTCAGCAGTTGTGGCATATGGGGTCTAGAGAGCAGGCTCAGTAGTCGTGGTGCATGGGCTTAGCTGCTCCGTGGCATGTGGGATCTTCCCGGACCAAGAATTGAACCTGCAGCGGCAGGCAGATTCTTAACCCTGCACCACCAGGGAAGTCTGAAGTTGCTGATTTTTTAAAATCAACACTACATTACAATGGCTGATTTTCTTTCTGTTTTCTTTCTGACTGTAGCAAGACATCCCCCCAAGAATGAGAGTGTGTTATAGTGCTTTTATCTGACAAAACTCATCTGTCCCCTGTGGCCCCACCAGGTGAGCAGCTCTCTGGATCCAGACTCTCTAATACTCAATTGTCTATGTCTATGTAAATAGGTGCATTTTTCTTCATGTGCACAGTTTTTACCCTTCCTGTAGAATTTGGCAAGAGGGCTTTTTCACTCTCTTTCACTTTTTTACTTAATTCTTGAGAACTTGGCCTGTTTGAACATTGCACCTGCAGCTCCTTGAAAGTTTGCAACTGTTGCAAATCTTACAAGGATTTGATAAACCTGGAATAGGCAATTTAGGCTTGAGAAAATAATAAGAGGCCAGAGAATTAGGAAGAATATGCCAATTGCCTTCCCACCTCATGAGTATTTCTTGGCTGTTGAAGCCAAACACCAGCTAAACTAAACCAGCAAGGTGGAACAAGTAGAAAATTAGATTTCTGCTACTGTTTCTTCCATCAAGGCTAACAGTATGTCAATTCAAAAATAAAGTATAGGGCTTCCCTGGTGGCACAGCAGCTGAGAGTCCGCCTGCAGATGCAGGGGACACGGGTTTGTGCCCCGGTCCAGGAAGATCCCACATGCCGCGGAGCGGCTGGGCCCATGAGCCATAGCCTCTGAGCCTGCGCTTCCGGAGCCTGTGCTCCACAACGGGAGAGGCCACAATAGTGAGAGGCCCGCGTACCGCAAAAAAAAATAATAATAAAATAAAGTGTATTTTAATTGGTCTTTAGAGACCATAAGTAAACTAAAGTTTATTTAATTTTAATAAGTAGTTTTAACTTTCTTATATTACAATTCATTGCAGAGACCAAGGCTTAGTCAAGGTTTTTTTGGAATTCATAGGAGATATATAGAAAGAGAGCTTCTTAAGCAAATATTTGCCTATCTCAGCAAAAGAAACACAAACCACCATAAGCAAAAAGAAGAATTCATTATATGAATATTTGAATTCTTTGTGGATCCCAGGTACATCATGAAACCCAGAACCAGAAAGGAGTCAAAAGCCCATTCAATCTTGGTCTCCACTTGCTCTTTCTGGAGCAAATGGAATTATCACTCTGTCCAACTCTACATGTCTTCTTCATTCTTTTCTTCTTCAGCAGAGCAATATTCCCTGTGTCTGGATTCACATGTCATGATTGTCTTGCTTTGCATGGTCTTTCAGTTTAAAATCCAACAGACTCTAACCAGGACCTCTGAATCCCAATTTTAAACTGCTTAGAAAACAAATCACCTGACTGGCCCATCTTGGGTCCAAATCCACCTCTAGTTCAATCCACCTCTACTTGTAGTTTTGGCTGGAAATGGCAGGGGTCATGGCTCTAAATTTTCTAAGAATAAACCACAGAAAGGATGTGGAAAAGGGTAGTTTTCAGAGAATGAAATGGGAGTTGGGTGGGTAGCTCAAGACATGCCTACCTCACCTCCCTATCCAATTAGAAGTGTAAACAGAATCATAATCAGAGAATTTGGGAAACCATATGTTCTGATTTCCTAAGAAATTTTTAATTTACACCTGTTGCTCCAGTGTAATAATAAATAGCATTTTCTTTCACTCTCAAAATTATCCTGGTTTGGGTGCTAAACATAGGTGTAGCAGATATTTACTTAATCAAGCAAATTTCTCTTTATTTCAAGGTGGCATTGTTCATAGCATGGTTAAGTAGACTGGTAGGAGACATGAATCCTTCCCATTAAATTATATTTAAATTAATAAATACATAAAGTGATCTTAGAGCAGTGACTTGAAAGTCTATATAGCTGCCATAAAGATGTGAGAGTTATAGAAACAAGGGGTTTTGTAACCAAGCAGGACCCTAAGGGGCCATCCCAGGACAGACTGTGCCCCCTCCATCCATGTCCTCTGTCTGCCCCTTGTCTGTAGAAGTACTTTAGTCAAAAATGTATTTAGTCAGAGAAGAAAATGTAGAAGCAAAGGAAAGTAGTCAAACAAGACAAAATAATGATAGATCAGTAATTAAACAAAGTCAAGGACCTTTAGTTCCTCCTCAAGAGCTATAGATAATATTGTGAGCCATGTACTTTGAGATGTTTTGCAGATACTAAAACTCCTTACTGGCAGAGTCAAGATGGTGGTGTGGGAAGATGCAGAGTTAGCCTCTCCCACAACAAGGGCGCCCACTGGCTGCTGCTGGGGAACTCTGATGCCCAAGGAGATGGGAGGAGCCCCACAGTGAACCTGTTGGATGCAGGGGGACTGAGGTGGGGGGAGGAGAAGTGGAGGCCAGACAGTATTGGCGCCCCTGAGGCAGGGGAGATCAGGAGAGGCAGATGGGAGGAGTGGGAGAGGAGCAGAGGGCGATCTCCTGGCCCACTCAGGCCGGGAAGCCTGCTGAGCTCCCAAGCTGGTACCCACCCTACAAAGCCCCATCCAGGCCACATGGGTTCTAGGGGCACAGAACAGAGGCCAGGGAGATCAGGAGAGGCAGGCGGGAGGGTCCCTCTGGGAGGAGCAGGAGAGGAGCAGAGGGTCATTGCCCCACTCACTTGGGTCCAGGGAGCCTGCTGGGATCCCAGGTGAGGTCTCCTGCCCTCTGAGACCAGGGGTGGGGGGCACACCGGGGTTCCTTCTGTTCCTTGAGCCTAAGTGCCACCCCCCATAGGCCCCAGGGCCTTTTCCAGCCCTGCCGGTCCTGAGCATAGGTCCCACCCACAACCCAAACCTCGCCCTTGCTTAGGTGACCCCCTCCACAGCCAAGGCCTTTTCCCCCATTTTTTTTTCTGACCACCCCATGTGGATTGCGGGGTCTTGGTTCACAAGCCCAGGGTTGGGCCAAAGCTCCTGCAGTGGGAATTCCAAGTCCGAACCACTGGACGAACAGAGAACCTAGGACCCCAGGGAATATTCATCGGAGTGAGGTCTCACAGAGTTCCTTATCTCAGCACCAAGACCCAGCTCTACCCAATAGCCTACAAACCCATGTTGGAAGCCTCAGGCCAAACAACCAGTAAGACAGGACACAATCCCACTCATAAAAAAAAAAAAAAATGAGACAGCAAAAAAAGATGTCACAAATGAAGGAGCAAGGGAAAAACCTACAAGACCAAATAAATGAAGAGGAAACAGACAATCTACCTAAGAAAGAATTCAGAGTAGTGATAGTACAGATGATGCAGAATCTTAGAAATAGAATGGAGGCATGGATTGAGAAAATATAAGAAATGTTTAACAAAGATCTAGAAGAACTAAAGAACAAATAAACAGAGATGAACAACACAATAACTGAAATGAAAAATACACTAGAAGGAATCAATAACAGAATAACTGAACTGGAAGACAAAATGGTGGAAATAACTGCTGAGGAGCAGAATAAAGAACAAAGAATGAAAAGAATTGAAGACAACCGCAGAGACCTCTGGGACAACACTAAATGCACCAATACTGGAATTATACACGTCCCAGAAGAAGAAGAGAAAAAGAAAGGGTCTGAGAAAATATTTGAAGCGATTAGAGTTGAAAACTTCCCTAACACGGGAAAGGAAATAGTCAACCAAGTCCAGGAAGCACAGAGAGTCCCATACAGGATAAAACCTAGGAAAAACACACAAAGACACAAATTAATCAAACTAACAAAAATTAAATTCAAAGAAAAAGTATTAAAAGCAGCAAGGGAAAAATAACAAAGAACATACAAAGGAATCCCCATAAGCTTATCATCTGATTTTTCAGTGGAAACTCTGCAGGGCAGAAGGGAGTGGCAGTATATACTTAAAGTGATGAAAGAGAAAAACCTACAACCAAGATTACTCTACCCAGCCAGGATCTCATTCAGATTCGATGGAGAAGTCAAAAGCTTAGCAGACAAGCAAAAGATAACAGATTTAAGCACCACCAAAACAGCTTTACAACAAATACTTAAGATACTTCTCTAAGAGGGAAAAACAAGAGAAGAAAAAGACCCACAAAAACAAACCCAAAACAATTAAGAAAAACAGTAACAGGAACATACATATCGATAATAACCTTAAATTTAAATGGATTAAATGCCCCAGCCAAAAGACACAGACTGGCTGAATGGATACAAAAACAAGACCCAGAGGGAGCTTCAAGATGGCTGAAGAGTAAGACATGGAGATCACCTTCCTCCCCACAGATACATCAGAAATACATCTACATGTGGAACAACTCCTACAGAACACCTACTGAACGCTGGCAGAAGACCTCACATCTCCCAAAAGGCAAGAAACTCCCCACATACCTGGGTAGGGCAAAAGAAAAAAGAAAAAACAGAGACAAAAGAATAGGGACAGGACCTGCACCAGTGGGAGGGAGCTGTGAAGGAGGAAAGGTTTCTACACACTAGGAAGCCCCTTCCTGGGCGGAGACTGCGGGTGGCAGAGGGGGGAAGCTTCAGAGCCACGGAGGACAGCACAGCAAGAGGGGTGCGGAGGGCAAAGCAGAGAGATTCCCGCACAGGGGATTGGTGCCGACCGGCACTCACCAGCCCAAGAGGCTTGTCTGCTCACCCACTGGGGCGGGTGGGGGCTGGGAGCTGAGGCTCAGGCTTCGGGTCGGAGCGCAGGGAGAGGACTGGGGTTGGCAGCGTGAACACAGCCTGAAAGGGTTAGTGCACCACAGCTAGCCAGGAGGGAGTCCGGGAAAAGTCTGGAGCTGCCGAAGAGGCAAGAGACTATTTCTTGCCTCTTTGTTTCCTGGTGTGCTAGAGGATTAAGAGCGCTGCTTAAAGGAGCTCCAGAGATGGGTGTGAGCCGTGGCTACCAGCACAGGCCCCAGAGACAGCCATGAGACGCTAAGGCTGCTACTGCAGCCACCAAGAAGCATGTATGCAAGCACAGGTCACTATCCACACCTCCCCTCCCAGGAGCCTGTGCAGCCCGCCACTGCCAGGGTCCCGTGATCCAGGGACAACTTCCCCGGGAGAACCCATGGCGTGCCTCAGGCTGGGGCAACTTCATGCCGGCCTCTGCCGCCACAGGCTCGCCCCACATCCGTATCCCGCCCTCCCCCCGGCCTGAGTGAGACAGAGCCCCCGAATCAGCTACTCCTTTAACCCCATGCTGTCTCAGCAAAGAACAGACGCCCGCAGGTGACCTACATGCAGAGGCGGGGCCAAATCCAAAGCTGAACCCCAGGAGCTGTGCGAACAAAGAAGAGAAAGGGAAATCTCTCCCAGCAGCCTCTGGCGCACTGGATTAAACCTCCACAATCAACTTAATGTACCCTGCATCTGTGGAATAACTGCATAGACAACGAATCATCCCAAATTGAGGAGGTGGACTTTAGGAGCAACGATACATATATATTTTTTTTTTCCCTTTTTCTCTTTTTGTGAGTGTGTATGTGTATGCTTCTGTGTGTGATTTTCTCTGTACAGCTTTCATTTACAATTTGTCCTAGGATTCTGTTTGTTGTTTTGTTTTGTTTTGTTTTGTTTTAGTATAGTTTTTAGCACTTCTTATCATTGGTGGATTTGTTTTTTGGTTTGCTTGCTATCTTCCTTCTTTCTTTCTTTCTTTTTTATTACCTTTAAAAAAAGTTTTTAAAATTATATTTTATTGTAATAAATTTATTTTATCTTCTTCTTTTTTTCTTTCTTTGTTTTCTCTTTTATTCTGAGCCAAGTGGATGACAGGATCTTGGTGCTCCAGCCAGGCATCAGGGCTGTGCCTCTGAGGTGGGAGAGCCAAGTTCAGAACACTGTTCCACAAGAGACCTCCCAGCTCCACATAATATCAAATGGCAAAAGTTTCCCAGAGATCTCCATCTCAAAGCCAAGACCCAGCTCCACTCAATGACCAGCAAGCTATAGTGCTGGACACCCTATGCCAAACAACTAGCAAGACAGGAACATAACACCATCTATTAGCAGAGATGCTGCCTAACATCATAATAAGGCCACAGACACCCCCAAAACCACCACCAGACATGGACCTGCTCACCAGAAAGACAAGATCCAGCCTCATCCACCAGAACACAGGCTCCAGTCCCCTCCACCAGGAAGCCTACACAACCCACTGAAACAACCTTAAACACTGCGGACAGACACCAAAAACAATGGGAAGTACGAACCTGAAGCCTGTGAAAAGGAGACCCCAAGCACAGTAAGTTAAGCAAAACGAAAAGACAGAAACACAGAGCAGATGAAGGAGCAAGGTAAAAACCCACCAGACCTAACAAATGAAGAGGAAATAGACAGTCTACCTGAAAAAGAATTCAGAATAATGATAGTAAGGATGATCCAAAATCTTGGAAATAGAATGGAGAAAATACAAGAAATGTTTAACAAGGACCTAGAAGAACTAAAGAGCAAACAAACAGTGATGAACAACACAATAAATGAAATTAAAACCTCTCTAGAAGGGATCAATAGCAGAATAAATGAGGCAGAAGAACAGAAAAGTGAGCTAGAAGATAAAATAATGGAAATAACTACAGCAGAGTAGAATAAAGAAAAAGAAATGCAAAGAATTGAGGACAGTCTCACAGACTTCTGGGGCATTAAACGAACCAACATTTGAATTACAGGGGTCCCAGAAGAAGAAGAGAAAAAGAAAGGGACTGAGAAAATATTTGAAGAGATCATAGTTGAAAACTCCCTAATATGGAAAAGGAAATAGTTGATCAAGTCCAGGAAGCACAGAGAGTCCCATACAGAATAAATCCAAGAAGAAACATGCCAAGACACATATTAATCAAACTATCAAAAATTAAATACAAAGAAAAAATATTAAAAGCAGCAAGGGAAAAACAACGAATAACACACATGGGAATCCCCATAAGGTAATAGCTGACCTTTCAGCAGAAACTCTGCAAGCCAGAAGGGACTGGCAGGACATATTTAAAGGGATGAAGGAGAAAAACCTACAACCAAGATTACTCTACCCAGCAAGGATCTCATTCAGATTAGATGGAGAAATTAAAACCTTTACAGACAAGCAAAAGCTAAGAGAATGCAGCACCACCAAACCAGCTTTATAACAAATGCTAAAGGAACTTCTCTACGCAGGAAACACAAGAGAAGGAAAACACCTACAAAAAGAAACCCAAAACAATTAAGAAAATGGTAATAGGAACATACATATTGATAATTACATTAAGTGTAAATGGAATAAATGCTCCAACCAAACACATAGACTGGCTGAATGGATACAAAACAAGACCTGCATATATGCTGCCTACAGGAGACCAACTTCAGACCTTGGGACACATACAGAATGAAAGTGAGGGGATGGAAAAAGATATTCCATGCAAATGGAAATCAAAAGAAAGCTGGAGTAACAATTTTCATATAAGACAAAATATACCTTAAAACAAAGACTATTAGAAGAGACAAAGAAGGACACTACATAATGATCAAGGGATGAATCCAAAAAGAAGAAATAAGAATTGTAAATATTTGTGCACCCAACATAGGAGCATTTCAATACATAAGGCAAATACTAACAGCCATAAAAGGTGATATCAAAAGTAACACAAACATAGTAGGAGACTTTAACACCCCACTTTCACCAAGGGACAGATAATCCAAAATGACAATAAATAAGGAAACACAAGCTTTGAATGATACATTAAACAAGATGGAATTAATTGATATTTATAGGACATTCCATGCAAAAACAACAGAATACACATTCTTCTCAAGTGCTCATGGAACACTCTCCAGGATAGATCGTATCTTGGGTCACAAATCAAGACTTGGTAAATTTAAGAAAACTGAAATCGTATCAACTATCTTTCTGACCACAACGCTATGAGACTAGATATCAATTATAAGAAAAAATCTGGAAAATACAAACACATGGAGGCCAAAAAATACACTACTAAATAACCAAGAAATTACTGCAGAAATCACAGAGGGAATCAAAAAATACCTAAAAACAAATGACAATGAAAACATGATGACCCAAACTTATGGGATGAAGCAAAAGCAGTTCTAAGAGGGAAGTTTAGAGCAATACCATCCTACCTCAAGAAACAAAAAATACCTCAAATAAACAACCTAACCATACACCTAAAGCAATTAGAGAAAGAAAAACAAAACAAAACAAAAAACCAAAGTTAGCAGACGGAAAGAAATCATAAAGATCAGATCAGAAATAAATGAAAAGGAAATGAAGGAAATGATAGCAAAGATCAATAAAACTAAAAGCTGGTTCTTTGAGAAGATAAACAAAATTGATAAACCATTAGCCAGACTCATCAAGAATAAAAGGGAGAAGACTCAAATCAATAGAATTAGAAATAAAAAAGGAGAAGTAACAACTGACACTGCAGAAATACAAAGGATCATGAGAGATTACTACAAGCAGCTTTATGCCAATAAAATGGACAACCTGGAAGAAATGGACAAATTCTTAGAAATGCACAACCTTGCAAGACTGAACCAGGAAGAAATAGAAAACATAAACAGACCAATCACAAGCACTGAAATTGAAACTGTGATGAAAAATCTTCCAACAAGCAAAAGCCCAGGACCAGATGGCTATACAGACAAATTCTATCAAACTTTTAGAGAAGAGGTAACACCAATCCTTCTCAAACTCTTCCAAAATATAGCAGAGAGGGGAATACTCAAAAACTCATTCTACAAGGCCACCATCTCCCTGATAAGAAAACCAGACAACGATGTCACAAAAAAAGAAATCTACAGGCCAATATCACTGATGAACATAGATGCAAAAATCCTCAACAAAATACTAGCAAGCAGAATCCTACAGCACATTAAAAGGATCATACACCATGATCAAGTGGGGATTATCCCAGGAATGCAAGGATTCTTCAATATACGTAAATCAATCAACGTGATACACCATAATAACAAACTGAAGAATAAAGAAAACCATATGATCATCTCAATAGATGCAGAAAAATCTTTTGACAAAATTCAACACCCATTTATGATAAAAACCCTCCAGAAAATAGGCACAGAGAGAACCTACCTCAACATAATAAAGGCCATATGTGACAAACTGACAGCCAACGTCATCCTCAATGGAGAAAAACTGAAAACATTTCCACGAAGATCAGGAACAAGACAAGGTTGCCCACCCTTAATCTATTATTCAACATAATTTTGGAAGTTTTAGCCACAGCAATCGGAATAGAAAAAGAAATAAAAGGAATCCAAATCAGAAAAGAAGTATAGCTGTCACTGTTTTCAGGTGACATGACAGTATACATAGAGAATCCTAAAGATGCTACCAGAAAACTGCTAGAGCTAATCAATAACTTTGGTAAAGTAGCAGGATACAAAATTAATGCACAGAAATCTCTTGCATTCCTATACACTAATGATAATAAATCTGAAAGTGAAATTAGGGAAACACACCCATTTACCACTGCAATAAAAAGAATAAAATACCTAGAAATAAACCTACCTAAGGAAACAAAATATCTATATGCAGAAAACTATAAGACATTGATGAAGGAAATTAAAGATGATACAAACAGATGGAGAGATATACAATGTTCTTGGATTGGAAGAATCAACACTGTGAAAATGACTATACAACCCAAAGCAATCTACAGATTCAAATCAATCCCTACGAAACTACCACTGGCATTTTTCACAGAACTAGAACAAAAATTTTCACAATTTGTATGGAAACACAAAAGACCGTGAATAGCCATAGCAATCTTGAGAAAGAAAAATGGAGCTGGAGGAATCAGGCTCCCTCACTTCAGACTATACTACAAAGCTACAGTATCAAGACAGTATGGTACTGGCACAAAAACAGAAATATACATCAATGGAACAGGATAGAAAGCCCAGAGATAAGCCCACACACATATGGTCACCTTATCTTTGATAAAGGAGGCACGAATATACAGTGGAGAAATGACAACCTCTTCAATAAGTGGTGCTGGGAAAACTGGACAGCTACATATAAAAGAATGAAAATAGAACACTTCCTAACACCATACACAAAAATAAACTCAAAATGGATTAAAGACTTAAATGTAAGGCCAGGCACTATCAAACTTGTAGAGGAAAACATAGGCAGAATATTCTATCACATAAATAACTGCAAGATCCTTTTTGACCCACCTCCTAGAGTAATGGAAATAAAAACCAAATTAAACAAATGGGACCTAATGAAACTTAAAAGCTTATGCACAGTAAAGGAAACCATAAACAAGACAAAAAGACAACCCTCTGAATGGGAGAAAGTATTTGCAAATGATGCAATTGACAAAGGATTAATCTCCACAATTTCCAAGCAGCTCATGCAGCTCAATATCAAAAAAACAAACAACCCAATCCAAAAATGGGCAGAAGACCTAAACAGACATTTCTCCAAAGAAGATATACAGATTGCCAACAAACATTTGAAAGAATGCTCAACATCATTAATGATTAGAGAAATGCAAATCCAAACTACAGTGAGGTATCACCTCATACCAGTCAGAATGGCCATCATCAAAAAATCTACAAACAATAAATGCTCGAGAGGGTGTGGAGAAAAGGGAACCCTCTTGCACTGTTGGTGGGAATATAAATTAATACAGCCACTATGGAGAACAGTATGGAGGTTCCTGAAAAAACTAAAAATAGAACTACCATACGACCCAGCAATCCCACTACTGGGCATATACCCTGAGAAATCCATAATTGCAAAAGAGACATGTACCACAATGTTCATTGCAGCTCTATTTACAATAGCCAGGACATGGAAGCAACCTAAGTGTCCATCAGCAGATGAATGGATAAAGATGATGTGGCACATATATACAATGGAGTATTACTCAGCCATAAAAAGAAACGAAATTGAGTTATTTGTAGTGAGGTGGATGGACCTAGAGTCTGTCATACAGAGTGAAGTAAATCACAAAGAGAAAAAAGCAAATACCGTATGCTAACACATATATATGGAATCTATAAAAAAGAGAAAAAAATGGTCATGAAGAACCTAGGGGCAAGACAGGAATAAAGACAGAGACCTACTAGAGAATGGAGTTGAGGACACAGGGAGGGGAAAGGCTAAGTGGGGACAAAGTAAGAGAGTGGCATGGACATATATACACTACCAAACTTAAAATAGATAGCTAGTGAGAAGCAGCTGCATAGCACAGGGAGATCAGCTCGGTGCTTTATGACCTAGAGGGGTGGAATAAGTGGGAGGGAGGGAGATGCAAGAGGAAAGAGATATGGGGACAAATTATATGTATACCTGATTCACTTTGTTATAAAGTAGAAACTAACACACCATTGAAAGCAAGTATACTCCAATAAAGATGTTTAAAAGGAAAAAAAAAAACAAGACCCATATATATGCTGTCGTCAAGAGACCCAATTCAGACCTAGGGACACGTACAGACTGAAAGTGAAGGGATAGAAAAAGATATTCCACGCAAATGGAAATCAAAAGAAAGCTGGAGTAGCAATTCTTATATCAGACAAAATATACTTTAAAATAAATACTATTACGAAACACAAGGAAGGACACTACATAATGATCAAGGGAGCAATCTAAGAAGATATAACAATTATAAACATTTATTCACCCAACATAGGAGCACCTCAATACATAAGGCAAATGCTAACAACCATGAAAGGAGAAACTGAGAGTAACACAATCATAGTAGGGGACTTTAACATCCTACCTACACCAATGGACAGATCATCCAAACAGAAAATAAATAAGGAAACACAAGCCTTAAATGACACAAGAGACCAGATATATCTAATTGATATTTATGGAACATTCCACCCAGAAGTGGCAGAATACACTTTCTCCTCAGGTGCACATGGAATACTCTCCAGGAAAGATCACAACTTGGGTCACAAATCAAGCCTTGGAAAATTTAAGAAAATGGAAATCATATCAACATCTTTTCTGACCAAAAAGCTATGAGACTGGAAATCAATTGCAGGAAAAGACTGTAAAAGATACAAATACATGGAGGCTAAAGAGTGCACTACTAAATAACCAAGAGATCACTGAAGAAAGCAAAGAAGAAATTAAAAAAATACTTAGAAACAAATGACAGAGAAAACACAATGACCCAAAACCTACGGGACACAGCAAAAACAGTTATAAGAGGGAAGTTTACAGCAATTCAATCTCACCTCATGAAGCAAGAAGAATCTCAAATAAACAATCTAACCCTACACTTATAACAACTAGAGAAAGAAGAACAAAGAAAACCCAAAGTCAGTTGAAGGAAAGAAATCATAAAGGTCAGAGCAGAAATAAATGAAATAGAAATGAAGAAAATAATAGCAAGGATCAATAAAACTAAAATCTGGTTCTTTGAGAAGATAAACAAAATTGATAAACCCTAGCCAGACTCATCAAGAAAAAAAGGGAGACGACGTAAATCAAGAAACTTTGAAATGAAAAAGGAAAAATCACAAATGAAATACAGAAAAAAAATCACCTCAGAAATACAATGGATTATAAGAGACTACTACAAACAACTATATGCCAATAAAGTGGACAACCATGAAGAAATGGACAAATTCTTGGAAAGGTACAAATTGCCAAGACTGAACCAGGAACAATTAGAAAATATAAACAGACCTATCACAAGTAATGAAATTGAAACCATAATTAAAAATCTTCCAATAAACAAAAGTCCAGGACCAGATGGCTTCACAGGTGAATTCTATCAAACATTTAGAGAAGAGCTAACACAGATCTTTCTCAAACTCTTCCAAAGAACTGCAGAGGGAGTAACACTCCCAAATTCATTCTATGAAGCCACCATCACCCTGACACCAAAATCAGAAAAAGATATCCCAAAAAAGAAAATTACAGACCAATATCACTGATGAACATAGATGCAAAAATCCTCAACAAAATATTAGCAAACAGAATCCAAAAGCACATTAAAAGGATCATACAACATGATCAAGTGGGATTTAGCCCAGGCATGCAAGGATTATTCAATATATGCAAATCAATCAATGTTATACACCACATTAACAAATTAAGGGCCAAAAACCATATGACCATCTAAAGAGATGCAAGAAACTTTTGATAAAATTCAACACCCATTTATGATAAAAACTCTCCAGAGAATGGGCATAGAGGGAAACTATCTCAACATAATAAAGGCCATATATAACAAACCCACAACAAGCATCATACTCAATGGTGAAAAACTGAAAACATTTCTACTAAGATCAGGAAAAAGACAAGGATGTCTACTCTTACCACTCTTATTCAACAAAGTTTTGGAAGTCCTAGCCACAGCAATCAGAGAAGAAAAGAGAAATAAAAGGAATACAATTGGAGAAGAAGAAGTAAAACTGTGACTGTTTGTCGATGACATGATACTACACATAGAAAATCCTAAAGATGCCACCAGAAAACTAAATTACTAGTTGATTACTAGTTGATTACATTGATTACTGGAACTAATCAATGAATTTGGTAAGGCTGCAGGATACAAAATTAATGCACAGAAATCTCTGGTATTCCTATACACCAGTAGCAAAAAATCAGAAAGAGAAATTAAGGAAACACTCCCATTTACCACTGGAACAAAAAGAATAAAATACCTAGGAATAAATCTGCCTACGGAGGCAAAGGACTTGTACTCAGAAAACTATAAAACACTGATGAAGAAAGCATAAATGACATAAACAGATGGAGAAATATACCATGTTCTTGGATTGGAAGAATCAATATTGTGAAAATGACTACACCACCCAAAGCAATCTACAGATTCAATGAAATCCCTATCAAACTACCAATGGCATTCTTCACAGAATTAGAATAAAAAAATCTTACAATTCATATGGAAACACAAAAGACTCCGAATAGTCAAAGCAATCTTGAGAAAGAAAAATGGAGTGGAGGAATCATGGTCCCTGACTTCAAACACTACCACAAAGCTACAGTAATCAAGACAGTATGGTACTGGCACAAAAACAGAAATATAGATCAATGGAACAGGAGAGAAAGCCCAGAGATAAACCCACACACATATGGTCACCTTATTTTTCATAAAGGAGGCAAGAATATACAATGGAGAAAAGACAGCCTCTTCAGTAAGTGGTGCTGGGAAAACTGGACAGCTACATGTAAAAGAATGAAATTAGAACACTCCCTAACACCATACACAAAAATAAACTCAAAATGGATTAAAGACTTAAATGTAAGACCAGATGCTATAAAACTCTTAGAGGAAAACATAGGAAAAACATGCTTTGACATAAACCACAGCAAGATCTTTTTTGACCCACCTCCTAGAGTAATGGAAATAAAAATAAACAAATGGGCCCTAATGAAACTTAAAAGCTTTTGCACAGCAAAGGAAACCATAAACAAGACAAAAAGACAACTCTCAGAATGGGAGAAAATATTTGCAAATGAAACAAAAGAGAACGGATTTGAAACAATCTCCAAAACAGACAAACAGCCCATGGAGCTGAACATCAAGAAAAAAAACAATCCAGTTAAAAAATGGGTGGAAGATCTAAATAGACATTTCACCAAGGAAGACATACAGATGGCCAAGAGGCACATGAAAAATTGCTCAACATCACTTATTATTAGAGAAATGCAAATCCAAACTACAATGAGGTATCACCTCATGCCAGTCAGAATGGCCATTATCCAAAAATCTACAAACAATAAATGCTGGAAAGGGTTTGATGACAAGGAAACCCTGCTACACTGTTGGTGGGAATGTAAATTGATACAACCAATATTGAAAACAGTATGGAGGTTCCTTAAAAAACTAAAAATAGAACTACCATACGACCTAGCAATCCCACTACTGGGCATATACCCTGAAAAAACCATAATTCAAAAAGAGACATGTACCACAATATTCACTGCAGCTCTATTTACAATAGCCACGACCTAGAACCAACCTAAAGGTCTATCAACAGATGAATGGATAAAGAAGATGTGGCACATGTATACAATGGAATATTACTCAGCCATAAAAAGAAACGAAATTGAGTTATTTGTCGTGAGGTGGATGGACCTAGAGACTGTCATACAGAGTGAAGTAAGTCAGAAAGAGAAAAACAAATACCATATGCTAGTGCATATATATGGAATCTAAAAAAAAAAAAAGGTACCGATGAACCTAGTTGCACGGCAGGCATAAAGAGGCAGACATAGAAAATGGACTTGAGGACACGGGGTGGGAGAGGGAAGCTGGAGTGGAGTGAGAGTAGCGTCGATATACATACACTACCGAATGTAAATTAGTTGGCTGGTGGGAAGCAGCCGCATAGCACAGGGAGAATGGCTTGGTGCTTTGAGATGACCTAGAAGGGTGGGATAGGGAGGGTGGGAAAGAGGCTCAAGAGGGAGGGGATATGGGGACCTGTGTATGTATATGGCTGATTTGCTTTGTTGTGCAACAGAAACTAACACAGTATTGTGAAGCAACTGTATTCCAATAAAGATCTATTATAAAAATAAAAAAGAAATAAGAAAAATAAACCTCCCACTAGGTGGAAGAAGTTAACTGAACAATGACCAGACTATAGCCATGACATAAGCTGTTCCGTCTTACACAGTTCCAAGCACTGGCCTCAAGGGAATGGGAACAAAGCAACCCTGGAATTAAAGATTAACTGTACTTAAAACAAACAAGATGATGCTGATCAGACCACCACACAACCAATTCCAAGGTGACTGTCAGAGCTAACTGTTCTATTCTGCACATAGCCCCCTCCCTCCTCCCATGCACCCCTGAAACTCCCCTTTGAAAGCTCTTGCCCCCTGATCAGCATCTGGGAGTTGGTTTTTGGACATGAGTCTATGTTCTCCCCAGGTTGCTGGCCTCTTGAATAAAGCTAGTTTTCCTTTCCTACCAGCACTCATCTCTTGAGTATTGGCTTTTGAGCAGTGGGCAGCCAAACCTGCGTTTGATAACAGTTTCGGGGACAAAATGGACTCCAACTACCAGAATAATTGGGAAAGAAATCTCACTGCAAAGAATCTGTTGACATCAAGGTCCACTGTCCTTTCTAAGCCTGGGGCTCCCTGCAGAGGCTCTCAGAAGAAGCAGTCAAGCAGCTGCTGAGAAACATGAGCTTGGGGCAACCTTTGGTGAGTGGAGAAAGTGCATGTGAATGCACTTGTTTCACCTGATACATTTGTTTCTACAATGGTTTCTATAATGAGACGTTCTTATAAATTCCTAGAAATAGTCAATTCCCTCATTGCACAGGACTCTCAGGACTCCTTTCTTGCATTTTTCCTAATTAAAGAATATACTTTGCCACTAAGTGAACTGTTTATATTGAGAAGGTCAACTATCCTTTTTATCTAATGCAGTCTTTCCTTGGGAAGGTATTGAGTTGTCATCAGTAACAATGAAATCACAGTATTTAGTTGTAAATGTTGAAGCGAGTAACTGGGGCTTAATTTGCTTTTAATACAAATAACTAAAAAACTTGCACGGCTTCACTGTGAATCTACATTTTGATTCCACCATAGATGTCAAATAAGAATTATTCTGGATCCCCCTGAGCTGGGTGGCATTTCTATCAGATGAGAAGCCAAATCCTAGTAAGGCTTATGCTTAAACCTACTGAGCAAATACAAACAAACTTTCAATAATTAAAGGTACCGAATACACACAATCATTCTGAGAAACAAGCTGCACTCTTAAGTAGGTTTAGGCAAGAGATCCTGCAGGGACACTAGGACTGATTATCATAGCACAGTTAGGCTTTGGGAAGTCCAAAGGAAACTAGTCCTGTCCAATGTCCTCAAAGCTGGTTTTAAGTAGCCACTTCCTTTCTGCTTTGCCTGTACTCTCATGCCAACTTTCTTATGTCTTCTTTAGCCTTCTTGGGAGAAAGCAAGAAGATCGTACACCTATGGTCAAAAGCCATAGACGTGCAGAGACTTTTGTGCAATGTACGTGTGTAGAAAACTGCTGGAATAGAGACACACCATACTTGGGGAGAATTCTATGTGTCAGTTGGGACTCTCAGCTCCAGGTGACATCAACCCAAATTGTTACACAGAAGAAAAAATATATCTGAAGACTATAGATGAAATATATTGGAGGTATATTTTGTAACAGCAGGGAAGTAAGTTACTTCAAGATCCACTGAAATCCTGAAAAATTTTCATCTCTGCTTTTTCGAGAGATCAACCACACATTGTCCTGCTGCAAACTGATTTCCTTCATGTGCTAGAGAATACAGTGGTTGATAGTTCCCAAGCGTGACTTCCCACAGAGGCCATCATCAGAGAGGGACTGATTTACATTCTCTCCAGCTTCCCAAGCTCAAACATTCCAGGGATCAGCTATGATTGGTCCTATTGGGCCAGGTGCTTATCTTTGCACCATCAACTACAGCCTCATATGAAGGCTGTAAGAACACGGGGGCCGCCATTTTGCTCACTGTGGTTGGCTGAGAGGTAGAGGATAAGAGAGAGGAGTATTTTCTCAAAAAATGCTCTATTGGACCCACTTCCTCCTGATCGCTGGCTCCCTAGTCTGGGACACTCCCGGCACCCTTTGCACCATCCCACAGAGCAGCCACCCTCCCTCTCCTCTCCCCAACCCCTCCATGGGTGCCCACCCTCACCTGGAACCGCCAGTTCATTCTGCCGTCCAGGCCACATCTCGAGCCTGCCCTTCCCTCCTCCCCCTGGAGCCAGGCTCGTTTCGGAAATGCCCTTAGATCAGCAGCAGTGTGGCTGACAGTGTTTTGGTGCTCCGGGTGCATGTGAGGCCTGTGCCTCTGAGGAGGGAGAGCCAAGCTCAGGATGTTGGTCCACCAGAGACCTCCTGGCTTCAAGTAATATCAAATGGTGAAACCTGTCCCAGAGATCTCCATCTCAACACTAAGACCCAGCTCCACTCAATGACCAGCAAGCTACAGTGCTGCACACCCTATGCCAAACAACTAGCAAGACAAGAACACAACCACATCCATTAGCACAGAGGCTGCCTAAAATCATAATAAGGTCACAGACACCCCAAAACACACCACCAGATGTGGACCTGCCCACCAGAAAGACAAGATCCAGCCTCATCCATCAGAACACAGGCACCAGTCCCCTCCACCAGGAAGCCGACACAACCCACTGAACCAACCTTAGCCACTGGGGGCAGACAACAAAAACAATGGAAACTATGAACCTGCAGACTGCGGAAAGGAGAGCCCAAACACCATAAGTAAAGCAAAATGAGAAGACAGAGAAACACACAGCAGATGAAGGAGCAAGGTAAAAACCCATTGGACCAAAAATTAAGAGGAAATAGGCAGTCTACCTGAAAAAGAATTCAGAATAATCAGAGTAAAGATGATGCAAAATCTTGGAAATAGAATCGAGAAAATACAAGAAACGTTTAACAAGGACCTAGAAGAACTAAAGAGCAAACAAACAATGATGAACAACAAAATAAATGAAATTAAAAATTCTCTAGAAGGAAACGATAGCAGAATAACTGAGGCAGAAGAATGGATAAATGACCTGGAAGATAAAATAATGGAAATAAGTACCACAGAGCAGAATAAAGAAAAAAAAATTAAAAGAATTGAAGACAATCTCAGAGCCCTCTGGGACAATACTAAATGCACCAACATTGAAATTATAAGGGTCCCAGAAGAAGAAGAGAAAAGGAAAGGGTCTGAGAAAATATTTGAAGAGATTATAATTGAAAACTTCCATAATATGGGAAAGGAAATAGCCAGTCAAGTACAGGACACACAGAGAGTCCCATACAGGATAAATCCAACGAGAAACACGCCAAGACACATATTAATCAAACTATCAAAAATTAAATACAACAAAAAAATATTAAAAGCATCAAGGGAAAAACAACAAATAAAATACAAGGGAATCCACATAAGGTTAACAACTGATCTTTCGCAGAAACTCTGCAAGCCAGACGGGAATCGCATGACATATTTAAAGTGATGAAAGGGAAAAACCTACAACCAAGATTACTCTAACCAGCAAGGATCTCATTCAGAGTCGACGGAGAAATTAAAACCTCCACAGACAAACAAAAGCTAAGAGAATTCAGCACCACCAAACCAGCTTTAAAACACATGCTAAAGGAACTTCTCTGGGCAGGAAACACAAAAGAAGGAAAAGACTTACAATAACAAACCCAAAACAATTAAGAAAATGGTAATAGGAACATACATATCAATAATTACCTTAAATGTAAATGGATTAAATGCTCCAACCGAAAGACACAGATTGGCTGAATGGATACAAAAACAAGACCCATATATACGCTGTCTACAAGAGACCCACTTCAGACCTAGGGACATATGCAGAATGAAAGTGAGAGGATGGAAAAAGATATTCCATGCAAATGGAAATCAAAAGAAACCTGGAGTAGCAATTCTCATATCAGAAAAAACAGACTTTAAAATAAAGACTATTATAAGAGACAAAGAAGGATACTACATAATGATCAAGGGATCAATCCAAGAAGAAGATATAACAATTGTAAATATTTATGCACCCAACATATGGGAACCTCAATACATAAGGCAAATGCTAACAGCCATAAAAGGGAAAATTGACAGTAATACAATCAAAGTAGGGGACTTTAATAACACCCCACTTTCACCAATGGACATATCATGAAAAATGAAAATAAAATAAGGAAACAAAAGCTTTAAATGTTACATTAAAAAAGATGGACTTAATTGATGTTTATAAGACATTCCATCCAAAAACAACAGAATACATTTTCTTCTCTAGTGCTCATGGAACATTCTCCAGTATAGATCATATCTTGGGTCACAAATGAAGCCTTGGTAAATTTAAGAAAATTGAAATCATATCAAGTATCTTCTCCAACCACAACAGTATAAGACTAGGCATCAATTACAGGAAAGAAAAATGTAAAAAATACAAACACATTGACCCTAAAGAATACACTACTAAATAACCAAGAGATCACTGAAGAAATCAAAGAGGAAATCAAAAAATACCTAGAAGGCTTCCCTGGTGGCACAGTGGTTGAGAGTCTGCCTGCCGATGCAGGGGATACGGGTTAACGCCCTGGTCGGAGAAGATCCCACATGCTGCGGAGCAGCTAGGCCCATGAACCATGGCCGCTGAGCCTGCACTCCGCAATGGGAGAGGCCACAACAGTGAGAGGCCCGTGTACTGGAAAAACAAAAAACAAAAAAAAAGCAACCTAGAAACAAATGACAATGAAAACATGATGCCCCAAAACCTATGGGATGCAGCAAAAGCGGTTCTGAGAGGGAAGTTTATAGCAATACAATCCTACCTCAAGAAACAACAAATATTTCAAATAAAAAACCTAACCTTACACGAAAAGCAATTAGAGAAAGAAGAACAAAAAACCCCCCAAAGTTAGCAGAAGGACAGAAATCATAAAGATCAGACCAGAAATAAATAAAAAGAAATAAAGGAAACAATAGCAAAGATCAATAAAACTAAAAGCTGGTTCTTGGAGAAGATAAACAAAATTGATAAACCATTAGCCAGACTCATCAAGAAAAAAAGGGAGACAACTCAAATCAAAAGAATTAGAAATGAAAAAGGAGAAGTAACAACTAACACTGCAGAAATACAAAGAATCATGAGAGATTACTACAAGCATCTGTATGCCAAAAAAATGGACAACCTGGAAGAAATGGACAAATTCTTAGAAATGCACAACCTTCCGAGACTGAACCAGGAAGAAACAGAAAACATAAACAGACCAATCACAAGCACTGAAATTGAAACTGTGATGAAAAATCTTCCAACAAACAAAAGCCCAGGACCAGAGAGCTTCACAGGTGAATTCTATTAAACACTGAGAGAAGAGCTAACACCTATCCTTCTCAAACTCTTCCAAGAAACAGCAGAGGGAGGAACACTCCCAAACTCATTCTATGAGGCCACCATCACTCTGATACCAAAACCAGACAAAGGTGTCACAAAGAAGGAAAACTACATACAGGCCAATATCACTGATGAACATAGATGCAAAAATCCTCAACAAAATACTAGCAAACAAAATCCAACAGCACATTAAAAGGGTCATATACCATGATGAACTGGGGTTTATCCCAGATATGCAAGGATTCTTCAATATATGCAAATCAATCAATGTCATAAGCCATATTAACAAATTGAAGGAGAAAAACAATATGATCATCTCAACAGATGCAGAAAGAGCTTTTGACAAAATTCAACACCCATTGGGCTTCCCTGGTGGTGCAGTGGTTGAGAGTCTGTCTGCCGATGCAGGGGACACGGGTTCGTGCCCCGGTCTGGGAGGATCCTACATGCTGCGGAGCGGCTGGGCCTGTGAGCCATGGCCGCTGAGCCTGCGCGTCCGGAGCCTGTGCTCCGCAAGGGAGAGGCCACAACAGTGAGAGGCCCGCGTACCACAAAAAAAAAAAAAAAAAAAAAAAATTCAACACCCATTTATGACAAAAACCCTCCAGAAAGTAGGCATAGAGGGAACTTACCTCAACATAATAAAGGGTATATATGAAAAACCCACAGCCAATATCATTCTCAATGGTGAAAAACTAAAACAATTTCCTCTAAGATCAGGAACAAGACAAGGTTGTCCACTCTCACCAATATTATTCAACACAGTTTTGTAAGTTTTAGCCACAGCAATCAGAGAAGAAAAAGAAATAAAAAGGATCCAAATCGGAAAACAAGAAGTAAAGCTGTCACTTTTTGAAGATGATATGGTACTATACATAGAGAATCCTAAAGATGCTACCAGAAAACTACTAGAGCTAATCAATGAATTTGGTAAAGTAGCAGGATACAAGATTAATGCACAGAAATCTCTGGCATTCCTATACACTAATGATGAAATATCTGTAAGGAAAATTAAGGAAACAGTCCCATTTACCACTGCAACAAAAAGAATAAAATACCTAGGAATAAACCCACCTAAGGAGACAAAAGATCTTTATGCAGAAAACTATAAGACACTGAAGAAAGAAATTAAACATGATAGAAACAGATGCAGAGATATACCATGTTCTTGGATTGGAAGAATCAACATTGTGAAAATGACTATACTACCCAAAGCTATCTACATATTCAATGCAATCCCTATCAAAGTACCAATGGCATTTTTCACAGAACTAGAACAAAAAATTTCATGCGTTGTATGGAAACATAAAAGACCCTGAATATCCCAAGCAATCATGAGAAAGAAACATGGACCTGGAGGAATCAGGCTCCCTCACTTCAGACTATACTACAAAGCTACAGTATCAAGACAGTATGGTACTGGCACAAAAACAGAAATACTGATCAATGGAACAGGATAGAAAGCCCAGAGATAAACCCACGCACATATGGTCACCTTATTTTTCATAAAGGAGGCAAGAATATACAATGGCGAAAAGACAGCCTCTACAATAAGTGGTGCTGGGAAAACTGGACAGCTACATGTAAAAGAATGAAATTAGAACACTTTCTAACACCATATACAAAAATAAACTCAAAATATATTAAAGACCTAAATGCAAGACCAGACACTATAAAACTCTTAGAGGAAAACACAGGCAGAACACTGTATGACATAAATCACAGCAAGATCCTTTTTGACCTACCTCCTAGAGTAATGGAAATAGAAACAAAAATAAACAAATGGGACCTAATGAAACTTCAAAGCTTTTGCACAGCAAAGGAGAACCTAAACCAGATGAAAAGACAACCCTCAGAATTGGGGAAAATATTTGCAAATGAAGCAACTGACAAAGGATTAATCTCCAAAATTTACAAGCAGCTCATGCAGCTCAATATCAAAGAAACAAACAACCCAATCTAAAAATGGGCAGAAGACCTAAATAGACATTTCTCTAAAGAAGATATACAGATTGCCAACAAACACATGAAAGGATGCTCAACATCACTAATCATTAGAGAAATGCAAATCAAAACTACAGTGAGGTATCACCTCACACCAGTAAGAATGGGCATCATCCAAAAATCTAGAAACAATAAATGCTGGAGAGGGTGTGGGAGAAAAGGGAACCCTCTTGCACTGTTGGTGGGAATGTGAATTGGTACAGCCACTATGGAGCAATCCCACTACTGGGCCCTGAGAAAACCATATACCCTGAGAAAACCATAATTCAAACGGAGTCATGTACCACAATGTTCACTGCAGCTCTATTTACAATAGCCAGGACATGGATGCAACCTAAGTGACCATCAACAGATCAATGGATAAAGAAGTTGTGGCACATATATACAACGGAATATTACTCAACCATAAAAAGAAAAGAAACTGAGTTATTTATAGTGAGATGATGGGCGTAGAGTCTGTCATACAAAGTGAAGTAAGTCAGAAAGAGAAAAACAAATACTGTATGCTAACATATATATATATATATGGAACCTAAAAAAGAAAAAAATGTTTCTGAAAAACCTAAGGGCAGGACAGGAATAAAGACGCAGACATAGAGAATGGACTTGAGGACACGGGGAGGGGGAATGGTAAGCTGGGACAAAGTGAGAGAGTGGCATGGACACATATACACTACCAAACGTAAAATAGCTAGCTAGTGGGAAGCAGCCGCATAGCACAGGGAGATCAGCTTGGTGCTTTGTGACCACCTATGGGGTGGGATAGGGAGGGTGGGAGGGAGACGCAAGAGGGAGGAGATATGGGGATATATGTATATGTATAGCTGATTCATTTTGTTATACAGCAGAAACTAACACACCATTGTAAAGCAATTATACTCCAATAAAAATGTTAAAAAATAAATACTCTCTTGGTCTCAGAAGGTGGCAGGTGCTCTGAGCAGACAAAACTATACAGGGTCCCATTTCCCAGAAAAATAAAAATTAATTTTCAGATACAAGCCGAAGTTGGACAATAAACGTAATTCCAAAGCAAAACATATGATAGAAACTGATGCATTCAATCACTAGCACACTCATCCCAGTGGGCCACAAGTACTGGCCTGGAAAATGAAGAGTCAAGTGTCTCTGGAGACAACAGGACTGAATAATGCATTAATTCAGAGGCAATGTCAAAGACAGACACTTTGGGCACCACCCAAAAATCATGCACATTTGTCAATTCTTCCTCTTAAAATCATTCTCTTCAACAAATGAAAATACATATTTCTTGGAACAAAACATTAACAACAAGAAATGTAATTCAGGCATAAATTATTTTTCAGATGTAAAAACCAATATTAGCCTATGTAGGTAGCAATATTTGAGCATGCAAATGGGAGGTACCACCCATGATCTCATGCTCATGGGGCATTTCACCATCATAACTATTCATTTGCAAGTTAAAGAACAAATTAGCAAGTTTATCTTTAATGTTTCTCCCTTCCCTCCCTGCTTCTAAGACACACATATACCCAGGCACACATTACATCCTCCCAGACAAACTAAATGTTTTAAACTGAAAATGGTGGAATTTTAGGCACTGCAGGTGGTGTTGAAGGATGGCCCCTTTAATGAGGGATTCTTCACAGGTTAAAAGAAGGAATCATTTTGAAGAAGCCCAGAGGAATTCCAGGCTTCAAAGCTACATTTTTCACTCTGTATTAGTCATTAAGCCCGATGAACAGAGCCTTAAAATTATAAGACACCAGGAGATCATGGGGATTTCTAATTTACTGTATTCAAATGGCCTAGGCTATTTCTATGACATTACACCTCAGTTAATAAGGGGAAATAAAAGATTGCTTTTAATCCATGAATTTCTAAGGCATAGGTCCAGGTTAGCTAAGCTTCCTTTTTAACCATAACTTAGGCTTTTCAGGAGCCCCTGCTGAGAAACAGATAATGTCTGTGTCTTACTAAATATGTCAGAGTCGTAACTCAGGTAGCAGGGATTTTGACATGAATATTCATTTTTGGAACCATAAGGGGATATTCCTGGTTATGCTCATTATTCAATTTGCCCCAGAACACTTTCTCAAGCTAGGTTTTCTTGATGCAAAAATATCCATTGCACACGTGTGCGCGCGCACACACACACACACACACACAATCAGACATCAATGCCTACATAACATCTAGTTATATAGTAACATCTGTCTGCTTCAGTTTTTTAAGGTTTCCTTTAGGACTCTTGGAATCATAAATATGTGCTGTCAACATTAATTAGGATTCTCCTTAGATGTTCTTAAGTTTCTTATACAGGAAAGCAGGTAGATACAGCAGGGAGAGACAACTACGTATGTCTGCCTCCGTTTCATCAAAATCACAAGACTTCCTCTTTCAAAGTCTATGGTGAAATTGTCTGTACCTCTGTCCACTAGTAAATGTGTCTAATGGTTGCAATTACAGTGTAAATCCACCAGATGGCAAAATGGCAAAATTACATGAATCTAGACAACAAAAGGGTCTTCCCTCTTCTGAGGGCTTCTTTTTAAAAACAAAACAAAACCAAAAAACCATGGCCTGGGATTGCCTGGGTAGGAGGGACCCTAAGACGTTGGCTGGTCATACGACTGTCAGACTTTGGTCTTAAACCATTCCAAGAATATGTTTCAAAAGTTCTCAAGCAATTTCCTCTGCCAGTAACAGAAACCAGAGTTTTGAACCATTTCTTTGCATAAAGAGATGGGGGAGGATATGGTGATGGCATCCAGAATATTAGTGAATGAGTTGGGTTAGTATTGGGAGGACCCAAAAGGGTGGGTTAGAGAGTGAGGAACAGAATAAAGAAATCGCCAGCCTCTGGAACAGCATTATTTAAATCAGAAAAGACAGTTCCTCAAAAACCCCATTTCTGTGTTAAATCATTCTCTCATCTAGGCATTTATCTTCATAACTAATTTAAATCTCCCTGTTTGCAGTTTAAGCCTCTATCCTTTCCCCCCCAGTTCCCAGAAGCTTTGAGAAAGAAATCTCTTTAAAAATTATTCACGAGGATCCTGATAGAATACCTAACATACAACTTCACATACCAGATGCATTAACTTACTCATATTTTATGTATATCATTTTATTATCTATTAGGGACCAGAGAAAAAACGATTCTAGGGATCTATGTGAATCACATATAATTTAAATCATGACCTAAATAACATCACTATTATTCAAGATTCTTATTGAATATGTTTAATTTCAGTTTTACAAGTGCATTGTATTTGGTGCAAGTGGAGTAATAAAAAAGACAGGAACTATTCTGATATAACTCTATTAATTATAAATAAAAACACAGATTTTAAGATTTCCTTAATTCAGAAGGTGATTTTCAAGTTGAGTTATTCAAACTAGTAGTGAGTTACAAAACAGGTAATGCGGGTTAGTTTTCAGTTTTTGCACAGTAGAGCAGCCATTGAGCAGTTACCTAAATAAGCCTCTGTCAGAGGTGGTGTTAATTTTTTTTGTTGTTTTGACATAGAATTATATCGGCTTGATTCAGTATGAAATAATGATGATGATAATATTAACAACAGCTAACACTTATTGGATGCCAATCATGGTGCCACGTCACTTAATATTTGTGATGATGCCATGAGTCAGGGTGTCCTCATCCTACAGATGAAAAAACTGAGGCTTGGATATCCTTTAAGGTATTTGCCTTTGTATATGATTTTATACTCTTGCTCCTAACATTTAAGCCTTACAACTGTAAGTATTTTTGGAATAATGACTTATCAGAAGCTCTTTGGCAATTATATATGAATTTAAATCGATTTTGCAGGGTTTTTTTAATTGAGTAAATAGAGAGTCGTTGCAAATTTCAGCACATGAAATACTTCAGAGTGAAATTTAAGAATCAACACTTAACTTGGAGAAGTTTAGAAAACACGGCTATAGGCAGTGAAGACACAGGGCTCAATAATGAAGTGTGGATTGGTCAAGACTTTCCCAAATTCCCTTAGGGTTTTCTTGGCAGCTTAAAATTAACATGTCTCTCCATATTACTTTTCCTGCTTTACGAGAAAGGGAGAACCATGGACCCCCCAAATAAGAGATTTGAAATAGTCCAACTTGTATGTTCGATATCATAGAAAAAAACGGCTTATCTTTATCATTTTCTTCAGCTTGTTTTTTATTGTTCTAATTTTGAAGATATTTTCTCAAACTTATCTTCCACTTTTTTTTTTTTAGTTTTCTGCTAGGACTTTTCAAATTGAAAAATATCTTCAATTTCTGAAAGTTCACTTTTTAGACTTTCAATTTTGTGAATGCTGTATACTACTTTGCCTCCTAACGTACTGACGGAGTTTTGTTGCAATTTTCTTCTGTTCACTGCATTGTCTTTGTTTGCTCTAAGTTCCTTTTATCGTATCGACGTGTTTTGATCTAAGTCTTCTATATTAGAAGCCCTGCTCTAATGTCTGATAATCATTGCTTTCTGTTAGTATGTTTACCACTGTTTTATTTTAAAATATTTTATTGCAGTATATCATCAGAGAGAAAGTGCACACATCATAAGCAGGTAACAATGATTACAATAGAACAACTATGTGTAACTTGCTTCTTCAAAGCCAGTGAAGGGAGATTGATCTAGTGGGTTTTTTAGCAAGATAGAGTCTTAAATAATGTAACCATCATGGGAATGACATGCCATCATCTTTGATATTGTACTCTCACAAAGGAGAGGATTATACAAGCGCATGAATATCAGGAAGTGAAGATTGTGGGGCCCATCTTAAAGTCTGTCCTCACATCAAGATTATAGTAATCATAATAATGATGGATTACTACTATATTGTTCTTATAATGCTTTATACTTTTAAAACGTCTTCACATACACGTTTGCTTCTATGAATACATATATCAGAGGAGCCAACTCAAGTGTAAACTGTGTTTAGTCCAGGACTCAGGCATTTTTCTGTGTATGCTCAGAGAACTAGTGAGATACCACTCCCAAGGAGACAGTTATATTAAGGATGAAAGGGCCTCTGGTAAATAAGAGCTTGGTTCAAGGACGACTGGGCAGCACTGATGAGATGGCATGATTTTTTTTTTTTAAATAGCACAGAAATATCAATCAAACTATCCCATGGCTTCAGGACCTAAAAAAAAAGGTTTTGGGAAGTTCAATAAAATAGTTTAGAGCAATGGTTCTCAAACTTCAGATTGCATCAGGATCACTGGAGTAGGTCTGGGGTGGGTCCCCAAAATGTGCACTTCTAACATGATCCCCGGTGATGCTGGTGCTGTGGCTGCCACCTACATTTAACTCTATTCACTATCTTATTCATCTTTCCTTGGGATAAATAAAAGCTTTAGAAAATGAGATTCAAGAGTTTCTGGTTTCAATGTAAGCATTCTATCTGAGAAAGAAGCAAAGGCATTTATGAGTCTTATATGCGTATAGATTAACTCATCAGATTATCTGCTTGCTATCTTGGAAAGCACATTATGAACTATTTCCTTAGAAGATGTACAGGATAGGTGGCATTTAGCGAGAAGGAAGCCTCCTAACTAAAAACCCCAAGAAAAATGGGATGCATGGAAATAAACAGAGACCACCCAAATGAAAACAAACAGAATCAACATAGCTTGTATTTGACAGAAACTCAAAGACAGGCAAAGCAGTGGGAAAGCATTATAGTGGAAGAAAGAGAAGCTTTTAGATATACTGTGATTGAAGTCATTGGCACGGCAGTGCTGGAGTTGTTGGAAGCAGGCTAACTAGAAGTGGGGCATCTTATGTGATTGGTTTGGGGAACATATTTAGCTTTCTCTGGTTGGTTTGGAATTGGAAACAAGGGTAAAAAAATAGGGAAGCTGACAGTCATTGACCAAGTCTTGACCATTCCAGACCAATTGCTGAAGAGGCTGTGACTGGCTTCCTGTGAGGGTTGCTGCAGAGACTGTGGGTCAGAGTTCTACTTATTATATATGCACTGACCACTGTCTATTTCTAACTCAGTTTTTCAAGAGCTTTTCAAGGCTGTCAGCCAGAGCAGGCAGGCAGACCCTGGCTGCAGGGCCAACTTACCTACTAAGAAGCACTGTAGACCCAGTGTCAAGGGCTCATGCTACTCTTGGGAGCCTACAAAACTCTAAAACTTCTTTTCATAGGAGAAAAATATATACTGGTTATAAAATTTTTAATGTGTAATATCAATACATTTGTCTTTGTGCCAACTCAGTGTTCTAAGAATGTAAATGTTGACTAAAGACCGACAGCATGGCCACAGGAGGAAATGAGAATGGGGCTTGGGAAAAGTTGATTATAGTCACAGGTCCCAGAGAGGGGTCACCGTGTACCATGCAGGATCACAGTATAAAGCATCAGTGTTGGACAGGAAGCAGAAAGGAGCAAGGTGAAAGCCTAGGCCACAGCCTTTATTGGGGTTTCTATGGGAAAGGCAAGTCAGGGCAGAGTGAACAGTTTAGGATTGGCTTGTCTGAATAATTCCTGCAGGCTTTGGGCCATAAGAGTGGTCTCTGGTTGCCTGACACCTGGCCCTGGGATGATTTAGGACAAGGAAAATATGGTCTTGGTGTATGAGAGATAAGGAGGTGGTTGGGTGTAGAGACTCAGAATTGGTTGGCTTGCATTTGAAAGGCATGCTCTCTGGGCAAGTTGTTACTTTTAGGAATCAGCCAGCCCTGGGAGGAGCAGTCTCTCCCTCGGTCTGTAAGGCTTCCAAATGCCAGAGCATCAAGAATACAGAAAATAAGAAAATACAGTTAATATAATATTGACTCTGTGATGAATGGATGCCAAATAGGTGAACACAGAATCCATTCAAACATAGTTAGAACATGCATTCATGAAATATAATTTTTAATTTTTTTTTATGGAAGAAGAGGTTCATGAAAGTCACAACGCAGACCTTCCTGGTGACACAATCTGGTCAGGACTTCAGCTGGCTAGAGGGTTTGAATGAGCAGTGGGAGAAAACCATCCAAGTAGGAAGGGCTGGATAAACTGACATCACAACTTCTAACCACTGCCCCACTGGCCCCATAAAATAAGCGTCCTTGTGTGTTTTGTTGATCTCCTCCTAGTACGTATTCCAGAAAATCAGCTTTAGCATGTAGGCACTGATTTTCTGGCCTCGATTTAGTTCTCTTGGTTCTCAAACTTCTTTCGTAGAGCCAATCCTGACATTTGTCTTGACATCACTGTGGCTAGATCACAAAGGTATTCTGCTAGCCACAGGATACTAAGAATAAAAAGTGTTTGTATTGGTTTTGCCTTTTTTTTTTTAACAGAACCTAAACCTTTCTGAACTTGTATTTTAAATTACCTGAGCTACTTAGCAAATAATATTTATTATTCTTAAAGAGAATACTGAATTAAGTCAGTTTTGATTGTGTGCATTATTATTTTTATTAACTATCATAGTTTTATACAGTTAGGAACATATTATATAATACTACAAACAAGCATAATGGTATTTTTAAAGAAATGTTATGTATTCTTCCATTTAATTTGATTCTTACTGCCTTCGTATTATAATTTATCTAGTCTTTCTCTTTCATATATACATCAAAAATTAGTTCTAAATTATTAAAATCCTCTATAAAAATCTTCAATTTAGATGCTATACTTTACTGTAGTTACAAGGCCTTTGTTGTTGACTTGGGCCTTGAAAAGTCATTTTCTCTCTCTTTGTCTCACAGCAAATAAATGTTAATTTATACTTCTTTACTCGGCAAATCTCAGAGAATATTTGTTTTCAGACATGTATCCTGGAGTTTACCCTTTAGATATTCAAATGAACCCAACACCATTTTCAACCTTTCAATTCTTTACTCAGAAATTTTCAGTAGGAACCGAAAAAACCAAAATGAACGAATATCAAAACAGAAATAGACCCACAGGTATAGAGAACAAACCAGAGGTTACCAGAGGGGAGGGAGCTGCAGGGGGATGGGGGGGGATGGGTGAAATAGATGAAGGGGTTTACAAGGTACAAACTACCAATTATAAAATAAATGTCACAGGGATGTAATGTATGGCACAGGGAATATAGTCAATGATATTATAACTTTGTATGATGTGTAATCTATAAAAATATCAAACCACTATGTTGTATACCTGAAACTAATATAATATTTTAAATCAACTACACTTTGAAAAAAGGAAATTTGCAGTAGCTCAACAGAAGAGTGTTACTAGTTTTTGGAGAAGGCACATTAATATTTTAAATGTTCTTAACATTTTGAGATCACCAGGGCCACTGTGTAGAAAGAATCATTGATTCTCTGAATGAAGTGTTGTAGTTTGCAGTCAATTCCAATGCGGGTAGTGACAGGAGCAGTAAAGAAGGGGAAAAGACGGTGATGACTTCTTCTTGATGAATTGTTGGAATGGGTTTAAGAACTACCCATACCAGAGGAGCTTCAAGATGGGGGAAGAGTTAGACGCAGAGATCACCTTCCTCCCCACAAATACATCAGAAATACATCTACACATGGAACAACTCCTACAGAACACCTACAGAATGCTGGCAGAAGAATTCAGAACCCCCAAAAGGCAAGAAACTCTCCACGTACCTGGGTAGGGTAAAAGAAAAAAGAAAAAATAGAGACAAAGAATAGGGATGGTACCTGCACCAGTGGGAGGGAGCTGTGAAGGAGGAAAGGTTTCCACACACTAGAAGCCCCTTCGAGGGCGGAGACTGCGGGTGGCGGATGGGGGAAGCTTCGGAGCCATGGAGGAGAGCACAGCAACAGGGGTGCGGAGGGCAAAGCGGAGAGATTCCCGTACAGAGGATCGGTACCGACCAGCACTCACCAGCCCTAGAGGCTCGTCTGCTCACCATGGGGGCGGGTGGGGGCTGGGAGCTGAGGCTCCGGCTTTGGAGGTTGGACCACAGGGAGAGGACTGCGGTTGGCGATGTGAACACGGCCTGAAGGTGTCTAGTGCGCCACAGCTAGCTGGGAGGGAGTCCGAGAAAAAGTCTGGAACTGCTGAAGAGACCAGAGACTATTTCTTGCCTCTCTTTCCTGGTGCGCGAGGAGAGGGGATTAAGAGCGCTGCTTAAAGGAGCTCCAGAGACGGGCATAAGATGCTAAGGCTGCTGCTGTGTGCAAGAAGCCTGTGTGCGAGCACAGGTCACTATCCACACCTCCCCTCCTGGGAGCCTGTGCAGCCCGCCACTGCCAGGGTCCCATGATCCAGGGACAAGTTCCCCAGGAGAATGAATGCACGGTGCACCTCAGGCTAGTGCAATGTCATGGCGGCCTCTGCTGCCGCATGCTCGCCCCGGACTCCGTACCCCTCCCTCCCACCGGCCTGAGTGAGCCAGATCCCCCGAATCAGCGGCTCCTTTAACCCTGCCCTGTCTGGGTGGGGAACAGATGCCCTCAGGTGACCTACATACAGAGGTGGGGCCAAATCCAAAGCTGAAACCCAGGAGCTGTGCGAACAAAGATGAGAAAGGGAAATTTTCCCACCAGCCTCAGGAGCAGCGGATTAAATCTCCACAATCAACCTGATGTACCCTGCATCTATGGAATACCTTAAAAGACAACAGATCATCCCAAATTGAGAAGGTGGACTTTGGCAGCAATGATATGTATTTTTTTTTCACTTTTTCTCTTTTTGTGAGTGTGTATGTGTATGCCTCTGCATGTGAATTTGTCTCTATAGCTTTGCTTTTACCATTTGCCCTAGGGTTCTGTCTGTCCATTTTTTTGCTTTTCTATTTTTTTTTTTACTACAGTTTTTAGCAGTTGTTTCAGTGAAATTGTTTTTTGGTTTGGTTGCTTTTTTCCTCATTTCTTACTTTTTCTTTTTTTTATTACTTAAAAATATTTTTTTACTAATTATTTTTTATTTTTATAACTTATTTTATTTTCTTTCTTTCGTTCTTTTTCTTCTCCCTTTTATTCTGAGCCATGTGGATAACAGGCTCTTGATGCTCCAGCCAGATGTCAGGGCTGTGCCTTTGAGGTGGGGGTGCCAAGTTCAGGACACTGGACCACAAGAGACCTCCCAGCTCCACGTAATATCAAATGGTGAAAATCTCTCAGAGACCTGCATCTCAATGTCAAGAGCAAGTTCCACTCAAGGACCAGCAAGCTATAGTGCTGGAAACCCTATGCCAAACAACTAGCAAGACAGGAACACAACCCCATCCATTAGGAGAGAGGCTGTCTAAAATCATAATAAGGTCACAGACACCCCAAAACACACCACCAGACATGTACCTGCTCACCAGAAAGACAAGATACAGCCTCATCCACCAGAACACAAGCACTAGTCCCCTCCACCAGGAAGTCTACACAACCCACTGAACCAACCATAGCCACTGGGGACAGACACCAAAAACAACGGGAACTACAAACCTGCAGCCTATGAAAAGGGGACCCCAAACACAGTAAGTTAAGCAAAACGAAAAGACAGAAACACAGAGCAGATGAAGGAGCAAGGTAAAAACCCACCAGACCTAACAAATGAAGAGGAAATAGGCAGTCTACCTGAAAAAGAATTCAGAATAATCAGAGTAAAGATGATCCAAAATCTTGGAAATAGAATAGAGAAAATACAATAAACATTTAACAAGGACCTAGAATAACTAAAGAGCAAAAAACAGTGATGAACAACAAAATAAATGAAATTAAAAATTCTCTACAAGGGATCAATAGCAGAATAACTGAGGCTGAAGAACAGATAAGTGACCTGGAAGATAAAATAGTGGAAATAACTACTGCAGAGCAGAATAAGGAAAAAAGAGTGAAAAGAATTGTGGACAGTCTCAGAGATCTCTGGGACAACATTAAACGCACCAATATTCGAATTATAGGGGTCCCAGAAGAGGAAGAGAAAAAGAAAGGGAGTCAGAAAGTATTTCAAGAGATTATAGTTGAAAACTTCACTAATATGGGAAAGGAAATAGTTAATCAAGTACAGGAAGCACAGAGCGTCCCAAACAGGATAAATCCAAGGGGAAACATGCCAAGACACATATTAATTAAAGTATCAAAAATTAAATACAAAGAAAACATATTAAAAGCAGCAAGGGAAAAACAACAAATAACATAAAAGGGAATCTCCGTAAGATTAACAGCTGATCTTTCAGCAGAAACTCTGCAAGCCAGAAGGGAGTGTGAGGATATATTTAAAGTGATGAAGGAGAAAAACCTACAACCAAGATTACTCTACCCAGCAAGGATATGATTTAGATTAGACGGAGAAATTAAAACCTTTACAGACAAGCAAAAGCTAAGAGAATTCAATACCACCAAACCAGCTTTACAACAAATGCTAAAGGAACTTCTCTAGGCAGAAAACACAAAAGAAGGAAAAGACCTACAATAAAAAATCCAAAACAATTAAGAAAATGGTAATAGGAACATACATATCAATAACTACCTTGAATGTAAATGGATTAAAAGCTCCAACCAAAAGACACAGACTGGCTGAATGGATACAAAAGCAAGACCCATATATATGCTGTCTACAAGAGACCCACATCAGACCTAGAGACACATACAGACTGAAAGTGAGAGGACGGAAAAAGATATTCCATGCATATGGAAATAAAGAGAAAGCTGGAGTAGCAATTCTCATATCAGACAAAACAGACTTTAAAACAAAGACTATTACAAGAGACAAAGAAGGACACTACATAATGATCAAGGGATCAATCTAAGAAGATATAACAATTGTAAATATTTACACACTCAACATAGGAGCACATCAATACATAAGGCAAATACTAGCAGCCATTAAAAGGGAAATTGACAGTAACACAATCATAGTAGGGACTTTAACACCCCACTTTCACCAATGGACAGTTCATGCAAAATGAAAATAAATAAGGAAACACAAGCTTTAAATGATACATTAAAAAAGATGCACTTAATTGATATTAATAGGACATTCCATCCAAAAACAACAGAATACACATTCTTCCAAAGTGCTTATGGAACATTCTCCAGTATAGATCATATCCTGGGTCACAAATCAAGGCTTGGTAAATTTAAGAAAACTGAAAACGTATCAAGTATCTTTTCTGACCACAACACTATGAGACTACACATCAATTACAGGAATAAATCTGTAAAAAATACAAACACATGGAGGCTAAACAATACATTACCTACTAACCAAGAGATCACTGAAGAGATCAAAAAGGAAATCAAAAAGTACCTAGGGATTCCCTGGTGGCGCAGTGGTTGAGAGTACACCTGCCGATGCAGGGGACACGGGTTTGTGCCCCAGTCCTGGAAGATCCCACATGCCACGGAGCGGCTAGGCCCATGAGCCATGGCTGCTGAGCCTGTGCGTCTGGAGCCTGTGCTCTGCAACAGGAGAGGCCAACAGTGAGAGGCAGGCATATGGCAAAAACAACCTAGAAACAAATGACAATGAAAACACGATGACCCAAAACCTATGGGATGCAGCAAAAGCAGTTCTAAGAGGGAAGTTTATAGCAATACAATCCTACCTTAAGAAATAAGAAACATCTCAAATAAACAACCTAACCTTACACCTAAAGCAATCAGCGAAAGAACAAAAAAACCCCAAAGTTAGCAGAAGGAAAGAAATCATAAAGATCAAATCAGAAATAAAGAGGAAGAAAAGAAGGAAATGATAGCAAAGATCAATAACACTAAAAGCTGGTTCTTTGAGAAGACACACAAAAGTGATAAACCATTAGCCAGGCTCATCAAGAATAAAAGGGAGAAGACTCAAACCAATAGAATTAGAAATGAAAAAGGAGAAGTAACAACTGACACTGCAGAAATACAAAGGATCATGAGAGATTACTACAAGCACCTGTATGCCAATAAAATGGACAAACTGGAAGAAATGGACAAATTCTTAGAAATGCACAACATTCCGAGACTGAACTGGGAAGAAATAGAAAATATGAACAGACTAATCACAAGCACGGAAATTGAAACTGTGATTAAAAATCTTCCAAAAAACAAAAGCCCAGGACCAGATGGCTTCACAGGCAAATTTTACCAAACATTTAGAGAAGAGCTAATACCAATCCTTCTCAAACTCTTCCAAAATATAGCAGAGGGGGGAACACTCCAAAACTCATTCTACGAGGCCACCATCACCCTGATACCAAAACCAGACAAAGATTTCACAAAGAAAGAAAACTACAGGCCAAAATCGCTGATGAACATAGTTACAAAAATCCTCAGCACAATACTAGCAACAGAATCCAATAGCACATGAAAAGAATCATACACCATGATCAAGTGGGGTTTATCCCAGGAATGCAAGAATTCTTCAATATATGCAAATCAATCTATCTGTTACACTATATTAACAAATTGGAGGATAAAAACCGTATGATCACCTCAATAGATGCAGAGAAAGCTTTCGACAAGATTCAACACCCATTTATGATAAAAACCCTCCAGAAAGTAGGCATAGAGGGAACTTTCCTCAACAAAATAAAGGCCATATATGACAAACCCACAGCCAACATTGACCTCAATAGTGAAAAACTGAAACTATTTCCACTAAGTTCAAGAACAAGACAAGGTTGCCCATTCTCACCAATATTATTCAACATAGTTTTGGAAGTTTTAGCTACAGCAATCAGAGAAGAAAAGGAAATAAAAGGAATCCAAATCAGAAAAGAAGAAGTAAAGCTGTCACTGTTTGTAAATGACATGATACTATACATAGAGAATCCTAAAGATGCTACCAGAAAACTACTAGAGCTAATCAATAACTTTGGTAAATTAACAGGATACAAAAGTAATGCACAGAAATCTCTTGCATTCCTAACACTAACGATGAAAAATCTGAAAGTGAAATTAAGAAAACACTCCCATTTACCATTGCGACAAAAAGAATAAAATATCTAGGAATAAACCTACCTAAGGAGACAAAAGACCTGTATGCAGAAAATTATAAGACACCGCTGAAAGAAATTAAAGGTGATACAAACAGATGGAGAGATATACCATGTTCTTGGATTGGAAGAATCAACATTGTGAAAATGACTATACTACCCAAAGCTATCTACATATTCAATGCAATCCCTATCCAACTACCACAGGCATTTTTCACACAACTAGAACAAAATATTTCACAATTTGTATGGAAACACAAAAGACCCCGAATATCCCAAGCAATCGTGAGAAAGAAACATGGACCTGGAGGAATCAGGCTCCCTGACTTCAGACTATACTACAAAGCTACAGTAATCAAGACAGTATGGTACTGGCACAAAAACAAATATAGATCAATGGAACAGGATAGAAAGCCCAGAGATAAACCCATGCACATATGGTCACCTTATATTTCATAAAGGAGGCAAGAATATACAGTGGAGAAAAGACAGCCTCTTCAATAAGTGGTGCTGGGAAAACTGGACAGCTACATATAAAAGCATGAAATTAGAACACTCCCTAACACCATACACAAAAAGAAACTCAAAATGGATTAAAGACCTAAATTTAAGGGCAGACACTATCAAACTCATAGAGGGAAACATAGGCAGAACACTGTATGACATAAATCACAGCAAGTTCCTATTTGATCCACCTCCTAGAGTAATGGAAATAAAAACAAAAATAAACAAATGGGACCTAATGAAACTTCAAAGCTTTTGCACAGAAAGGAAACCATAAACAAGATGAAAAGACAACCCTCAGAATGGGAGAAAACATTTGCAAATGAAGCAACTGACAAAGGATTAATCTCCAAAATTTACAAGCAGCCCCTGCAGCTCAATATCAAAAAACCAAACAACCCAATCCAAAAATGGGCAGAAGACCTAAATAGACATTTCTCCAAAGAAGACATACAGATTGCCAACAAACACAATAAAGAATGCTCAACATCATTAATCATTAGAGAAATGCAAATCAAAACTACAATGAAATATCATCTTACACCGGTCAGAATGGCCATCATCCAAAAATCTACAAAGAATAAATGCTGGAGAGGGTGTTTAGAAAAGGGAACTCTCTTACGCTGTTGGTGGGAATGTAAATTGATACAGCCACTATGGAGAACAGTATGGAGGTTCCTGATAAAGCTAAAACTAGAACTACCATATGACCCAGCAATCCCAGTACTGGGCATATATCCTGAGCAAACCTTAATTCAAAAAGAGTCATGTACCAAAATGTTTATTGCAGCTCTATTTACAATAGCCAGGACATGGAAGCAACCTCAGTGTCCATCAACAGATGAATGGATAAAGAAGATGTGGCACATATATACAATGGAATTTTACTCAGCCATAAAAAGAAACGAAATTGAGTTATTTGTCGTGAGGTGGATGGACCTAGAGTCTGTCATACAGAGTGAAGTAAGTCAGAAAGAGAAAAACAAATACCGTATGCTAACACATATATATATGGAATCTAAAAAAAAAAAAAAAAAAAGGTCATGAAGATCCTAGGGGCAAGACGGGAATAAAGACCCAGACATAGTAGAGAATGGCCTTGAGGATATGGGGAGGGGGCAGGGTAAGCTGGGACAAAGTGAGAGAGTGGCATGGACATATATACACTACCAAATGTAAAATAGATAGCTAGTGGGAAGCAGCTGCATAGCATAGGGAGATCAGCTCAGTGCTTTCTGACTACCTAGAGGGGTGGGATAGGGAGGGTGGGAGGGAGGGAGACACAAGAGGGAAGAGATATGGGGACATATGTGTATGTATAACTGATTCAGTTTGATATAAAGCAGAAACTAACACACCATTGTAAAGCAATTATACTCCAATAAAGATGTTAAAAAAAAAAAAAGAACCACCAGTAGCCAAAAATTGATAGTAAATGAAATAGACAATTTTATATTCATCAAAAATCCCTTCCATGAAGGGTGAGCTGTGACAGGGCGAGAGAGAGTCATGGGCATATACACACTAACAAACGCAGTAAGGTAGATAGCTAGTGGGAAGCAGCTGCATGGCACAGGGATATTGGCTCGGTGCTTTGTGACAGCCTGGAGGGGTGGGATGGGGAGGGTGGGAGGGAGGGAGACGCAACAGGGAAGACATATGGGAACATATGTTTATGTATGACTGATTCACTTTGTTATAAAGCAGAAACTAACACACCATTGTAAAGCAATTATACCCCAATAAAGATGTAAAAAAATAAAAAAATAAATAAAATAAATAAAAAAATAAAAATAAAAAAAAGAAGATGTGGCACATATATACAATGGAATATTACTCAGCCATAAAAAAAAAATCCCTTCCATGGATTGTATGAAATCACAAAAGAAAAAGAGGAGGGTGAATGGAGAGTAGATACTGTCAGTACTATTAATTGGCTCTCTTCAATAAGCGGTTTTGGGAAAACTGGACTGCCACAGGCAAAAGAATAAAAGTGGATCCCTACCTTACATTATACACAAACAACAACTCAAAATGCATTAAGGGCTCAATATTAAGGTCTGAAAATTTAAAACTTCTAGAAGAAAATACAGGCAGCAAGCTCCTTGATATGGGTTTGGCAACAATGTTTTGGTTTTGACACCAAAAACAAAGGCAACAAAAACAAATAGCTTTTTAAAACTAAACATCTGTTCAGCTAAGGAAAGCATCAACAAAACGAAAAGGCAGCCTGTGGAATGGGAGCAAATATTTGCAAAACCACAATTCAGAAAACGAGTTAATATCCAAAACACACAAAGAATTTATACAACTCAATAGCAAAAAGAAAACCAAACACAAATAATCCAATTAAATAATGGGCAAGGAACCCAAATATATACTTTTCCAAAAAAGACATATAATAGCCAAGATGTACATGAAAAGGTGTTCAACATCACTAATCATCCGGGAAATGCAAATTAAAACCACAATGATACACTATCTCACACCTGTTAGGATGGCTATTGTCAGGAGAGAGAACAAATGCTGGTGAGGATGTAGAGAAAAGGGAACTCTAGTACACTTGTTGGAGGGAAGGTAAACTGGTATAACCACTATGGGAAACAGTACGAAGATTCCTTAATAAATTAAAAATAGAATTACCATATGATCCAGCAATCCCACTTTTGGGTATAAAACCAAAGGGTATATATCATAGAGATACCTGCACTCCCATGTTCACTGCAGCACTATAACAGTAGCCAAGGTATAGAAACAACCTATGTGTCCGTCAACTGATGAATGGATCAAGAAAATGTGAGGTAGGTAGGGAGGTACACAGACAGACAGACAGACATGAGGCCCACGAGGACATGGCTGCCCTTGAGAAGGATTATGAGGACGTTGGAGCAGAGAGGGCTGCGAGAGGATGAAGGTGAAGAATATTACACTGCAATTTTTACCCTCTCATCCTGGGACTGTTTTATTTGTATTCTGTGACTCTGTCCATTGTGGCCTTATCTTAATAAAACTGATGTTTCTAGTTTCAAAAACTAGAAACTAATATATGATATATATATGATATATATAACTGCATATATATTATATAGTTTCAAAAACTATATATAATAATATATGAAACTATGTATAATTATATATATAATATATATTATATATATTACATATATGATCTATATTATAAATATATTATATGTAATATATATTTTTATATTTATATTTGATTTTTATATATCATGGTATTATTATTCAGGCTTAAAAAGAAGGTAATCCTGCCTTTTGCCACAACATGTTTGAACCTTGAGGGCACTATGCTAAGTGAAATAAGCCAGACCAAGTCACATACCACATGTTATCATTTGGTACAAGCTTTTCAGTTAGATGAATAAGGTCTGAGGATCTAAGGGATAACATGGTGACTACAGTTGATAATACTGTATTGTGGAACTGAAATTTTCTGAGAGTAAAACTTAAATATTCTCACCAAAAGAAGGAGGAGGAAGAGAAGGAGAAGAAAAGTATGTGAGATGATGGATGTATTAATTAACTAGATGTGGGGGGAATCCTTTCATAATATATATGTATATCAAATTATCACATTGTACACTTTAAATAACTTACAAATTTATTTGTCAATTGTACCTTAATAAAGCTGGAAAAAAAAAACTATTTTCAAGCCCTTCCAAGTCAGGATTTTTTTTTGACTGGTATCCAAATGTTACGTCTAATTAATACTCTATAGCCAGGCCCCCATCTCAATTCAATCAAACCAGCCCCACATTGGGCTTCTGAATAAGATTTTGTGTAAGAAAGTTTCACAGCTCAAAAATTTTTGAAAACTCCACATAAAGTAATATTGAATGTACTTCCAAATTTGCTTATCCATGACTCAGTGATTTGATAAAGTCACCTAAGAAAATTAATGAAAAGCCATGAATACATTTTGTGACCGTGGACCTGAGGAAGAGTGATTTTAGGCAGTGGGTGAGGTCATATTATAAAGGGTTGAAGAGTGCAAGGATGCTGAGGAAGTGGAGACAAATGTTGAATCTATTTCTTCAAGAAGTTTGGGGGCGAAGAGAAAGAGAAAATGGATTGAAGATTACGTTATGTTGAAAATATAGAAGACTGGGTTTCTAGGTTGAGGAGAAAGTGCAGTGAATGTAAAGAAAGCACGGCTCCAGAGGGACAAAACAGTCAATGCAGCAAGGTTCAGCTTCAGTGAATTCCAGAGATTCTAGCCCTTAAAGGCACAGCCTTGAAGACACTGAAATATTTCTATTTAGAAACTGAAATATACCAAACTAAAATGGAAATTTGTGTGTATAGAGACTGAGTATGTAGAGATATTACATTTTTTAAATAAGTTCTTTTCTTTTCCTTTTTTTTTTTAATTGTTTGGCCACAGCATGCGGGATCTTCATTCCCCAACCAGGGATTGAACCTGAGCCCCCTGCTGTGGAAGAGCAGAGTTTTAACCACTGGACCACCAGGGAAGTCCAATTTTACATATTTTTTGACACCACAAAATCCAGACATACAACTTTGGAACATTTTCATAAAGTATTCAAGAAAAAGAGATAATAAAGTTTTTTTAATCCAAAACCATGATTTCATATAGGAATATCTTCTATAAATAATAATGAATCTAACAATATGTTTCTAATATCATCTTTTAGAAGTTTTTGGATTTCCTTTCTACTAGGAAACTTCTAACTTCGAAACAGCAAGTAGTATTTTTCTCCCTGAAATGTCTGCAGTGTTTGCAATGCATTGACGTTTGATTAAAAGAACAGTTAATGCAAACATAAATCCCTTAAAATATTCAGAGCACACAAGTCTCAACCCATTTTGTATTTATAAGACAACATTTTTAAATGACTCTCTCTTAAGAAAGGAGGCTATTAGATTGAGCGATGCCTTCTCTTCCCAATAGAGTATTAGACAAGCCGAATATATAAATCTGCTTAATGTTACTGTATCATTGGTTGATGTTCAATGGACTTTTGGTATTAGGACTATAAATATCTGACAAAGGAATAAACACTGAGTGGAAGAAAACTGACTGTAACTGAAGAAGGTGCTGTGAATAGGCCTCCATGAAATTATCTGCTCAGTCTTTGAGACTTTTGTTTTAGCTTTGTGACTTTCAAAGGTGCAATGATTTTTCTTATGCAGGGGTGGTTTGAAAGGACTTCAGGGGTGAGGGCTGTGCCCTCATTGTACACACGGATAGTTATCAAGTCTCTTGTTAAAGCTCACATGTGATGTCCACCCAGAAATCTATTTTAAAATGTTAAACCATCAATGGTAAAGCTGTGATTTTTAACCTTGCCACTTCCCCAATAAACATGTACCACATGTCTCGTTGTTGTTGTTATGGAGGTTACAGGTAATACCTGATCATGATAGACAAGCTCACTCTTCTGTCTTCCCCTCCTTTCTTCTCTCCATCCCTCTCTCTGCACTTGGCTTCTCATTCCAGAGTAAGGAAGGAAATATTGACAACCACCACCCAGGGGTGACATTTAGGAAAAGTGAGGCTGGAATTAAAATCCTCAACAGTGGTTCTCACGGTGAATGGCTATTGTGGTGAGGATTTCTCACCATTTTTTTTCATCCCTTCCAAACCAGGAGCAGTATTTTTTAATCTATGTGTAAAGACATGGAAAAGATTAAACAATCAGTGAAGATACAAGTGATCATGTGTTACACCATGAAGCTCTAATGAGAGCTGTTGGGGAGAGGACGATAAAAGAGTACAGTCAAGGAGAAGCTTTGTGAAGGAGACAGACCCTGAGCATGAACTTGAAGAATGAGTGGGTAGGCAGATTGCAGAGGACAGAAAATCAAATACATTAAGACTCTTTCTTTTCTTTACACTGCTGGCCCTGGCTGTTTGAAACTGCCATCACTGTCATGATAAAAGGATGGAGGATATCTTCATAAAGTGGTTTGCTTTTAGACAGGCAGCATCGTTTAAAGCAGGAGATCTAAACAGGGGACCATGTGCTGGGCTGAAAGAGGTCTGTGAACTCCCTAAAACGTTATGCAAAATTTTATAAAAATAACCTTTTTTTTTCCCCCTGAGGAAAGATATGCCTAGCAGAATACTACTTAGGAAAGTCTGATCTAATTCCATTCTACACCGACATCTCTCCTTTATAAAGTTTAGCAAACTAAGGCCCAAATGAGTGAAATCATTTGCCTACTGTCACAGTAACCGCTCCTGGATTACTCCCAGATCCCTGTTGTTTAACTGGTGCCCTAGCATTCTCAGAGCCACAGCTTTCTTTCGTGGAACATCTGCTATTTGTCATTATATTTATCTCTTCAAACTGCTATAACTAAGTTCCACATGCTGGGTCACTTAAAACAACAGAAATTATTCTCCAACGATTCTGGGGGCCATTAGTCTGAAATCAAGGTGTTGGCAGGGCCATGCTCCCTCAGAGACTCTGGGTAGAATCCTTCCTCGCCACATCCTAGCTTCTGGTGGTGGCCAGCAACCCTTGACTATCCCCAGCTTACAGCTTCATCACTCCAATCTCTCCCTCTGTCACCACAAATGGCGTTCTCCCTGTGTGTCTCTGTCTTCACGTGGCATTTTCCTCTTCTTATAAGGACAACAGTCATATTAGATTAGGGCTCACTCTAATGACCTTATCTTAACCGGATTGTATCTGCAAAAGTTATATCCAAATAAGGTCATATTCATAGCTACTGGGGTTTAGGACTTCAGCTTATCTTTTTGGGTAACAATTCAACTCATGAGAGTAATCCAGATTCCTCTCCATTTTCCTCCCTAAAATAACTGCTTCCCTCCAGCTTTGAAAAGTTATTATTCCAAAATTAATTGAATTCATTCTACTCAACCTTCATCAATTGAGTTCCAGTCAATCATTTGCTAAGTCATCAGCAAATCATCCTGAATTCTAAGGGAGTATGAGGTGCCATTGTTCTATACATTTTGAGCCTTAGCCACACTTAGAAAACTGAGTTTCTCAATGGGCTCTGGTGTGTTGACTCTGAATCATTGATAAATAGTCTTCTGGACCTCCAAACATCTGACATCTGACATAAATAATCAACAATGTATTTTTCTGTTTATGCACATATCTTGGAGAGCAAAGTAAAGCCTTCCTGAAGGAAAGATATATTACGCCCACTGCTTTTTCCATCCACAAAACTGGTCACTCCATCACAAAAGAAAATTAGAGTGGTTTGACATTATTTCTTTTTCTTATGTCTCAGTTGACTATTATCCAATCCTCTTTGCTAGTTTGGGAATCCAAAGAGTAAAAACACACAAATACAACATTTTGCTCAAAATATAAGGCTGCACAAATTTTATGCACTACTTCCTTCATATTTAGCTCTTTTGACCCTCTTATATAAATGGTTATTCTGAGCCTCTCTGGCCTTGATAAGAAACTTCACAATTCCCAGGGGAAATTATAAATTTCAGACCATCCTGACCCACAGAAAGGATCTATCACTTTAGCCTATTACTTCCTTAAATTCCCCTGAAACTCTCTTGAGACCATTTGTTGAAATGTACAACAGAAACTAATATAAAGATGGGACATTAAAATTTAGAAGACAGAACAAGTACTCTACACTGAATAATTGAATTGCTTAACTGCTTTGTAACACCATTTATCCACTTTAATGTTATAACCTAAAAGTTGAATGTTGATATATTAACTATCTTTAATATGGGAGGGAATCTCACTCTTAGGTTGAATGAGATTATGCTACTTTTCACCCACAGTTGGTTTTGACCTTACAGTGATACTCTTAGTGAATTCAGGAAAAATAAAATTCTATTCACTAAGTGTCACTACCTATAAATTACCTGAAACCTTTCGGTTCTCTAGAAGGACATTAGTAGCTTGTCACCATGTGTGACATTTGCCTATGCACATGGCAGAGTGTGAAGGGGTCCTGCTAAATTTGCTTTTAAAGGCAGTCTAAACTATTTAATTTCACTTTGGCAACCCCCTTCTAGGACCAGAATCCTTTTGAGAGCAAATTTCACTGTCTTGACTTGAAATTAAAGGCTGTCTGTTGATCTTCTCTTCTCACCTTCCTCTTCTACAAAAGAAATGTGGCAATAATGTCTACATTTGCCTCTTCTCATGACTTTACTCTCTGTCATATCATCTTCTCCAACCCACTTGATGGCATCTCAAGTGACTCCATTCAACACATTTCTGGCAAAGACTTCCTGTGGTACCATAAATGGCCATTAAGTTACTGGACATTCAACTTTGTGTGTTCCAATAATAGCTACTGACAGATGGTGGAGAACTGGACTGTGTGGAATTTTTAAACTCTGCTTCATTTTCAAACTCCATTATGGATGTCTCCTATATCACTACCATTTAGTTCTTGGCTCTTTATTATTTTAGATTTGCAATGATCTGAAACAGCAGAGGACTACATTCTCAGCCATCTGAACAATGAGTTTGACTTTTGCAGATATTCAGAATTATCTCTGCATGTGCATCAAAACCTGAACTAAAGATTAGCATTTGAGTGAAACAACCAGATACCTCAATAAAAATAGATATGCATATCAAGGATAATAAAATAAATCACCACTGATCAGATAGGAAAAGTTCTTCAAAATGAGAAACATGGTGGACCCAATTTCAGTGAGGAAAAAATCTCAGTCTGATTGTTGTACACTGAATGGATAAAACAAACACTTGTTGCTTTGAAGTTTTTATTGCTTTTCTTTTTGCTCTTAGGATAAAGTCCAAACTCCTCAAAAAGTCCCTCTAGAACTAGAACAATTAATCCTAAAATTTATATGGAACCACAAAGGACCCAGAATTTCCAAGGCAATTCTCAGGAAAAAGAAAAAAGCTGGAGACATGGCCCTCCCAGACTTCAGAAAATACTACAAAGCTACAGTAATCAAAACAACATGGTAGTGGCACAAAAACAGACATACAAATCAACGGAACAGAATAGAGAGCCCAGAAATAAACCCACACACCTACGGTCATTTAATCTTTAATAAAGGAGGCAGGAATATACAATGGAGAAAAGACAGTCTCTTCAGCAAGCGCTGTTGGGAAAGCTGGACAGCTGCATGTAAATCAATGAAGTTAGAATACTTCCTTACACCATACACAAAAATAAACTCAAAATGATTTAAAGACTTAAGTATAAGACATTACATCATATAACTCCTAGAAAAGAACATAGGCAAAACATTCTCTGACATAAATCATAGCAATGTTTTCTTAAGTGAGTCTCCCAAAGCAATAAAAGTAAAAGCGCATATAAACAAATGGGACCTAATCAAATGTATAAGCATTTGCAAAGCAAAGGAAATCATAAAGAAAACAAAAATACAACCTAAAGACTGGGAGAAAATATTTGCAAATGAATGGACTGACAAGGGCTTAATTTCCAAAATATATAAACAGCTCATACAACTCAATAACAACAAAATGAAGAATCCAGTCAAAAAATGTGCAGAAGCACACCAGTCAAAATGGCTATCATCAAAAAATCCACAAACAATAAATGCTGGAGAGGGTGTGGAGAGAAGGGAACCCTCCTACACTGTTGGTGGGAATGTAAACTGGTACAGCCACTGTGGAGAACAGTATGGAGGTTCCTTAAAAAACTAAAAATAGAGCTACCTTATGACCCTGCAATCCCACTCCTGGGCATACATGCAGAGGAAAACATTGTCTGAAAAGATACATGCACCCCAATGTTCATTGCAGCACTGTTTACAACAGCCAAGACATGGAAGCAACCTAAATGTCCACTGACAGAGGAATGGATAAAGAAGATGTGGTACATATATACAATGGAATATAACTCAGCCATTAAAAAAATGAAATAATGCCATTTGCAGCAACATGGATGGACCTAGAGATTGTCATACTGAGTGAAGTCAGACAGACAAAGAGAAATAGTGTATGATACCCCTTATATGTGGAATCTAAAAAGAAATGATACAAATGAATTTATTTACAAAACGGAAACAGACTCACAGACTTAGAGAACGAACTATGGTTACTGGGGGAATGGATAGTAGGGGCAAGTGATAGTTAGGGAGTTTGGCATCGACATGTACACACTGCTATATTTAAAATGGATAACCAACAAGGACCTACTGTATAGTACAGGAAACTCTGCTCAATGTTAAGTGGCAGCCTGGATGGGAGGGGAGTTTGGGGGAGAATGGATACTTGAATATGTATGGCTGAGTTCCTTTGCTGTGCACCTGAAACTAACACAACATTGTTAATTGGCTATACTCCAATATAAAATTACAAGTTTAAAAAAATGGGCAGAAGACCTAAACAGACATTTCTCCAAAGAAGACATACAGATGGCCAACAGACACATGAAAAGATGCTCAACATCACTAATTATTAGAGAAATGCAAATCAAAACTACAGTCAGGTATCATGTCACACCAGTCAGAATGACCATCATCAAAAAGTTTACAGATAATAAATGCTGGAGAGGGTGTGGAGAAAAGGAAACCCTCCTACACTGTAGGTGGGGATATAAATTAGTGCAGCCACTTTGGAAAACAGTATGGAGGTTTCCTTAAAAAACTAAAAATAGAGTTACCATATGATCCTGCAATCTCACTCCTGGGCATATATCTGACAAAGGTGAAAGCTCTAATTAAAAAAGATAATTCACCCCAATATTCACAGCAGAACTATTTACAATAGCTAAGACATGGAAGCAACCTAAGTGTCCATCAACAGATGAATGGATAAAGAAGATGTGGTATATATACATACAGTGGAACATTACTCAGCCATAAAAAAGAATGAAATAATGCCATTTGCAGCAACACAGATGGACCTAGAGATTATCATACTAAGTCATACAGAAAAAGACAAATATTATATCACTTATATGTGGAATCTAAAAAATAATACAAATGAACTTATTTACAAAACAGAAACAGACTCACAGACATAGGAAACAAACTTATGGTTACCAAAGGGGAAGGGGCAGGGGATAAATTGTGAGTGTGAGATTAACAGGTACACTAGCATACAAAAAGGTCCTCTACATTTTCAGTCATTCTTACCTCACCCCACTCCAACCTCATACTCTATGTCCAAGAAAACTAAACTTTTTACTTTTTTCAAATACACTGGGCTTTCTCTCAACTCTAAGCCCTTCCATAGACTGTTTGCTCTGCCTAAAGAGTTTTCCCCTCTGTGTTTACAGTTCCTTAAGATCTCAATTTATAATTTCTTCCAAGAAGATTCCTCTGACCCCGTGGTTCCCTTGCTCTCTGCAACCATGAGATATTCTACTGTCCATAAAATGCACCTGACACAAAGTATTGTGATGATCCGTCTCTTGTCTCCCTCCTTTATTGCCATGAACCCCGTGAGAGCACAGATCAAAACTATCACATTAATCAATGCACATACAAGTACACTATCAGGTACATGCAATGCTCAATTATTATTTGATGAGTCAAAGCATGAATAAACATAAAGGTAGGAACAGATTTGCTTTCCAAAAGAGGAAAATCTCTTAAAATACTTACACTACTCAGCTGAGGCCAAAATTCACTTTTTAAAACTAACACTGAGGCACAAAATTGGACCACAAATTTGTATCTCCAGCACTAATTCTCTCTTGAACTCCATAATTATGACACCCAAGTTCCTCTTAAACAACTTCAGTTGGATGTCTAATTTCAAACTGAACTTACCCAAGAGACTTTTTCATGGTTCTCCCACAAACCTGATCTACCTGTAGGTTTCCCATCTCTGCTCTGGCAATTACATGAGACACACACACACACACACACACACACACACACACACACACACACATACACACACACACACACACACACACCCCTGTGCAATTATCAAGCCCCAAATCTTGGGTTCATCTTTGACTCTTCTTCTTAACTATCCCCAACATCCAATGCAACAGCCCATTTTCTTAAATCCACCTTAAACTATATCCAAATCTGACAATTCGCCATCATCTTCCAAGCTGTCACCTCCTCTCACCTGTGTTATTTATTACCATGGCCCCCCAACTGGTCTCCTTGCTTTCATTCTTGCCTGCTTTCAGTTGATTCTCATAGAGTCAGGGTGACCTCTTTAAAACATAAATTAATACATGTCTTCCCTGTAAGCAAAACCTTCCAATGGCTTCTCATTGAGAATTCAGACTAAAATCAGACCACTTACCATGGTCACAGGCTCTACCCCTTTATTCTCCCTGATCCCTCCTCCTACTCTCTCTCCCTAACCCAACTCCAGTGACATTGGTGTCCTTGCTGTTCCTTCAATGGATAAGGCAAGCTCCCACCCCAGGGCCTTTAGCCATTTGTGTACCCTGTCCCAGGAATGGTCTTCCTCATACATGACATTCCCTCACTTCTTTCAAGTCTTTATTCAAATATCACCTTCTCAGGGAGGCATTTAGGGACTACCTTTTAAAATCCTGCTGTTACATTTTTACCGCCCCTATTTTTTTTTTCTGTTATTTATAACCTGGTATACCTCCTAATATATTACATTATTAACTATTTATTTTGATTCTGATCTATCTCCTTGCACTGGAATAGAAGATGCATGGGACAGGGGGTGGTCTCTTGTTAACTGCTGTGTTCAGTGACTAGAACAGGCTTAGCACATAATAGGCATTCAATAATATTGGTTAATAATAATATGTGAAGCTCGAAGGCTAAAACCTAAAAATGCCTCCCATGCCTGCAGGAAGCTCATACTAAGGAAAATCTAGGAAAAGTCTCTCATTCTAATGAGACAACAGGCATTTCTAGAGAGTAGCAGTCTGATGTTCCTATCAATTTAGTCTGTTCTAACTTTAAAATATAAATGTTCAATGTGGCCTCCAGGTAGCAGCTGACCTAGGAAAGGCACAAGCTAGAATCCAATTACCAGGATAATTCTGCCTAGTCAAGGTAAACAATTCTTTCACCCTTGAATTTAGGTATCCCAGGCCCATGAATATTTGTTTTCATAATGCAAATTTCTCCCAAGCTCTCAATATGATTCTCTTTCAAGAGGCAATTTTGTGATTTTGTGTATTTCATGTTTTTTTCCCAGCCTTGAAATTCTAAGATCTCCTAACCCTAGGGCAAGTATGTTTCTATTCAAGAAACTTAGCTGTGATTCAGTAATAACTAACTTTTCTTTTTCTGGCCACAGCCAGTAATGAGAGAAGGTGGAATTCTCAAGGCAGGGAGAGCACAGAGTGAATTAGTTGGTTTTGTTCAGATACCACAGCTCAAAACACAGACACCACCTGCTGTACTCACTCCCCACTTTTCATTGCTGAAACCCCACTAAAGAAACCACTAGAGCACCGGCATAACTATTTCAAATGGACGTTTACAGGAAAAGACTTACTGAAAAACAATAGACTTGGAAACTTACTATCTGATCAAGCCCTAAGGAAGGTAATTCAAGCCAAGGCAGATCTCCTCTCTGCGATTTGCTGGGAGAGGACTTTCTTGCTTTATGTTGTTTAAGCCATATGGCAATTTAAAAATCCATACCTTTAGTGTCTAGGAACAAACTAATTTATAACCAAAGAATCAATCTTTCTTGATTTCGTTTCCAAGTATTTTGCAATTTGTAAACACTGGCTTTAAATCAGTCTCTACATTGTGGCTGGTCGTGCTCATTAGGGAATTCTACCTTGGATAAATCATTTGCTACCGCAGCCTGCAATAAAAACACTATAAATTGAATGGAGACTTGTCATATTGTTATTTATACTCGAATGGGCTTCGTGGTTATTGGAACTGGGGCAGAGCAGTCATGGGACGAGCCAGGCCAGGCTACCGTCCTCTCCTGAATTGCTGGCAGCAACCTAGCTCTGATGATGCACAAATACAAACACTTTTCTCTGCCACCCTGTCGCTGGCCACCTCACCGTTTCAAACACTCTGGTGGATTATGCAGAGTGCCTTGATTACCACCTGTGAAAAAGCAAGAAAAAGGGGAAGAGACTTGAAGCTGTAAGGCCAAAATAATCTTCACTGTGGATATTTATTCTAGTTCCATCCAGAAATTTATCTTTTCTTAGGGGCACTACATTAAATAGGTCTTTCCTAAATGGTATGCCACAAATTAAATTGAGAGGGACACAGCAAACTTTTTGTATTTGGGGGGAAGGAAACAACACATGTACTGGTGCATTTCCTCATTAGAGAAGTTATGATTGACCCTAAAGCTTCACACCTCTTGCATGCTTCCAGAATGAAGCTTAGAAAAGGATACCGACATGACTCGTGACGCTCACCCATGCCCATCCCAACACTGAGCGTGTCTGCAGGTGCTGTCAGGTGCCCCAGTGCAGAAAAGAGTGTGGGCAGTCACGCACTGAGGTTTCCCCACAGTCATGCCCAAGACCCAAGGGCTGCAAAGTCAAAGTTCTCACCTTGAAATCGATTCGAGTCCTTTAGCTCAGAGGTTTAATTTCTTTCCTTTCAGGATGGCTAGCAACTGAAAATATTACTTCTTCTTCTCCCCATTTTCTCTCATTCTCCTTTCCTTCTCCTACTTTTTCTCTTTCTTTCAACTCCCATTTGACGCTATTTTTTGAAGCTGATTTGGGAAGAATATATGAAAGCTTTTTTTAGGCTCAAATGTTTATTCAGCAAACAAGAAATTATTAAGCACTTACAGTAGGCCAGGTATCGTGAGAGTTAATAGAACCAGAAAGATGACAAAGTTTTTTTCAACATAAAAAGGAATGAGTGGGTATCACTCATGACTGTGGGTTACGAGTGGGTAATGTATATTCCTTACAAAGTGTTGGAGATGCTGTGACTTGCCTATTTAATATCCATTATCTCCATCTACCTAGTGAATCAAGTCCAGCAGCCAGATATACAGTCATAGAGAATAACAATGGTCTTAGGTTTGATGTATAGAAGGAAGCTTTCCACATACAGGTTTAGACTGAACACCACTTAGATGAGCCATTCCAATTTCCCCACCCACCTATTCTCCCTTTATGAATTGACAGGCATAACTATGAAGGGCTTTGGGCAATTTAGAAGCAGTTGACCCTTTCCTGAATAGTAACTAGGTAGATCCAGTAGCCTACTTGGAGTGTTGGATTAGAATGAATTAATGCCATTTGCAGCAACATGAATGGACCTAGAGATTATCATACTAAAGTGAAGTAAGCCAGACAGAGAAAGACAAATATCATATATTGCTTGTATGTGGAATCTAAAAAAAAAAAAAAAGATACAAATAAACTTACATGCAAACAGAAATAGACCCACAGACATAGAAAACAAACTTATGGTTACCAAAGGGGAAAGGGGTTGGGGGGGATGGTTATGAATTTGGGATAAACGTACACACACTACTATATATAAAACAGATAACCAACAAGGATCTACTGTATAGCCCAGGAAACTGTACTAAATATTTTATAATAACCTGTAAGGGAAAAGAATCTTAAAAAGAATACACACACACACACACACACACACACACACACACACGTGTGTGTGTGTGTGTGTGTATATATATATATGACTGAATCACTTTGCTGTACACCTGAAACTAACACAACATTGTAAATCAACTATACTTCCAATATAAAAAATTAAATTTTAAATAAATAAATTACTACAAAGATTTTCACCAACTTAATCATGAAAAGAACTATCCATATTAAAAGGCATGTTACATTTTTATCAAATTCAATGGCTTACAGTTGAGCAAATATTCTACTCAACATAGTATTAGACAAAATTAGTACTTGGTAATTTGCACTTGAATCTGTAAAATTGCCAGAATATAAGAAGCATGTCCTAAAAGTAATAGGACCTCTTTTTACAAATACATCATCCAAATAAACATTTCCCTTAATTTCATTACCGAGCTAGATTAGGTATTTTCTCCATTAATGTTGCCCTTACTCACTATAATTCAAGCATTTGGGAGATAATACTTCAGAACACTGTAAGTAGTAGAGAGAGCATGGGTTTTGGATTTATACAATCTTAAATTTGAAACCTTATATTGTTTTTTGCTATGTGACCTTGAATATGTTACCTAAGCCTTTGAGTATCATTATTTTCAACTGATAGAAAAAAAAAACAATACTGAGTTGCCATGAATATTAAATAAAATTGTATGAACTAATTACCTAAAACAGTGGCTGGAAAATATTAGAACCCTAGCAAGCTCTTGCTGATACTAGCATTATTAGCCTCGGGGTGGTTGACAACATCTTATTTCTTGGTAACCGTGTCTCACAATTGTATCTCAAGTCTACTTCTTGTCATCAAAAGTATAAGGAATTTTTAATCATCCATCTTATTCCATAGATTTAGTTCTGAATGACATTGAGTGCTCTTTAAAAGTCAAATCCATTTGCAAATAGGTGAAGAGTACGCACAGTTGCTAAACTGTTATGAATGTGTCAAAAAATATGAAGGAATTTTTTTAAAAAGTTCAAAAGTATTTGCAGTTTTGGCAACATCATTGCAATAAATATAAACTCTCCCAAGTTACCTATTTAAAAGGCCAAAAGTAATTCAAATGTGAAGTTATAGTTTTAGAAGTAAAATAAATCCTCTTACCTTACAGCCATACCTCAACCCTAGCTAACCAATAAGCTTTTAAGGAAAAAAAAAAAAAGCTTACATTGACACTTAACTATATATAACCAATTGTAATATTTGCCCCAAGTATCTTTCAACCACATGATTTGTTTGGTGAGGTCAAGGGTGTTAGACATTTTTAGAAAGGAATGAATATGATGACCCTATATTATACTAAACCCATTTTTACACCCAAATCTTCATTAAAATATTAAACATAAATAAGAATTAACACATCTTATACATTATAAAATACTCATATAGGGAATAGAGAAACTAATCAATTTTCACATTTAATTTCTATTTTCCAAATAGATAGTTTTAGTAAAATGTTCTACCTTAGTGTACAAGTGTGATTAAGCTATTTGAATTTCATCAAATTTATGGCAATTTTTGCATTTGACTTTATTACATGGAGTCAGCCTCAGTCAATACTTTCACATACTGACATTAGTTTTGTTTAAATTTCTTTTTGTTTTAACATTTCTTGGGAACTTGATGAACATTTGAAGGGCTTTGGGCTAAGTGTTTTATGTGGATTATATATTTCTCATTTTATTCTAACAGAAAACATTGTGAGGTAGGCTCTGTGATTAACCACATGGAGGCATGAGCAAGTCGAAGTTTAGAGATGAAGAATTTTGCCCCAAATGACATACAAGTACTATAAGACAGAGCTGGGAAAACGAATTCCAACACCTTCTCAAATTCGAATACAAAATTCAACAGCTTGACCATAAGGAAAAAAAGAAATAAGAATGGTCACAATGCCTTCCACTTTTAAAGATTGCTAATGAGTTAGTGATTCTTGAAATACTCTGAAAATACACAGCCTAACACGAAGCCAATACTGAACCGGTCACACAGCACGGCACATTGGGCAGGGCCTAGAGCATGGATTCTGACAATTTTCAAACATGCTTTCTAGTTTTTAGCCATTTGACCTTTGACAAATTAATTCCACTTATCTGTGCTCCAGTTTTCTCATCTATAAAATGGGGTAGACACTAATACCTAACAGAACTGTTGTTAAGGTTAAATAAATATTTACTAAAATCAATTAGAATAGTGCCTACTGCATAAAAATACTATGTAAATATTTATTAATAATAAACTATCTTAAAAATCTATATGGGAGTACAGTCACCTCAGCCAGTGCCCATTTAATGTACTAAAGTTAGCAGATTTTGTCTGTACCCCTAAGGAAGATTTATTTTTCAGGATAAGTCCCTCAAAGGAAGGATCTTTATGTTTATTCAGAGTAAATATTAATTAGATGATTTACCCACTGATTGTACTTGCCACCTTCAGTATTAAAGTACCTTACACTCCCATCTTAACAGAAGACAGACCTAAAGAATTTTTTAATTTTAAATGAAGAAATAAAATATATTCAAAAGCAAACCTACTTATTCTAATATCTAGCACAGGAAGAGATGTTTCCGTGAGTGAATGAAGCACACTGGCTCTCACTGAGCATTTTACTGTGCCATCAACCCTACGCTTTGTTCAGTGTACCCTGGATGGAAAAGCTAACAAAAGGTTAACTGACTTTGCTTTCCTCAGACACAGCTATATAGGTTTACCCAAAAAAAGCTCCATATGCTTTTCAAAGATTCTACCAGAAAATTCAATACCATCAAATGAGCAAAAGAGACTACCGTCTAGAAAATAAGAAGAAAAAAGAAATAGAAAGAAAATATAAGAGATCTTAAGGACTGTCGTTGATCTGTCAACTGTCTGACTTTTCTTGACAGACTAATCATGCATTGTACAAAACGGAGGCCACTAGTCACTTGTGGCTGTTTAAACTAAATTAAAATTTTCATCACACATTTCAAATGCTCAGTAGCCACCTGCGGCTGGTGGCTACAGTATTAGAACAGATATAGAACAGTTTCCAGCCCAGACCCTGAATCAGAATTTGCACTTTAACAAAATCCCCCAGGTGATCTGTAAACTCAAAGTGTGAGGAGCACTACCTAACCTATTCAACTATCTTTGGCTTCACAGTTGTACAAGTGCAAAATACTAAATTGATTTACAGGATAGTGAAATACTGATAGCTGAGTCTTGTGAGAAAAGGCAAGAGTCAATTACTTGATATTATCTAACAGTAGGAAAAACACATCATCTTGATTTTCTAGAAACTCTCTAATTTTCTTTTTGGTTTCCCACAAAATAATCAGCTCTTCCTTCTGTTCCCAGATCCACAGTCAAGGTTCACAAGGACAACTAAGAAAGTAACTAGAAACTCTAAATTCGGAGTCTTTTTTCTTGTCTTACTGTTGATCCTTCTGATGTTCTGTTGGATATTATTTATAAGAAAAGATGTGAGCTAACTCAGAAATAAGACTCCGATCAAAATGCATGCAAATACATGAAGCAAGTTCAGAAAGGCCGCAGACCGGGAAAAAGTTCATTCCACTAAGAAGTTGTGAAGTGTAACACAGACACTGTGTGTTTATGGGAAATGCTGCCAGGCTTTCTCATCAAGACATTTTCAGATCCCATTCTTTATATTATTCTATGAAAATTGAGAGAGAATTGGTGAGATCCTTCAACCAGGATAAACAAATTAATGCAATCCTGAAAACAGAAATGGCTTTAAAAATGAGAATCTAATGGGACTCAAGAGTTTTGAAACACTGTCTCACAAGGCTATGAATTCCTCCACAAGACAGATGTCCTTGAAGACAGTGACTGTATTTTCCATTTATGTATGTCAAGTTCCTATACTAGTGTTTGTAACAGAGTACGCATTCAATAAATATTTGTTGAATTAAATTCCATTGAATTCTCCTCAGGTCAGGGATGGGAAAAAGGACTTTCTACTCTATCATGCCTGGTCATCGGAAAGATACATATTATATCTAATTAAACATTTGATTATGTTCAAGTATCTCATTTTAAAATGCACTTAGTTGCCCACAGTAAGAATTTAAAAGTATCCTTACTTCAGAAAAGGAAGTAAAAATAGAATCATCTAGTCAAAAAGTAAAAATAGAATCATCTAGACAAAAACCTAAGTCAAATTATTTGAGATTTTCCACTATTATTTGCATTTGCGAAATAAATTGTTGAATAATTCTATTGACCACTTTTCTGTCAAATACATAACCCCCCCTGAAATATTGTGTCTTTTTGCTGTGGCTCCTTCTCTTCCCGTCTTTAATGAAGCATAAAGCTTAGAAAATATTTGAGGTTGGTTATGGGTTTTTTTTTTTTCAAATTCATGGTTCTATCTTTTTTTAATCATACTTTTTCTGAATAACAAAAATATTAAGGAATTCATCATTGGTAAAGGCAATGATCAGATGTTTTGACAGGAGAAATGAGCCTTCTAATATAAATTTGACTTTTACTATTTCTGGTGTTTGTTTAGCTGTTCTACAAGTAACAGTATGTGGGCATCCACAGTAATGCAATTTGTACTGAGTGGAAAATGCACATATAGTGCTGGGCATGCAGAAATGCTAAGCATAAGGACAAATGTCAGCATCAAGACAGGATCTGGATGAATCATCATTGATCTTCTGTTACTGATGTTTTCTCCTGACATATATGGTGATTTCTCACCACTGATTCCCTCCATGACCTTGGACCCTTCACAACTGCTCTAAGTTTTCTCATCTGAAAGGGGGTGGATGATAAAAGGGACAAGGAAATGATGGGAAAAGATGACAACATGGACCAACCACATAGAGATGGGGGAAAGTGAACCCCAGCCAATTTCTTTGGAACATTCCATGAATACAAAGCTGTATTGGCTGTTCTGGTTCTAGACAGATATCACATGATACAGGTCTCATCCTATCTTCTCATTCTTCTTGAAAACATAGCTTGGAAGTTAAGCACAAGATGGAAATCCATCTAAAAAGAGCAACAACAAACATTAATAGAATCAACTCTCAGTTCTCTTAAAAAGATTATCCCTGGCAAATCTTGCCAGCAAAAACAAGATTCCACTTCACTGCTCACTTTTTTAACAGCTCACATCTATTTACTCTTAACTTGGCGTGCAGCTTGCATTCAAGTTCTCCAGTCATTTAGTAATGTGAAATTCATAGATTATTGTGGATGGAAGTGCCTTTAAAAATCATCTAGCCTCTCATCAATGTTGAATGACTCACAGAAGCTTGAACAATCCCAGTGATGTGGAACTCACTACTCCCTGAAGCAATCTATTCTATCTTTGGACTGAGACCTTGCTCTAGGAAAAAGGAAAATACTAGTTGTGTTTTTATGCCAGTCTGATACACAAACTCTCCTTTCCTAGCCCAGCGTGTATTATAGGAAGGAGCTGAGAGCATTTAAGTAGGGAAATGGACAGTTCCCTATTCCGATTGTTTTAGTGAATACAAGCCCAAACCTTCAAAGTAATCACAGAATGAAGTAAATGTTCATAATATCATAAACAACCATGTATCAATATGAATGAAACTGCTTTTCCAATACCAATATAAAAGATGACTACAGACACTATCTGTGATTAGCCATATTGTAGTCTCATGCTGCCATTTTTTACGTGATACCACCTCTAAGAAGAAGCCTAAATATGTAGCAAGAAATTAATCTTCTTTTTTCTGTCCCCTATTAGAGTTACCTCTAGTTCATAACACATACACAAACCCTTGCTCATCCATCTTCATCCTCCCAAAACTACAATGATAATTCTTCTTTCTACTCTTTGTCATCTTTAATTCTCAAAAAACTATTTTATTCTTGCTATCTCTACATCCTTGCCACTCTTCTAGTCTTTAACTCCTCAGAGAAGCATAAAAATAAAGTTTTATGCCTCTTGGATGACCAGGCGTAAAACTCACACTTTTATTCTCCATACAGTGCTAACACGGTTGACCCTTAAGCAACATGGTTTTGAACTGTACAGGTCCACTGATATGTGGATTTTGTTCAATACATATTACATTACTACACCATCTAGGGTTGGTTGAATTTGTGGATGTGGAACTGTGGATATGGAGGGTCAACTATAAAATTATATGTGGATTTTCAACTGCACCAGCTTGGCATCCCTAACCCTCGCCTTGCTCAAGGGTCACTTGTACTACTCTTTTAAGATCACCAATCAATTCCTAAATGGTAACTCCAAAGAACGTTTTTCAGATCTTAACCCTAAAAGACCTCAAGGATGCACCCAATTCTATTGATTGCTAGCTTCATCTTGAACCCCTTCACTTAGTGCCTTTTAGCTATCTACCCTCAACTTTTCACTTTGTTCTGCCTCTCCATTAAGTATTGGTATTCCCCAAAATTGCCACCTTCAGCAATTTTCTCTTTTGCTTCACATGCTGTCCCAGGGAAATTTTATCTATTTTGAGTTTTCACTATTGCCTACGTACCTCTAGCCCGGACCTCTCCCACAAGCTTCAGGATTTGTCTCCATGAAGGGAATAAAACATGCGTTAATATTTAAAGGATAAATAAAGATTAGTGAAGAGATATGGATGGAAGTTTTTCTGGAGGGGAAAAGAAAATTACAAGAAGATAGAAAAGCACATTTAAAAAATTGGAGGCAGCCAAAAAATAGTGATATATCCGAAGAATTAAATGAAGACCAATTTCACTGTAGTATAATAGAGAAAGGGTAGAACTGAGAAATCAGGATGATGAGATAAAAGAGCTAGGTCATATAAGACTTTGTAACCTACATAAAGGAATTTGGACTTTATTCTAAGGGTAAGAGAAAATAAGAACAATCAAAGGAATTACATGACCATATATTTTGCACATATTTGCATGTTTTATAAAGATCTCAAGGTTAATACAGGGATTGGCTTGAGAGGGAAAGGGAGAGATGTAGAACAACTAGGGGGGTATCCAGAAGTCCATTCAAGAGATGATGAGGGGTGAGGCGAAGGGCATTATAGTTGGGAAAGAAAGGATACAGGATAGATTCAGATCTTATTTACTAAATAAAATGGGTAAGATTTCATTGTTGCTTGAATTTGTAAGATAAAGGAAAGAAAGAGAGTCAAGAAACATACCCAGGAGTCCAAGTAGGATGCTGGCACCGGTCACGAACAAGGCAAGCCAGACTGAGAGGGGGTTCGGGCCCAAAAATATGAGTTAAGTTCTCAACATATATATTAAACTATTTCCTGGACATCCCCATGTGGTCATCCCATAGGCACCTCAAAATAAGTAAGTCTACACTTCACAAGAAAGTGTGGGAAGGTAGATTCATGCAAAGAAAAATGAAGTTTTAGGTGCTATCACTAGAGGAAGGTAGAATGCAAGCTGGAGAAGCAAACAATAGCAGTTGTCCTTCTGATTTTCCTCTTTTTTTTTTTTTGGCCTCTCCCGTTGCGGAGCACAGGCTCCGGACGCGCAGGCTCAGCGGCCATGGCTCACGGGCCCAGCCGCTCCGCAGCATGTGCGATCTTTCCAGACCGGGGCACGAACCCGTGTTCCCTGCATCGGCAGGCGGACTCTCAACTGCTGTGCCACCAGGGAAGCCCTGATTTTCCTCTTAAAAGCCACTGTTACCCCTTCTATTTTAGTTCTTTACCTTCTGGGGGCCAACGTATTTTTTGACATTTCCTTAATTTCTCATTAGTCTCTTTCTAAGAATGCAGCCTTTGCATTGCCATGAGATTGAGCTTCCTAAAGAATCACTTTGACGCATTAATCCCTTGCCCCCAAGTCTTCACTAGCTCTGCACTGTCTGATAAATGATATCCAAATTCCCCAGGCCCTTTCTGATCTGTCTTCCCCTTTATTTTTCCAGGTTAACTTGCCCAAATTTCCCTGCACAAAGCCCCAAAAGAGGTCATGACAGCTTTCCTGCTTCCATGCTTTGGATCACGTTGCATTCCATTTTACCCACCTGCAATGCCCATTGACATTCTAGTCATCCTTCCAGTCCAGTCTAGATGTAAACATACATCCATGAAGCCTCCTCTGACATACTCTTGTCAGAAGTGATGGTGCTCTTCTCAGAGTTCTCCTACAAATACACTATGAACTGGTTCAAGCTAGAACCAGTGTATAGATAGCAAGAGGGAACGTTAGATCAAGCAACTGATTATATATAAGCACTTGACTTATATCAAACAATCCGCTATTTACTAGTGATGATGTTGAACAGTCCTGGGCTCAGAAGGCAACCAAGGTTGAGAAATTCCCCCACTGCCTTATGTCATGGGAGCTAATAGCAAATGACCACCTGCTGTAGTATTTTCCAAGTCAAATCTCCATCCTTTCTCAGTAACTCAAATGAGACCCAGCTCCATTCTTCCTGCAACTCTCTTATTTACTGGCCTTTATAAAACTGTGGATTTTCTCTCTCTTCTTTGAGACATTTCTCACTAATAAATAGTATCCCTATTGTAATGGCCCAACTGAAAGCATCCCTTTATTTGTCCTGTGCAGTTGTCTTTCACACGGGTTTGTTCTGAGAGACTGAATACACAAATGAACAATGACAAGACCCTACACAGAAACAGAACTCTGACCCACAAGCTGCAGCAGCCTGCCCCAGAAACCAACCACCTCATTATCTGCAATAACGAGGCCAGGAAATCAATCTGCTATAAGCCAGACTTGTAGGAAATCAGACTGCTGTTGGTAGCAACAATTCAGAAAGCCAAACAATAACTCCTGTAACAATTAGCTCCCAACAGCCAGGACTTCACACCTGACAGCTTTCCTGTCACTTTTTGTTCTTGCTTCCAACTTAAGACCAACAAGAGAAAGCCAAATATCCACCCATCCCTAACTAATCATACGGGATGATGCCCTGCTTCTAGTCGGCCTGCCTCCCCGCTTGCCAAACAATCTCCATTCAGGGCATACTGGAAGCCTTTTTCCATTATAAGGCTTTCCCACTCCTCTGCCTGCCTTTGAGTCTTTGCCCTTAAAGGCTTAGTGTCTGTGGCTGACTCTTGCTATATCAGGCTCGGACTCCTACTTGTTCTCATTTGGTTAGCCTTCATTTATTTCCACAGTTGGACAGAATTATACAAGTTAATTTCTAACTCTCTTTGCATAAATAATAATGTCACAAAGCTTGAGCGGTATCAAAATTATTTCACTGCAACTTTCCATAAATGGTAAAGGACTTGCTCCTGCTTTTTTGCATATGTGTTTAAGCATCTTTATTTTAATGCATTGCTTTTAAAGATATAAAATGAGTGATTAATAAAGATGATGGAAATTGGAACCAGTAGCTAATTTCTTTGATTCTCTTATTTTAAATATTAACTGCTACCTAACTGGTTATTTTTAATAAATGTCTGGCAAGAGTTCTTTTCTTAGTGATAACAGTATATTTTTCAGTGAAATTGATACTATGTTATACCATTTTACTTTCAGCAGATTAATATGATTTAATTAAGAGTAAACATTAGGGCTTCCCTGGTGGCGCAGTGGTTGAGAATCTGCCTGCCAATGCAGGGGACACAGGTTCGAGCCCTGGTCTGGGAAGATCCCACATGCCGCGGAGCAACTAGGCCCGTGAGTCACAACTACTGAGCCTGCGTGTCTGGAGCCTGTGCTCCGCAACAAGAGAGGCCGCGATAGTGAGAGGCCCGCGCATCGCAATGAAGAGTGGCTCCCGCTTGCCACAACTAGAGAAAGCCCTCGCACAGAAACGAAGACCCAACACAGCCAAAAATAAAAAAAAAATTAAAAAAGAATAAACATTAGTTTAAATCATTACTAATACACCTCCAAATATTTTGCATTCAACTGTTTTTCATAAAGGTGTCTATGGAACAACTGAACTAATTTATGATAATCTGAAGTACCTTGGTTGAATAGTTTCAGACCTACTCTGTTTTTCACTCTACCCAAATAGTATTTCAAACTCTGCAAGATAAATTCTTGTCAGCTGGGGAAGAACATTCATTTTTATTGCTTCCTTGTTTTCTCCTACTGTGACAGTTCTGCCTGTTCTCAGATGGAAGAGTCAATGATAATAGGAATAATAATCCATGTCATGCTAGGAGAAGCAGCAACTGTTAAAACCCTTCCAGCTTTTCTACAGCTCCAGCATCAGTTATCATGTGTGCATTTTCATCGTGCAAGTAACACAGGACTTAGTTTACCTCTATTAAAATTTCAGTGTCTAATGAGTTGATTAAGGATAAGAGAGGTTATATGATCAATTAATTTTAATTTTTTTATTCCAAGTATTTTTCTAGGTCTAAGAAAAATGACAACAAGAAGCCTTTGCCATTTGCACATCTACTTGATTTCCTTCCCAACGGTTTGCTGTTTTGTGAAATTGATTTAACCTCAAGTTGTTTTGAGTGCTAAGGTTAGAAAGGCAATAGAGAAAGAGACATTTTTTGACAATTGCTTGAAGTAGGCATAAAAATGAACTTGGAAAATCGTCTATTACCCTACAAGTGTATGTCATGGAAGAAATGCCAGCCAAATTCTCCTTCAGAAAGGAATCAATAATGTGTCTCCTGATGGATCTGAGAGTCCACACTCACCACCCAAGATAAGCAGAGGAGGCCAGTGCTCACGAACTTAGCCAAGTAAGGGGCTCCTATCCAAATCAGTTGCTTCATGAAATCAAAGGCCTAATAATTGCTACCACTTCTTATCATTTTAAAGAATGATAACCATCAACCTTCTTACCATTTTAAAGAATGATAACCATCAACCAGCACAATAAATGAAATCAACTCAAATTTAGTCCTTAAATCAAATCTGAGGACAGGTTTTGATATTTGGACGTATGTCACTGTTCTCATCAGAATCCTTTTAATTATGATTAGTTATTAAAAGCACGTTGTGTCAAATTTGGTACAAATACTTCGGAGCTGGTGCCAGTTCTGCTTCTGTAATCTAAGAATGACATATGTGCATGTCATACACAAGGCACAGGACATATTGCTTCTGATCTCTAATGTACTTTGCCAAGCAATTCCAGAGAAAAAAGTTCTAAAATAATTAGAACGGTTTTTGTTTAATAGGTTCAGTGCTTCAGTTTTGCAAGATGAAGTGTTCTGGAGATTGGTGGTTGCACAGCAATGTGAATGTACTTAGCACTATTGAACTGTACACTTAAAAATGCTGGAAGTGGTAAATTTTATGTTTTGTATATTTTACCATAATTAAAAAATAAAATCATTAGAATAGAAATACTCAATAACTACTAGCTTAATAAAGCCCCTGATGTCCCTCCCCCTCCACGTGTACACAGTCATGTGAGCTCATCAAATCCAAGTCTATTGCTGCTCATTCATTAATCTTGGAAATCATCTCTAAACCTCATTACCAATCTCCTACCAAATGAACTACTGAACTGACATTTCCAGGTTGCCCAGCAATCAGGGGCAAAGCTACCCTTCATCTCCATCAGGTAAGAATTTCTCTTTCTTTAGGAGTTTGCTACTGCTTAATGTGAAGTTGCTGGGTTATTGATGAGAAAGAAAAAGAAGTAGCAATGAGAAAGGAGAGACTTAATAAACTGCCAAAAACATGGTTTATGTTTAAGATTTCTTTCTTTCCTTCCTAGTTTTAGGCTTACCCAAGAAAAATCCTCACTAAAAAGTTTATGTTTCTCATAGAGTTTAAACTTCCCTGGAAACTGAGCTATGTGTTTCTAACCCACAGAAGATAGAAGGAGGCAAATACACAGGAAAATTGCGTTATTCTGACCTTCGGACTTTGATTTCTTTCCTCAAATTATACTATTTCTATTTTATGGTGACATGTATTATAAAGCCCATTTGCATCTATTATTTCAATTAATCTCATTAAGTCTTTACCCCAATCCTGAGAGATAGATATTATTGTCTTTATCTCATACATCAGTAATTTATATTCAGAAGAGTTCCTTGCCTGAATTCAAACAGCTAGGGAGTAGCAGAGACTCTACCTCGTATCTTATAACTCCAAATCTGATTTATTTTCCACTCTGCTAGAGGAACACATGCTGATTAAGCCTTTGTTTAACATCTCCCAAAAGGTACAAAAGTGCCTGTCCCTTAGGTTGGTCCTTTATTTGCCATAAAGGAGAAATGTCTACACTGACAAGAGTGATTGCTATATCCAAACAAAAAATAGCAGGGGGTTGGCTGGGTCCAGGTCACTGCCCACTTAACAGACCATAAATAAAGGGTGATTTATTACAAGCGATTTTTTATATTTATTATTATGAGTGATTTATTATATTTATTATAAATAAGGTGGAGATTTTCCAGAGCCTAAAGGCAAGCACTGCAGGAGGGTCTGTCTCTGACCTGGAACTAGAATTGGAAAGCTACAAGGTACCTTGAAGTCCTCTGACCTGACTCAGGGCCACCAGGGGCTCCATTTCCTCTGCATCACCAGGCTCTCTCTCCCATAGCTCCCATAATGGCCACTCAAGGATGCAACTTCAGTCCCAATGTCAACCTACAAGTCCAGCATTCTCAAGTAAGTAACCCATACTTGTCATGTTCAAATTCTCAATTTCTAGGAGGCACAAATCCAGAGAGTCAGCTCAGGTCAAGACTCTACAACTGATTTGATATGTATCCACTATAATGATCAGACTAGATGCTTTACTCTTTGGCAAGTGAACAAAACAAGTATGCCTTCTGTGCTATGGCCTAGTTTAGCATCTGTGTATCAATTTAGACAAAAGGATGGTTTGCACATAAAAAATCAAAGGTTTCACTATCAAAGATGATCCTATAATGAGCATCAGAAAAATGCAATTTAAGGTGAAATTCTAACTAACAGTCATCAAATTGGCAAAAATTGAAAAGTCTAAAAATATCAAGCAGGCAGGGAAATGGGAAAACAGGAATCTTAAATGCTGGTCCATCTATTTTAGTGGAAAATCTGGCTGTATCTGACTGTATATAAAAGCAGGCACTGTATCTCAATGCAGTCTCAAAATATTCCTTCTAATTGTAGTCCCTGAGCAAAACTCTTGCTAACGTGCAGTACACGTGAACTGGAAGAATACTTTTACACATACTTGTATGTGTAAAATATTTGAAGATAAAATAAAGTATTAACATTCATTAACTCTGGGTGGAGAACATAAAATTTTTCATGTATTTTCTATGCATTTACATTTTGTAAGCTCTATAGTAAAAATAAATAGGATGATAAACAGGAAAAAAGGAAAAGTATTTTCTCACGTAGAATGTCAATCATTTCCCAAGGATTATGCCCACCCCTCCGACCTTAGTCTCCACTATTATTCTCATCACCTGAGACTTCAACATGGATGTGCAACATGAGGAAGGAGACTGTACAGAATCCACTCTGCTTGCTGTAGTTTGGGAAGTAGCAAGTGGGCTGTAAAGCCAGGTTCCCCAGGTAGAAGTGACCCTGGTAAGGGCGGGATTTATAGATGCCATAAAGTAGAGTTTAGGGTAACAGGACAAATGATTGCATCTAGCCTTTTGTTGGGTAAAAAGCAGTAGCAACAGCAATTTCCCTATCAGATCTGTGGTGTCGTAATATTATATTTGGAAGTTTAACTTCAAGTTAGTGCTATACTTTCCCCAAAATTCTGTGATCCAATCAATATCTTTTTTAACCTTTACTATTGTAAAATCTAATTCAGAAAAATGCATATCAAATTACAATTTAGTAAATGATGAGGATAAGCTTTGTAATCTCTACCCAGGGTAAGAAAGAGAACTTATTGTATGCCCTAGAAGGCATCACCACCCTTCCTTCCTCCTGAAAAGTAACCACTAATATGACTTTTAAAGTAATTACATCCTTGATTTCTTTATGGTTTTATTTAGGAATTTTCTGTTAGGAATGTGCATCCCTAAATAGTATAGTTTACCTGTTTTTGAAAACATTTAAGTCTCCTTTCCCCACTCCTCTCTCTCTCTGTCTCTCTATCTCCCTCACCTCTCCACCCCCCCGCCTCCCCCCCCCGCCCCTCCTCTCTCTCTACAATTTGTACATTCATTAACTGGCTTGTTTTGCCCATTGAGTCTTACACACAAAAAGCCAGTATATGTTTTGCTGACTGTATCTCCATGCTATAGGTACTGTTCTCTGTATTTCCTATAAATTGAAACTTACATGTAAAGAATTAGTCATATTCTGATTTGATGATTTTTTAAAAGAATTAGTTCAGAGTTGGCATTGTGTTCTTCCATCAAGAGGCACATGAAGTTGTCCCAGAGGTCTCTTAGGGTCTCTTCATTTCTTTTCATTCTTTTTTCTTTATTCTGTTTTGCAGCAGTGAATTCCACCATTCTGTCTTCCAGGTCACTTATCCGTTCTGCCTCAGTTATTCTGCTGTTGATTTGTTCTAGTGTAGTTTTCATTTCAGTTATTTTATTGTTCATCTCTGTTTGTTTGTTCTTTAATTCTTCTAGGTCTTTGTTAAACATTTCTTGCATCTTCTCCATCTTTGCCTCCATTCTTTTTACGAGGTCCTGGATCATCTTCACTATGATTATTCTGAATTCTTTTTCGGGAAGGTTGCCTATCTCCACTTCATTTAGTTGGTTTTCTGGGGTTTTATCTTGTTCCTTCATCTGGTACATAGCCCTCTGCCTTTTCATCTTGTCTATCTTTCTGTGAATGTGGTTTTTGTTCCACAGGCTGCAGGACTGTAGTTCTTCTTGCTTCTGCTGTCTGTCTGACCTCTCCTTTTGTTTTTTAACTTTAGGAATTAAAAAAAAAATAATAGCATTTATTAACTGTTCTGTTTTCTTTCATTTTGGGGGATAGGAAGGAGCATTGGAAGGACTACTACAATACGTACTTCAGATCATTTTTGCTCATCATTTTTCTCTCAAATATTTTTATCACTTTTCTTCATCACTTTTTGATTTTTGAAACCTTTCTTATTTTCACTTTGTATTTTTCTAGAGGTATTATCTTTGCGTTTATATACTCAGGTGTTCCATTTAGCTTAGTCTTTGTTTCTTTTCATTCCTAATTATTTTATATCTAATTATTTCCTGATAATTAGTACCTCACTTTTGAGTTTTTCTAATTCTGATTTATGTTGTTTTTTTCACATGGTTTCATTTTCTTAATATCTTCTAGCTAATTCTGAAATAATAATTTGTACTTATATTTTTTGGCAGGTCTTATACCGGCTATATCTTTATGGCAGGTCTTATACCGGCTGTGGTTGGGGATGCTATTCTAATTCTCTTCTTTTAATAACATTGCAAAGAATTTGATCTCAGTTCTTTTTCTTGCTCATCATTATGTGAATTTACTCTTCTTGAACTAAAATGAAAAGGTTGGTTCTGGATAGCATTTCAAAACTCACAGCTATATCACTTCTTTTATTTTTCTGAAGTGTGACAGAACATGGTAGCACACATTTTGACTTGATTTTCACTTCCACAACTTTGACCTGAACATTCTCTCCCACTGTGTCTTCATTTACCCTGTAGTACTCAATTAAATTCTATTCCCAGGAGTTTCTTTTAGTGTGGGGCTTTGTCCAGGAAGGGAGCTTTTGCTGGTTTGTTCTGGCATAGAATTCATAGGGCAGGAACTATAGAAGCCCCTTCCGACATCTCTGAAGACTTGTTGCATTTATCCACTACTGAGTGCAGCAGTTCTCTCAAGTTCAGCTGCTGTTCACAAACTGGGCCTCTTAGTGTTTCAGTGATTATATGATGGCTATTTTGGGATTCTAGTCTGTAGCCAGAAAGCCCCAGTGCTTTCTCCATATAGATACTGACACAATGCATGTTTTGTAGCTGTCATTGATTTGTCTCTATCCACTCAAATTTGGGAATTAATGAGGACACCTTGTCACCCAGTTCTATTATATATGTTATCCATGGAGTTTTGAGTTGCTAATCAAGTCTGTATGTATATTTTTATAAGGAGAGGAATTTGGGCAGATTCAAATTCTACCTAGCTGTTACCATAATCCAAGAATCCTACATCAACTATTTTATTTTAAGCAAGATTACTGAGGTATAATTTACATACAATTTATATAGTATACCAGCCTGTATTCTTTGGACAAATGCATGCAGTTATGTAACCACCACCACAATGAACATATAGAACAGATCCATCACCTCCAACAATTCCTTCATAAATATGCCCCTCTTAGTCCTCTTCCCCTAACCCCAGCCTTTTGCAAACACTGGTCTGTTTTCTCCCCCTATGGTTTTTTTTTTTAGCCTTTTGAGTCTGAATTCTTTCACAGAGCGTAATGCAATTGAACCCCAGCCCTGTTTCTGTTGGCACTGAATCCCTGGAGCTTTCTCAGTGATCCTGTTCCTCCTGTAGTGTTCTGAGAACTTAAACGGTCTGGGCCCCCCAAGGGTACAGGATGTTTCCTTTTTATTCTCGCTCCAGGTGCAATGGGTTTTCACCTGTGCCTCGGAGGGCCACAGGGTAGCCCTTCCCCAAGAAGCTCATGGTTTTTGGTCCTCGATGGCCAAGGAGCCAAGTGGACTTCTGCTCCTCCTTCAGAGCCTTCCGCTGATGGAGGCTTTGTCCTCCTGGACAGCCCTGCTTTCAGCCTTGCTCATGAATTCACTGATTTCCAGGACAGCCTGAGGGCAGGTGTGAATTTCCCTCATGGATTAAGGTCCCAGTGGCTCTTTACCCTCAGGCCAGCCACACTCTGCCTTTATCGAATCAAAAAAAAAAATTTTATTTGAATTTCTCCTTACAACTTGCATGGAGACCCTGACTTCTTCCCACTGCCACGGAAGAAATGATGCTCACATCCTATTTGTCCTTGGAGGTGCCCGTCTTTCCTAAGAAATCAGGCTAGTTGGTTGCACTGCAATCTAAGCTCTTAAATGGATTCAAGAAAAGCTATGATTCTGTACATAATCTGGTTTTTCTGTGGTTACTTGGAGGCCATGCTCTTTCCAGCTTTCTACCCCTTAGGTAGAAGCCAGAAGTGTTGATATTAAAAATAAAACTCTTTTTGGCGTAATCCAGGGACATACCTAAGAATCACAATAAATAAAATGGAAACACTAAAATGATCCTCAAAATGAATTGCTGTTGAATATTCAGTTCAGTTAAATCTGAAGTGACTGACATTAAAAATAACTCATAAACTGTCACTACCCCGCATACTAGCCATATTTTGTGATTTTTCACAATTATAACATTATCTAAGAATGTCTCACAAACTCTGGCTTCTTGTAGATTTACTATTTAAATGGGTCAAAACAATGTTGGAGTAAAACAATTTGTCAGCAAGAATACCTTTCTTTCTTTACAAAGAAAGAAGGAAACCACTACAGAAATCCGTAATTATGATAACACAGCATAGCCAAACTTAACCCTATTTAAAACCTGTATTTTAATCTGATTGCCCTACTAACTGCAGTTTACTTGGTCATAAAGTTGATTTTCTTATCAGAACAATGTGAACAAAGAATGTCCCTGCCACATCAGTAAACAATGTTGCAGTGGCCATCAAGCCATCAGCCACTGCAGCTGACCTGACTGTGTATCCTGAGGCAATTCAGGATGGGAAAGAATAAAAGAATTCAGGATGGCCCTAGATAGTTAAGGTGCATATCAAAGGAATGATTTCAATGAGCCTAGACTCCTGCATCTTCCTATAAATAGAAAAGCACTAAATTCATTAATTTGGGATGTCTGTTTTTCTTTAATTAACAGTAATCTTTTGTTGTTCCGACTACCTGGTTTTTGTTGCAAAAATTCCTATACCTCTTGGGAACAGTCCCTCAGAGCTATATGAGAGGCTGTCTTCCGGGCTTAAGTCCTCAGCAAGTGTGCTAAAGGAAACATAATTCTCAACTTTTAGGTTGTACACTGTTCTTCAGTCGACAACAAAAAACATTACAGAACAGTATCCAAATAAACCAATTACCTTAAGGTCTAAGAAAATTAATACTAGCTTCCCTTTACTTAAAGGCTAATCCCCTTCTTCAAGATGCTCACGTTTCTGATTACACATGTTCTCTCTTCAGAGAGGGGCGTATATCATTTGTTTTACTCTGTGTCAACACTGACCTTCATAAGGGACTGGGACCAAAAGACGGCAGCTCATCAAGAAGCTGTCTCTCCCTCAGCTCTGCTTCTTTTTGAGGATTTTCTTCCTTCTTTTTCTCTGAGACTAGTTTTCATTGCTTTACTATGCACATGGTTAAACATTACCAGGACAGAGTCCAACAGTTGGCATTTCCTACATTCAAATGGATAAACCCAGACAGGAGCTGGCATCAAGTTCAAAGTTTGTATTTCTTGAGAGAGGATCTAACTGACTTAGCTGGGTCAGCATCTGACCGCTGGTCTACCATCTGTGGTCAAGGTGCCGGGGTCATGGTTAATGGTGGGTACTCCGTGGGGAGGTGGTGGGCAGATGTAACAAGATGCTTCCTGTACTTTGTGTTGCCTTTGACCATAGCTCCTTCTATGTATCCATTCCTGCATGGCCGTGGCACTCTGAGCCTACAGATGACATTGAGGCAGGAGACAGATGGGCCCCCGGGGCAAAAAGTTTGAGTTCGTTCCTTGGGGAACGATACTCCAAGACGGGAATAACAGGACAATTGAGAGACGAGGCTAGGCCCTGCCCAGATAGAAAATAACAGACCACATATTTCTCATTCTCAAAGTCAGGAGACCTCCCCAACTACACATGCACAGAAAGGCTCCTTGGAGGTCAAAAGGGGCGTGATGCTAACTGACACTACTACCCACAGGCATCTTGGGCAGAATCCATCTTGGCTAAGAAATGCGTGCACACACATGGGAAGATCCTGAGACACACCAAATATGGACTCCGAACCAGGCGAATCAAAATGATTGGTCAAAGGACACATGGAAGAAATGCCCCATATCAGTGATTTAAACTGCCACGAGGGCACGACTCTCTCTCAACCGCCTGTGTGCCTATCCACACGTACTGTACTCTTTTCTCCTAATAAATACTTTACTTGTTTCACTACTTTCCGTCTCTGTGGGAATCCTTTTTCTGCAAAGCCGTACGGCCAGGGCCTTGTCACTGACCACTGGTCTAGTGGCTAGGATTCACTGCTCTCACTGCCGCCACCCGACCTCAATCACTGGCCGGGAACCAAAACCCTGCTTCAAGCCACGGCAGGCCGAGGCCACCTGAGATCAAAATGATCTGCAGAAATTAACTAGGTTTAATGTGTTTATTTGGTATTATCTCCTTTTCCTTCTGCCGAAAACTTTTTGTTTCCATAGAAAACTGTGCCTCACCTGTAGCACACCTTTCTCAGTCATCAGGTTCCAGCTGTGTTCATTGTCTTTGCTCACTGTCCATTTGTCAAATCTGTGTAAATTGCAGGCAACTGATGTGAACTAATTGACTTCCTCCACCCTATGGAAAAGCCAGTTTTGTCTCCCTTTGCAATTCATTTCAACATTCCTTTATTCTACATAAATATGTGTTCCTTTGACCTTTCCTTGAACAGGTTAAACATTTTTCTGGGTTCCTTCATATCCTGAGTAAAAGATCATATCACAGGAGTAAAACATTTTTATATCTGTATGTGTCAAGGCGTTGTCTTTTCCTGAATTCTTTGTCATCAATATCACTTTTCTGAGCTCTTTTTTTTACTTGGGTCAGGCTTACAGTAATCTCAAAATTCTTATATATCAGAAGATTCTTTACCTTAAAGAAGATACTACTTTGTAAGCATGCAGGTCACAAAGTCAAGAAATTCTGAATACAATTAGAATTGAAAAGAGTTTCAAATTGTCTTGTGGCTCCAATTCTTTGTTGAAATTGTGGCTAGTGATTTATGCACCCTGAGGGCCTTGCAGCTTTCGCTGGTGTGTTCTCAGGCCCGCAACAGTTCATAACGTGCTCAATAAATGTTTGGTAAATTTAATCATGAATATAAACTTTAAAGGTAGCTTTCTGACTACACACACTTAGAAAAGAAAAAAAATTGGTCAGTTAAATCAAAATGTTCAAGCCTACTTTTATCACATTATGGCCCATGGTGGAGGAGGGGTCAGGAAAAACAAATACAGTGAGTTCAATGAAAAGGAATTGTATAAAGCAACGTTAACTTAAAAATAAAAACCAAACTTTGGGAAAAGTCGGAACAACTTGAATCCCTAACACTTAACGGGTGTCGGCGTAGGGAGGACTAGCAAAGCTTGTAAAAACAAAAACAAAGGGCTTCCCTGGTGGCGCAGTGGTTGAGGGTCCGCCTGCCGATGCAGGAGACACGGGTTCGTGCCCCGGTCCGGGAAGATCCCACATGCCGTGGAGCGGCTGGGCCCGTGAACCATGGCCGCTGAACCTGCGCGTCCGGAGCCAAAAACAAAAACCTTGCTAGTGTTTTCTCACCTTTGAAGCAGAACTGTGAAATTCAAATGGCAAGAATGATCCAGAATTCCTCTTGGGAGGGAATGTGAAACGGGAAAGATGGCATGATCCTTTATTTTGTCTCGGTATTTTTGTTAAGTAATGTCTTTCTATCTATTCGCGACTGCTGTAGTGGGATTCCATTTTATTTTTTTCCCAGGTAATATTTTAAAATTAAACCCAGAATTTGTTTTCCCTCCTCTTAGAGAAAACTTCTGCTTAGTTTCTGATAAGCCTGACGAGCAGGCTCTGGAAAAATGGGAAGATATAAAGCTGGCAGACTTTTCTCCTGTCAAGATAATTTAGCGCTTTATCACGGAGATTATGGTTAACTTTACAGTGTAAAAACTTCCTTGTTTACTGTAGTAAATCAACAGAGACTTTAACATTTTTTGAATATTTATAGTGCTATCACTTTAAACAAAACATTCTTTTTGAATCTAACATTGTCACTAAGAAAGCATCTGTTCAACTTAACTGATTCTGTCAGTAAAGAAGAGGAAGAAGACGAGGAGGAGAAGAAAGAGGAAAAGAAGGAATAGCCTGTGGGAAATAAATTTTAAAACTCTAAACTGCCTCAAGAATGACTTGTCTTATCTTTGGACTAATTATTACCCTACTTATAGTTCATCAAAAGTAAGCCAAAACTTACTAAATGTGGTATTAAAGATAGTTTTCAGAAATTGGTAAATCATGATTCTCATGCATATATAAAAATGAACATGTGTTAAAGATTTTATTTTACTCATCGGATATGAAGGAACCAAGCAGATATTATTACTCGTTCAAAGGAAAAGGCAAAAGGGCACAAAATGATATGGAGTAAAAAAAAAAAAAAAAAAAAAAAGTCAAGGTGAATTGCAAATGGGGACAAAACTGGATTCCCTAGAAGGGAGGCAATCAATTAAAATCACTACCAAACAGGATAGCATTTACATATCTGTTAGTTACCTATAATTCAGAAATAATTGCAAAGTGGTTCGAAGACAATGAATAGGGCTAGAATTCATAACCTGGAAAGGTATGCTGTAGACAGTGCGTAGTTTTTCTCGTGAAACACACACACGAAAAACATTTCTACAGTGATTTCCCCTAGATAATGTAGGGGAATGGTACAAACAGGGGCCTATGATACCAAATCATCACTGAAGGAGGGTAGATTACTGAAGGAGGGTAGATCTCTAGTTCAGATGCAGTATTTCCCTTCATATGCATCCTTCTCTCAAACTGCAGTCAAGTGCTGTCTGATGTTGGCAGACATTGCCCCATGAAGTCAGCCCCTTATAACCACTCTGCTGAGACATTCTCTCTTAAGCACAGCACATCGCAGTTTATCTTCTAAACAGCGAGAAACGTAGATATCTATCTGGATTCATTTGGTCCCTATGTTTGTATCCCTCTTTCTTGAAATTTTAACAAAGCAACTCAACACATGCGTAGGCTTTTCATTCTCATTCTTCATTCCTATCATTATTCCTACATATTAGACAATTATGAGCACTTCGGCTCATGATGAGTTTCTTTTCATCTTCATCTTCCCTTCTTAGGTTCCTCCACAATTACAGTTGAGTATTAATCTGCGGACTGATCATAAGGTAAGGCCAAGGACACGGGTATGATCCAAGCTGGATGGCATCAGTGATTTAAATGATACACTGTACTGGATGATACTCGTGGTGCTAGCCTCCTCCCTACAGAATAATTCTGTCATTTGGTGTTTCCCTAGAGATTGGGCCTCAAGTCCCCTCTTATACTAGCAGTCATTAAAACCTTAGCACTTTCCTTTTTTCTTATCTTCATTTCCTTCCTCCTTTAGACATTTAAAAGGATGTGGAAAGTGCTAGAGTAGCTACATAGAGGAGACAAAAAAGTCCCAACTTCCAGGGCTACTGAGTCAGTGGCGATAACAGATATCCCCCAAATAATTAGAATTATAGCATTGTGATAGTATTGTTATAGTAGGAACTTTACAACGCTCTGCAGGGGCCAAGAAGAGAGAGTGCTTAAAACTTTTTGCATCTGCCAGGGGAAATCTTGACGTCTTCGTCTGCACTATTAAATTAAAATTTTTAAAACGTCATTACTGGTTTGAGGGTATTTTGTATATCTCTCCTCTTAATTTCCCTCCATCTCTCCTTCTTTTTTCTCCCTGCATTAACCATATCTCTTATTGCCTGCCTATATTCTGATGTTTTGACATCTGGAGCCTTGTTGACCCTGGAGGGGCTGCCCGTTCCAGGTACAGTCAATTCCCAGAGACAGGGACCAACTCAATCAAGAGTGGAGCCTGCACTTTTCAAACACAAATGAACCAATACAGAGCCCATCTGCCCCCTCTATCAGACTCTCACACTCTGAGCCATTATCTACCTGCCCCAATCACCCCAGGGCCAGGTGCCAGACAACTAAAGGAACAGCCCCTACACCCTAGAGCCAACTGAAATTATTCAAACTAGCCAGTCTTAAACCTGCCCACCCTGCCTGCCTGTCCTTCTGAAGAAACCACAATACAGGCTCCTGCTCACCGTTTCTCCCTCTCCCTGCTTCCCTGGGTGGCTCCCCATGGCTGGATGTGCCCAAATCTCTTGTCTGTGAGCAACAATCTTTTCAACAGCAGTCATTTGTTATACCTATTGGTCTTACTATACTCAAATTTTCTATTAATACACTATATTTTAAAGCTCTTCCTCTGCCCCATTCTTCCTCCCTCTCTCTTACTTCCTGTCCTCTCCATTTTACTTTGCTAGTATAGACCATGAGTTTTTCAAAAATCTGTTATCAAAAAATTGGCTCTCCTTTCACATACAGACATGCAATTCTTGTCAACTACTCCCCCTACCAGAGTACTCTATTCTTACACCATTTGGTAGAACGACGGAAAAGAAACGATCCCTTTTGCTAAAAATAAGTAAAACATAATTTTATGTCTACTACAGAGTAAATGATTTTTAAGCTTAATTTGTTTAACTTTAAAAGATGGCCATCATCAAAAGGTCTACAAATAATAAATACTAGAGAGGGTATGATGAAAAGGGAACCCTCTTACACTGTTGGTGGGAATGTAAATTGGTGCAGTGTGGAGGTTTCTTAAAAAACTAAAAGTAGAACTACCATATGATCCAGCAATCCCACTCCTGGGCATATATTCAGAGAAAACTATAATTCAAAGAGACACGTGCACCCCAATGTTCACAGCAGCACTATTTGCAATAGCCAGGACATGGAAGCAACCTAAGTGTCCATCAACAGATGAATGGATAAAGAAGAGGTGGTATGTGTGTGTATATATATAAATACACACACACACACACACACAATACTACTCCGCCATAAAAAAGAATAAAATAATGACATTTGCAGTAACATGGATGGACCTAGAGATTACCATACTAAGTGAAGTAAATCAGAGAAAAACAAATATCATATGATATTGCTGATATGTAGAATCTAAAAAAATTATAAAAATGAATTTATTTACGAACCAGAAACAGTCACAGACATAGAAATGTATGGTTACCAAAGGGGAAGTGGGGGGGGGATAAATTAGGAGTTTGGGATTAAAATATACATACAACTAAATATAAAATAGGTAACCAACAAGGACCTACTGTATAACACAGGGAACTATACTCAGTATCTTGTAATAACCTATAATGAAAAAGAATCTAAAAAAGAATACATACATATATATATAAAACTGAATCACTTTGTTGTACACCTGAAACTAACATTGTAAATCAACTATATTTCAATAAAAATTTTTAAAAAATAAAAGAGAAATGCCATTTGATTGAGCAGCTATTGTTTTGAAGCTGAAAATCATAAATGAATCAAAGATCTTAGTCTATAAAAGTAGACTGGAGAATACATGTGCAGATGAGCGTGTACATGCACACACACATGCACAAACTAGGGGTGAGTCATAGGTGGATATTAGGATGGGGTGAATGAGTTCAATCCCTTTAAATGAAGCAGATACAAAGATGAACTTCCGCCTTCCCCTGTAGTAGAATTCTTGGTCTGGAAAACCATGGTCTACTAAGGAAAGACTGAAAACATTCATTTAGCTTCCATTCTAAGACATTAGCTAAACACACCAAGTGTTTTATGCACAGTTAGCTGCAAAACGAAACGAAAAAAACAAACAAACAAACAAAAACAAAGCAAAAGAACTATAAAACAACAAGCAGGAAAAGAGACTGTCTTCTGAATTATATACAAACATCCCCTTCTGTATATCCCAGCCTGCTGGTATTGAAAATGAAACACAGTCTAGCAATCATGGAAAGAACTTACTAAACCAAAAGAGTTCTCACTACCCATCAGTATCAAAAGTTCAAGGGCCCTCGGGCTCCTCTGACAGTTCGTTATACAGAGCAATGAACCTAGGAAGCTCGACAGGGGCAAAGGATTCCACAGAGATTCAGAAGCAACCGAAGGCAGACATGCCCTCCCAGTGCCGCAGCTCATTAAGGTGTTTCATATTCAAACAAAGTCAACAGGAAAATATCACCACTCTTCTAATGTGAAATGAAAAGAATGTGAATATTGACCATCATTAAAATAAAAAGAAGCCCAAAATAGATCTTTAGGACCAAACAGCCATTTGCAACCTGAAAAAATACACGTGGCCATGTCTTATCCTGCAAAGCACATTTAGCAAAGAGAATTCATTATTGGGAAATGTCAGTTCTTCACTTCCTCACCAGTCAAGTTGAATCTTAGCCAGGATCTACAAGTACAAATGAATTTGATGCGATTTGGTTGTTTCAAAAAGTAGCCTGGAAGAAGGAAAGAGGGTGGACGTGCAGGCTTCACCCAAGTTTGAGCTTTCCTGTTTGCTAGAAGTTGTGTGGCTTTAGGTACATCATTTAGTCTCCCGAAGTGCCTCATTTACATCACATATAAAACGGGAGTAAAAATTATTTCACTGCCTTCTCCCCTGAATATAAAAGTATGTTGTAAACTAGTAGTTTCCACAGAATTGACAATATTCTTGCTATATAAAATGTCTTAAAATAAAATCAGATTATCTGGATTTAGAGGAGGAATACATTATACCAATAAACCAAATTTCATATTTCTGTATATGTAGTTATCACAAGGCTAGGTAAATAAGTATTTCCTGAATTATCGACTAATGATCTAGTTCTCATCCTAGGGAATCACAAAAACACACTCACTCACCTACTCTAGCCCCTTTGATAACACATAAAGGATTTCTTTCCTTTTACTATCCTCTTTCAGCACTCACAGGATGCCTAACCTGATACCCTTCAGCGGTACACTTTGGGAGAAACTTTTCAGTGGAGATGCATTAAATTCAGCCAGCAGATTGAGGAGACCGCTCTGAATATGTTCTAACAACATGCCCACCCAGAATGGCTACAACTGACCCTACCAAGCTAAAGGTCTTGAATTGTTTTGATCCTTTGAAACTATGAAAGAATTTAAACTTTACTATTGATAAAATAATTTTTAAACTTATTTTATCATTATCAAGCTTCTTAAATTGATAAATGAGTAAATGAATATTTTATCTAATTCAGTATACACAGCAGGACAATATATTTCAACTCACTGTTACGTCTCTTGAAGCCATTCCCCCAACGTTTCATTGTGAAGTTCAGATATGCAGAAAAAGTTGAAAGAATAGTACGATAATCACCAGTGTACCCACCACATAGATCCAATCTTTGTTTACATGTTGATGTATTTATCATGTGTAGGTACCACATATTTTTGATAACTCATTTGAAAGCAAATTTTAGACATCATGACGTTTTACACCTAATTGATTCAGCATGTACTTTCTAAAAAAGCTATTCTTTTCCTACTAAACTGCAATTCTATTATCACCTAAGAAAACATTATTCCTAATATCACTCAATATCTATTATATATACAAATTTCATCAATCAAACCCCAAATTCCTTTCATAGCTTTTATACCTCTGTTGCATATGTAATTTTGAATAGAGCTATACATCTTATACTTTTTCTTTTTTTAAATAAGGATCCAGTCAGGGTTTATACGTTGCATTTGGTTGTTGTATTTCTTGGCTTCTTTTACTTTATTTATCCTAAAATATTTATAAAACTAGATAAAACTAGTAACAATGAAACTAATGGGTAATATTCAAAATTTCTTTGCAGCTCATTTTTGTCCCTTTAGAATATATTCCATTAAGAAAGTACAATCAGAGTTCAAGGTAACTTGGAATGATTCTTTTCTCTATATGATTATGCTACCACATTTACACATAGTTTTGTTTTTTTAATTTATTCTCAAATATGTTTTGCTTCCTCCTTTTTGAGTTCATTCGAGCCTTGAATACATAAAACATTTCCTGTTTTTCTCCCTCCTTATTTATTCATATACATTGTACTGAACCTTACTTCTTTTCCCTTAAAAATATGTCCTAGAGGTCACTCAAAATTAGTTCATGGTAATTGTTCTTATCCTTTTTTATGACTTTAAGAACTCCATTTTGTGCATAATCTATAGTTTATTCAACCAACGACTGACAATGAATTCGTTTCCAGTCTTTTGCTACTAAAAAGAATATATGTTGTATATGTTGATGCAACTGTGTTGAATTCAGCAGAGTTCAGGATTGGTTGTGGTCTTATTCACAGTTATGTCTTGGGATCTCAACTTTTACATGAAGGGGTTTATGATGTCTTGAAAGGGGTCAGTTCTCTTCATAAGATTATTTCAGTAACAGCTTAATAATAGTAATGATGATGATAATAATAATAGCTAGCATTTATGATTATGTTTTGTTGTCACTGTTGTTGGCAGTGGTGGTAGTATTGTTAGGGTCGAGTCTAGCTAAATGCTTTACAAATATATCCCTAATCCCTCTATCAGATAGGTTATATTACATCAATTTATAAATTAAAAAAAAAACCCGAAGTGCAGAAATGTTAAGTAATTTGAACAAGACTCTAGAGGAAGTTGAATGGCAAGAACAGGACAGGATTTAATTTTGGGCAGTGTCGTTTCACAGCTCTTTCTGCCTTAAGCATAGGATGTACTGCCTCTTTGTAACATTCACTTTGTTACAAAAGGATTACAAACCACTTTTTAGAATATGTATGTGCACTGAGAAGGAAAGGGTAAAACAGATGTCCCAATCTGATTTAGGAAGGCAAATTATCAAGCTCATATATATACTAGATTAAGTTTTTAAACAATCTATCTTTAGGGATTTGGATACAAAGATTGAATGGCTAATGTTCATCACACAGAGATACTTAAGAAAAAGTTAAGTTAAAAATGATGATAATAAAAGTCTACGCCAGAGAAAGAAAACCAGAGAAGACCTTTTTTTAAGAGAACTAAATAAGATAAAATATAAAGATATTTAGCAATCAAAGAAGCCTGTGGATCCAGGTAGTCTAAGATATCAGAGAAGAGTTTTGCGAGATGCTTATGATGTTCCCCAGCATCTTGCTGGGAGCTGTATTTGAGTGGAAAGATTGGGCGGGGAAGGAATTCTGCCTGCAGTTCCAGTTTCACCGCTAACTGGCTGCTTGCCTCTCAGCAAGTTATTTAAATTCTCTGCGCCTGAGATTCGTAATCTGTAAAATAATAGAATTTATGCCACAGATTCATTGAGGAATTGAATGAGTTAATTCACATGTGAAATTCTTAGAAGAGTAACTTAGTGGGTAGTAAATAATAAGTGGTTGTCGACCCCCTCTTTAGGCTGTGCCATGCGGCATGTGGGATCTTCGTTTCCAGACCAGGGATTGAACCCACGCCCCCTGCAGTGGAAGCTCGGAGCCTTGGTCGGGGGAACTAAGCTCCCGTATTAAAAAAAAAAAAAAAAAAAAAAAGGTGGTAGCTGTCATTGTTTTTGTAATACATGCAGCTTACCAGGATGCCTATTCAACATTAAACTCACTTTCATCTTTGGTTTCATGGTCCAGGCATCTATATCCTGTCAAACTCCTGCTGAGTCCTGCTAAGGAAACTAAACAGAACAATAAAGAACATTATAACAAGTACTCTCTGCTAAGGTGAGCCTGGTCTCATTACTGAACCTCAAGCATGCAGTTCCTGGGTCTTTTGTTCCCAACCAGAAAGTCCTCCTTTATTTTGCTTAGTTATAAACTATCTAGTTTGGAGATTTTGCTCAAGACTCATGACGTTTCCTATGATCCTGCTGCCCTACAATGCTTACCTTCTTGGAAACTGTTTTGTGTGGTCTAGAATTTAATAACATCCTCTGCTGTCTTTTCTCATCTTTTCTAGCTCATGCATGTCTTTCTTTCTGCCACTGTTTCATGAATGTAATATCTATTCTCTGCATCTGGACAATAAACTCTGTGAGGTCAGAAACACTTCAAACTTGTTTGTAGTCCCTAGAACAGGGGTGAAATTCACATACTTATAGGTATTTAGTAAGTGATATGTTTTTTCTAGTTTGAATAGAATCTCAAAAAGCTTGACAACCTGGTACTCAGCTCGCCTTGCCAATGTGCTTATTAGACCAAGCTCATCCCCTCTGCAGTTCAGGATGTGTGAGGTGTGAGGCTGAGAGATGTGGATGCTCCCTGAAAAACTGGTCTGGGATTTTCTGTAAAATCAACAGGGTGGTTGGTGGTGGTCCGCAGCACACTTTCTCTATGATACCACTGGGGAGAGTTTCTTAACTTCTGGGCCTGACTCTTAGTATCATTTGAGAACTAACTCACAACCCCATTCTTCTCGGGACACTGGTTCATCTTGGATCCTGAAAATGGTTTAGAGCTTCCAGACCCCAGTTCTTGAGGATTGAAACTCTTGTCCTCCAGACCTTTCCTTTTGGTTCCCTAACAATAAAAGAGAACTTCCTTACATAGGATTTTTTGTTGTGATTGCAGTTACTGTTTACAGCATAAACACTGTACAGACCACAGTGTGCTTTTTTTAAATAAGGAGAAAATAAATCAAGCTCAGATTTTATAGTGTTACTGACTAGCGTAATTTGTAACAGCCAGCTCTGCCCATATGGCCATTTGAGAGAAAAAGCGTGTGTATGTGTGTGTATGCACGCGCACGTGTGTGCACGTGTACGCATCCTCGGTTGCGGTCGGGGGGAGGTGTACCAAAACTCAGAACTCAGCACATCTAGTTAGAAAGTTCAGGTTGCAGGTTTAACTTAAGTGTACCAGGTTTCTCAAGTCTGTGCCCCAGTGCTAGCTCTGAGCAGATGTGATTCTTAAATAAAATGAAAGGCTGCAAGCCAGAAGCTTGTAACAGATTTGCCAGCTGTGAGCACACTGTTTACAGATTGAACTTGGGACCCAAACCATTATGTAGTATAATTTATGACAACTCAAGAAAATATGTTTTGACAAACAAGCGAGAGAGTGGCATGGACATATATACACTACCAAACGTAAAACAGATAGCTAGTGGGAAGCAGCCGCATAGCACAGGGAGATCAGCTCGGTGCTTTGTGACCGCCTAGAGGGGTGGGATAGGGAGGGGGGGAGGGAGGGAGACACAAGGAGGAAGAGATATGGGGACATATGTATACGTATAACTGATTCACTCTGTTATAAAGCAGAAACTAGCACACCGTTGTAAAGCAATTACACTCCAATAAAGGTGTAAAAAAAAAACATCAGCAGCCACATACAAGGTATCTCTCCTCAGCAGAGTGCAAACGTTCTGCAATGCTTTCCCCCCCTCTCCCAACCACCTCAAAGCTCAGATTTGGTCAGAGTAGACAATGGTTTTCTTTACTAGAAACAAGCAGGGACTAAGAAAAATAGGAGATAGATAGATAGATAGATAGATAGATAGATAGATAGATAGATAGATATGGATACAGTGTATCTTTAGTTATATATTATACATAATCGTTTATAAGAATAATTAGATGTGTGTGTGTGTGTGTGTGTGTGTGTGTATATATATATATATATATATTACTTCAGTCTTCATGGGCACCACAGCCTCATTTTAAATGGTGCCAGGGAGAATACTAAGGATTAAACCCTTGTTGATTACTTTTTATTGTCCTTGGTTGTGAATCATTTGCCAGTTTGAATAAGCAGAACATATTTAAGCAGCTGATCTGTATACCTCACCAAGTGCTTTTAAAAAGAAACAGTAAGCTCTTCTTGCAATAATCTTGAACTTAGGGGTGAGTCTATATATAGTAAAACTGAAAACAGATCCTTGAGCAATGATATGAAAGATTCTGATAGTTTTCATCAATTATTTGGGTAGCTCATGTACTGGTAGACAATTATTTGGTATATTAAAACTGGTCCTTGGAGTAAAGATGTTGTTTTAGGAAACAACACAATTTTATTTCTTACATACTATGATATTGCTACTAAGTGAAGCACTAGAAATACAAAGATTTATGAGCCGCTGCCTTCCTGTAAGTAGCTCAGAGTCTATAAATAAAGTCCTCCATTCCATATTCTATATATGCCCATGAATAAATGTTTAGAGAAGTCACAGATACATTTAATTTAAAGACAGTCTAGTAACGGTTTTAATTGTTCAGGGCCATGGATTAAAGACCAGAGGGAAAATTTATTGCTGTACATAAAATTAAAGACAATTATTTTCTACACAGAGGTAAAAACATCTTGAGAGGATAGGAAAAATGTTTATTGCTGTCTTCATTATATCAGTAATTTGAGTGTGTCATTAAATAAATGAAGTGCTGGCTATATTTAAGTAGTGACTTAGAACCACCAGTTATGTTTGGATAGGATCGATTTCTTCCATGTTGCCTGGATACATTTAGTACAATTAAAATCCAAAATATGTTTCCCCAAAACATTTTAATTCATAATTTCTCACTCTCTTTTCTCTGTAGTAGAAGTCCTGTTAATTGTAGATTTCCTTCAAGAATTGAAGAAATAGAAAACTTACTATTGGAGGATTTTTTTTACCTTATTTCATCAAGTAATACAGTCTATAGAGACTTGAAATCCTAAAAATTAAAACAATTGTAATACTAAAAAGTAAAAAAATTAACACCTAAAATTAAAAATAAAAATCAGGATAGACACATTTTCTGAAGAATTATTTGATCCTTCACATATAATTTCAAGTATTCACAGTGCAGTGAGTTAATCATATGTGATGTGAAGGGTAACAAAGTGCCCACCATACCCACCAGGGGAAAAGTGTTAAAATATTTCCAAGGTTCAAGGCACTACTAAAGGCAAATGTGTGTTACATTTCACCTATAATTAATATTTTACTTGACATTAATCAAAAGAATAAACAGTTGTATACATCCCATGAGATACTAGGTCACAAGACAGGCAGGCTTTGAAAGAAGAATTGGTCCGTGGTATAAAGCAAAAGGCTTGAAACGTTCTGCTCATATACATCATCATGAGGATGTAATTTCCAGCATATTGTAAGAATTCATATTTTAAAGTAATAGGGGCAGAGATCAAGATGGTGGAATAGAAGAGTACAGAGCTCACCTCCTCCCACAAATACATCAAAAATACACATACACGTGGAATAACTCTCACAGAATACCTACTGAACACTGGCAGAAGATCTCATTCAGCCGAAGTTGCATGAAAGATCACCAGGTAACCAGGAAGGACAAAAGAGGGGAAAAAAAAAGGTAATTGGGATGGGACCTGTGACCCCTGGGAGCTGTGAAAGAGGGTGCACTGGCTGGGAGGTCAGCCGGGACAGATAGGGAGCTTCAGAGACTCAGAGGCAAGTGCAGCTGGCTTGCAGTGGGCATAATAGAAACAGACCAGCACAGATGGCCCTGGCCACCTCACTACCTCCCCAGCCCAAGACACATGTCTGCTGGTACACATGGGGGCTGGGTGCTAAAACTCAGGGTTCAGCGGACAGACCTGGGGAGAGGAATGGGGTTGGCTGTGCAGAGAAAGCCTGAAGGGACTGGAGTGTGGTCTGGGCCACAGCTGGCATGTGCACAGGACAGAACCCAGGTCTGCCACAGGAGCACCGTTGCTAATGCACTGCTGAAGGGAGGGGTGGGGCCCTGCCGTAGCAGCCTCATTCTCCATGTGCTCATAGCAGGTGCAGCTCCGCCTCTACAAATTCTAGGAGGAGAAATCATGGAAGTAGGGCTGAAATCTGAGCTGTGTCCCAGCAGATGTGGACCTCAGTGCATTTATGCCACCAGCAGCTTTGTAAGCTCAGCACATGAAGGACATCTGCTGCCTTTCTTTACACTACCAATGAAATACCAGAAAGGTAAAGTAGAAAAACAATCCCTTTTAAAATGCATCAAAAAAAAAATACTTAGGAATAAATCTGACCAAGGAGGTAAAAGACTTATATGCTGAGAACTATAAAACACTGATAAAGGAAGTTGAAGATAATTCAAAGAAATGGAAAGATATCCCATGCTCTTGGATTGGAAGGATTAATATTGTTAAAATGGCCATACTACCGAAAGCAATTTACAGATTTAATGCAATCCCTATCAAATTACCCATGACATTTTTCACAGAACTAAAACAAATAATTCTAAAATTTATATGGAACCATAAAAGACCCAAAACTGCCAAAGCAATCCTGAGGCAAAAGAACAAAGCTGGAGGCATAACCCTCCCAGACTTCAGATGATACTACAAAGCTAAAGTAATCAAAACAGCGTGGTATTGGCACAAAAACATACGGGTCAATGAAACAGAATAGAGAGCCTAGAAATAAATCTACACACCTTCAGTCAATTAATCTTCAACAAAGGACACAAGAATATACAATGAAGAAAAGACATTCTCTTCAGCAAATGGTGTTAGGAAAGTTGGACAGCTGCATGTAAATAAATGAAGTTAGAACACTCTTTTACACCATACACAAAATAAACTCAAAATGGCTTAAAGACTTAAATATAAGACATGACCCCATAAAACTCCTAGAAGAGAACATAGGCAAAACATTCTCTGACATAAATCACAGCAACGTTTTCTTAGGTCAGTCTCCCAAAGCAACAGAAATAAAAGCAAAACTAAATAAATGGAAGCTAATCAAACTTATAAGCTTTTGCAGAGGAAGCCATAAACAAAACGAAAAGACAACTGACAGAAAGGGAGAAAATATTTGCAAACAATGCAACTGATAAGGACTTAATTTCCAAAATATACAAACAGGTCATACAACTCAATAACAGCAACAAAAAAAACAACCCAATCAAAAAATGGGCAGAGGGCTTCCCTGGTGGCGCAGCGGTTGAGAGTCCGCCTGCCGATGCAGGGGACATGGGTTCGTGCCCTGGTCCGGGAAGATGCCACGTGCCACGGAGCAGCTGGGCCTGTAAGCCATGGCCGCTGAGCCTGCGCGTCCAGAGCTTGTACTCCACAATGGGAGAGGCCACAGCAGTGAGAGGCCCATGTACCGCAAAAGAAAAAAAAAAAAAAAAGGGCAGAACACCTAAATAGACATTTCTCCAAAGAAGACAGACAGATGGTCAATAGATACATGAAAAGGTGCTCAACACTGCTAATTTTTAGATAAATGCAAATCAAAACTACAATCAGGTATCACCTCACACAGGTCAGAATGGCGATCATCAAAAAGTCTACAAATAATAAATACTGGAGAGGGTGTGGAGAAAAGGGAACCCTCCTACACTGTTGGTGTGAATGTAAACTGGTGCAGCCTCTGTGGAGAACAGTATGGAGGTTCCTTAAAAAACTAAAAGTAGTGTTACCATATGATCCTGCAATCTCACTCCTTGGTATATATCCAGAGAAAACTATAATTTGAAAAGATACATGCACCCCAATGTTCATAGCAGCACTATTTATGATAGTCAAAACATGGAAGCAACCTAAATGTCCATCAACAGATGGATGGATAAAGATGTGGTATATACATATATATGTGTGTGTGTGTGTGTGTGTGTGTGTATATATACACACACACACACACACACATATATATGTACAGAATATTACTCAGCCATAAAAAAGAATGAAATAATGACATTTGCAGCAACATGGATGGACCTAGAGACTATCATACTAAGGTGAGGTAAGTCAGACAGAGAAAGACAAATATATGGTATCACTTATATGTGGAATCTGAAAAATGATACAAATGAACATATTTACGAAACAGAAACACACTCACAGACATAGAAAACAGACTTATGGTTACCAAAGTGGAAAGTGGTGGGGGGGAGGGACAAATTAGGGGTTTAGGATTAGCAGATACAAACTACTGTATATAAAATAAACAACAAGGTCTTACCGTTATAGCAACAGGGAAGTATATTCAACATCTTGTAATGAACTATAATGGAAAAGAATCTGAAAAAGAATATATATATTTACACAACACTATAAATCAACTATATTTCTATTTAAAAAAATTTTTAAAAACATTCACAACAGCCACAAAAAAACACAAAGTAACAGAATCACTCCTTTAAATGTATTCAATAGGCTATAAATAACATAGTAATTTGATACTCAAAATCAACCATTTTAGATAAATTCATGAAAAATTTTACAACTTATTTGTATACCTCAACTCATATTCTGATTTGATTCCACAAAATTCTATTCTAATGTAATATTTATATTTGAAAGTGTTAATGAGCACCTTTCATATTACATTTCTTTGCAACAATAACTATACATTTTTTTCCTCTGAGCCTAAGGCTCTATGATGTTATAAAAAACTCATGTAGATTGAGTTTTATTATAATTATTGTTACAATACAATTATTCAAAACAAATAAATGTACTATATACTATAAGTACTTTTTAACCCAAAAACAGAATTGGAAAAGTTGTTCTTAATGATATGGTGGAAGTGGAGATTGTAGTGTCTTGATTAAAAAACTTTTCCTAGAAACCAGTATTTTAAATTGTCCCTTTATTGGTGTCTTTTTTTTTTTAAAGCATATTGGGCAAAGAGCCATAGTAAGATTCTGGATGGGTGAGATGCAAGGGGAAAAGGAGTGTGGAAAAGAAGAACTGATTGGCATCTCAAATGCAGATACTTTACGCAAATCAATTTTAGGAAAAACTACATATGGAAATTGAAGTTCTGGAAATTGAGTCACTAAATATTATGCATGCCAAGGTACTCCTAAGAGAGTTTTCATATACTGCTAGGAATAGGAGTATCTCAGCTTGAAATGCTGGTAAAGGGTATAACCTAGGAAAGCATTCTGGAGGGGTTTTTTTTGCTGGGAGTGGTTGATATTAATTGAAGACCATGTTAAATACAAAAAGATTCAGAAAGGAGTGAGGTACTGAACAGGTGAAGCGTTCACCAAAGAAAAGCTCAATAATCATCCTAGTTTCACTGTGTTTGACCCTGATTGCCACTATTCTGCTGCATATTTATTCACTTTGTACTCTTAACCATGAAACAAGTGATTTCCTTGCAGTCCTTGAGAGGAGACTGAGATGAGCTCAAATGTGAAAGGAGAAACATAAAAGGGGAAAAGTCTCCTCTTAGGGAAATACTCTGGGAAACCTTGTTTAGAGAATCATTTACTAGATTTAATGTTTGCTATACTAGCATCATTTTTTTTCAGCTAAAGAAATACCAGAGCGCTTCAAGTGAATCATCATTTATCTTATGTCTTGTCACAACTAGACTTGATTATCTCTCTGTCACTTATTTTAAAACCACTGTGCCTTCCAATCTTGTATGTCAGTTGTGTTGGCGTGGTTACCCAACACACATGGTTATCCAACACATTATTCCAAGCGTATTGATCTTGTAACTCTTCAAAGCAATAAATTCCTTTTCCAATACCAGACCAATCAAGGTTCAAAATTATAATCCATGGTATTAATCTGGGTAGAGAAATTCATTAACATGATGAGCTTTTAAACTAATGGCTAATTTCTCTAAATGGTCATTGAAGATTCAACAGAAAGTATTAAAGAAGGAACATACAGGAGGCATCAATTCTGATGGACAGCACAATTAAGACCAAAGAATGTCTTTTATAATTATATCAACTGTCAAGATCAGCATCCCCCAAAAGCCTTGGGCTTAATTCTACAGCAAATATACCTTCAAGCAAGGAGTGCTAAGTGTGTACATACCTGACCCTATCCTTGACCTAAATTTGCCCCAGCATAAAGTCAGGACTCTCGCTTTTTAGATAAACAGGCCTTAGAAGGATAGTTTCGGGAAAGGGTATGGAAGGTTGGGAGATATAATCACTGCCAGGATCAGATATAAGAAGAAGCAAAATATGAACAGAATGAATGGTTCTATTCAAGTAACAACTGCACAGGGAAAGAACCCAGAATTGGGAACAAATAGCCTAACTCAACAGCTGTATCATTTCAATCAACTCTCACAGCTTCTCCATATCTCAATTATTTTATGTAGACCAGTGATCCTCATCTGGGAGTGGTTCTCCCCCACAGGGCAATGTCTGGACACGTTCTTCGCTGTAACAATTTGGGAGAGAGGGTGCTACTGGCATCTAGAGGGCGGAGGCCAGGGCTGCTGCTAAACATCCTACAACACATAGGACAGCCCCTCCAACAAAGGATGATCTGGCCCCAGATGTCAGGAGTGCTGAGACTGAGAAACCCTGATATAGCGGTTGGACACGTACACCCTGCCCTGCCTGCACTGAGGAGTTGTTATGACGATAAAAGGGAAAAGGAGACAAATGTTTTAGGAAACCACAAAATTATATAATCGACAGTGTTATTCTTACCGTATTATTTATTTCCACTTACCCTTAGAATTCCTTCCCCCTGACAAGGAACCCAAGGTCTTTACACTGCTTTTCAGGATGTCTCAGCCTCTTGAATTCAGCCCTTTTCTCTTTAGAGTTTGTCCCTTCTCTCCTAACTCCTATGTTTCACCAAAATATCTTTATTAAATTTCTATTTTCTCTGGATATTTTTAGGTGAATACATTTTCTGAGAAACTACTTTGAATTGATGGCTCAAAATACAATTGCTGTTAATAGTTTAAAATGTATCCAAGTGGAAAAAAATTTTTTAAAAGATGAACAGAATTTAGAGCTCATTTTTTGCAGTGATTTTCTAAATGTGCACGGTAGATTCCTAGGGTTCTGGGAAGCACCACAATGGGAACAACGATAGGTAAAAGAAAAAGGAGAACAGGCTTCTTTCTGTATCATCTGCCCATTTTTTAATTAAAACATCTCAGCTTTTTTTTTTAATTGACATACTGTGGTCTTTTGCAAGCTTTAATTTGACAAGAGTTCTACCACTAAGTAAAAAGCCCAGAAAGCTACTAATCTCATTTGTTTCATTCTTATAAAGAAGGAAGCGAGGCTCCGGTAGCCTTAAAGACAGATGAGAAGAGGTGAGAAACAACAATAAGTCACAAAGCCAGGTTCCTGACTCCTAGTCCAGTGACCTTTCCAATCTGCCATGTTAGCTCATCGAGAATGACTGCACTTCAACAGGAGGCTTTAAAGGCCTAATGCCGAAGACTGAGTCCTGTGAGGATTGCTGGGTTTGTAACAGAGGAAGCGAGAGAGGAATTTTTAAGCAGAATCTTTTAGCACCTTCAAATAATAATCAGCCCACATCCACTGGCTCTGCCAATAGTCTGGATCAGAAGCATGCATCACCTCAATAAGTCATAAACCAACTCCCCATCTGGTCCTTCTTCTCTCTAGATTATCCCCTTTTGTGATAGAAGAATGAATGGATATGATTTGCCTGTATCATGTGTCCCCATCCAACCTGGTCCTAAAAATAACCAGTGGGGAGCTTGCAGAGCTACCACGATCTATGTCTCATAAGCAGAATCAGAGTCTCCAGGGCTATCGTCTGGAAATCTGTATTTTGATTGGGGATCACTAGTACCACACACCATCCATTAGTTAAAAAGGGACGTTTTTAAACTGGGAGAAGTGAATAGCTGGTTTGACGAGTCTGTTATTGATATTGTCATCGAATCAATTTGTTGTCCTCGTGTCCCCTAACCGTATTATCTCTGCCTGAACTATATCAAGGACAGATCTCACCCTGCAGAAATGTCCATAAAGCGACCAATGTGTCCTTCTCCACAGCTGACTCTGTCCCAGCTGGAGCCTTAGGGCCATTCAGACCAGTGCACAGGCCACCCCCCCTTTTGTCATTCCTCCTACAGAATTTAAAACCAATAACCACAAATGTTGAACATCCATACAGCACTTTATAGCTGCACAATGTTTTGGGTTTTTTTTTGCGGTACGTGGGCCTCTCACTGTTGTGGCCTCTCCCGTCGTGGAGCACAGGCTCCGGACGCGCAGGCTCAGCGGCCATGGCTCACGGGCCCAGCCGCTCCGCGGCATGTGGGATCTTCCCGGACCGGGGCACGAACCCGTGTCCCCTGCATCGGCAGGCGGACTCTCAACCACTGCGCCACCAGGGAAGCCCTGCACAATGTTTTATATTCATTTTTGTTGGTCATTTCAGAAAAGAACTCTCCAAGGTACGTTTGTATTGTCACCCTTAGATGATGGATGAAGAAACAGGCCATAGGGGAGGTCTGGGTCACACAGCAGGGACAAGAATGATTCTGTCTCCAGGCTTCTGCTGCTTCTGCCTGATCTACTCTACATTGCTTGGCTGGATAGCTGCCATTTACCCATCCAGATCCATCTCCTCTGCCCAGGGAGAAGAGTGGGTCTGGCCCATATCAATGGATTCCCCTATCTCTGTCTTACATTTGAGTTTGGCTATTGTAGAGCCCCGGGGAGAAATCCAAAGGAAGGAGGAGATGATGGTTGGACCATTTATTTTCCAGCTCTCTTTCTGAGTGTTCACATCAGAACGGCTGCAACTCTGGGCCAAAAGTCACCATTCCTTTCAAGGTCATGACTCTATTTGGGATTGTAGTAATGGCCCCCTTTCCTTGCCAGTTCAGGCCTACGTGTGCTAATGACTCCTCCTCCATTACTAGGCCTTGGATGCTGCATTATTTCTTTTGCTTTTGTAACATGTTATAAAACGTTATAAGTGTTCTCTAAACATTTGTATTGATAAATAGTTCCTCATTAAACATTCTTCAAAGCCCTGAGTATGCCATCTCTTCCTCCCTCCTTCCCTCCCTCCTTCCTTCCTTCCTTCCCTTCCTTCCCCCTCTCCCCCCTCCCTCCCTCCCTCCCTCCCTTCCTTCCTTCCTTCCTTTCAATATCCATCACCACGCATAGCATAGCATCTATTTCTTGCTGGGACCCTATAGACTCAATAACCACACATCTAAGGCTGCCATAAATTTGAAAGTATAACTTGTTTTAAGCAAATTGATATATGAAGATCCAAACTTATCAAAGCATAAAGATTTTAAGGAAAAATAAATGCATCCTTTTTAGAATTTCATGAAGGCTATGACACCTTCATGTCAAGACTCTCACACATACACTTTTACTTAGCAATGGTTTCACACACCTCCCAAAACCCATCTGAAGAAGGACCCATTATGAGCACAAACTTGAGAGAGGGACTTGAATTCAATGTCCTCATTTTATGCATGGAGAATCAGAGACACCTGTCTCAGGTGAAATGGATATTTACTAGTAGAAATGTGACTAGAAGTCAGATCTGCCTCTGGAGTCCCACTTTTTCCTGGATTAACACTTTTTCCTCTACACTGAACATAAATGTTGAGAATAGTTTTTTTTTTTTTTTTAAATCTCTGAGGAATTTATGTGAGTAGCACACTCCTGGGGTATATTTACATTTAAAAAACAATTACCGGGGCTTCCCTGGTGGCACAGTGGTTGAGAGTCCGCCTGCCGATGAAGGAGACACGGGTTCGTGCCCCGGTCCGGGAAGATCCCACATGCCGCGGAGCGGCTGGGCCCGTGAGCCATGGCCGCTGAGCCTGCGCGTCCGGAGCCTGTGCTCCGCAACGGGAGAGGCCACAGCAGGGAGAGGCCCGCGTACCGCAAAAAAAAAAAAAAAAAAAATTACCCTTAAAGGATCACGTTGACTAACTCATAAAAGAAGGTATACCTGTAGGCACTCTGTTTCATGTGAAATAGATCAGAGCCTGCAAGGGAGAATATAAAAATAAGGAAAGTTGGCATTTTACTTTCTGGGTTATTTTGGTGATCAGCAATACCTCAACTCTGATTTTTATCTTTTTGGTAGGTCTAGGATTACCCAAAAGGCAAAGAGACAATTATTTGCCCAGAAATGTGTGGATACAGCTGCCCTTTTCTAAGAGCAGAGAGAGAGAAGTAGCAGCAGTGAACTGCGCCTCTGAAATCTAGTGGCAGCTTTATAATGACTTATAATGGAGAGGGCCTGGTAGGAAAAGAATTAACCTGGCACCATCTGCAGCTCTGCACAGCACAGAGGACGGGTCCATGGAGGACACCCACGTAGGAGTGCCGGTACGGGGTAACTTTGATGACATTGCAGTTCTGAGCCTTCCAACTAAACAAGAAAGCCTGTGCCACTGCTATCAGGAATTGGGTAGAGTGGGCGTCGAATTTCTCTCTTAAATCGCAATTACAAAATCCGAAGACTTCAGAAATCCAATTACTATTATTTCAGTTTTTGCAACTTTGAGGCAAACTCATCGGAGGCAAAAATTTGACCTGAATTGACTTTAGGCTATTTATAAACTATGCTTATCCCACTCAGCGTACAGGAGCCTACTTTTCACCATAAAGATGTAATTTTGGTTACTGGGGATTGGTTCAGACTCTTCCAGTGATTATATATTGTATTACCTTTTTTTATTTTTGAAACAGACTTTATTTTTAGAGCAGTTGTAGGTTCACAGCAACACTGAGAAGAAGGTACAGAGATTTTGCATGTACTCCCTGCCCTCACATGCCCAGATTCCCCCATTATCAACATCCGGCACCAGAGTGGGACACTCGTTGCTATCAACAAACCTACACACCATTACTGTCCAAAGTCCATAGTCTACTTTGGGGTTCACTCTTAGTGTGTATATTCTATGGCTTTGGAGAAATGTATCCATCATGATAGTATCATACAGAGTAGTTTCACTGCCCTAAAACTCCTCTGAGCTCCACCTATTCATTATATTACCTCCCTTTGAAAAATTAATTCTGAAAACCATCAGGCTCCACGATTTCAGATAAGGTATGGTAGACCTGCATTTCCCATGGAACTCAGAGCTAGACGTCTCTGGAATGGAAAGGGAAAAGAAAGGCTCGCCTAGTTAGACAACCTTAGGAAAGAAAAGTCAGTATGAGCTGGTTTGGGGGCCTTGGACAGCCTCTATAGCTCAGCTATCCATTCCTGATGTCTGAAAGTCAACAATTTTAACTCATTCTATAATTTATTTTAATTTTTCCTGATTTGAAATAGACCCTAGATGCCATAGAAAGGAAACATTGAGAGCTCATAGCATAAGTTTTGAAAAGGAGAGTTCAGAAGTAAATCCACTGCCTGATAGAATAGAGGAAGTGCCTTTGTGGAAGACAGAAACTAGAAACTGTGCTAAAAGGGTAGGCTATCCTACACTGCTGGTGGGAACGTAAACTGGTGCAGCCTCTATGGAGAACAGTATGGAGGTTCCCTAAAAAGCTAAAAATAGAGCCACCATATGATCTAGCAATCCCACTCCTGGGCATATCTGGAGGAAACCATAATTCAAAAAAATACATGCACCCCAATGTTCATAGCAGCACTATTTACAAGAGCCAAGACATGGAAGCAACCTGAACGTCCACTGACAGATGAACGGATAAAGCAGATGTGGTACATATATACATGGAATACTACTCAGCCATAAAAAAGAATAAAATAATGCCATTTACAGTAACATGGATGGACCTAGAGGTTATCATACTAAGTGAAGTAAATCAGACAGAGAAAGATGAATATCATATGATATCACTTATTTATGGAATCCAAAAAAAATGATACAAATGAACTTATTTACAAAGCAGAAACAGACTCACACACATAGAAAATAATCTTATGGTTACCAAACGTGAAAGGGTGGGGGATGAGTAAATTAGGAGTTTGGGATTAACAGATACACACTACTATATGTAAAATAGATAAAAAACAAGGACCTACTATATAGCACAGGGAACTATACTCAATGTCTTGTAATAATCTATAATGGAAAAGAATCTGAAAAATACGTATATGTATAACTGAATTGCTCTGCTGTACACCAGAAACTAACACAACATTGTAAATCAACTATACTTCAATTTAAAAACATTTTTAAATAAAAGAAAAAAACAAAAGGTGAGGCCAGCCAGCTCGTCTAAGACACAGGGATCAGTAGATCTGCCTCACGCACTTACTGTTGTCCAAAATCAAAGAGAAAGTCACCCCAGTTTCAACGGGTCTAAAGCACAAGGGTCAGAAATACCACTGAAGATATTTTCTGCAATCAAAACAATGCCTGCTTGACCTGGTTCTCCTAAGAATTACATATATATTTACATAATAATAATAATTATAATATGATTATATAATAATTACTATTATTATATTTTAAAATACACATATATTCACAGTGAGTCCTTGAAGTAGGAAATAGCACCCCACTATCCTCATGAACTAAGGGTCCTGATCCACCAGCTCAAGGAAGTCAGGTGACTCACTAAGATGACCGAAGAGAAAGGACTGAAAGTCATCTCTGATTATGACATAAACTTCCTGTGTCCCTGGATAACACTTTTGAAGGCTCTCTGAAAACGAAAATCTATTAACAATAAAAAAGAAGAAGAGGGCTTCCCTGGTGGCGCAGTGGTTGAGAGTCCGCCTGCCGATACAGGGGACACGGGTTCGTGCCCCGGTCCGGGAAGATCCCACATGCCGCGGAGCGGCTGGGCCCGTGAGCCATGGCCGCTGAGCCTGCGTGTTCGGAGCCTGTGCTCCGTAATGGGAGACGCCACAGCAGTGAGAGGCCCGCGTACAGCAAAAAAAAAAAAAAAAAAAAAGAAAAAAAGAAAAAAGAAAGAAGAAGAAAGGGAAAGAGATGAGGAGATCAAAGTACATTTCTTTCCGCTTTCCTTGTCTGGTCAGTGCACTAGGGATATTTGCAGTGATGAAGGGATATTCAAACTAGAAATGTTGGGGTCTCTTTGTCTTCCCTAAGGCACTCCCACCCTAGGGAGTGATCTCCAACAGCAGAAACGCCAAGGGCCAAGTGTTCACCCACTCTCCCTCTTCCCTGAAGCCTCTATTCCTCACCTCCGCTTTCCTGCCCCCCGAGAGTCAATTCCTCAAGCAGCCTCTCCCATCCAGGCACCATCTCTGAATTTCCTATTTCCAAACAAAGTTCTACAAGGCCCTAAGTGTGGTTCCTGTTAAGGGGATTCACACTAACATACAGTGATATCTGTCCATTTTCAGGGGCATCTGAATTTCCAAGGAACAGCTTGCTCATCAAACTGGATTTCTCAATTAGAGGTGGTGTGGGAAATTTTTTAAGCAAGGGGATTTTCAGACACTTAAGTCATTTCAAGCCTCTGTACTTTACCTTTTCTCCAACAGGTTTCGTCACCAGTAACAAATACAAAAATAGCTTTACAGACAAAGAGAATACAATTCCCTCCTTAACACAATTAAGGTACTAGAAAGCTATGTCTACAGAGATCCATGAAAGGAGACACTTCTCAAGGGAAAGTGGTTGGTATTGATCCTGACTCTCAAGCTAATAAATCCAGGGGAGTATTTTATAAATGAGACTGTATTTCTTCCTCGTAAAATTTTCTTCCATATTAATTATGTATCATCGGTTGTCTTAACTTTCTATAAAAGACCCTTCAAACGTAGAACATTTTAACAGATTTAATGAGAGCAGAGTGATAGATTCATAAAATTAGGGCTGCAAGAGAATCTATTGCCGGGGTTCTCGGCCTCAGCACTGCTGGTGTTTGAGGCTGGATAATTCTGTGTTGTGGAAAGCTGTCTTGTGCATTGTAGGGTGTTTAGCAACATCCCTGGCCTCTGCCCACAAGATGCCAGTATCACCACTACCCCTACCTGTGACAACCAAAATCACTGCAGACATTGCCAACAGTGCCCTGAGGGCAACGCTGCCCAAGTTGATAACCACTGATATAGTCCAACCTCTTCACTGCAGATAAGGTATCTAAAATACAGAAGGAGGAAGAGTCATCATCACAGTTACACCTCAGTTAGGAGCAGAGTCAGCAGTATATCATAGTTCGTTCCTATGCTCAAATATTTATTTGAGCTATTATTTCATTTATTATGCCCTTGAAAATAATTTTGCTCCAATATATTCTCTCTGGCTTAAGCACACTTTATACCATCACAGGAATTGAGAACTAAAAAAATGCTCTCGATTTCTAAATTTTGAAGGAAGATAAACGTCATCTTATATTTGCCGCATAAGATAACTGTATTAGGTAGGGGTCAACAGAACCCTGTACAGAATTGCCTCATGTGATTATGGAACCTGAGATATTCCACAACCTGCTGTTTGCAAGCCAGAGACCCAGGAAAGCCAGCGATCAGGTATGAAGGCCTGAGAGCCAGGGAGCTGATAGTGTAGTTTCCAGTCTGAGTCTGAAGGCTTGACAACCAGCAGCGCCACAGGCAGAAGATTGATGTCCCAGCTCCACTGGTCAGAGAGCTAATTCTTCTTCTCCTTTTTGTTCTATTCAGGCCCTCAAGGGATTAGATGACACAGACCCACAATGGGGAGGGCAATTTGCTTTACCTCAGTCTACCAGTTTAAATGCTAATATCATCCGGAAGCACCTTCACAGGCACACCCAGAAACAATGGTTAGTCAAATATCTGGGCACCCCATGTCCCAGTCAAGTTGACACACAAAATTAACCGTCACAGTAACTTCATCCATCCAACAAGCAAAGACAGGGAAAGAAGAGAGAGCAAATACACTCGGCCACTTGCAATGTATCTCACTTCTAGATCCTCAAGTCACCTAATCAATAATTACTGTTCTATAAGCATTCTGCTTTTCTGTTGAGCATTTCAAATTGCCACACCCACATCAAAACATCAATCCCTAAAACATTCCCCTGAGAAGAGCAGCAATTTCCCTGTTAGACTCCCCAAACCAGAATCCCTTGTCTAAATATATCAAAGAGGCTGGTTTCAAAGGCCAGAATACACCTTCTGGAAGCTACTATCCACGGTGTTTTTTTAAATCTTTGGGGACCCAGCACGTGTGCAGGTTGTGCCCATCCTACCATCCAATGCTGTGCAGTGTTGCCTGATGGGCTTTAGTGAAGTAGACTGTGTTGCTTCTCCGGATCACGTGTCATAATCTTAAGGTGCCCTTGACATTTTACAAAGGCCTAATTTCTTCATTTGATAATTCTAACACCTTGGTTCAGGAAAATGCCAATCAGCTATGCAGTGCTGCCTGCAACCAAAGGGACATGCCCACCACCGCCAACAGAAATAGGGGTGAAAGACAATGAGGAGTGAGTTGTAGCTCTGTTTTGATTCGATTTTTGAAAATGGGAGCTAACTCAGAGAAATGGAAGAGAACTGAACTGAGACGCAGAAAGCCAGTTTTCAAACTGCCACTTGACAACATAAGGCTTCAGACCAGTGGTTTTCAACAGGAGGTAAATTTGTCCTCCAGGGGACATCTGACAATGCCTGGTGACATTGCTGGTTGTTACAGCTGGGGGAAGATAGAGGCCTGAGATGCTGCTAAACATTCCATAATACACAGGACAGCCCCGCACGATGAAGAATGATCCAGCCCCAGGTGGCAGTAACACCATGGCTAGAAACTCTGCTTCAGGCAATCACTTCTCATCACTCATCCTCACTTTTCTTACCTGGAAAACAGGAACCATGTGTCTCATGGAAGTAAAAATATTTTAACGTCTTTGGCTTTAAATAAATGGAGAATTATCTGACCCTGGGGTCATTTTAGTACTTCAAGTCTCGCAAAAATGCCTGAGAATTCTTCATTTTCCGCTTCACACGTTAATTTGGACTTTCAGAAATCCCAATTATTTTAAAAAGTAACTTTGGAAAGACCCATAGAAGGCTTTCTAGTGAGAGCAAGACTTGAAGCAAAAGACGGTACAGAGGGCTTCCCTGGTGGCGCAGTGGTTGAGAGTCCGCCTGCCAATGCAGGGGACGCGGGTTCATGCCCCGGTCCGGGAGGATCACACGTGCCGCGGAGCGGCTGGGCCCGTAAGCCATGGCCGCTGTGCCTCCGCGTCCAGAGCCTGTGCTCCGCAACAGGAGAGGCCACAACAGTGAGAGGCCCGCATACCACAAAGAAAAAAAAAAAGGGTACAGAGCAGAGGCTGAGAAACCAGGTTTTCAAGCAAGTGTGTCTGGGGTTCAAATTCCACCTCTAGCCTGTATTAACTTCATGGTCATGGGCAAGTTACTGAACATCTATAAAACACAGTGTTAACAGTACCTACTTTGTATGGTTGTGACTATTTAATGAGTTAATGCATATAATGAGCTTAGAACAGTTCGTGGTAGATAGTAGACGTGTATTAAATATTGGCAATTACAATATTTTTAAGGAAGCCGACCAGGATTATGTGAGGCGTTACAGGACATAGAGGACAGTAACATTATCCAGTGGAGGGGTGGTCAGCGGATGTTTCCTGGAAGATGTGGTACCTGAGTTACATCTTAAAAACTGACAGATGTTAGAGGAAGAGTATAAAACTGGAGGCAGGGAGGCCAGTTAGGAAGCGGTTAACAAGTCCAGACTAAAGCTGAGAGTTGAAACCAGGGTAGTGGTTGTAGGAATGGAGAAGAGGTATAAACAGCTGGATTCAGTGATGACTAGCTGTGAGAGAAGAGAAATCAGGAAGGAGAGGGCCGATGCTAGTACTTGAACAAGTTGCCTACACTCTCGGAGCTTCAGTTTTCCTCATGCACGAAATGGAGATAATTGTACCTACCTAACCAGATTATTATAAAGATTAAAGCAATTTTATTTAAAAACCCATAGCATAGTAGCACACAGTAGACAATAAGCAGAAACTCTCACTATTATAATTATTATTAACAATAATTACAGCAGCCCTGGAAGGGGTCCCTAGATGACAGCTAGCCCAAGAGACAGCATCAGGAAGAGATCTGCCCAGTGTTACAACCATCTACTTAGTGACAGAGCCATACATTGTAGCTGCTTTTAAGCAGCAACGAATGTGCAGAACAGGGCAAAGTCTACCTGTAAAGACCATCCAAGTGATCATGCCTTAGCATTTTTTGAGTTCTTTGGCATGCAAAGAAGGGCTAAGAAGATTGGGAAAAATTGGAAAACAGCACACTGATCTTCAAAGAGCTGCCAATCTAGTGGAAGCAATTAGGTCAAAAGCTTGGGAAAGCAAGTAACGCATTCAACAGGAATCCAGCCAGAGCCAATGAACATTATCTTGATCAGTATTATGAACAGGACGGTGAGGCAAGGCGGAGAGGGTTAAATAAGAAAAGTTCCTGCCGTTGTACAACTGAAACTAATATAATGTTATATGTCAATCATACCTTAATAAAAACAATAAAGAAATCATTTTTTTTAAAAAAGAAAAGTTCCTTCAGGAAAAGATTCAGAAACAGCTCATTCAAAATATGAGAGAATAGCCTCACTATTTCAATTCTCTTTAAAATAACTTCATTTGAAAGCTGCTTATAAATAAAATTGAAACCATACCAGAACAGTATATTGTCTCCTTTTACGTTTGTAAAGAAGAATCTTTCTTCTCTACTAAGTTCAACGATTCTTCTTTGTCATTGTAGTTTATATTTCTCAAAATATTCCTCTTTATCTCATAACATGGTGTGAATCTTATAGCAGTGAAAGGAAATACATTTCCTAGAAGTGTCCACTTATTTACTCTAAGTAGGTGGCGATCAAAAAGGGCCCAAGGACCAGCCCCTTTGAATTGTTGAGTTCTGATGGGGTTCTTAATGGAAGTCGTAAGTCAAAACCTCATATAAAGAGAAAAAAAAAAGACCAAATTGCCTTTTGTAAGTGTCTCAGATTTTCTTCCTAACAGATGAACAAATGAGTGGGATTTCTACTCTTCTCCATCCCTTCCCCACTAGCTAAATGAAACCAGATATCAAATAGATGATTGTAGCGTGGGCACCATCTGAAATAGGTTATACATAATTTTTTACCAAATGGAAAGAGCTGAGAAAACATATTTCATTCATTGTGTAAAATTTATAGTTTCCTTCATTCTGGGGAAGTTCCATAAATTTTTCTGAAAACTCGCAATATATCTATGAGAGCAATCTTACGCTCCATCAACTGAATCAAGATGTATCAATTTCTTTTATACACACTGAAGACTCTTGAATCGTCAGACCCAAGACATATTAACTGGCCAGATAAGACTGAAAAGAGATATGAACAAGTTACAGATGGCCTGCATTAATGTCAACAGAGAATCGAGCTTTTGAGAGCTAGAGTGACAGCTCTGATGTGCTCCTTGGGATGATTTCTTTGCTGTTGTTTTTAACAATTCCATTTTCAAATCTATGATGGCAACCACTCAAAAGTACTTCTTAAAGAGAGTACATGTTGCTTCCTGTCAATCTAACATTTAGTGGGCCAATGTTTGATGACCAAGATATTAGAATATAACCCTGCAATCATACTATCTGAATTGGTCAAAATGCTTTTGCTCCCCTCCCAGCTGGTCTCAATAAAGGTAAATATCCTGAAAAAGATATATTTGCAGGATCATTGCCACTAGGATTAGACTTGCTTAGAGACCGCATTTCAATCTCGGTTAAATTCAAGGAAAGATTTCCTCAATTGTTCTTTTGTCATTAAAACAGGACTTTTGGTGAGGGAAAGGCCAAGAATAGGAATACAAACAAGAATGGAAAGATAAATATAATAACATTATTCCTTTAAACCCTAATGAAGAATTCTGAAAGTATGTTTTTATAATCTATTACTAAGAGAGAATATAGGCATGAAAATAACAAGTTCTATTAAAGACATCATTTTCAGCACTACTTGTCTTTCCTTCACCTCTCATTTAAACATAATATTTCCTATGGACTCCTGATGTTGTTATTTGAACAAATGACATTCAACCTCATCTCTAAAGAATTGCCTTTCCATTGTATTTTATAAACAATCACAAATTTGGCTGTAACTGAGGTTTTTCGATCCCACAACAGCTGGACTCGAGAAAATGCTTTTCATATTCCTGAAGGGCCCACTGTATTATGGGTCATTGGAATATATGACAGTGTGCCTGGACATGGGGGGAAGAAAAAAACCTCACAGGCTCATGATGTACTGACTTGACATCACAATTCTGAATCCTGGGATGTAGAATTAAATAAATTATTACTTAATTTGTTTTTTGCTTTACGTGCAAAAAATAACAACAACAAACAGGTCTCCAAAGCCTACAGATTAAATGTCTGAAAATGCAATTTAGGAAATACCTTGAGTAGGATGTTTTATGAATATAAAATGGAAAACCAGATATTTTGAACTGTGAATGAGACAGATAAACACATTAAAACACATTAGAGTAAGGCCAGACACTATAAAACCCTTAAATGAAAATATAGGCAGAACACTCTATGACATAAATCACAGCAAGATCCTTTTTGACCCACCTTCTAGAGAAATGGAAATAAAAACAAAAATAAACAAATGGGACCTAATGAAACTTAAAAGCTTTTGCACAGCAAAGGAAACCATAAACAAGACGAAAAGTTAACCCTCAGAATGGGAGAAAATATTTGCAAATGAAGCAACTGACAAAGGATTAATCTCCAAAATTTACAAGCGGCTCATGCAGCTCAATAACAAAAAAACAAACAACCCAATCCAAAAATGGGCTGAAGACCTAAGCAGACATTTCTCCAAAGAAGATATACAGACTGCCAACAAACACATGAAATAATGCTCAACATCATTAATCATTAGAGAAATGCAAATCAAAACTACAATGAGGTATCACCTCACGCCAGTCAGAATGGCCATTATCAAAAAATCTACAAACAGGGCTTCCCTGGTGGCGCAGTGGTTGAGAGTCCGCCTGCCGATGCAGGGGACACGGCTTCGTGCCCCGGTCCGGGAAGATCCCACATGCCGCAGAGCGGCTGGGCCCGTGAGCCATGGCCGCTGAGCCTGCGCGTCCGGAGCCTGTGCTCCACAACGGGAGAGGCCACAACAGTGAGAGGCCCACGTACTGCAAAAAAAAAAAAAAAATCTACAAACAATAAATGCTGGAGAGGGTGTGGAGAAAAGGGAACCTTCTTGCAGCGTCGGTGGGAATGTAAATTGATACAGTCACTATGGAGAACAGTATGGAGGTTCCTTAAAAAACTAAAAGTAGAACTACCATACAACCCAGCAATCCCACTACTGGGCGTATACCCTGAGAACACCATAATTCAAAAAGAGTCATGTACCACAATGTTCATTGCAGCTCTATTTACAATAGCCAGGACATGGAAGCAACCTAAATGTCCATCAACAGATGAATGGATAAAGAAGATGTGGCACATATATACAATGGAATATTACTCAGCCATAAAAAGAAACGAAATTGAGTTATTTGTAGTGAGGTGGATGGACCTAGAGTCTGTCATACAGAGTGAAGTAAGTCAGAAAGAGAAAAACAAATACTGTATGCTAACACGCATATATGGAATCTAAACAAAGAATGGTTATGAGGAACCTAGGGGCAGGATGGGAATAAAGATGTTGACCTGCTAGAGAATGGACTTGAAGACATGTGGAGGAGGAAGGGTAAGCTGGGACGAAGTGAGAGAGTGGCATGGACATATATACACTACCAAACGTAAAATAGATAGCTAGTGGGAAGCAGCCGCATAGCACAGGGAGATCAGCTCGGTGCTCTGTAACCACCTAGAGGGGTGGGATAGGGAGGGTGGGAGGGAGGGAGACGCAAGAGGGAAGAGATATGGGGATATATGTATAACTGATTAACTCTGTTATAAAGCAGAAACTAACACGCCATTGTAAAGCAATTATACTCCAATAAAGATGTTAAAAAAACCACACACACATTAGAGATATATACAGAAAGCTGTATTTCTCATAATAGAAAAATAGACTGCTAATGTTGGTATAAATTAGTTAAATATGTAGAAACATAAAACTAAACTTACGTTTTCAATTCTCATGCAACTATAAATCCAAAAAAAATTATAAATTTAAAACAGAGCTACAAAACCAATAAAAATCAAATTAGTAATAAGTTAATGTTGTGTACAATGCTTAGCGGCATCTACATCACCATTTACAATGCAAATATTGTACTGAATGAGAATTTGTACAGAATCATTTGGGTCTGAACTGTCTATTCCGCATTGCACCATCTGATGACTCATTTTCTTAAATGATATATCCCATTCAATTTATTGCAAAACCTTTTTCGTATGAAATTCACCTAGTGAATCATTCAATATTATTAGATGTATCTCTTTAATATTTTTCTCATTAGCAAGTGATAATAAATTAATCAATTAAAAGATTCATCATAATCATAAATATAAATGAAAATGCAGGCACTGAAATTGTATGGCTGTAGTCTGTTTCAAGATGATTTTCCGTATGGTTCTGTATGTGCTTATATTAAGAGTTTTATTTTTGGCCTAAAAATTCAAAATACAAATATTCTCATGGAGAACTCAAGGATCTCTAAGAATAAGTTACAGAAAATGTTTGTATGCATGCGTGGACTGCTTCACGTAAGGCTCTACCTAAGTATTCCTATTATTTTCTTATTCAGAGCGCAGTCTGTCTTTTTCAGCAGTTCTATTTAATGATTGTGGATACCGTGTAGTCAATTTTTGCTTCTTCTTTCTTTGTTGGTTATTAGATGTCAAATTGGATTAGAGTTTTCTGAGTCGTGGTAGTCCTACAGATGGGGGAAAATACAGTTATATGTTCTTTTAGTGTAGAAACAAGTGGGCAGCTACCTCCCCCTAAACCACCTAGAGGAATTCTTGCTAATTTCAGGTCACTAATTATTGTCTCAACTTCAAGAAAAGAAGGATTTAGCTTGTTCATCTTGTTTCTTCTAGACATTTGGGATCCAGAAAGATCATGTATGCGTCCAATGTCAATCTTCCCCCAGAGATCCTGTCCAATGACAATGATCCCCGAGTTATATGTGGAGCAAACTCTTCCTAGGAGCTAACCACTTTTGGTCCTAACCTAGATATCCCGACAGAAGGACAGAGATACACATCTAGCTTTCAGAAAAGAAAGCTGTGAACCAGTTCTGTCTCGGACTTCCCTCCACAGTCCAAGGTCCCACTTGCACCCAATTAGCCATAGGTCCCAGGAGATATTTGCCTCAGAAGAAATGATATATCAGAATTGGGAGGGAATAGAGAGGAGGAGGAGAATTCTTGGATTCCTGTTCTGAAATCTCACAAATTACTCATAGGTGAAGTATATACTAGTTACATTAAAGTCTAACAGTCAACTTGCATGCCTACTACTTTCATAATATAATACAAAATACAAATCAACATAATTACTCTTCTGGTCAAACCAGAATTTAGTTGATAGTCAATAGAGCAAAACTGTTTATTCTTTTATCTGCTTTTCTATCAACATAACTTATAATTCAAAGAAAATAATGAAAGTATTTACTCCAATGCTTTTTCCATATCTTATTCTAATTATTTCTCCAAGTAATATCATTGGAACCTGAAAATCCATTTTTCTTGGTTGGTTGATTCTATAGTTATTTTTCCCCTCGACTGCTTTATAAAAATATTATTCTTGTTGTAACATATATCTCAAAATTTTAGATCTACTTTGGTTTGTTTCAAAGCCTTAACCACTAATCAATTATTAATGTGTTAATACATTAATATTAATATATTATCGAAAGTATCAATGAGAATGATCTATTTGTTATTTATGAGAGTGATCTAAGTCCTTTTCATTGTCCTGGCAAGCAATTCAAACTCCATATCCTACAAAACCCTGATATAACCTGACTTCTTAGTTTTTCAATCTCACATTCTGTCATTCTCTCCTGTCGTATATACCCAGACTTTCTTTCCCATTCTCTTAGAAACCAAGATCATTCCTGTCTAAGGGGTTTTGAGCTTTTGTATTATCCTATCTTTTGCTTAACTGGATCCTCTATTTCCTTCAGATCATAATTGAGATATTACCCCCTCAGAAAATCTCCTCTGACCTCCAATCCAAAGTGCACAACCATACATTAGAGTTTTCCTTTTCACCAACAGCACTGTCACAATTAGTAACTATATATTCATATGTTTATTTACTCATCTTCTGCCTCCACTTTGTATAATTTATTTTATCAATATATATCAACTTCTTGCATACTGCCTAGCATGTTATGGGTGCTCCAAACACACATATTCAATGTATGAATGAACCCAACAAACAGTAGATGTAATTTTCTTGCCCCACTACCTACAGTGCAGCAGAATGATAAAACTGAAAAAAACACCATATTACTATTTTAAAATATAGTGCATTAATAGAAAATTTGAGGTATTGTAAAACCAACAGATGAGGAGAAAACTGCCACTGAAAAGATGCCTTATTACTCATTGCTCCCAAGGGGAGGGGCATGACATGCCACAGGGAGGCACCCTGGAAAGCACCAGAGTTGGCTAAAAGCAAGGGGAGAAGCAGAAGCTTTGGATAAGAGATTTTATTGTGGTTTCTTCAGGAAGGAATGGGTGAGGCAGGGTAAGCAGGTTTAGGGTTGGCTAGTTTGAATAATTTCAGCAGACCCTGGAGCGTAGGAATAGTCCCTAGTTGTCTGGTATCTGACTCTGGGATGATTATGTTAGGTGGAGAGTGGCTCAGAGTGCAAGAGCCTGATAGAAGTGGTGTTTGGGGTGTGGGCTCTAGCTGGGTTGGTCTGTATTTGAAAAAGTGCACTCGCAGGTTAATTGTTTACTCTGTCTAGGAATTGCCAATCCCTGGGAGGGGTCCTCCATGGTCAGCATGGCGCCAGATATCAAAGCATCAGAAATACAGAAAATCAAAGACATGGTTAATACAACTAGCCTGATGGGCAAGCCCCCTGACATCACTGAATCTCAGACTTCACAACTGGAGATAACAAAATTCTCTTCTCAACCTCAAAAAATTGGCCGATGACAGGTGTGAAGGTACTTTGAAAACATTAAATCCATTTATGAAGATATTTTATTATTTTATAAAGAACAGCCCATCAAGAACGCATGAGAGCTGGATTTTCTTTCCATACTGTTGATGTTTTTATTCACAGTTGTTCCACTCTCCCCCATCCACCTTGTGAAATTACTAGTCTATTTATGTGAGAGAGTCGGCAAGAACAGGAGGAAAAGGTCAGTCTGAAGCCAGGCAGGAGAGCGACAGGAAACAGACCTGGCCTTATTAGATCATCCTTTAAACGACTGAGCTAAGCAGTCACTGTCATGACCCTAGGACATGAGGGGTGACCAAACTATATACATGTGGTAGCTATTTGAAAACACTTCTTTATTCACCATGAAAACTCACTAAAACAAGTCAGCGAAAGGTCAAAGAAAACAAGGAGAAAATATTAGTTGAGCAATTTTCTAATTATCTGAAGCAATAATTATATTAAAAAGAATTCATAGAAACTTGAAAGATTATAAATATTTATGTAAAAAGTAAGTGGAGAAAGAGACTTTCAATCCATCAGCCCCTCTCATTTCTTCACTGTCTTCCTTATGAAGGTCAGATTCCATGGTGATCACTACTTTGAATGTTTGGTCTCAAGAAAATGGGTAAATATCTCTCACACCACTTCTATTTTCTCTACAAAGTAAGGAGGCTTTCATCTTCTGACAGGGCAGTGGCAGGAAGAGGAGGATTAGAACTTTGAGGGGAGGGAAAAAAAAAAAAACAGAGACCTTCATGAGGCCTCCCTATACCTAGAAATCCTGTTAGCTTTGTCGGAACAACTCAGTTTTCCTCTAAACTCTCCACATGCCTATTGCAAATCCTCCCCTCCTTTCTCTGTCTATTATGCATTCAGTAGATGAATTTGTAGAGAAATAGAAGCTCTCAGATAGGAACATGTCCATTTCCCTGAGACTAACCATACACGCCTTCTTCATCTGTATCCATTCTCTCTCCTATTTTGGACAAGAACTTGCTTCTATCCCAGACCGATCTAGTTTCTTCTTAATAACATACACTGTGATTCTTATAATTCAACTTTTCCCTCCCTTGCAGGTCCTTTTCACAGTTATTAAATGCTCTCAATCTGTCCCATTAAAACAAATAAGAAATGAAGCAAATATCCCTCAACCTTTCAACCCCATTTGGTAATGCACTCTCTTTCTCACAACCATATTTTTCAAAACACTCATCAACACCCTATGTTTCAATTTCTCACCTTCCATGCATTGTTCAATAACTGTCAATCTGGCTTCCTGCTTATTTATCTTCCCAGTACTGTTCTTCCAAGGATCACCAATGATCTCCATGTCATTAAAGCCCATGAATTTTGGGGTTTTTTTAATATCTTTATTGGACTATAATTGCTTTACAATGTTGTGTTAGTTTCTGCTGTACAACAAAGTGAATCAGCTATATGTATACATATATCACCATATCCCCTCCCTCTTGAGCCTCCCTCCCACCCTCCCTATCCCACCCCTATCTCACAAAGCATCCAGCTGATCTCCCTGTGCTATGCGGCTGCTTCCCACTAGCCAACCATTTTACATGTGGTAGTGTATATATGTCAACGCTACCCTCTCACTTCATCCCAACTTCCCCTCCCCGCCTCATGACCTCAAGTCTGTTCTCTACATCTGCATGATTATTCCTGCCCTGCCATTAGGTTCATCAGTACTGTTTTCTTAGATTCCATATATGTGCGTTTGCATATGGTATTTGTTTTTCTCTTTCTGACTTACTTCACTCTGTATGACAGACTCTAGGTCCACCCATCCCATTACAAATAACTAAATTTCATTCCTTTTATGGCTGAGTAATATTCCATTGTATGTATGTACCACATCTTTATCCACTCATCTGTCGATGGACAGTTAAGTAAGCCTATGAATTTTGCCTAGCCCTCAACTTACCTCACTTATAATCAACATTCAAATTGCTTCAGTACTCCCTTGTAAGTAAAATAATCTTTGGGGGGATTTCTTGATCAATAATCTCCAGATTGGGAGATTGGGATTGACATATATACACTAATATGTATAAAATAGATAACTAATAAGAACCTGCTGTATAAAAAAATAAAATTAAAAAAAAATAATCTCCAGATTTTTTTCCTATCTCTCTGACAGTATTTGCCCAATTTTCAAGTTTGTCCTCTTCTACCTAGGCCAGTAAATACCAGAGTTCTTCAAGAGCCAGCCTTGAGTTCATACATTTTCTCAATGTTTCACCCCTGAAAAATCTCACTTATTGCTGCAGCTTTAATTACTGCTCATTTTCAGAGGACTCACAAATATCTATCTTCATCCTAAGCTTCTTTTCTTAGCTACAGACCTGCTTATCCGAATGCATACTTGTCATTCCTCTTAAATAACTCATAGAAATGTCAAAGTAAGCAAGGTGAAAACCAAGTCTCCTGATCTTCCCTGACAGTGACTCTCTTCCAGAGTTTCCCATCACTGTAAGTGGCTCACCATTCAGCCAGCTGTACAAACCAGAAATTTAAGAGTCATCATCAGTTTCCATCACACCTTTCTTCACCAGCCCCTGTGAGTTTCATCTCCTATAGATTTCTTTAATCTACCCATACCTCATTATCTTCCCATCATCACCCTGCTCTAAGCCACCACCATCTTTTACTTGACTCCTCCAATAGTGCACTGTTTCATCTACTTGCATCTCCTCTGGCTCCTCTTTGAGTCCCAGGGTTACATTACCACCCTAATTTCCTGACTATCCCTGGTTAAAACTCTTGGGGGCTTTCCACTGCATTCAGGATAAAGGCATGGATGCCTTCACATGGATTCTTTCACATGGTCCCTACATGAGCCATAACTGGCGCTAGCTACCCAGCCTGGTCTTACTGCCCCCCAACCCAACCACATCACTGTACTCTCTCAGCTGGTCCCTGGCTCACCTCCAGGCCATGTGCCCACCATTCTCTCTCACACATTCTGGGTTTTACCTATGCTGATCCCTTTTCCCAGAGCGATTTTCCTTCCTCACACTGCCTGAATAACTCCTGCTTATCCTTGGGATCTCAGTGCAACTATCATGTCATTAGAGAAGTTTTTCATAACCTTTTGGACTGAGTAAAAATACTATGAATACCACTGTAGAGTTTTAGAGCACTATTTCTTCTCAATGTCCCTCTTTGGGAGACTTTATTTGGTGAATGTCTCTTTTTCCCCCCGCTATAGTATAAACTGCACATGGGCAGCAATAATGTCTGTATTCCTCTTTATTTTATCACTATCATTTAACACAGTGTTACATTTAGCTTAGTTCTTGACATGTGTGCATTCATTTAACAAATATTCTTTGTATTTATATTATTAATGGATATGCAGAAATATTAAGTATACTATAAGTGAATAAATGTATTAATTTACTATTTACAATAAACCTAGGTGCTAGAGTGTATTGTCTGAGGTCCTATAGCTAGTAAGTGTCAGAGACAAGATTCAAATTCAGGTTTCAAAGCCAAGGATTTCCACTATAAGACACAATTCTATAAGCCAAGCATACTTCGCATCCCTTTACTGCAGCAGTTCTTAACCCTGGCTTCACGTTGCAATCACCCAAAAAACATTTTTAAAATGTTGATACCCAGGTCCCATTCCCAGAGATTCTATTTAGATTGATTTGAGGCTGGGTCTGACTATTCACGGTTTTATAAAGCTGCCCAGGTGATTCTTATGTGTAGTCAGGGCGGAAAACATTTGTTAGAATGACAAAACTAAATTAAGTGGAAGTAGTGGCCTGAAATAATGACAATAAAAATAAAACTTAAAAACAGAAAATCAGGATAAGAAGTGGAAGTTCGGGTTGTTGGCTTATGATTTCCAATTTTATTTCTTTTCAATTAGTTGTTGCCATTGTCTTTTCTTACTTGGTTAATAGTCACTTGATGTCTTCAGGTCCTCTTCCCTGGAACCTATAAATGTTATCTAATAAGGAAACAGGATCCCTGTAGATGTGATTAAATTAAGGATCTTGCTATGGGGAGATTCTCCTGGATTATCCAGATAGGCCCTAAATCCAACCACAAATGTCCTTAGGAGAGAGAGACAGAGCAAGATTTGACACAGACAGAAAACCAGAAGGCAGTGTCAAGCTGGAGCAGAGATTAGAGTGATGAAACCACAAGCCAAGGCATGCCAGCAGCCCCCAGAAGCTAGAAGAGGTAAGGAACTGGTTCTCCAGTGAGCCTATAGAGAGAGTGGGGTCCTGCCAACCTGTGAAATGGACTTTGGACTCCTGACCTCCAGAACTAGGAGAGAATAAGTTTCAGTCGTTTTAACCCATCAAGTTCGTGGTAACTTGGAACAGCAGCCACAGGAAACTAATACTCCTGGACTCTGATAATATGACTATAATATACTTTCTACCTATTACAAATTTTTCTAAAATCATATATTCTGAGGCAGTAAAAGTAAAGGGACCATAGGGTATTTTTCTGTCTTGGGTCAGTTTCACTCTTTTCAAACTCCAGCTTCTCCAAAAGTTTTTCCCAAATAGTCCTGGGTGTCCTCTGGGGTATTTCACAAATGGCCTGAGAACTGGCTGCTTCGCCTCTTAAATGATGTCTGTCATTTCCTACCTTTCATGCTCCATATCACTGTGGCAATATCTCTGGCCACTGGTAAACCCAACAATCACCTCTCAAGGGTCCCACGATTATTAATGACATCTATCTGTATGAATGAAAACGAGACTGAAACTGGATCCATGAACTGGGCTAGTGAGGGTTCATTGTAATATTGCTTTCTAACAATTTCCTTGATTACACTTAAGAAATTATAGTTTAAAAGGCAGTGAAAATTTGAGATAGGACACATTAACTGGTTTCAGAAATACTATCCACACACTATGAAACTATCAGTTTCTCTGAGAACGTATAATCTTATTCTAATTGTTAAATGCTACATTGCCCTGCAACTCTAATCTCAGTATCATCAAAGATTCTTCACCTGCAGTTAGATTAGAAAAATCTACAACATCTTATACATGATTATTTACTTTACAGCCCTCTATGGTGACTTGCAATCTCAAAGCAAAGGATTATTTGGTTTTTACCTGTAATCACACCTGAGTATGCGATGGCAGAAATGCCAGCCATTACTGATAAGGCTTTTTTTTTTTTTAATCTTAAGGGCTAAGTGTGTTTATTTCTCATTATAAAATAGTTCTACCTTGCATTGCTCACTTACCAAATGAGTGATCACTCAAAGAACTAAATTTACAGACTAATATCTGCCACTGGCCAGAGTCTTTCAATCTCTCTGAAGAGAGAGTGATCATTCTGAAATGATTGATCTCCCTGGCTCATGATATACACACATGTACATCCAAGAATCAGACCATTAATAACACCATGATTAACATTTATATATTTAATTTCAGTGGTAGGTGCAAGGCTTTTTTTCCCCTTAAGTTTAAACCTCAAATCACACTAATTCCCTTTTATTATTATTCATCCTTATAATTAATCAAGTATTTATCAAGCTCCATTTCCTGCCAAAGTCTGTAATATCTGGCAATATAAATAATTCTTACATTGATATTCCATAAAACCATAACAATATTAAAATAATTGGACAAATAAACTGCTTCTATATATGTTAATAATCATAATAGTGAATATGTTATAGACATTGGGAATTCCAATAGTTGAGAGCAGTGCTTATTAAGAAAAAGAATCTACAAAGGAAATAATAAAAAGTAAAACCAAGCCATTATTGTCACAACTAAAGATTGTTTTCTTTGCCATCTCACATTGTCTAATAAAAGACACACTCTGAGAAGATGAGAGTGGAGGTGATTGATGGGAAAGTTTCTCAAAATTCTGAGAAGAAAGTAAGTTCTGGGAATTTAGGGCACCATGAGCAGGGTGCATTAAGATAGACGAGAATACTATATCTGGTCCAAGAGGCACTGAAAATGACCCTTAATGAGAGGATAGATAATCATAGAGAAATCAAGAAAGTGTTCTGTCTTAAGGGGAATCCTGAGAAATTGAGAATTAGAGTAGGGGAGAAAAGGCTAATTTTCATCCATTTACTGGAGATTGATGTCATCAATAAAAATGTAATATTCATAATGTCTGGTCTGACTGTTGACTGTGATGACAGGTACATTTACTGTCTAAAAAATGTTAGGGTTTTATAAACATATCATTAATTAGGGTTGTGAATTGTTAACACAACATTTGCTAAGCATCTAGGAAGAAGTAACCCAATTGCAAAGGGGATTAATTAAAAGATTAGGCATTGGAACGACCTTGCTCAAGACTGCTGAGATAGAAGTAAAACACAGGTTATATCATTTCCATTTTGAACCTAGAAGTGTTGAGCCCAAGGAGAGTTAATTATCTTCCCTGGAGGACGCCAGAAAATAGAAATAGACTACGAATTTGACTTCTGTTCTTTGCTCTTTTAAGAAATTTAAGGCAAACTTGACATACTGTGAAAATCTTTCATGTTTTGTTTCATTCTAGGTTTCCTGATTTTTTAATCTAAACTGGAGAGCTAATCACTCTTAAATATGATTATCCAACTCTCCTTAGCTTCAGACTCATTTAGACAGCTAACTGCCTAACTGATACCCCTACTTGAACGTCTGGCAGGGACTTCTACCTCAAGATAATGAAAATGGAACTATCCCCCCAAATACAGGCACATGTGCACAAATGTACACACACACATACACACACACACACACACACACACACTGCAAAACCTTCTTTGCTTCTACTGTACCAACAGTTCATTACATCTATCCAGTTACTCAGGGCAGAAATCTGAGTCACCATTGACTTATTTTATCAAACATCCACTTATTCCTCTAGGTTTCCTGATGTTTCCATGTGAAATCAGGGCAGGAAAGTGCACGGAAAGCACCCGACCACTACATCCCCCTGCTGAGGCTGTACAGACACGATTAAACAGTAACAGTACCCATTCCTGCTAACCCTAAATTCGCCATCACCCAATTCCTCAAAACAGCATTCCTTGCAGACACCACCAGGTGACTGGAATTGACACTCAAGAGGTAACCTGTTTGTCTTCCTAGTCCATGAAATTTCTGTTTCTTCCTTTCAATCATGACTTCCTCACTCCTGGATCTCATTATTTATCTTCTGGACTACATACATGACCCTGTGACCAATCTCTGTGCCTTTAGTCTAGACCCTGTGAAATTTACCCTCAGTACTGTTGCCAGAAGGCTCTCTCTAGAAATGCAAATATGACTGTACCAGTTCCTTCTTAAAACCCATCCTTTTCCCCTATTTCTCCATCAGAGAAATTTAAAGTCTGTAGTACAGTTTAAAAAGTTCTCCATGTCCTGCATATGCCCACCTCTCCACTCTCACTCTCACCACTTCCTGCCCCTGGTTCAGTGCTTTAGTGAAACCAAACTACTTGCAATACCCTACATTTTTCATGCTGCTTTCCCCATCGTGCCTTTGCTCATGCTGTCTCCATTACCAGAAACATCCTGTTTACCCTCATGCCACATAATGTACTCTTTACCTTTATGTCTCAGCTAGAGCATTGATTTCTCATAAAATCATTCTCTGATCCTGTGCACCACCCCCCAACACACAGACACACACAGATACACACAGACACACACACACACCTCAGAATGGGAACTTCTATCTGTGCTCCTACTGTACTGATTTGTGCCTCTATCATGACATTGAAAATATTCTCCTGTGGTTACCTATTTTAATGACAATATCTCCTTGGCTACCCTATAAGGATAAGGACCAGTGCATGTGGACTTTTGAGTCCCTAAATCTCCACTTCCTGCCTTCAGTCTTGACAGACAGTCTATTTAGCAGGGACCCAAGAAATGTTTGTTAAAGTGAACTGAATCGAAACTACAGTAAATATTCTGATATCAAACTTCCTGTGTGTATGTTGCCAATATATTTGTATTTGCTAAGCATTATTTTATAACCATGGAGGTAACTTATTTTTCTATTTCTTTCTAAGCAGAGTTTCTATAGCAGATGCTCAGGTTGTGATATTTAAATCTGTCAGGAAGTGGAGACAGTACCACATTCATTTGCTAGGGTTGCCATAACAAAATACCACAAACAGGGTGGCTTAAACAACCGACGTTTATTTTCTCACAGTTTTGGAGGCTAGAAATCCAAGATCAGGATGTCGGCAGGTTAGGTTTCTTTTGAAGCCTCTCTCCTTATCTTGCAGATGGCCAGTTTTTGCTGTGTTTTCACATGGTCACCTCTTCATATGTGTGTGTCCTAATCTCTGTTCATACAGACATGTCATATTGGATTGGGTCTGATCCTATGATCTCATTAATCTTAAATACCTCTTTAAAGGCCCTATTTCTAAATACAGTCACTTTCTGAGAAACTGGTGGTTAGAGCTTCAACACATGGATTCTGGAGGAACACAATTTAACCCATAACACATGACAATCCATGTCAAGGAATTTTCTTTAACAAGAAAAGCATATATATATATAGATATGATTTACCATATATATTTATATTATATATATGGTAAATGCCTCAATTTAATCTCCATACTACAATATCTATAAGTCAAAGCGGCCAGATGCCTTGAGATGCACACAAGTTTATTTAAGGAAGCAGCAATCTGACAGAGTTAGGTGCTAAAAACACTTTATAAACTTCTACTTAAGTGTTTTGAATTTAAACTTCTCGGTGTGCTCATTATTATTTTTTCTTCTTTGAAAAATTACACAATGGCTGTTTAAACAATGCTTAAACATCTAGCCAACTATTTCCTGTCATTGGTCCACATAACCAATTATTTCATTTAATTAAATGCTTTCGAATTGCTGTAACTAGCCAAGTCAGAGACATTGGCCAAGCTTGTTTATAAGTGAATTCTTCGGATATCAACATAGGGCAACAGCATTAGCAAAAAACTTTAATAAACAAAATGCTCCAATAGGTTAGGCAGCTTGTGATTATGAACTCAAACAGACTCGAGAAACTGCTGCTTGAATTCAGTTATAAAGTCTTAAAATATTTGAAAAAAATTAAGCCAGCCAATTAAATTCAGACTTTTTTAAAAGCATTTTGAAAAATCAGACCCAATCACTGTTTGTCGTTGTTGTTTCCTTATTAGATAGACAACACACAGTTGTTCATTTTAGAAAATTAGAAAATTACAGCAAAGAAGAGAAATTAAACTCACACCCCTCTTAACACCACAGGGTATTTCTGGGAAATGTCAGAGGAGCTAGAGTCTGAGCTACATCCTCTCCAGAGAAGTACGTCTGTGGGAGGTGTGTATTTATGTGTGTTTTTAGTGCTAATATTAAATAAAGTCCAAAAATATTAGTTTAAAAGCAATAGGCACCCACTCCTAGGTATTTGCGCAAGTGAAATAAAAACCTATGTTCCCACAAAAATCTATCCATGAAATGTTGATAGTAGCTTTGTTCTTAATCACCAAAATTGGAAACTGCCCAGATGTCCTGCAACTGAGAACTGGATAAAGAAACTGTGGTACATCCATACAATGAAATATTATTTAGCAATAAAAAGAAACAAACTATCGATACATACAACATAGATGAATCTTAAATATATATTGCCAAGTAAAAGAGGTCAGACTGAAAAGATTATATAGTATATGATTCATTTAAAGGACATTCTGGAAAGGTAAGACCATAGGGAGGAAAACAGGTTAGTGAGTGTCAGAAGTTAACAGTTGAGGGAAGATTTGACCACAAGAGATAGCATGGGAGAATATTTGGGGGGAAAGAAATGATAGATTTGCTCTGTACTTTGATTATGCTATTTATATGACTCTCTGCATTTGCCAAAACTCATAGAACTTCACATCAAAAGGAGTGAATTTTAATTTCGTTTCTTTTTATGGCTAAGTAATATTCCCTTGTGTATATGTGCCACATCTTCTTTATCCATTCATCTGATGATGGACACTGAGGTTGTTTCCATCTCCGGGCTATTGTAAATAGAGCTGCAATGAACATTTTGGTACATGACTCTTTTTTTTTTTTTTTTTTTTTTTTTTAGTATGTGGGCCTCTCACTGCTGTGGCCTCTCCCATTGCGGAGCACATGCTCCGGACGCGCAGGCCCAGCGGCCACGGCCCACGGGCCCAGCCGCTCCGCGGCACGCGGGACCTTCCCGGACCGGGGCACGAACCCGTGTCCCCTGCATCGGCAGGCGGACTCTCAACCACCGCGCCACCAGGGAAGCCCCCATGACTCTTTCTGAATTATGGTTTTCTCAGGGTATATGCCCAGGAGTGGGATTGCTGGGTCATATGGTAGTTCTATTTGTAGTTTTTTAAGGAACCTCCATACTGTTCTCCATAGTGGTTGTACCAATTCATGTTCCCACCAGCAGTGCAAGAGTGTTCCCTTTTCTCCACACCCTCTCCAGCATTTATTGTTTCTAGATTTTTTGATGATGGCCATTCTGACTGGTGTGAGATGATATATCATTGTAATTTTGATTTGCATTTCACTAATGATTAATGATGTTGAGCATTCTTTCATGTGTTTGTTGGCAGTCTGTATATCTTCTTTGGAGAAATGTCTATTTAGGTCTTCTGCCCATTTTTGGATTGGGTTGTTTGTTCTTTTGTTATTGAGCTGCATGAGCTGCTTATAAATTTTGGAGATTAATCCTTTGTCAGTTGCTTCATTTGCAAATATTTTCTCCCATTCTGAGGGTTGTCTTTTGGTCTTGTTTATGGTTTCCTTTGAAATTGAGCTATTTGTAATGAGGTGGATGGACCTTGAGTCTGTCATACAGAATGAAGTAAGTCAGAAAGAGAAAGACAAATACCATATGCTAACACATATATATGGAATTTAAGAAAAAAAAATGTCATGAAGAACCTAGGGGTAAGACAGGAATAAAGACAGAGACCTACTAGAGAATGGACTTGAGGATATGGGGAGGGGGAAGGGTAAACTGTGACAAAGCGAGAGAGTGGCACGGACATATATACACTACCAAACGTAAAATAGATAGCTAGTGGGACGCAGCCGCATAACACAGGGAGATCAGCTCGGTGCTTTGTGACCACCTAGAGGGGTGGGATAAGGAGGGTGGGAGGGAGGGAAACGCAAGAGGGAAGAGATATGGGAACATATGTATAACTGATTCACTTTGTTATAAAGGAGAAACTAACACACCATTGTAAAGCAATTATACTCCAATAAAGATGTATAAAAAAAAAAGGAGTAAATTTTACCACATGAAAATTTAAACTAAATTTAAAATGTATTAGGCAGAAGAGTGTATTTTATATGCTTCCCCTTTGTGTTTGGTATATATATATGTCATATACCAAAAGTCAGATGTCATATATATGTATTATATATACATCTATATAAAATATATCATAAAATTCACACAATTATGCATGTTGTACATGTATATACACCATTTCTGGCAATAAACAAGAAACTCTTCAGAGTGGTCATCACTAAGGAAGAAGATTACAGGTCCCAAGGTATATTGTTACATTGTTTGAATTGCTTTCCACATTGATATAGTACTTTTCAATTAAAGAAACACCAAACTGAAAGAAGAGATAAATATTTCAATGTTGCAATGTTGGAAACTTTTAAGGTAAATTTTCCTTTCTGACCAGACAAACTAAATATCCTCTTTCCTTGAATATGGGTACAATTAGGTTATGGAAAGGTTCCGACAGTTCCCTGGTGATAGAAATTGTCTGAACGCTGGGGTGGCACACTTTCCCTGGTCCACAGGAGATTTTAGCAATTACTCCCTGGTAAGCAGCACAAGCTGAAAATCAATGAAGGCAGAAGCAGCAGGTTGCTCCATGGTAGATATGGCCTCAGTCTCATCAATAGCAGTCAGCACCATCTTTGAAAGTAAAAAAGACTCAAAAATATAGGAGCTCAGTGCACAGGATGCCCAAGTATGGTTGTCAGCCAAAACCTCACATACACGAAGATGTCTTAAATTTTCCATTTAAACTGCCAAAGACACATATTAGAGTTGTAGGATTAACTTGTCATCAAGAAACCTTTAAGCAGCACAGTTGCACAACTGGGCTTTGCTACGCCTCTAACAATTGGACACAGTACTGGCTTTCTCCTCCAGGGTTGTACAGGATGCAGGAAAAAAGCGACTGCCTCACCGATGACGCATCTCAGACATCCAGTAAGCTTTGTCTTGTTCTGAAGAGAAGGTTCTAGAACTGCATCTTAACAGAAAGTAACATAAAGACTAGAATTTTTTAATCCGTATGTTCATATATATGTATATCTGAATGAATATACATTTCTGGGTTGTTCTATGCTCCCTCAGTTGGTAGTCTTATGAAATATTTCACTGGGAAATTTCCATTTCATTCTGCCTATATTTTCATAAAAGGAGACTGTGTTTATACAGTAGGGACACAAGAAAACAGCTGTTTGATCCAGTGTGAAAAGGGTGCTATTTTTGTGCAAGAACACAGCTGTGTATCATCTCAGAAGCTGTCTTTAAGCATTCTCCTACTTGAAACATGATGCCAGAAACTTAGAATTTTTTTGCTATTTTTGTTCATTTATTTAACCTTTAATTGAGAGGTTCATATTATTACAATTTTTGAGAATATAAATCCTTTATCAGATATAAGTGCTGCAAATACTTCCCCCATTTCCTTTGCTTGCTTTTTCATTTTTTAAACGACGTCTTTCAAAGAGCAGAAACGTTGATTTCTATTAAAAATGATTCTTATTTTTTGCTTAGTGCATTTTAAATCAAATCTTATAAATATTTGCCTATATCAAGCTTACAAAGCTATTCCCCTATGTTTTCTTCTAGAAAACATTATAGTTTTAGATTTTATGTTGAACATTATCTAATTTGTGGGTGTAGAGCTGTTCACATTCCTTTATTATCATTTTAATGTGCATGAAATCTATAATGACATTCTTTCTTTCATTTCTGATATTAGTTTTATGTCCTCTCTTTTTTTGATTAGTTGGTGTGATTAGATTTTTTTGATGTTTTCAAAGAACCAGCTTTTGGTTTTATTGATTTTTCTCTACTGATTTTCTGTTTTCAATTCCATTGATAACTGCTCTTATTATTTCTTTTTTCTGCTTACTTTGGATTTAATTTGCTCTCCTTCTTTTTTGTTTGGGGTATTTTTGTTTTTAGTTTTTTTTGTTTTTGTTTTTTGTTTTTGCTCTTCTTTTAGATTATTGATTTTAGATCTTTTTTTTGATATATGTATTCAATGCTATAAACTTCCCTCTAAACACTGCTTTAATTTTATCCCACAAGTACTGATAAGTTAATTTTCATTTTTATTTAGTCCAAAATATTTTTAAAATCTCCTGAGATCTCTTCTTTGATTCATGTATTATTTAAAAGTGTGCTGTTTAACTGCCATATTTTTTTCCAGCTATCTATTATCAATTTCTAGTTTAATTCCAATGTTGTTTGACAGCAGACAGTATATGATTTCTATTCTTTCAAATTTGTTAAGGTATGTTTTATGGCCCAGAATGTGGTCTATTTTGATGAGTGTTTCATTTGAGCTTGAGAAGAATGTGTAATCTGCTGCTGTTAGATGAAGTAGAGTATAAATACCTATTATATCCAGTTGATTGATGGTGTTGTTGAATTAAACTATGTCCTTACTGATTTTCTACCTGTTGGATCTACTTTTGAAAATAAAGGGTGTTGATATCTCTGGCAATAATAGTGGATCTATCTATTTCTCCTTACTGTTCTATTAGTTTTTATTCCCATATTCTGATGCTTTTAGGCACTTACATGTTAGGGAGTCTTATATCTTCTTGGAGAATTGACCACTTTATTATTATGTAATGCCCTTCTTTATCCCTAATAATTTTCCTTGCTTTGAAGTTGGCTTTGTCCAAAATTCAAATAGCTAGTCTTTCTGTAACTTCACATATATATGTATATATATATGCGTTCATCCATGAAATCAGGGAATATACTCTTCTGTGTGATTCTAATTCTTGGAAATTTGTTGAGATTTGCCTTATGACTCAGTCTGTGGTCAATTTTTATAAATATTTTGTGTGGAGGGGAGGGAAGTACGTTCTGCAGTTACTGAGTGGAATATTAGGTTAATTTTTATAATCTTGCTCTTCAAATAAATTTATATCTTTTATTTATTGAGAGTAGAGTGTTAAAAATATATCATCATAATTAATTTACTACTGTTTTTGCTCTGTATATAAGGAGACGTTGTTAAGTACATACAAATATACGGTTGTATTTTCCTGATAATCTACCCAATAAAAGAATGATAGTTTCATCAGATTCATCTCCTTAAGTTTGGTGTATAGCTTTCTCTTTTTTTTCTCCTGGATTTGACATGGGACCACTTGTTTCAAAATCATTTAAGATCACCAAGGAACTACTGAGGGAAGAGAGTATGAAACCACATACTTATTATGATACTATTTAGCTAACAAGTAACTCAATGACATGCTTCATCCCTTTATTATTTAGTTTTTACTATATAACAAACTACCGTGAAATGCAATATCATAAAATAATAAGCATTTATTAATAATTATGAATCTGCAGATCATCTGCACAATTGTTCTGATTTTCGCCAGGCTCACCCATGCATCTACTGTCAGCTGACCGATGGTCTGTGAGCTATGCAGTCCTGAAGATGAGCAGGTCTTCTCTCCATGAGGTCTCTCATTCTCCAGCAGGCTTGTTCTGTGCCAGTGGCAGAAGTTCAAAGAGAAGTCTGAAATAGTGCCAGGCCTCTTGAGGCCAACGCCTAGAACTGGTACAGCGTCATTTCTGTTGAATGTATTGGCCAAAGCTAGTTACAAGGCCAGACCAAACAAGAAGTGGGGAAATAGAACACCTCTTGATTGGGGGAACTGCAAAATCACATTGCAAAGGGTGCAAATAGAGGGAAAGATAAAGAATTTGGGACATTTTTGCAAAAAGTCTATCACATATCCAAAACTTTTGGGACCTGCAGTGTAACAGAAAAGGAAGGAATGGGCCAAAATGATTTACTTCCAGTCATGTTACATGATTCCTTTCTCTTTATTCTTACTTGTAAAATGAAATTATATTTAAATTATCCCTGTAATTAAGTATAATATGAATGGAGGAAATTATAGAGAAAATAGGGAAAAGAGAATGGAAAGGTAATCTCAAACCTACCTTTTTCACCAAATCAACACTAGGAATGATTTGCTATCTTTCCTGGTACATAACATTTAATTTGGAATTCATGAGTTGGGATGAGACCATCTAGTGCTACTTTACATTTAACCTGGATCCACTACTGTGTTTCCCTGTGGACCATTCTAAAAGCTCAAATATATTTGAAGTCCAGAGTATGAAGGTATCTAGAATTTCTGTTTAAGAATAAAAGATTAAGCAGAATCTTGGCTCTTCAAGTGCCCTAAAAGGACCCTTGCCTTTGCTGTGACATAACCCTCCCAAGACCTCTACCTCTAAATCTCCAATTGCCTTTAAATGACTGATTACGGCTCAGTCATCCAGGGATTTATCTAAACCTTTCTTTAACCCATTTAAACTTTCAGCCAGTGCAATCTCTTGGGAGTATCAAGTTTCATACGTGTTTTGAGAGCTCCCAACCCTTCAGATGTAATTATTTTCCTTTGAGCGAAATAGAAAAGTATTTGGTACTTATGGTTTTCAAATCCATTTAGAGAAAAGACTGCAGTCCTATAGTTTGTGTTAAAGTTAAAAAAGAAAAAGAACAAGATGGTGTGTGTGTGTGTCCATCCAGTGGCTTTTGTATTTTGTAATATAAATTAATTTCCTCCTTAAAATTCTTTATGAACTTTACTTGTTTACTCATATTCTAATAAAGTTGGTAAAACTATCTTTTCTCAGTCTATAAAAAAGCAATGTTCATCACTTGGGTTTTCTCCACGCTCCCTCAGCTCTGGTACATGAAAATAAGGCATCAGGTTACCATTTTACAATTGTATTTTTATTCTTCTTTTAGAGCCATTTCCCATTTTTCTCCTATTGAAAATGTTCAAGAAAAAAACCTCATAACTTCCTCACTTCCTGTGGGAGTTAACAGCTGCTAAGGATAATAACCAGCAAAATGTGTACTGTAAGCTGTAATAATGTTTCTACAGTTTCCAGAATGAAACAATTTTATAGTCAAGAATTTGAACTATAGGGCTTCCCTGGTGGCGCAGTGATTGAGAGCCCGCCTGCCGATGCAGGGAACACGGGTTCGTGCCCTGGTCCGGGAGGATCCCACGTGCCGCGGAGCGGCTGGGCCTGTGAGCCATGGCCGCTGAGCCTGCGCATCCGAGGCCTGTGCTCCGCAATGGGAGAGGCCACAGCAGTGAGAGGCCCGCGTACAGGAAAAAAAAAAAAAAAAAAAAAAGAATTTGAACTAGAGTTTAAATGGTAAAAATTAAAGGAAAATAAATTCTTAACCGCTAACTAAGGTTGTTAGAGTGGAGATTTAGCTATATAAATCTATATATCTCCACTTATAAATAATAATATTTAGGGATTGGCCTGTTTTCAAGATTTTTCTTTCATTTCTGAGTTTTGTTTCAAATATTAGTTATATTATCAAAATACCAGAGGTTTAGGTCATACTGACAGACTCACAGGCACAACTCACTCATGAAGAAAAGAACAGTGATTCCATCTATCTCCCCTGTTGTTCTCCTCTACTATAAATTATGTTGGGATGAGAAGAAAAAGTGAGTTATAATAAATTTGAGCTGAAGTATCTCAGAGCAGAAACTTGCCAAGTATGTTTGATGAAAGTGCATTGGAAGATTCCTGTCCCGGAAGTAAATCCTGTCATCTGCAAGGGGTAAGCCTGGGGGAATTGAGACTCCATGGGTGAGTTAGAAGGAGACCCCTCCCTGTCCCCACCTCACATTAGCACTCTCTCAGACTCAGGAAACATGTGCATTGCAGACCACTGAGAACTGGACACAACTCTTTATGACATTCCTATTCATTATACTAGGTAAACCCATCTGCAGGGTTCTTACACTGCCCATGAGAGAAATGATGGCAATCAAGAAAAGAAGGTAACTTTAGACTAAATTACTGCGTTGATATTTCACGTTGCCCAGACTCAGGTAATAAACTGCCAACCCTCCACGTTCTTCTAAAAACCTAAGTAACCTCTATTCTTACAAGAAAGATCTATTGTTCAAAGTACAAATGTTTATATATATCAGTTTGATATAAGTTACTCCTAGCATAGTGTGAAGATTAAGGCTGGGCTGTTTCCATTTCAAAATGGAAATAGGAAGCATATGTTTAGTTGTAAATTTAGAGAAAACCCAAATAAAAATATGATGAGCCCTTCATTGATTATTAATTCCAAATCCAAGCTAGAGTGATTGATAAGTACTCATGACACCCCTTAGAAGCGAGCCTCTGAAGAAAAAAGAAAAGGCCCATTCGTAAATTACCCAAAGCTACTGCTTGTACCAAGGATAGGTACTAATGTTTTATTTATTTATTTTATTTTATTTTTTTGGTTGCACTGCACGGCATGCAAGATCTTTGTTTCCCGACCAGGGATCAAACCTGCATCCCCTGCACTGGAAGTGTGGAGTCTTAACCAGTGGACCTCCAGGGAAGTCCTGGTACTAATATTTTGATATCACTTTTTTGTATAATCTTAGCTACCAAGGTTAATTAACCTTGATTAAGAATGTCAAGAGTACACTGTTGGTGGGAATGTAAATATTGGGGCAGCCACTGTGGAAAACAGTAGGAAGGTTCCTCAAAAAACGAAAAATAGAGTTACCATATGATCCTGCAATCCCACTCCTGGGCATATATCTGGACAAAATGTAATTCAAAAAGATACATGCATCCCAATATTCACAGCAGCACTATTTACAATAGCCAAGACATGGAAGCAACCTAAATTTCCATTAACAGGTGAATGGATAAAGAAGATGTAAAATATATATATATATATGTATCACACACACACACACACACACACACACACACACACACACACAATGGAGTACTACTCAGCCATCATAAAGAATGAAATAATGCCATTTGCAGCAACATGGATGGATCTAGAGATTATCATACTAAGTGAAGTCAGTCAGAGAAAGACAAATATCATATAATATTGCTTATATGTGGAATCTAAAAATATGATACAAATGAACTTATTTACAAAACAGAAGCAGACACAGACATAGAAAACAAACTTATGGTTACTGAAGGGGAAGGGGGAGGGATAAATTAGGAGTTTGGGATTAGCAGATAGAAAATACTATATACAAAATAGATAAACAACAAGGTCTTACTGCAAAGCACAGGGCACTATATTCAATATCTTGTAATAAACTATAATGGAAAAGAATATGAAAAAGAACACACACACACACATATATATACACACACACACACACACACACACACACACACGTATGTATAACTGAATCACCTTGCTGTACACCAGAAACTAACACAACATTGTAAATCAACTGTACTTAATTTAAAAAAAAAAAAAATGCCAAGAGTATTTCCACACAGTTTGCAGCCCTAGGCCAAAACCAACAATGTTGATGATAAAGACTTCAGGTCCAAGTCTACACGGTAATGAATTCCCATACATCTAATGTTCCCCTGAGTGCAAGAGTTAAGTACAGTTGATACGTGTGGCCTTCAGAACTTCTCAGAGAAGAAAGCCCACCCTTTACAACTCAAATGCAAAACATGTATATACAACATCTCTAACATTTCTTCTTCCCTGAAATACACAGGGATAAGGAGAACGCAGTCAAAGGCTGCATTCAGCATACGGCCCACAGACAAAGAGAAACCTTGCTAAGGCAGCACTGTTTGAAAGGTGCTGCTTGCATGGACTGCGAATCTGGTAAGAAATGTTCTTACCTACATATTATATGAAAAAAACGAATAAACAAATAAGCATACAAAAAATTCATTGCGAAGCAATCAACATATTGTAGAATAAGCCACATTCTATTTACCAATCAAATTCAGTATAAACATATATATTAACACACGTACACATGTAAGAAGGTATACGTGTGTGTGCGTGTGTGTAAACAAAGACAGAGGCAGAGAGATATAAATATCTGAAACTACCAAAAGAAAATACTGAACTGGTACAGATACAACGTCAGGTATGGTTAAAGGAAATACCTCTGTCCTGGAGCAAGGTTTTTTCTGGGGGGGGGTTTTTCCACCTCTTGCACTAAGTATGTCAACTTCTTTACCCCTTGCCATTCTGCATCTAAATGTTCGTTTTTAGGAAATATGTATACATATAGCTGATTCATTTTGTTGTACAGCAGAAACTAACACAACATTGTAAAGCAATTATACTCCAATAAAGATATTAAAAAAAAGGGAAAAAAAAAGAAATGTTCATTTTCATGCATTTAGGTATGTAGAGGAACTATGGGGATTTCAGTATTAAATCTTTTTGTCTGAAACTGCTTAAAGGTGTATTTTATTTACAGTGTCCTTCATATATTTTTCTAAAGTTCTAGTTATTGATTTCCTAATTTGCCTCTCAAATTCCTATAATGAAGAAATAACTCTAATTCTAAACTAATATAGAGTTTAGTTTATATTAGTTACAATATATATCTATAATATATATATTATAGAGTTATAAATAACTCTAATTCTAAAAATGCCTATCATATCATAGATATCTATTATTATATTATTTAGTTGGTACCTTTCACTACCTTGTGGTCAAATCTCCTTATAACATTTTAACTCATTACTCAAGCCCTTGCCTGGCCAACTTGGCTGTCTAACACCAACCTCTCTCTCCCTCTTCCCTGCCCAACCCTTTCTATTTTTTCCTTCCCTTCAGCTACTGAAATTTTCTGAGAAGCAAAGAAACTTGCTTAGGACAAAGAAATTATCCATTTCCAAATGCCAGGCAAACAGAAATGAAGAGTCTGATCTATCAACACTGGGCCATTGTTGCCATTGAAAACTAATCTCACAAAGATCTGGAGATGTTCTCTCTGAACCTCGTATGTGAATTTTTGTTTTATTTTGTTTTGTTTTCAAGAAAAATGACCACATTGCTTTTAATATTATAGTCCGTTAAGGAAGTACTCTATTTGGGCTCCCAAGTATTCAACTCCTAAGGAAGGATTCATACTTAATTTATATCCTCAAAATGTATTCATTATTCTCAAATACCGGTCTCCACGTCAGAGCATCTGGATAAGGAGATCTCTTGCTTTTGAAAAATGCTGTGCCTAAATAATTCTTCCCTTCATGACAAAGGCAGTCATGAATCCAAATCACCAATCAGGATCTCCATTTCTTATAAGATGAATTCCTCTTCAAGGTCCATGGGGGCCTTAGTTAGAGCCATCTTAACCTATCACAGAAGTTCATTATGAAAGCAGTGAATCTCAAAAGAAAATCGATTGGTGTCTTGATCATTTTCTTTCCAGGAGGATCCTTATCCTTTGTGAGGATATATCTACTTCTCCCCCATGCCCATTTCTTTATACCAAGGAAAATTGAGGAAAGGGAGTCTTTGTCAAACCATAAGAAGATGCTCTTACATATTTCCCCCTGAAGCAATGAGTATGTACCTTAAAATTATTTTTTAAAGGGATACTGCAATTGATTCTTCCCATAATAGCAGAAGTCTGCTCTAAGGTGGTTTCCTGTCTACAGCTCTAGACACAGAAGTGGCGAGCTTAATTTTAAATTCTGCCTTGCTAGTCAACATTCATCAGAGACCACCGCACTGCCTCCCAACCATTTTCAGGTTGGAATACACGTAAAAAGTGATTATATCCATTTGATGCACTGCGATAAACTGGAATGGATTTGAGAGTGTCTATACAGGGCTTGGTAAAAAAAAAAAGTTACATTCTTAATGTAATATAGTAATGTTAGAAAAATAGAATAAAAGTGGTAGAGTATTCATGATTAAGTTTATATAAAACTTCTAAATATAGACTTTCCATTTTTTTCTTTAATGAAAACTTGAGTTTTCTTTCCTAAAAATAGACATTTTATGTTTGATTTTGTGATTGAGCTGGCTACAGGCAATTCCTAATCATGATTTTAATGATAATCCTTTTTTTCAAATCCTTGAGAGTCACATCAAAAGAAAATTTATTCACAGAGATAATAAAAAATTTTAAAACCACTTTTCCATTTTTATAGTGCTTAAAAACTAACAAGTTGAATCATATTTTAAAAATCTAAACACACATCCTTTTCTGTCACTTACTAACGTAATCTTGAAATTTCTTATAGTAATGCAAATGGACTTCAAACCCACACAAACTTTTGTAAATGAGATATTTCAAAATAATGGAGAACACTGAATTTGCAGAATATGGGTTCATATTCAGAGAGGTCATACAGCAGCTACTTTGTATACACCAACAAAACACCGGACACAAAACAGACAAATTCAGGAGCTCACTCCTAAAATAACACCCTCCAGGAGCTTGCTCATGGCCTCCCTGACTGCAATTCAGCATGAGCTGCATTCTCTGTTCTGAGTTCTGAACGTGAACTATTCCAGCAGTAACCTGGGCTGCTTTAGCTGGATGTCAAAGTCGATTTCTACAAGCTAGAGCATCCCCATAGTGCCCAGCAGGCATTTTAGAGCAAGGACAGACTGCCAGGTGTGGCTCCTTGAGCTCCTGCCTGATGACCCAACCTTGGTACCCCCAAGACTAACGTAGTAGTTCTCAAGGTGTGGTCCCCAAACAGAGAAGAGCAGAATCAGCAACTAAAAGATTATTAGAAATGCATATTCTCAGGCCCCACTCGAGACTTACAGAATCAGAAACTCCAGGTGTGTGGTCTAGCACTGAGTGTATTAAACAGCCTTCCAAGCCTTCTGATTCATGCTCAAGTTTGAGAATTACTGGGCTAAAGGAATCAATATTTTAGGGAACACCTGTAATCCATTCACAGCACAAAGTTTGGGAGCCTCCTTTAAGTCTTCTTGTTGTTGTTGAAGAAGAAATTATATCGATTTCTCTAACCTTTCATATGAAACATCTTCAAGGTTGAGGGACATACAAAGAAGTCTGTGTACTGTGTAAAAGTCATCATCTGGACTGCTTCCTGTATAGCTACACCACTGCACTTGACTCAGTGGCCCAGAGTTTTATAGGTACACATTCTATGCCCATTTATATATGGGCAACATAAGCAGAGTAAGTCACTGCTCAGGTAGTGTTATCCAAGAAAGACCATGAAAACCTTTTCCAACCCCAAAAAGAAAAAATCTCCAATTTACTGTCCATGGTATCTAATATCCCAGAATTAAAGATTCTAATTTGGAATAGGGCATTACACCTCCAGAACTGCTCCTTTAAAATACAAATACCTTTGTGATGAGGAAAATATACCAATTATCCATCAACACCTTAGCTTATAAGATTACTTTTGGATACCATGTAACACTTTGAGAGAATGGGATAGAAGACAAGAATGGTTGGTATTGGGTGAAGGGGAAAGAAAATTAAGAAGGCAGAAAAGAATAATCACAGCAAAAGACAGTCTCTGAAAATGGATCCTGATGGGCTAAGAGTCAGTGTGATAATCTTGGTTGTTCCAGTGCATATTGAAATGAGGAAGAGTTTTTTTAAGAAGGAAAAAAAAGAAGAAACTTTCACCTGTGCGTTTTCTCTAATATCAGCTCTAGTGAAATCCTTCATTTTTTCCTCCTATTCATAATGGCAAATGTTAACTTGCCCATATGCCTATGACCAACTAGAAATTTGTTTTCACCTCAGAGAGCCTTTACTTAAAACACAGGAAGAATTAGATCAACCAGCTGATTCCAGGCAAATGTTAGCTCATCCTAGAATATCAGGAGCTAAAGCATTCTTTATACTGTGGAGTTTATAGTTCAAAACACTGATGCCTGTTTGCTTATTGTGAAAATCATAAACCTGTTTCCAGAATTCTCAAAAAGAAGGGGAGAAATCTGAGAGTCAACAAGTGGAATGAAAACTAAAAAGGTAAGGCACTTTACCTAAGAACACACTGGAAATTTTACCATTACTTTGTTTACCAGAAAGCACTAGCTATCTATAGTATATTTGATTCATCTATAGCATATTTGATGCCAGGGACATTTCCTTTGGCCTTAGGCACTCTGAAAGCAAAAAAAAATTACAGTTATTTTTAAAAATAAAATGTCTCCCAAGAATGCATTTCTAACTTTCTGTTTCTATTCTTCACAAGAAATATACACCAACCACCAATAACGCTATCATCACTGTCACTAAACAGTGGTAGCCAAAGCCGGTGTCATACATGAAGCACCAGGAGACAAAGGTTAGCAGAGACAGGTCTGAACAGAATCAGGTCTAGGTCCACACCCAGTTTTCATTAAACAAAACATGTAAAGAAGGTGTGAATAAATCAAAGTGGAACTACAAAGTGACCTTTTGAATAAAACTTTATTCTCTGAAACAAACGAAGTTCCTGTGTTATAAGCCAGACCTCCCACATTTAAAGGGGTGCCCTAGGTCATTCCTACAACGGCTCCCCTTTCCTTCAAGGCTGCAGACACACTGGAAAAATGATACTGGAGAAGGAACAAGAAAAGGGAGTTGGGAAGGGTACAAAGTGTTTCTCAGTTCTGCTTCCCCTGAGCTGGCTGGGATATCACGGACCTTTTATCTTCAGACTTACGGTGTCTGACCGCCACCAGAAAGTGAGAAGTTTCTTCTAAGAGCTCCCGGGCATGTGCTAATATTCACTCTGTTTCACTGGCCCAGAATGAGTCACGTGCACTCTGATCCATAGGTGGGACACGTGAAGAGGCTTAGACCGCAGTTCCAGGGCTGAGGGGACAGAGGGTGCGTCTCCAGCAATTTCACACCATGCCCACTGCAGCTCTTTCTTGGGATAACTTAAGCCCTTATTTCCTCACAAGCTCTCACGGTTAGTTTCTCTTTGGGTCTTGGTAAATTTGCTCCGTGCCCTTTCCCATCTGCTGATTTCTGAGGCTTTACTCTGTGTGGAATATTCAAATATTCAGTCTCCCTCCACCAAAAAAAATGTGTCAAGGTCTTAATCCTTTTCTTCTCCCAAACTTCTTGGCTCCTTATGGGAACTTACCTACCTCACACCATGGTGCATGTAGCCTTGGAGCTGCACACACCATGGTGTGAGGAAGGCTAGTCCTTTGTCATGAGGAAAAGAAATCCTGTTGTACTTTTTCCTCCAAAAATGTAGGCACATATGTGCCTTGTAATGAAACTTGAGAGCTTTTTCCCAGCAAAAATAATAGTACAACATTTACTCCGAAATCTTGATACCCCCAACATAGAAATAGATGGCCTGGCAACTTTTCAATGGAAACTCTGTAGCTAAATCCTAGTTAAGATAGACAGGTTTAGCTTCCTAAATGTTTGGTAACTAAGTAGCTAGATTTCTCTCTCTCTCTCTCTCTCTCTCTCTCATATTCACACACACACAGAAACGAAAAATGGGAGACAGGGCTGATGAGGGAAAGACAAATATTTCGAGCACTGTTGCATGGCTGGTTGAGTTAAAATATTTGAGGCTAGATTTAATTTTTAGTTTTTTTTTTTTAAACAGGCAAAAGGCATATATGTCAGGATACTTCTATTCAAAGGATTCTTTTGACACCCATATTTTTTTCTTACCCAAAGATCAAACAACATTTTGTTTGGCAAACCACTTCTGTTTATAGCATTTCTCTTATATGGTTTCACCTGTCTGTTTGTGGCTTGAATATTTTTTCACACCTACAATCCAAACTAGACCCTCCACCAATTTGTGAGTCAGAACCTTGAGGAGTTCTTGCCTCCCACTAGGCCCCGTGCTTCAAGATCCCAGATCTCTCTTCTGACCCGTCCTATGGTAGCAATGACTGTGAGGATGATTTCCAGTTGGAGCTCCATTACCTCCTTTGACGAGGATTTAAGGGTCAGGCCATTCCTCAGGCACAACATTAAACACTAATCTGGCACAGATGTTGCCTACAGGGCTTCCCTGGTGGCGCAGTGGTTGAGAGTCCGCCTGCCGATGCAGGGGACACGGGTTCATACCCCGGTCCGGGAAGATCCCACATGCCGCAGAGCGGCTGGGCCCGTGAGCCATGGCCGCTGAGCCTGCGTGTCCGGACCCTGTGCTCCGCAATGGGAGAGGCCACAACAGTGAGAGGCCCGCGTACCACAAAAAAAAAAAAAAAAAAGATGTTGCCTACAGATTTCGCATTGAAACTTTGCAAACATTTTATAACTCCATGTGTTTCAACAGCTGTAAAAGTCATCTTTTTCAGAAGTGTTCACACAGATCTCTGTCAGATGTGCTTGAGGACAAGAGTTTATCATCATTATTTTTTATTGCTATCGTCTTCCAAGGAGAGAGAAATTTACTAAATGTGCTATAACTATTAGGGAACTTCGGCCATAGGGAATTTAAATAACATTTACTGAAATGTTCCACATTGGTATTTTTCTTACTGACTGAGAAACGATAATCAAGATAGTTTCATAAAGATAACATTTCCTTTATTCTGACTGTTTCTTCTATCTGGAACACTTTTTCTCAAGATACATCTTATCTACGTTGTCCTTCTCTTTAAGTTCCAGCTCAAATGTCACCTTTTAATAAGATTTAACCTGACCACACCATGAAAATTTGCAACCTGTCCCCAGTACTCCCAATCTGCCTTACCTTGCTATATTTTTCCCAAAGCATTTATCTTCTTTCAATATAAAAAAGCAATTGTTTAATAGGTTTGCTGTTTGGTCTGTCTCTACATTCTGCAATGAATACTCTACAAAGGCAGGGCGTTTTGAGAGCTTTTTCCAGTAATGTTTCCCCAATTAACATATGGCATGGCATATGGCGGTCACTCAATAAGAATCTGTTGTGTGAATGAATGAATGCACGAATGAATGAATCAATAAGTAAACTAAAAACAACAGTGAATGGCCACAACTTACAAGTTTTAGTTTTTATGTAAAAGTCTGTCTTCATAAATTAAAACGTCACATTTGTACACCTGATTTTGCATTGTGAAAAAGGCCCCTTTACCTCAGTAATGGAACAAAGACAATCTGAAAAACTAAGATTCTCCAAAAACTTTAAATTATCAATAAACATGTTATTGTTTTATGCTAGAAGTTTTATTCTAGAAGGATTAGTTAAGGAAATCTTCAACTTGAGAAATCATAAATTTCTCAGATTTGTCATACACCTATTTTTATCTTCATTTAGTTTAAAATTCCCTAAGTTGGGAATCAGAAACCTTCAAAATAAATTTTCACTGTATTTACCAAAGAATTGATGTGGCAGTTGAGTCTCTGATATGGGGCTCAAATACAATTTAAAAGTGGCATCCCAATTTTTCTTCTTCCTAAAATTTTAGCTTTGGGGATGGGTGGAGAGAGTTTTAACATCCAGTATCATCTACACTCTAAGCATGTTGTCATAATAGGCATGTTCTCCAATTTAAGGTGTGCTTTCAATTTCCAGAAAAGTCATTCAGAAATTAAATTTCATTGTAAGTGTAAGATTACAGTGAAAACCATAATTATTGGTTTAATTTCTTGACTGTATTTAAGTTGACTAGTTGGAATCCATTTAAAAAATAAAGGTAAGAATCTTTCAAACATTCGCTTAGTCACCTTTACATTTATTCATTCCAGAACAATAATATATTTATGTTTAGAAAAACTTCTTTAAAGAAGGCTTTACACTTTTTGCTGGAAGAAGTTTTGTGGCTAAGTCTTTTTTTTTTCAAATTTCTACTTAAAAATCATTACCTTTTTCAATACTTATGACCTTTCTGAGCTAAAAGCAAAAGGAGAAAAGCAAGAATAGAGAGGCTGCCAAGATCATTTCCCTGCCTTTGCTTGCCAACAACTGCACAAAAGAGCTCCAGAAGCCCCAGAAGAGGGAAGAAAGAAGCTTAGATGTAATATTGTTCCAGGTTTTTGTGCATCTCCAGCAAGCTCCTGGACTTTTAGCCACACAGCTCCATGCCATAAAATCCACTGAGGTCCCCAAATCATGCTCCTCCTGTTCTTGCCTTGTTACCACATTGTGGACAGCTGACTACTTTCTCTAGACTACACCTCATTTTCAGGACACTTAATATCAGCAATGTGGCAGGAATTTCAAGATACCAAGGGCCAAGAGACCAGTTAAATTGCTATTCTACTGGCGCTATTCTCTACAAATACATTACATAACACTTAGATAATCCTAATATCACTCCACCTATCCGCAGAATTTGATGTATTTATTTGCTCCTTCTTGAAACACTTTTTTAAGGTTTTTATGATACCTACTCTTTCAGTTCTTATTCAAGCTCTCCTGGTTGTCCTCTACGCAAATCATAAAAGTTTGAGTGCCCCAGGCACAGTCCCCAGATCTCTTCCATTATTAATTCATTCCTTAGGTAATCTAACAGATCCATGGCTGCAAAGACCATCTATATACACTAACACAAATTTGCATTTGCAGCCCAAACACTTCCTTTGAAATTCAAATACCGTATCTTTTTTTTTTTTTTTTTTTTTTTTTGCGTTACACGGGCCTCTCACTGTTGTGGCCTCTCCCGTTGTGGAGCACAGGCTCCGGACGCGCAGGCTCAGCCGCTCCGCGGCATGCGGGATCTTCCCAGCCCGGGGCACGAACCTGTGTCCCCTGCATTGGCAGGCGGACTATCAACCACTGCGCCACCAGGGAAGCCCCAAACACTGTATCTTTAAACAGTACTAACATCTCCATTTGGATGTTCAGTAGGCAGCTGGGCTTCAGGGTCAAACCTGAACTCCTGATCTCAGCCACCAGCACACCTTCCCATGGCCTCTGTGACACCCCCCAAGGACCTCCTCTTCTTAGAAAGTGAAACTTCTTCTAGTTGCTCAAGCCCAAAGACATAGCTTTCATCACTGACGCCTCTATTTCTCGCATGACCTAATAATCCATCAGCAAATTTGTTGGCTCTACTTTCACACACTCATCTGATCAGAAACCTTGGGTGGTCCCCCATTTCACTGAGTATCGAAACCGAAGACTTTACAAGATCCTATATGATTTTCCCCCTCTACCTCTGATTCTACCTTCCACAGCTCTCCTGATTCACTCTACTCCAGTGACACAGGTAAGCCATGCACCCTCCCATGCCAGAGCCCTGGGGTTTACTTTCCTTCTCTTTCCTCTGTAGTAGGAAATGGGAAGAAGTAGGAACTGAACGGCTATCAAGCCCCACCAGAAGCAAAACTCTGGGCAATTTCCTAACCCCTCACCATCAATTTCCCTATCTGTAAAATATAACTCCCACTTAAGAAGGTTACATAAGGATTAAATAAGCTACCTATGTTAGAAATGAAGTGTACCGCTCGGCACACAGAAGATACTCCGTGGATGTTAGTTCTGTTTAGGAAGCATTAGTTGCTGGTAACAGAGTTTGGTTTTGAGGCCAAATCTTTGTTCAAGACATGACTCCTAGTTCAGGCTCTTCTAGTCATGTAATATAATATTTTTGAGAAAAAAAAAAGAATGAAAACACAATTTACTGCCTGACATTGTGAACCATATTTCATCTTCTGGAGACCTATACTTAAATGCCAACCCAAATTATGTGACTGAGCCCTGGGGACCCACTCTATGGCTCTGAATGAGCTTATGTTATATCTCAGAAGGGAATCATTAGGAGCCGTGCTATTTACATACAGACTGTAATATTTAGCGAAAGTCTAGGAGTTTAAATATTAAGGATTTCTTGGTGAAATTGCAAGCTTTGCGACTGAGGCAGTAGGGGAGTTACTGAAACAAATATGAATAACAAAAGTACCAGTTTCCTTCAGAAAATGAATGTTCATATTTCCTTAAGCTGTTAAAAATACAAGGCAATCTGTTAGTTTTCTAAATCAAAAATACATTGAAATCTTTGATACAGAGATTACTTTTATTGCCTTTGACAGCTTGAATGCCACTGGGCACAAAGATCTCTCCACATAGTAAAAGGCAAGTTATGCCACACATTTCTAGACTAACTGTGACCAACTGACAGTGCATTGCTAGCATATTTTTGAAAATGAATAACTTTTTCAAGGAGATGACTAAATGAACAATTTTCCACAATTTTAGCATTTTGTTTGGAAATAAATGTATTTTTCCCACAAGGTGTTATCAATTGTTTTCTTCCCTCAATTGCTTTCTTCCCTCACTTCCTCTCTCATCTATTTTCCTGTGTCCCCTATGGAGGTTGATGTTTTATTGAGAAGTAGAGAACAGTATACACATACACATGCAAACATACACACAGACACACAATATGAGTAGATTTAAATTTTGTAAAATAGTGTTAGTTCTTACATCTGAGTTACCACAGGATGGGTTACAAACCCTCATCCCAATGATGCTGCCATTCCATAAATATTTTTGGAACTCCCCTTTTGGAAGCACAATTTTAGGAATCTAACACCCTAAAGCCCGTCTTTCAACCACAGAACTGCTTGTTCATTTTCTAGGTCTGCCGTAACAAAGTACCCCAAACTGGGTGGTTGAAGACAACAGAAATGTATCATCTTACAGTTCTGGTGGCTGGAGGTCTGAGATCAAGGTGTCAGCAGGGCTACGCTCTCTCTAAGGAGAAATCCTTCCTCGTCTCCTCCAGCACCTGATGTTGCTGCCAATGCTCGGCGTCCCTTGGCTTGTACGTGCCTCTCTCCAGTCACATGACCATCTTCTCCCTCTCTGTCTTCACATCATCTTTCCTGTGTACATGTCTGTCTGTGTCCAAATTTGCCCTTTTTTATAAGGCTTATAAAAAGAAGTCATATTGGATTCGGACCCAAACTAATGAACTCACTTTAATGGAATTACCTCTGTAAAGATCCTATTTCCAAGTAAAGTTACATTTGGAGCTACTGGGGGTTAGGATTTCAACATATCTTTTGAAGGGAGATAAAACAACCCGTAATAGCTGCCTTTTTAGAAATATAATTTTTCTTCCTTAAAATTTTCAAAACTGTATTTAAACATGAAACACTGTATGGGCTTCCCTGGTGGTGCAGTGGTTGAGAGTCCGCCTGCCGATGCAGGGGACACGGGTTCGTGCCCGGGTCTGGGAAGATCCCACATGCTGCGGAGCAGCTGCGCCCGTGAGCCATGGCCACTGAGCCTGCGCGTCCGGAGCCTGTGCTCCACAACGGGAGTGGCCACAACAGTGAGAGGCCCGCGTACCGCAAAAAAAAAAACCAAAAAAAACAACAACAACATGAAACACTGTCAGAAATACCACTTGAAAATATAATATCATAAATGTTTTTTTAATAGTAGCTATGATATATAGATATATGTGCATATAAATATATATGGGTATATATATAGATACATCTAGATAAATCTAGATACATCTAGATTTTTATATATATATATGTGTGTGTATATATACATAGTGAGAGGAGAGAGAGAGAGAGAGAGAGAGAGAGAGAGAGAGAGAGGCGCTCTCCCTCTCTACAGAAATACATATATATTACATCTACGTAAGGATAGGAGCCTCTTAGCTATTGTAAGAAAGGAGAAGGGGAGGAGTGTTAACACTTCATCTGATTTGTCCTAATTATTGCTTGCTGTTTCATTTAAGATTCCAGGAGCTGAGATCTACATAACTACCATGTCTAAATCTTCAGAACGCTCCCTTCTCCTAAACTAAGTCTTGAGATAGGACAGTATTCTCATTAACGGTCTCGCAAACATTATTATCTCAGTGACTGAAATAGTTTGTGCCAGAATTTGAGGAGGTAAAAATCCCATCAATGCCTTCCTCATTAAAATAAGCCGATCCAACATGATTAATTTCTAGTTTGCTTAATATTCTCTACTACTGGGTGGGTGAGGCATTATGAGAAATTCCTTAGTACCTGGTAGGTTTTATTTACACCAAACAGATGTTATTGCAATGTCTTGGCACTAGGAAAACAAAAACAAACACTTGTCTTCACAAAAAAAGAAAAAAAAATCCTCAGAAAGTAATCTATTTGATGAACCTTTTGGGTACAAATTTAGAATATCCTAAACTAAAGGCTTGTGGGTTATATTTAGTATGCTGAGGGGAAACCAAAGAATGGAGACTTACAACAAAGTTGCTAAAGAAAAGATTGTCACATTTGGAATTATCTCATGTTTTTAATATTACTCAAAGCACACATGGACTTCAGAACACTATCTGATCCTGATTTTTCTTAAAAAACAAGAAGGGCCCAAAGTTTTAAGAGGACCAAGTAGATGCTAGAAGTAGTTCATTCTCTATTCCTAGAACAGTTACACAGTGAAAAGATTTACATTTCAAAAGAGAACTGCAGGGACTTCCCTGATGGCACAGTGGTTCAGAATCTGCCTGCCGATGCAGGGGACACGGGTTCGAGCCCTGGTCCGGGAAGATCCCACATGCCGCGGAGCAACTAAGCCCGTGTGCCACAACTACTGAGCCTGCGAGCCACAACTACTGAGCCCACGCACCACAACTAGTGAAGCCTGTGCGCCTAGAGCCGGTGCTCCACACATGAGAAGCCACCGCAATGAGAAGCCCACGCACCACAACGAAGACCCAATGCAGCCATAAATAAACAAACAAACAAACTGCAACATTTTACAGAAATACACACATTGACCCAATGTGAAGTTAAATGATTCCCAATACAGTATGGCATTGAGGGAAAAATCAAAAAACATAATGTCTCTTCAGGAGGGTGCAAAACACTGAGTGAGCAGTTAATGGGAATTCCACGATAAAAAGGCTACCTAGCCAACAAGGTTGAGAAAGGGAGCCCAGTCACCCTCACTGAGAGATTCACAAAGCTTTTGGCACAATAAAGCTTTGAAAAACTACAGCGGAAAAAACTCAGCCTATTTCTCTTTTTCTTCCTCTCCCCTTCCCTCCCCACACCCTCTCTTTCAAGTCTAACACTTTGAAAATCATTTTTCTAGAGGACCAAATATTCTTTTATTTAACACCCATGGGTATCTCATATCCTGGAAAAAGAACAAGCCAGAGTATTTCCGCTTTGGTTTCAAGCAGCTTCCAAGACTCATTTCCGTTCAAGAATAAGCTGAACGAGTAGAGCTCTGACGAGACCTACTTCCGTTTCTATCCGAATTTGAGCATCAGGTGACTTCCTGTTTGTTACGTATCCTCAACGCTAAGATGGGGGAGGAAGCTTATAATTTATCCTTCGACAGTAATTCAGGAAAGCCAGCACAAACTCTCCAGGAGATTTTTTTTTCTCAAAGCCTGGGATCTCCTGATAATGTGTCTAGTATTCTAGCAAGTTCAGGCAATATCAGCAGAAATATGAGATTTGATGTGTTTTCGGAGAAGGAAGAAAGCCTGGGAAAAGAGGAGGGTCAAAAAGCAGTACGCAGTCTCTTCCTCCTCTATTCAGGCTCCATCTCAAACACCCAGGTCCTGTGGCCCGCTCTTAACTCTGCTGCAACCATGCTTCTCTCCTGCGCCCTCCCTAGGGCAGACCCTTACCATTTCACCCAGTTAATTTCAACTTGCACTTCAGGTCTCAGTGAAATCATCACTTCCACTAGGATGCCATCCTTAAGCCCCCGAGTCTGAGTCTGATTCCCTCCCCTATTCTTTCTCATAGCACAAAGATAACTTCCCCCACTGTGACACTAACCACATTTAACTATTGCAGATTTAGGCCTTTCTCTTCCCCAAGTGATCTGATCTTAAGAGTGGGACCTATACCTCAATCACTGTTCATCTCAGGTACCTATCACAGCGCCTGCAAATAAAAGGTGCCTAGAAAAGACCTGTTGAATGTGACGGTCTTTGAAATTCCACCATAGCTCTCTCTGCTCTACAGCTAAATCTGGGAAATGGTTCAGAATTGCCAGCAGAGATGGCTCCCGCAGGCCACCTTCTCCCCTCCATTCATCTCTCTTCTGCCTCACTTCTCCCTTCTCCTCCCTCTACTCCCTGGTCTAAAGCAGTTATTGTTTGAATCCATTCTCCATCCCTCCTCCAGCCACTTCCAGAGTTATTGTCACTGCAAACAGGTCACAGATTCCATCCCTCTGTCATCCTGAGCTACAGGGGAGGGAGGAGGAAGGAGTCGGTTGTTCAAGGATCCCTCAAATGAGTAAAGTGTTCATGACATGAGAGCTGTAAGGGCAGAACCAGCGAAGTGCTGAGCAAGAGAACTCCAAGTGGAGAAGTTAAGGTGAGTTCTTTACTTTCTACCATGTGTGTGTTAGGAGTAATGGGTGTCAAAGGTCATTATAAATAGTACATTGAATCAGAGGGAATAGTCAATATTAACATAAATTACATGTATTATAGGAATAACATAATAAGAAAACTCAAAATCTGGTTTGTTCATGTAAAAGTATTATACTATTTGCAATAATACTACTCCAATTGCAAAAATATGTGTGCTTAATCACCATACACAAATCATCATTAAATATTAGAATAAGGTGTTAGTTTTACTTCATTATGCTTGTTCATGCAACTCCATGTGTAAATATATAAATGCATACAAATACAAATTACACAATTACATAATGATTATGCAACAATGTATTGTGTGTATATATACAACAATCTATTATTTACACAAACATTTATTTGGCATTTTCTTGCACAAACAGTAAATAGTGCATGTCAATTAGAAAGGCAACAGCGTAGCTGAAAAGCAAGAATTACCTTTTACAGGTGCTTCAAAAAACAGTGAAGACTTATAGTGTCAAATATTAGACATAGAGTGAAGGAAAGGCAAGAAGCATGGGTGGCTCCAAAGTATCTCTCCTGCAAGACCGGGTGTATGGGCTTAACTTCCCACATCAGGATGGGATGGTAATAGCAGAAGCAGTCAGGCACAGTGTTGAGCAGAGGGGAATTGTATCTTGATGAAAGGACACTTACAAGTACCTCCCTTATCTCACCTACACTCAAAGGTAAACCTTCTCTGGAAGGCCCCTTGGCATATGAAAAATGGGGGAACAAGGAAACAAAGGATTAACTTTTCCTGGTCTACCCAAAGGAAGCTATAGGGTATTCAGAATATTATGATATCTATTCATGTTTTGACATGCAATAAGTAAACTTTAATTACACTATCAGTCTACTGGAAAAGTAGAATTGATAAGAGATGGATAGATACACATAAGATTTTTAAGACTAGTAACCCTGAGATAGAGAGAAATAAAGCATGTTGACATAAGCAATTTTGCAGTCCAGACCACAGAGCACTGCTAGTTATTTTTAAGCCAAACACCCAAGGTACTTATAAAAGGGAAGGGAAGGAAAGAGGGGATTAATTTAGATAGTTTACAGGAATAAAGGATGCAGATAAGTATAGAGCTTAGACTGTAAATTGAAAAAAAAAAAGGAATAAATCATGGATTATAGGTAAAATGTATATATCTATTATACATAATAGATTAGATTGATAATTGATGATGGGTGGAGTGTTGATGGAAAGACTGTATAGAAATTTTAAAATATGGATAGATACACAGATAAATTAAAACATGGGAAATATACTTATTAAGCCAGGTCTACAGAAAACCATTTTTATGTCCTGTTTAAGAGGCAAAAAAGAATATTGCACTCATGGGGTCCAACTGCTAAGTAACACAGATTTCAGCTTTCCTAAGGGATACCAAGAGATATTACTACAAAGATGGAGTTTCCTGACCTTTCTACTTTTGTGTTCAAAGAGAGCTGAAGTTTCATGATGAATCATCCTTTCCCCTCTAATATTCAACTTGTGCTCTGCTAGAAGCTGCTCCAAACCATGGAAGCAAATCCATCTATTTAGAGAAATCTGCCCTAACATCCCAGAAACGTTTCCATCTGTAAATTCTGAGATCTTAAAATTAGAACCTGCTACCAGTTATGACTTTAAACTACATACAAGTTCTAGGAGTACTCCAGCAAGGCAGACAATAACTCCAATGGCATAAGATGTGAGTATTAATACGTTTAAATTCTGGGATAGATAATAATAGCAAGTTTTTTTAAGCAACAAATTTTGTTAATTTCTAGTAAAACTTTTACTACAAGAATAGGTGATTTAATTTTTTTTCTTGAATAGATAAACGGGAACAGGAGACAAAACAATAAACGTGAGGAAAAAAAGTTTATTGGGATATGAATCGTGTATTTTAGCAAGCAATTAATCAGAAAGGGAATATGTTGTCTAAGAGTATTAATTACCTTGCTTGATCTCTGACTCTGCTAAGAGTGGAGATTTTTTCTAACTTTCAAAGCACTGTGAGAAACAAAAATGATTTTTCTAAGGGGTCTTAATTATTTTTTTGGATTATATGTTAAGGGTTTTAAGTTTTGGAAATAGCTGAGACAATCACTTTTTCCTTTCTTTTCTTTCCTGCTTTATATTTTTCTCTTCCTTCTTTTGAAGAAAGGAAATCCGAGCCATCAGATGACTTTTGGTTTTCTTTGTTTTCATTTTCTTCTCTGGAAAATTTAGAGAGCTGAAATTCATTCTTGCCAGTTACCTTCCAAAATAAAAAGTGTATTTCCCAAACTAGGGGTTCTTGATCATGGCTGATGCACATTTAGAACAACCTGGGCAGGGGGGTGTTTGAAAATATATGGGTGCCAGGGACCCATCCTCTGAGAGTCTGATCTGGTTGGTTTGGTGTGGAGCCTGACTATGGGTACAGTTTTTTTTTTAACATCTTTATTGGAATATAATTGCTTTACATTGAGGTGTCAGGTGCTGCTATACAACAAAGTGAGTCAGCTATATGTATACATATATCCCCACAACCCCTCCCTCTTGCGTCTTCCTCCCACCCTCCCTATCCCACCCCTCGAGATGGTCACAAAGCACCGAGCTGATCTCCCTGTGCTATGTGTCTGCTTCCCACTAGCTATCTATTTTACATTCGGTAGTGTATATATGTCCATGCCACTCTCTCCCTTCGTCCCAGCTTACCCTTCCCCTTCCCATGTCCTCAAGTCCATTCTCTATGTCTGCGTCTTTATTCCTGTCCTGCCCCTAGGTTCTTCAGAACCATGTTTTGTTTTGTTTTGTTTTGTTTAGATTATATATATATGTGCTAGCATACAGTATTTGTTTTTCTCTTTCTGACTTACTTCACTCTGTATGACAGACTCTAGGTCCATCCACCTCACTACAAATAACTCAATTTCGTTTCTTTTTATGGCTGAGTAAAATTCCATTATGTATATGTGCCACATCTTTATCCATTCGTCTGTCGATGGGCATGTAGGTTACTTCCATGTCCTGGCTATTGTAAATAGTGCTGCAGTGAACATTCTGGTACATGACTCTCTTTGAATGATGGTTTTCTCAGGATATATGCCCAGTAGTGGGATTGCTGGGTCGTATGGTAGTTCTATTTTCAGTTTTTTAAGGAACCTCCATACTGTTCTCCATAGTGGCTGTATCAATTTACATTCTCACCAACAAGAGGGTTCCCTTTTCTCTACACCCTCTCCAGCATTTATTGTTTGTAGATTTTTTGATGACGGCCATTCTGACCAGTGTGAGGTGATACCTCATTGTAGTTTTGATTTGCATTTCTCTAATGATTAATGATGTTGAGCATCCTTTCTTATGTTTGTTGGCAATCTGTATATCTTCTTTGGAGAAAGCTCTATTTAGGTCTTCTGCCCATTTTTGGATTGGGTTGTTTGTTTTTTTGATACTGAGCTGCATGAGCTGCTTGTATATTTTGGAGATTAATCCTTTGTCAGTTGCTTCATTTGCAAATATTTTCTCCCATTCTGAGGGGCAAAAGCTTTTAAGTTTCATTAGGTCTCATTTGTTTATTTTTGTTTTCATTTCCATTTCTCTAGGAGGTGGGTCAAAAAGGATCTTGCCGTGATTAATGTCATAGAGTGTTCTGCCTATGTTTTCCTCTAAGAGTTTGATAGTGTCTGGCCTTACATTTAGGTCTTTAATCCATTTTGAGTTTATTTTTGTGTATAGTGTTAGGGAGTGTTCTAATTTCATTCTTTTACATGTAGCTGTCCAGTTTTCCCTGCACCACTTATTGAAGAGGCTGCCTTTTCTCCACTGTATATTCTTGCCTCCTTTATCAAAGATAAGGTGACCATATGTGTGTGGGTTTATCTCTGGGCTTTCTATCCTGTTCCATTGATCTATCTTTCTGTTTCTGTGCCAGTACCATACTGTCTTGATTACTGTAGCTCTGTAGTATAGCCTGAAGTCTGGGAGCCTGATTCCTCCAGCTCTGCTTTTCTTTCTCAAGATTCCTTTGGCTATTCAGGGTCTTTTCCTTTTTTTTCCCTCTGAGTTTTGCCTCTGTTTTGTATAGCGAACATGTAATTTGGGGGTAGTAGTCTCATCTTTCCCTTATTTGCCAGAGCTCTGAGGTGGATGCTATGCTAAGATTAAGCACTAATTTAACTATCTACCCTATATTCTCTTATCTTTTAAATACTCCCTTCTAAATTCTGCTTTCTTAGAGTTGTCACTTTTCCCACAGCAGATGTGTAGAGTGTATGCCATTTTGTCTACCTCATGTACTAAAGGAGATCGAGTAAGAACTGCAAAGCCAAGATATATAGCTAATCATAACTAGATGTTGAGAGTTCTCAAACAGAAAGCAGAAAGAGAGATGCTGATCAAACATGTCCAGAAAAAATTTGGACCCCAGTGATAAGCTGATTTTTTTTCATTTTTCCAGACACTGTGTCCCCTGATGCCATTATATGAGATGGGTTGTTATTTAGGAGAGAGTCAAAATTAGAAGAAGATTGTAAAGTGGGGAAATGTGGGGTTTTTTACATTTCTTATGTAAACCTCATTTATAACACTATCACACACAATCACCATGTAAGTAATAGCAATATTGGACTTAGATTGATGGAATGACTAGACCCAGACATCAAATAAATTAAATTGGCACATTATATAGAACTGATGTATGTAAAAGTATGGAGAAGGTCAACGTAGTCAGGACACATGGAAGAGACATGTAGGCATGTTTGCTTCTGGGACCAGCACATATGCAGACCCTCAAATCTTCACTGGCATGCACAGCTATAAAAGTTACTGCCTTTGTGAATAAGGTCCATGACAGGTTTCTGGTGCCCAACTATCTTCCATAAATCTGGATCCATAATGCACACAGACTGGCCTGGGTTTGAGCCAAGTGACAGCCCATTGGTGTCAGCGCACCTCATCGATCTTGCAGTTATGCAATCAATACGTGAACAGATTACGAGGCACCACACAGTTCACTCAGCATAATCGCACTTCACATGTACCACCTTCAGCCTTATTAGGTCAACACAGGTGACTGCAAGCACATCTCTCAGCACTGGACAGTAGAAGTAGAGGAAGGGACAGTTACCCACACATTTTGAAGAGTCCTGCCCCAAGAAATGCCAGATAGGCTCCAAGGCTAACTTTGAAGTTTTGTTTTGGTTTTTTTTTTTTTTTTACTAAGTTGCAAGTGTCTATACATTTCCATAATATTCCCACAAGCAGGATACAACTGATACATTCCCCTAAGGTTCTGAGTCAAGCCAGACTTTGTCTTCCTTAATGTCACCTTAGAAGCCCACAGAAGCCTGCTAGTGGGAAGTGGACCCTGATCCTCTTAGAATGCCGTTAAGCATTCAAAACAAAGCTAATAGTCCTGGGAACCCTAGAAAGCTGGCAAAACCTTGTTTGAGGTTACAGTCATTTCTCCTTTCCACCAGAAAACTATTCCCAACAAAACCCTAAATACACCTGGCAAAGAGTTTCTGTCCCTCTAGTTTTTGCTCAGGGAGAGGTATTAACATCTACATTTATATCTACATTTACATATCCACATCTATCTTACAGGTAGTCACAGACAGTCAAACATATATAAATGTGCATACATATGTGTGTATGTATACGTTACACTTATATGGCACCTGTAATATAATATATTATACTGATACCTGTTATACTTTTCATCATGATGTCCAGGATTAAAGAAAGAGCACAGTAATAAAAGTTACATTTTATGAAGCAACAATGTATAGCTGAGCTCATTAACATTACACACAGTACAAAATTCCTGAATGATACTCTGTAACTACTGAGTTCATCAGCAGTTTTGAGCAGTGTCTAAGCCTCCCCAGGGCATTTCCAGAAGCGTAACATTTTCTCATGCCCACAATAGGCTCAAAGTAAAAATTGTGTACCCCTGGGTTCCAGGACCACGTCAGGTTAACTCAGTCCCAACCTTGTTACTAGCACAAGTTCACTTCCTATCTGACAAGAACAACAAAGATCTTTTCAGGTGGTGACTTTGGTGAGGGAACAAGATAGTAATCCTCATCAGGCCCCCTCAAAGGATGAACTAGCCACTGAAATTAAGGTGGGGGTGGGAAGGGGGAGAGTGAAAATGTTATACACATGTTAGGTTCAGAACCATTTGAAAAGAATTGTGAGGGTCAAGAGGTGTGTGTCCACATAAAGTGTGAGTTTCTTCAATAGCCTGGGTCTGCTCTTTGGTGACCCTGGGCTTCTATTTGCCCACAGAATAGACTCATATCCTGAGAACAATCAGCCAGACAGGCAAAATTAATGGCTATGGGGTAACTGAATCATTTCTGAATGTTCAATGTCTGTTTCCTTTCATTCTAGTCCCTATCTTCAGCTGATTAATTATAGGATTAAATTAATTCATGCTAAGTTGCTAATGATTATCACAATTATAACCTCCCTAGAGAGGGACTGGTTTTGGGTTTGGAATTAGCTTGTTACCCCAAATAAACTGGTAATCAGCACAATATGTGTGAAAGTTCATTGACTCTTTCCACTTGACTCTTTCCACTTGGCAAATACACATACACTCCAATCAAGATGATAGAAGTTTTTAACTAGGAACCTGGTTTCCAAAAAACTGTCAGTTGCTAGATTTTATCTTCATTATATTAAGAGGGTAAAAATCTCAACCAAAATATTTTTTGCGTCTTTCAATTAGTGAGTAACTATTGACACTTACTATACATACCAGACCTTACGCTAGGTACTGGGATAAAGGGACAAATAAGATGTAGCCCCTGCCTGAAGTTAACAATGGAAAAGGGTTCTTAAAATGATTTAAAATTTCTTAGAAGTAATTTAAGAAATTCCCCTTTTCAAGGGGAATTTTAATTCAAAAGTTTTAAGTGTAAAAAAAATCATGCACACAGAAGACTTAATAAAAAGGTATTGCTTTGGACTGAATGTTTATGTCCCCACAAAATTCACGTGTTAAAACCATAATCCCCAGTGTGATGGTATTAGGAGGTAATTAAGGTTAGATGAGGTCATGAGGGTGGAGCCTCCATGGTGGGATTAGTGCCCTTGTAAGAAGAGAGCAGAGAGCCTGCTCTCCTTCTCTCCACCATGTAAGGATACAGCAAGAAGCAGTCTGCAAACCAAGAAGAGAATCCTCACGAGGAACTGAATCTGCTGGCACCCTGGTCTTGGACTTTCCTGCCTTCAGAACTATGAGCAATAAATGTTTGTTGTTTAAGTCACCTGGTCTATGGTATTTTGTCATAGCAGCCCATGCTGACTAAGATATAAAGGAAAACTTTTTACAGACTTTTAGAAAAGAAGTAAAAACGCAAATACCCATTTAACCATCATGTTACCATGTGCAAGATAAGAAATTGAAGATTGCCAGTAACTTAAAAGATCCTTTTGTACCTTCCTTAAACTAATCTCTCTGCCTCTGTGCCAGAAATAAATGACCACCTGACTTGCATATTAATTATCAAGGTTTTGCTGATATTCTCATTAGGTTTCCCAAATACACTTTTTAGTGTTATAAGTTTTTGACTCTATATAAATGGAACCCATACTGTATACTGGATGACTTCCCTCTTTTACTCAATGTTACCTTTGAGAGATCTATGATGATGCCCGTTGCTAGTTTCTTTCTCATAGATACATAATATTTTGTTGTCAAATATATCACAATGTATCACAAATATATCACAAGTCTACTGTTAATGGACATTCAGATCATTTCCTCTGTTTTGGTTAATAAAAAACAGCTATAAACATTTCTATGTTCGTCCGCTTTGTTCCTACTCAAAATGTCTTTAAGGAATGCACCTGAGGTTGGAATACCTGTATTGTTGCCCATAAACATGTTCAACTTTACCAAATAATACCAAACTATCATAGTACTTGGAATCATACCGCCAGCATCAAGCACAGATGTCTCCACCGCTCTGTGTACTAGCCAACACTGGGCATATTGATGTCAGACTTTTAAATTTACCAGTTTAGGGGTGTATGTCTATTTTCCTAAGTACTAATGAAATTGAGCATAATTTCATAAGTTTATTGACCATTTGGATTTATTCTTTTGTGAAGTACCTATCTCAGTCTTCTGACCATTGTTCTGTTTTGTTTTGTGGGGATTTTTTTTTGCCATTTTCTATAGATTTACTGGAGTTCCTTACATACTCTAGATATTTGCATTCCTCAGTTATATGTCTTCATGCAGTTTGTGGCATGTTTCCCCTTTGGGTGTTGTTTCCCCTCTATAGTGCCTTTAAGTAAAGGGAAGTTTTGAAAATTTTAATTTTAATGTAATCTAACTTAGTAATATTTTTCTTTATAGTTAGTATTGTGCCTTAAAGAAATTTTTTATCTTGTAATCATGAAAATATTCTTGAATATTAACTTCTGAAAACATTATAGCTTTGGATTTTACATTTAAGTCTTTAATTCACTTGGAATTGACATTATTACTTATGTTTTGTAGAGGAAATGTGTATACAGATTTGCATACACGTTTCCTCTTTTCTGTACCCTTTATTCCTTCCTGAATCTCTGACCTTCCATCTTGTATCATTTTCTTTCTGCTTCAAGTATATCCTTTGTGGTTTCTTTCAGTAGAAGTCTGATGGTGAAAAATTATCTTCAGCTCCTTTTTGTTAACCAATGTATTTATTGTACTGTTATACTTGAAAGACAATTTTTTTGCTGGTCATACAATTTTGGATGGTTACTTTCTCCTAGCATGTCATTTCACTGTCTTTTGCCTTCCCTCGTTGCTAAGAAAAAGTGAGATGTATTTCTAACTCTTTCTTGTTTGAAGTAATCATGCTTTCCTCAATGCTTACCTTTAAAATCATCTCCTTGTATTTGATGCCTTGTCTAAACACCATAGTTTTTATTTATCTGTTTTGGATTTGGGGGATTCGAGGGTGGTGTCTTTCATCAGTTCTTGAAAATTTTTCTGCCATTATGTTTTCAAATACTGCCTCAGCCTATTCTTTATCTTTTTTCCTCTGGAATTCCATTTAGACATGTTGTAGACATTCACACTCTTGCCTTCATGTCTCGTAACTTCTTTCTTATATTTCCTATTCCTCAATCTCTCTTTGCTAAATTGCACACCATTTGTTTTAGTTTACAATTACTTTACAGTTTACATTTTTGTTTCAGTTCTACTCTAATGTTCCCTTCTTCCACTGGATTTTTATTTTTAATATTACTGTTTTTATTTCTAGCAGTTCTACTTGACTTGTTATCAATTATGTTTGATTATTCTTTACTGTTTCATGTTCCATGCTCATAAGTTTAAGCTTGTCCTTTATTTCTTTAAACATAGTAATATAAGCATAGGTATTTTATATTCTGTATCTGAAAATTACAATATCTGTAGCTTTGGGGTCTTTTTCTGATAGTTCTTACTCTCAGTACTTTCTTTCTTTCTATGCTTAGTTATAATTGCAAGAAACATTTGAGACTTCAAATGAAAATGAGTTCCTTTAAGATCTATATTTGCCTCTGCCTGGGAAAACTATCAGTCAGCAATCATTTTAATTAAAATTTCTGGATCTCAAAGGTAACAAAAATTTAGGCTGCAAAGCTGCATGAGGTCAACCTGGTATTTCCAAATGTTTACTAATGTTATTTCCCCCCTCATCTTAACCTCATATTTTAGATCGCTAATTCCTCTTGAGGTCCCACTGGAGAATGACAGATATTATTTCTGGATCACCCTCTAGGGTACTAGCTTTAAGAAGTAAGGATTTCTAGATTTTGTCTTTTTTTTCCCCCAAACTCTTGGAGACCTTTAAAATAAAACCCAAGTTCATAGGCCCAGCAAATGCCTTCAAGTGAAAGTCAGTTTCACTGTTTACTTCTTCAGGTCCATGCCTTTGATTAGTTTTTTTTTAACCTAAGAAGTCCTTGTTTTTCTGAAATGCATCAGTTCATTCAATATTTATCCAGGATTCTTCTTTCGGAGATGGATGTCTATCCAGGTACCTCATCTACAATATCATTGAAAATAAATATCCTCAGCAAATTTCTAATCCTTTTAAATTCTGTATTGTATCATTCTATATTTTAATTTGGATTATTCTATTTTATCATACTTACTCAATTAGGCAAGTGGAAAATTTAACTGATTTGACAAGCAAAAGGGAAATTTTTTCTGTAGTAGTCAATAGACTCTATATCTAAACAGTCCATTATGCCCAGTGAAATTTGGTTTTCAACTGTCTCAGTTTCTATCACTTACTCTTCTTAGATATTTTCTCAGTATACGTTTTATAAATTACTTAAAACACCTCCTTTTTGAGACTTTCACCAATTAATTAGACCAAATCTATTGAGACTATACTCGTCTTCCTCTTAATGATGTCCTCTGGTGAATACTCATGAAATAGTCTGACCTGATCTCATTTTTAAGGGTACAGAACTTCCAGAAGTCTATCTTTTTTTTTTTTGCGGTACGTGGGCCTCTCACTGCTGTGGCCTCTCCCGTTGCGGAGCACAGGCTCCAGACGCGCAGGCTCAGCGGCCATGGCTCACGGGCCCAGCCACTCCGCGGCACGTGGGATCTTCCCAGATCGGGGCACGAACCCGTGTCCCCTGCATCGGCAGGCGGACTCCCAACCACTGCGCCACCAGAGAAGCCCCAGAAGTCTATTTTTATGTCTTTCACACTCCTTCTTCTAATGTGTCCAAAAATCCATTTGAAAGAGACATATCCTTAAAATCTTCATAACGTCTTCATCCACTGATCCATGATTGATTGATTGATTCTCTCCTTCATTAATTTATTCACCCAAGTACTGTTGGCTGGGGAACTTACAAGCACAAGCTTATGTTTGTGGAACCACTAAATTATGTAAGACAGGTATTCTTTAAGATTGATTCAGCTGTAATCAGTTAATATTTTATCAAAAAAAGACAGAAAATTGAAATTTGAAAAGCATTCCATTTAAATCTATAACTATACCCAATGCCAATACTAGTATTAGTAGTGACCAGCAAGTCAAGAGTTTGGTTAAGGTAACTTCGTCCACAGGAAACACTCAAATTATATCCACATTAGACAAGGTTCAACTCAAAATCAAACTAAATAGCAACAGAAATGGTTTACAAACATAAGTTTTTGTAAATAGCCCTTCCATGCCATCCTTGATGAAAATTCCAGATTCCTTCACTGAAAGAGGAAATCCCTTCAGGTCACCCTTCTCTGTTCTATATTCAGGCACCAGAAACAATATACCTACTCCAACCAGAGGCCTGTCCCTTCTATATACAAATCAATGATTTTCTGTTCCTCAGGAATTCAAGACTATTCTATATATGTCCAAAGGGATCCAAGCTCTGAAGAGGTAGCATCTTTAACCTCTACAGGTCCTTGCAAACCCATCAATTCCAGGTATATATGTCCTCTTATAGGCAACACAGCAAGAAGAAAGTAGAATAGCCAGATACTTACATATCTGAGACCAAAATTTGACATTTTCTGGTTAATTTTCTTTTCTATTTTCCAACCTAGTAACATAACAACAGAATGAAGGGGAAAAAAAGAATTTCCTGCCCTTCGGATTCCTAAAGGTAAACATAAGCAGCAGTTGGTGTGCATAGCTGTACCTGTCTGAAGTGGCCTGTTAAGACATAATTGGTTCATCTTGAAGGGCCAGCTCGCATACCCTGCACAAGGCAATGGCATTTAAAGAATGGATTTCAATTGCAATCTGAGGTTAAGTTTAGAGGCCATGCAACTAAGAACCGTTAGCTTTGTCAGACCAAACTGCACCCAAGGGTTCAATGGATGGGTCTGAGTAAATCTCTTTGACTTGGCTCATCATTGGCAAGGCAGGATTCAGAAGCATTTATCATTCCTATGAAGTTGATGCCCAGAAAACCAGCCTAATTAAATACTTTATTCTGCTTCCAAAATCAACGTGGTTGAATAGTTCTAGTGTTTGCCTGAAAAACATCTATTTTCCTTAGTCTGTTTTTTTTCCCTGGTACCCAGAGACTAAATTCTTCCCTCAAAGAATGAACTAGTTCCAAATCTTTTGCAGGTCTGCAGTGTTCTGCATTAGTGTTTCCAACTTAGGGTTCTTTAGTGTAATTGTTAAGACCAAACATCAACTTCTTAATTGCAGAGCAGAAAATTAAAAACTGCTGATGTTTCCCATGCATCCAAGCATAAAAGTAGGCCAGAAAAGTGCCAGGACATTAATTTGATGAATCAGTTGCTTTTATTTTATCACTTATATAAATTAACCATGTGTTGTTAGTTATTTTCTCGTCTGAATAAAGCTAAGAAGAATTATATTATGGTCAGATTTTCAGTGTTTATATCCCAATGTTTAGGAGTGCAAAGGAAATTTTCTAATATCTAATATCTTTATCATAAATACTTCATTTCTTAGATCAAAGATCTACTTAGATCTTTTTATCCTTTTGCCATTCTTATTAACATTAGAATCAGGTAATTTAAAACATTCTGAATATAAGACATTCATCTTCATGTAACAGAGATACATGAGGACTGGATTTATCTTGATAAACAGACTCACCTACTGGCTCTTTGAGCTTGTCACCGCAACCATATCCATCTCTCCCCGTATTTAATATTCCCATAGAGTTTTGTGATGAGTGGAAGCTGCATGGGAACCTCCCTTTGAAACTCCACTTGCAAAATGTCAGGAAATCTCAAACTTACTATAATGATTATACAAATAAAAATGTATTTCCTCTTACCCTCATTTCTTGTTGTATCTCATTAGATAATACTCTTTATATAAAATATCTAACATTCTTATAATGGACTTTTAAACCTCACTTTAACTTCCTACTCTTTGTGTAAACTAGGTGTGTTAATTTCCTTGGGTTACCATTAAAAACTGCAATAAACTGAGTGACTTAAAACAAAAAATATTTATTGTCTCATTGTTCTGGAGGTTAGAAGTCTGAAATCAAGGTGTTGGCAGAATTAATTCATTCTGGAAGCTGTGAAGAGAAGAAAATTATAGGCCAATATACCTGATGACCGTGATTGCAAAAATTCTTATTAAATACTAGCAAACTGAATTCAACTGAATTCAATTCCATTATCAAGTAGGAACTATCCCTGGGATGCCTGGATGGTTCAAGATCCACAAATTAATCAGGTGATACACCACATTAAAAGAATGAAGAATAAAAATCAAATGATCATCTCAATAGATGCAGCAGAAGCATGTGACAAATGCCAATACTTTTCATGATAAAAACTCTCAACAAATTAGTTATAGAAGGAACTTATCTTAAAATAACAAAGCCCATATGAAAAGCCCATGATTAACATCATTCTCAATGAGGAAAAACTGAAAGATTTCTAAGATCTGGAACAAGGCAAGGATGCCCAACATCATTACTTACATTCAAAATAGTACTAGAAACCCTAGCCACAGAAATTAGGTAGGAAAAATCAATGAAAGACATCCAAATTGGAAAGAAAGAAATAACAACTGTTTGCAGATGATATTATCTTATATGTAGATATATATTTCTTCAACGTAAAAAAAAGATGCTAGGAAAACCAGATAGCCACAAGAAAAAAAAACAAAAGAAAAACCCAGAAAGAAAGAAAAAGAAATTGGACCCTTATCTTATACCATATACAAAAATTAACTCAAAATGGATTAAAGACTTAAACGTAAGAGCTGAAACATTAAAATTCCTTGAAGAAAGAATAGGATCAAAGCTCCTGACTTGGACTTAACAATAATTTCTTGGATTTGACACCAAAAACACAGACAACAAAAGTAAAGCTAGATGGCGGAGCAGAAGGACGTCCTCTCACTCCCTCTTGTGAGAACACAAGAATCACAACTAGCTGCTGGACAATCATCGACAGGAAGACACGGAAATTCACCTAAAAAGATACTCCACATCCAAAGAAACAGGACACGCCAGAAAGAGACGGTAGGAGGGGCGCAATCACAGTAAAATCAAATCCCAAAACTGCTAGGTGGGTGACTCAAAGACTGGAGAACACTTATACCACAGAAGTTGACCCACTGGAGTGAAGGTTCTGAGCCCCATGTCAGGTTCCCAACTGGAGGTCCGGCAACATGAGGAGGGATTTCTAGAGAGTCAGACTTTGAAGGCTAGTGGGATTTAATGGCAGGACTTTGATAGGACTGGGGAAAACAGAGACTCCACTCTTAGAGGGCACACACAAAGTAGTGTGTGCATCGGGACCCAGGGGAAGGAGCAGTGACCCGAGGGGAGACTGAACCAGATCTACCTGCTAGTGTTGGAGGGTCTCCTGCAGAGGCGGGGGATGGCCATGGCTCACCATGGGGACAAGAACACTGGCAGGAGAAGTACTCCTTGGCCTGAGCCCAGGGAGTCTCCAGTGTTGGATTGCCTCAGGCCAAACAATCAACAGGGAGGAAACCCAGCCCCCCACATCAGCAGTCAAGCGGATTAAAGTTTTACTGAGCTCTACCCACCACAGCAACAGTCAGTTCTACCCACCACCAGTCCCTCCCATCAGGAAACTTGCACAACCCTCTTAGATAGCTTCATCTACCAGAGGGCAGACAGCAGAAGCAAGAAGAATTACAATCCTGCAGCCTGTGGAACAAAAACCACATTCACAGAAAGATAGACAAGATGAAAAGTCAGAGGGCTATGTACCAGATGAAGGAACAAGATAAAACCCCAGAAAAACATCTCAATGAAGTGGAGATCGGCAACCTTCCAGAAAAAGAGTTCAGAATAATGATAGTGAAGATGATCCAGGACCTCGGGAAAACAATGGAGGCGAAGATGGAGAAAATGCAAGAAATGTTTAACAAAGACCTGGAAGAATTAAAGAACAAACAAACAGAGATGAACAATACAATAACTGAGATGAAAACTACACTAGAAGGAATCAATAGCAGAATAACTGAGGCAGAAGAACGGATAAGTGACCTGGAAGACAGAATGGTTGAATTCACTGCGTGGAGCAGAATAAAGAAAAAAGAATGAAAAGAAATTAAGACAGCCTAAGTGACCTCTGGGACAACAGTAAACGCAACAACATTCGCATTATAGGGGTCCCAGAGAGAGAAGATAGAGAGAAAGGACCTAAGAAAATGTTTGAAGAGATTATAGTCGAAAACTTCCCTAACATGGGAAAGGAAATAGCCACCCAACTCCAGGAAGTGCAGTGAATCCCATACAGGATAAACCCAAGGAGAAACATGCCAAGACACATAATAATCAAATTGGCAAAAATTAAAGACAAAGAAAATTATTGAAAGCAGCAAGGGAAAAATGACAAATAACATACAAGGGAACTCCCATAAGGTTAACAGCTGATTTCTCAGCTGAAACTCTACAAGCCAGAAAGGAGTGGCATGATATACTTAAAGTGATGAAAGGGAAGAACCTACAACCAAGATTATTCTACCCAGCAAGGATCTCATTCAGATTCGATGGAGAAATCGAAAGATTTACAGACAAGCAAAAGCTAAGAAAATTCAGCACCACCAATTAGCTCTATAACAAATGCTAAAGGAACTTCTCTAAGTGGGAAACACAAGAGAAGGAAAGGACCTACAAAAACAAACCCTAAACAATAAAGAAAATGGTCACAGGAACATACATATCGATAATTACCTTAAATGTGAATGGATTAAATGCTCCAATGAAAAGACACAGGCTTGCTGAATGGATACAAAAACAAGACCCATCTATATGCTATCTACAAAAGACCCACTTCAGACCTAGGGACACATAGAGATTGAAAGTGAGGGGATGGAAAACGATATTCCATGCAAATGGAAAGAAAGAAAAAGAAAGCCGGAGTAGCAATACTAATATCAGATACAATAGACTTTAAAACAAAGAATGTTACAAGAGACAAGGAAGGACACTACATAATGATCAAGGGATCAACCCAACAAGAAGATATAACAATTATAAATATATATGCACCCAACATAGGAGCACCTCAATATGTAAGGCAACTGCTAACAGCTATATAAAAGGAAATCAACAGTAACACAAAAATAGTGGCGGACTTTAACACCTCAAACCAATGGACAGATCACCCAAAATGAAAAAGAATAAGGAAACAGAAGCTTTAAATGACACAATAGACCAGACAGATTTAATTGATATTTATAGGACATTCCATCCAGAAACAGCAGATTACACTTTCTTCTCAAGTGTGCACGGAACATTCTCCAGGACAGATCACATCTTGCGTCACAAATCAAACCACAGTAAATTGAAGAAAATTGAAATCACATCAAGCATCTTTTCTGACAACAATGGTATGAGATTAGAAATCAATTACAGGGGAAAAAAACATAAAACACACAAACACATGGAGGCTAAACAATAACGTTACTAAATAACCAAGAGATCACTGAAGAAATCAAAGAGGAAATCAAAAAAACACCTAGAGACAAATGACAATGAAAGCACGATGATCCAAAACCTATGGGATGCAACAAAAGCAGTTCTAAGAGGGAAGTTTATAGCTATACAAGCCTACCTCAAGATACAAGAAACATCTCAAATAAACAATCTAACCTTACACCTTAAGGAACTAGAGAAAGAAGAACAGACAAAACCCAAAGTTAGCAGAAGGAAAGAAGTCATAAAGATCAGAGCAGAAATAAATGAAATAGAAACAAAGAAAACAACAGCAAAGATCAATAAAACTAAAAGTTGTTTCTTGGAGAAGATAAACAAAATTGATAAACCATTAGCCAGACTCATCAAGAAAAAGAGGGAGAGGACTCAAATCAATAAAATTAGAATGAAAAAGGAGAAGTTACAACAGACACTGCAGAAATACAAGGCATCCTAAGAGACTACTATAAGCAACTCTATGCCAATAAAACAGACAACCTGGAAGAAACGGACGAATTCTTAGAAAGGTATAATCTTCCAAGACTGAACCAGGAAGAAATAGAAAATATGAACACACCAATCACAAGTAATGAAATTGAAACTGGGATTAAAAATCTTCCAAGAAACAAAAGTCCAGGACCAGACAGCTTCACAAGTGAAATCTATCAAACATTTAGAGAGGAGCTAACACCCATCTTTCTCAAACTCTTCCAAAAATCGCAGAGGAACAAACACTCCCAAACTCATTCTATGAGGCCACAAACACCCTGATACCAAAACCAGACAAATACTACAAAAAAAGAAAATTATAGACCAATATCACTGATGAATATAGATGTAAAAATCCTCAACAAAATACTAGCAAACAGAATCCAACAACACATTAAAAGGACCATACACCATGATTAAGTTGGATTTAACCCAGGGATGCAAGGATTCTTCAATATATGTAAATCAATCAATGTGATAAACCATATTAACAAATTGAAGGATAAAAACCATAAGATCATCTCAATAGATGCAGAAAAAGCTTTTGACAAAATCAACACCCATTTATGATAAAAACTCTCCAGAAAGTGCGCACAGAGGGAACCTACCTCAACATAATAAACGCCATATACAACAAACCCACAGCAAGCATCATTATCAATGGTGAAAAACTGAAAGCATTTCCTCTAAGATCAGGAACAAGACAAGGATGTCCACTCTCACCACTATTATTCAACATAGTTTTGGAAGTCCTAGCCACACCAATCAGAAAATAAAAAGGAATACAAATTGGAAAAGAAGAAGTAAACCTGTCACTGTTTGCAGATGACATGATACTATGCATAGAGAATCCTAAAGATGCCACCAGAAAACTACTAGAGCTTATCAATGAATTTGGTAAAGTTGCAGGATACAAAATTAATGCACAGAAATCTCTTGCATTGCTATACACTAGTGATGAAAAATCTGAAAGAGAAATTAAGGAAACACTCCCATTTAACACTGCAACAGAAAGAATAAAATACCTAGGAATAAACCTACCTAGGGAGACGAACTGTATGCAGAAAACTATAAGACACTAATGAAAGAAATTAAAGATGATACCAAGAGATGGAGAGATATAACATGTTCTTGGATTGGAAGAATCAACATTGTGAAAATGACTCTACTACCCAAAGCAATCTACAGATTCAATGCAATCCCTATCAAATCACCAATGGCATTTTTTATGGAACTAGAACAAAAAGTCTTAAAATTTGCCTGGAGACACTAAAGACTCGAAATAGCCAAAGCAATCTTGATGGAAAAAACAGAGTTGGAGGAATCAGACTCCCTGACTTCAGACTATACTACAAAGCTACAGTAATCAAGACCATATGGTACTGGCAGAAAAACAGAAACATAGATCAACGGAATAAGATAGAAAGCCCAGAGATAAACCCACGTACCTATGGTCAACTAATCTATGACAAAGGAGGCAAGGATATGCAATGGTGAAGACAGTCTTCAAGAAGTGGTGACGGGGGCTTCCCTGGTGGCGCAGTGGTTGAGAGTCCGCCTGTCAACGCAGGGAATATGGGTTCATGCCCCGGTCCGGGAGGATCCCACATGCCGTGGAGTGGCTGGGCCCGTAAGCCATGGCCACTGAGCCTGCACGTCCGGAGCGTGTGCTCCGTGACGGGAGAGGCCACAACACTGAGAGGCCCGCGTACGGAAAAAAAAAAATTTGTGGTGCTGGGAAAACTGGACAGCTACATGTAAAAGAATGAAATGAGAACACTCCCTAACACCATACACAAAAAGAAACTCAAAATGGATTAGAGACGTAAATGTTGGACAGAGCACTATAAAACTCTTAGAGGAAAACATAGGAAGCACACTCTTTGACATAAATCACAGCAAGATCTTTTTTGATCCACCTCCTAGAGTAACGGAAATGAAAACAAAACTAAAGTAATGGGACCTAATGAAACTTCAAAGCTTTTGCACAGCAAAGGAAACCATAAACAAGACGAAAAGACAACCCTCAGAATGGGAGAAAATATTTGCAAACCAATCAATGGACAAAGGATTAATCCCCAAAATATATAAACAACTCATGCAGCTCAATATTAAAAAAACAAACAACCCAATGCAAAAATGGGCAGAAGACCTAAATAGACATTTCTCCAAAGAAGACATACAGATGGCCAAGAAGCATATGAAAAGCTGCTCAACATCAGTAATTATTAGAGAAATGCAAATCAAAACTACAATGAGGTATCACCTCACACCAGTTAGAATGGGCATCATCAGAAAATCTATAAACAACAAATGCTGGAGAGGGTGTGGAGAAAAGGGAACCCTCTTGCACTGTTGGTGGGAATGTAAATTGATACAGCCACTATGGAGAACAGTATGGAGGTTCCTTAAAAAACTAAAAATTGAATTACCATATGATCCAGCAATCCCACTACTGGGCATATACCCAGAGAAAACCATAATTCAGAAAGACACATGCACCCCAATGTTCATTGCAGCACTATTTACAATAGCCAGGTCATGGAAGCAACCTACATGCCCATCGACAGACGAATGGATAAAGAAGATGTGGTACATATATACAATGGAGTATTACTCACCCATAAAAAGGAACGAAATTCGGTCATTTGTAGAGATGTGGATGGATCTAGAGACTGTCATACAGAGTGAAGTCAGAAAAACAAATATTGTATATTAACGCATATATGTGGAACCTAGAAAAATGGTACAGATGAACCAGTTTGTAGGGGAGAAATTGAGACACAGATGTAGAGAACAAACGTATGGACACCAAGGGGGGCAAGCGGTGTGGGAGTGGAGGTGGTGGTGTGATGAATTGGGCCATTGGGATTGACATGTATGCACTAATGTGTATAAAATTGATGACTAATAAGGAACTGATGTATAAATAAAATTCAAAAATTAAAAAAAAGAAAAAAAAAGGTGATGCTTGCAAAAAAAATAAATACTAAAGCTAGACAAGTGGGACTGCATTAAACTAAAAAGCTTCTGTGCCCAAAGGAAATGACCAACAAAATGAAAAGGCATCTGTAAGTCTACTTCTTTTTTGTAGATAAGTTCATTTGTACTTTTTTTAGATTCCACATGTAAGTGATATCATATATTTGTCTTTCTCTGTCTGACTTAATTCACTCAGTATGACAATCTCTAGTTCCATCCATGTTGCTGCAAATGGCATGACTTTGTTCGTTTTTATGGCTTTTAACACTCTTTTCAAATTACTTCATGATTCCAGCAATATGACCAAAAATATGACCAAATTTAAGATTGAAGATACATCAGGCTATATTTCAACATGCCTGTGAATCGTCCAACAGAGTTCCCAGAAGCATAAAGCACTCTTCATCAGTAAAAGCAAGTTATTTTACTGCGTATTTGGTGCAACTAGCATAGCCAATGAGTTTTCAACACAAACTGAAATCAGGAAGCAATTTTATTTTAGTTTTCTGTTGTTTTGCTATTTCAAGAAAGATTTTTTCTTATCTGTGGTCCTTGTGCTCTTCTGTGGATATATTTTAACCCTGTAACTTACATCCACAAAAGATGTTTTGCAACAACCCACTCACACAGACACCAGCAATGCACCACCGTAGGCTCTTCCCCGGGGCAACTATTTCACAAGTCACTTCTTTTTTTTTAAATTTTTTTTAAGTCACTTCTTTAAAAGGGTTTGGATCAGAGAAACCAACTCTCCCCACAGCTATTACATGACTCATAAATTAGAAGGCTCATTTTTTGACTAAGTCATCAATAAGGTTTAAAACAGGCAAATACATTATTTTTAAACAACTGGTACTGATTTTGCTTTTTATGTCGCATTTCTAGTCTATCCAGTTTCTCTTCTCCCAGCATTTAAACAACACTAGCACTCCCGTTTATATATTTTATATACAACATAATTTGGTAATCAAGTATTATAAGAAGCTATTTTTCCTGAAGCATGAAAATGATAAGCACAGATCTGTGACCTGTAACATCCAATTATAAATGTTTTATCCAGAAATAATGTCCAAACAGGTACACTATTTCAACTCAAGATTGAATTGCATGCATTCCAAAAGAGTAAATGCATAAAATAAATTTGGGGAGATTCATTCATCCTTCATAGTAAGAGACAATAATAAATGTATTTTTAAAAAATCTTTATGCTTAAAGTTGGATCTTTAGGTTTTTAAAAATAATTTCTTGCATTACAGGAAATAAAATAACAGCAAAGAAAAGGAAGTAATGGGCATGCATTCTGAAATTATTAATAAAATAATTTTATTAATTATAATTATAATCACATAATCTTGCTTGGGGTATAAATCAACATAGGGTTCAAATCAACTGAACATATAGTGCATACAAGTATGTGCAGAGTCAGCTTATAGTTAAATCATGAATTTTTGTTCTATTGCCCTTTAGACCTATTGCAAGTACTAAGTATCCTCACACTGCCCCTCCTTACTTTCATTTGCCCAGGATGCTAAGTATACAAGGCATGAGCACATTTTTGTTTCCTACCACCAAAATGTTTACTTGACCATCCCCTTGGACGCCTGTTTGCTTCAAAAAAATTGAGAACTAGATTTTAAATATAAAGTTTCTAGATCAAAAGTTATTTAACATTTTAATATTTTTCATATAACACATAAGTATTTATAGAGCCTAACAGTGAGACACTCAAAGACAGGGAGGTTCCCATAGTCAGAAGGAATTGCCTCTTTATAGGATGCATGAAGGGAGCCTTGAACATTTGTCTCATGTATTTTACATCTGTATGTGCTTCGTAAGGTCAAAGGCAAACAATTCACCCATTCTCAAAATATTCCTTCTTATATGTGATTGGAAACCTGGAACCCATCCACTCACCCTACCCCACCACACTCAGAGACTGTACACAAACATAGACCTTGCCTAAGGACTGAAACAGCTCTCTTAAGAGTAATTTATCACTAGGTCTAGGAAGTGATCGTTACATAGTTTGGGGTCAGGATTGGGCATGTTTTTAAATGCCAGAAATTCATGAATTATACCATGTATAAAGTAGGAGGGAAGAAATGCAAATGAAAGGAACCAGTAATGGCTTGAAACACTTATCTCCACTGTGATAGTTATTCATAGGGCTGATGTGGGGATTAACCTAACTTATGTGAGCAAAATGCACTCAACCCAGAAGTATTCCATAAGACAACAGCCATAAAAATATATTTTTAAGTTACTGCTGAGTAATTGACAAAATAAAGAAGTATGTCTCCAATACATTCCAGAAGACAGAATTCAAGGGGAACCAAACTATGTCCACCCTGTACTCTTCTGCAGGAATTTAGAAGCCAAAGCAGGCCCATTACCCCATTTCTTCAGCAGTTGTTTTGCCCAAGGTAACCATGCTTTTTAACTGCTGAACAACTCAGACTTGGAAAATATACTCGAGTTACTTAGGTAGATAGAGGTTATTAGAATTAGGTTTTACTGGCAAGAGCAAAGAATTACCACAATGTAAAAACATAAGAGTTTAATTTTCCATCAAATAAAATGTACCAGAGGCAGGTTGCCAGAGCTGATAGGGATTTACAGTATCTGGATTTACAGTATCTGGTGTTTCCAACCTTTCTATTTTACTATTCTCAGTGCCAGTTTTCTTCCTGAAACTCTCACAATTGTCCCAGATGACTGCTGAAGTTTCAGCCATCACAACTGAGCACTAGGCCAAGAAGTAGCAGGAGGGAAGAAAGGCAAAAACCACATGGCTCTTATTTGAGTAAGTCATCTTTAAAAATGTTTCCCAAAGTCCCACCCAAGCACTTCTACAAACCTCTCCTTGGCCACACTAGATACAAGGAGGTTCAGGAAATATAAACTTTCAGCAGGACATATTAACGCATCAAATAAATTTAGGGTTGTGTCCCTAAGGAGGAAAGAGAGGATGCTCATTGCTTAACAATTAGTCATCTCAGGCACACTGAGAAGAGGACAGGTTTTCCCAAGGTTTGGTGGACACTTGCACCATGCATGAGAGGAACAAGTACCCCTGCAGAGCAGGCAGCAGAGCCAATTTTGGAACAGTAGATGTACAAAAGGGATACCCAGGGGAAAGTGTAACTTTTGGCTGTTTTTTCCTTGGGCTGAAAGAAAAGCCATACATGACTTCCAGCTCTAGATATTTTCCTTACCCTACAAACATAATTCCTTTTCATTCCTCATACGCTTCATTAAGATTGGGTACATAAAAAAGCGCAGTTTTGTGCAGTGGTATTTAAAGAATAAAGGGAAATCCATAGCTACGCCTAGCTGGAGACGGGGTGCAAGGCACAGATGACGCTTCACAAGTTCTGTGCTCATCCTCCCCTTGAGGTGACACTTGTGCAGTGGATACAGCCTTAATTCAAAGGCAGTGGGCTTTCTGGGAGCTGCAAAGATGACCAATGGTGATAGGAGCAGGAGATGGGAGTCCCTGGGAAGGGAGCTGGGGCAGGCACCAGCACAGACGCTGTAACAGTGAATAGCAACGGAGAATGAACAACAGAGGAAGAGCTCATAGAACAGGTTCCCCAGCTCCCCCCAGGGCTCCTCTTCCCAGTGTGTTCAGTTGGATGGCCTGTAGAGGAGCGAGGAAAACTAATTCTTGAGGTATAACCTCCATTCGTCACACTGGAAGTATTTCGGTTGTCTACTATTTTATTGTCATTATAATAGTAATGCAGGTGAATGGTTTAAAAACATTTGAACAGGAGAGAATATGTAAATCGGTAGTCAATGTAGCGCCACACCTAGCAATCCTCAGTGCCACTCACAGGGTTAAACACTATTTACAGTTTCTTATACACGCTTTCAGAATTTGCATGCATATACAAAAATAAATACTTTAACAGAATATAAAGAGGAACAATTGTATACGTAGCGTTCACTTACAAAAATGCCATCCTATTAGGTATTATTCACTTCTGTACCCTGGAGTTTCTCATAACACATTCTCTGAGATCTTTCTGTATCAACATATATGGGTTTACCTTGATCAGTTTAAACTCTGCAGTATTTTTATATGCATAATTTATTCAAAGAGTGCTCTATTGAGGGTATTTAGGTTGCTTTTGGTCCCTTTTTCCCATTACATCAGTGCTGCAATAATCACCCTTGGATTTGTGCAGTATGTATACATGGTAAACTCCTACCAATAAAAATCTAGGGCCAAAAGATATATGCATCTTTTAAAATTAAAAGATATTGCTGGAAGTTTCTCCAAAGAGATTAGACCAATTTTCACTGCGCACAAGAGTGCATAAATGTGCCTGATACCCCACACTAGGTCATATATGACTATGAGAATTTTTGCCAATTATAATAGGTGTCAAATAATCTATCCTTGTTATGACTTGCAGTTTTTAACTGTATTTTGGGGAAAGTCCATTTTTTCGTCAGCTGCCTGTTCAAAGTTAGCACAATAACCACTGCAACACCCCTCTCCCCACTTGATATAAAAAGGCCTAGAAAAGGGGAGAGGGGTTCACTTTGCAGGTACACAGAGCTGTGACTAGCCACAGGGAGGGAGCAAGAGGGATGATGGGATCTTTCTCCCATCAGGTGGGTGTTTGCTGGACCACAGCCTGTAGCCTCTATAAGAAAGGCAAAGACAACTGCTGGCTGGCCCTTCACCTCTACAGGCTACTCCCAGTAACTGAGCAAGACAAGCCTATTCTAGTGGAGGTAACAGTGAGAAATGAGGTTGTAGTTACCAAAAATGACTGGAAAATTCTCAAAGTGGACTGAAATATCGCTAAGATCTATCTGGTGGTGAAGGAATTTTGACAAAGGCAAGTTGGACATATCTTTTGAAAAAAATAAAAGAAACTTTTCTCATTCATTCTCATTTGAGACTCTTCCAACTTTTTGCCTGTGCATCAGTATATCTGCAACTATATATGTGTAAACATGTGAAACTCTGTGTGTGTGTGTGTGTGTGTATTTCTCTCTCTATATATATATCAGTGACGTCCTAAATGAACAAATCATTTTGTTCAATGCAACACAATTTTTTGGTTCATTGGAAAATCACCTTATCTTGTGCAGTTCTGTATTTCCTCATTCTAAACTGCACCTATGGTCTTCCTAGCAACATCTAATGGCTACCTTACTAACCCAAGCTTCACTGAAATCAAAAACTCAAAAGTCCCTTTGAAGCAGGGTTGGCAGTCAGGCAGTACACACTGTTAAAATACTGAAAATTTTTTATACTAGTTGGAAAACATCTGTTGTTTAAAGTTTCTGTCTCCCTCGCCTATCCCACCCATACCAACTCTTCTGTAATTCACGGAACTTCCCCAGAATCCAGTTTAAAAAAAAAATGGGTTAATGCCTAGCCCTAGAACAAGGCCCTGTAAAACTACTGCCAGTGCCCATCTGGATTAATTACATCATAATGTATTTAAATATCACCGCTCTTTGAAGAATTATGCGCAACAGCATCTAGATTATTAGAGAAAAACATTTGAACACACAAAGATCACTTCGTACTCTAGCTTAAATTTCCAAAATCAAGTCATTTGCAAGTTTGGAGTTTTTTCAAAATTTAAACAAACAACTATCTACAATTAAATTACTTGTTAGTTTTTATAAAGTGCTATCATTCTGAAGGTAAACTGAATTGATCTTTAGCAAGTTTTTGGAACTCATTAAAAAACTGATAGCACTGTGCATTCACATATTTGGGTAAATGAGATTTTAGGTTCCCATGGCAACTTGATCACATCAGCAGAAAAAAAAATTTAAACAAATAGGAAGGCTCTTCTATATCAATTCTATTTAGCTTATCATTTCAGTTATTCCCAACCTAGATGTCCACCTTTGGGGAGTCACATATTCTGGTAAATTCCCAGGCTGCTGTTGACAAAAGGATGAGAAACAACATAATGCTAACTGTGTTGAGTTCTGAGAAAAATCAGTCTTGCATTTATTATCTTAGGGAGAGGCACCATTTTTCTCTCCATAGCATAGCTTTTGTTCTATGTCCCCTGAGAAACTGCATATACTCTGCTAGCTACCTTGTATTAGCTTTACTGGTACACCTAAAACACTCAAGTATTGATGGTGGCAAATGTCTCAGCACTTCAAATGAGTAGACAAAAGAGAGTCTCCCTGTGATGAGTTTGTCATCCAATCCTTGGTTCCCAAACTCAGGACCTATTTGATTAACCAGATCAAAGTCATCTGGGGCCCTTGCTTAAATAAGAGTCCCAGACCCCACTCTAAAATAACTGAACTAGAATATCTAAGAGTAGATGTATGAAATCTGAATTTTTAAGAAATAGTCTAGTTGATGTCTATGCATAACTAGTTCGGAAAATTAATGACCTATTAATTAATAAATCATTCACAAAACTGGCTTCATGGTTTTTCATGAACTAATTGGTTGACTGAATTGATGAGCATTAAAATTCAAATAAAAGGGAAATACTGGAGTGTTGACAGGAAAAGCTAGCACCTGACTACCATAATGCCTTACTGTTAGAGTGCAACATACTGATATTTTCTACTCTGTTCTACTTCATAGTTTTATAAATATGTTATTCACAAGCTACTTAATTAATTTCATTCCCTATTTAATAGATCCTGACCCACAATTTGAGAAACAATGACTTAAGGAAGTTTTTCAAACATACATGGCCTGACATAGCCTACCTGAAAGATTCTGCTATAGCAGGATTCAGGTGATTCCCTGGCAGTGTATATATTTAACTCTCTCAGGTAAATCTGGTATGCCTGAAAGATATACCCCAAATCAGGCTGTGATCAGACCACAGGAGGTCAATCTATTGTAGAAATATCAGTTAAGAGTGTGAAATCAGAACAAAATGAAATGGTTCCAGGATCAAGTAGAGATACCCCTTTCATAAGGACCAGATTTCATAAATCCATAGAATTGGGAAGTCTGTTGCCTGCACAAATGGGAGATGGACAGTAACTTTTATATTTTTGAGCATCTCGGTTCTATAGTTCCAATATTCAATCTTCAAACTGGATAAGATATAATCAACTAGGTTTCTAATTTCTAACTTATTCATTCATATCCTTACTCTCTAAAATTATAAGTAAGTTATCATGATTGGCTTAGGGCTGTCCCAAATGCTAGACTCAAGTATCAGTAAATAATCTCTTAAATTGCTTCCATGGATGATTAATCACATCCATTCATGAGACAAGGGAGTATGTCTCTTTTATCTATCACTTAGTTCTCAGTGCTTAGAACTGTGCTTGGCATACACTGGGTAGCAATACGTATCTGAATAAATTCAGTACCTAGAGATTTCACTAGAATAATCCAAAGAAGGTAACCAAATTTCTCTTATCTTTAACTTCTTCAAGGAGGCTACAACATGTTCTTATCTATGGACAACATTAAGCATTTAATTTAACTGACTCTAATAAATTGGCAGATAGAAAAATATACTGACATTAACAAGAGTGCCAGGTACATAACATCTTCAAGCTTTATCTCTCATCTTGTTGATATGTTGGGATAAATATAAACACTGAGACTGGATCATTTTTTAGGCATGTTTAGATGAAAACTTGGAAAAGCATGCATGAAGATTTCCTTTACATCATCTATAATTGCAAATAAATAAATAAACCAAAACAAACAAAAAAGCAAACAACAATGGGGAAGGAATAAACTAAATGTCCGATGATATAAGACTGATTAATATGGTATGTTCTACTCAATGGAATATTTAGTTATTAGAATTAACCAAGGATATAAAATAATAAAACAAAAAGGTATGACATAATATTAAAAACACACTATTTTCACAACTATGTCAAATAAATCACCTAAGGGTAAAATATATAAATCAGAGTGTAAACAAACCTAAAAATGGTTGTGCTGGCATGATGTAGTAGTGTATTTTTTTCCCTTTCTCTTTTTCTAAAGTTATTTGTATATTGTTAGTAGAAGATATTTATTAATTGCCATGGCAGCCTCCATTTCCCATTCCTACAGAAAGTTCCACCAGGTGTTAGCCTGAATTGACCTACCATGAGATACTGGAATGGACCTTGATTAGTGTAAGCCTACAGGATATTCCATTCTCCTAGCCAGAGTTATTGGTTCAGGAATAAATATATTCACTTAAAATTATACCCTGAAGGTTAGTTTTTATAACCCTATGTCTAATACCACTTATCTTAGCCTGGCTTCTCTTGAAAACATAACCTAAAGCAAGAATTAAAGTGGTAGCATTCTATCTGTAAGGTATAAACCCTTGACAGGGGAGAGAAAAGGGAAAGTAATCATGAGAAGATCAAAGCAATGTTATGTGATACATTATACTGACTACCACTTCACAAGGTCTAAGATACACAGTTGGTGACTCAGCAGGCCTGCAGGACTATTCCAAGATGAACTTCCTCTCTGCTGTACCTCAGGAGACATCCCTCTTATTGAGTGCCGTATCTGGGCTGCTCTTCATGAAGCAGTAGCCAGTACAGTAATACATTAGGCAACATTGTTCTGCATTTTCCCCCTGCCTCAGTTCCTCTTTCCTCCCCACTGCCTTCACTGTCCTAAACTTGTACCTATATAAAATAAAATGACATTAATATTTGCCTCAGTTTCTCCTCTCAAGAAGCCTAGGATTAATGTAAACAGACTAAATGCTCCAACCAAAAGACACAGATTGGCTGAATGGATATAAAAACAGGACCTGTACATATGCTGCCCACAAGAGACTCACTTCAGATCTTGAGACACAAACAGACTGAAAGTGAGTGGATGGAAAAATGTATTCTATGCAAATGCAAATCAGAAGAAAGCCAGAGTAGCAATACTTATATCAGACAAAATAGACTTTAAAATAAAGACTGTCATAAGAGACAAAGAAGGACACTACATAATGATCAAAGGATCAATCCAAGTAAAAGACATAACAATCGTAAGTATATATACACCCAACATAGGTGTACCTCAATATATAAGGCAAACGTTAACAGACTTAAAAGGAGACGCTGACAGTAACACAATAATAGTGGGGGGACTTTAACATCCCACTTACATCAATGGACAGATCATCCAGACAGAAAATCAATAAGGAAACACAGGCCTTAAATGACACATTAGACCAGATGGAGTTAATTGAAATTTATAAAGCATCCCATCCAAAAGCAACAGAATATACATTCTTTTCAAGTGCACATGAAACATTCTCCAAGATCACATGCTAAGCCACAATGCAAGCCTCGTTAAATTTAAGAAAACTGAAATCATATCAAGCATCTTTTCTGACCACAACACTATGAGGCTAGAAATCAACCACAAGAAAAAAAAAAAAACTGCAAAAAACACAAACAGGTGGAGGCTAAAAAATATGCTGCTAAACAACCAACGGATCACGGAAGAAATCAAAGGAAATCAAAAAATACCTACAGACAAATCAAAACGAATACACGACAATCCAAAACCTATGGGATGCAGCAAAAGCAGTTCTAAGAGGGAAGTTTATAGCAATACAAGCTCCCAAATTCATTCTATGAGGCCACCATCACCCTATACCAAAATCAGACAAAGATATCACAAAAAAAGAAAATTACAGGCCAATACCACTGATGAACATAGATGTAAAAATCCTCAATAAAATACTAGCAAGCTGAATCCAACACTACATGAGAAGAATCATACACCATGATCAAGTGGGATTTATCCCAGGGATGAAAGGATTTTTCAATATCCACAAATCAATCTATCTGATACACCACATTAACAAATTGAAGGAAAAAAAAACATATAATTATCTGAATAGATGCAGGAAAACCTTTTGATCAAGTTCAACATCCATTTATAATGAAAAATCTTCAGAAAGTGGGCCTAGGAGGACCATACTCAACATAATAAAGGTCATATATGACAAATGCCCAGCTAATATCATACTCAACAGTGAAAAGCTGACAGCATTTCCTCTAAGATCAGGAATAATACAAGGATGTCCACTCCTGCCACTTTTATTCAACATAGTTTTGGAAGTCCTAGCCACAGCAATCAGAGGGGGAAAAAACCAAGAAATAAAAGGAATAAAAATTGGAAAAGAAGTAAAATTGCCACTGTAGATGACATGATACTATACATAGAAAATCCTAAAGATGCTACCAGAAAACTACTAGAGCTCATCAATGAATTTGGTAAATTGCTGTATACACAATTAATATACAGAAATCTGTTGTATTTCTATACACTAACAAAATATCAGAGAAATCCAGGAAACAATCCCACTTACCATCTCATCAAAAAGAATAAAATACCTAGGAATAAATCTACCTAAGTTGGAAGCAAAAGACCTGTACTCCAAAAACCATAAGGCTCTGATGAAAGAAACTGAAGATGACAAACAGATGAAAAGATATACCACGTTCTTGGATTGGAAGAATCAATATTGTTAAAATGACCATACTACCCAAGGCAATCTACAGATTCATGCAATGCCTATCAAATTACCAAAGACATTTTTCACAGAACAAGAACAAAAAGTTTTTTAACTTGTATGGAAACACAGAAGACCCCAAAGAGCTGAAACAATCTTGAGAAAGAAGAATGGAACTGGAGAAATCAGGCTCCCTAACTTCAGACTATACTACAAAACTACAATCATCAAAAGAGTATGGTACTAGCACAAAAAGAGACATATAGATCAATGGAACAGGATAGAAAGCCCAGAAATAAAGCCATCCACTTATATTCACTTAATCTATAACAAAGGAGTAAAGAATATACAATGGAGAAAAGACAGTGTCTTCAATAAGTGGTGCTGGGAAAACTGGACAGCTATACGTGTAAGAATGAAATTAGAACATTCTCTAACATCATATACAAAAACAAACTCAAAATGGGGTAAAGACCTGAATATAAAACCAGATACTACAAAACTCGTAAAGGAAAGAAGAATAACACTACTGCAAATCTTTTTTTCTGTGATATGTTGCATTTATACAATGGGCCGTGAGAAAGAATAAAACCTTTCTTTGATTATGCATAAGCCATTTGTTTTAGGTTTAGGTTACTTGATTGCTACCAACATTTGCCCATTATCTATCAGGAGAATTGTGAGCTTCCATTGCAACAGAAAGCATCACACAAAATTGCAAACTGACTCATGTTTCAGCAATAAAAAATTGTTTTTGAAAACAACTTAACTAGGATTACAGTTGCTATTAAAAAAGGAAATTATATCACTTTTAAGTATGTTTTGTGATATTTTCTACTATCATAACATAGTTTTATAAAATGTTAGAAATAATTATGTAAGTAATAATTTTTGTAATTCCTTGAAGACACAACAATAATCCAGTTAAAAGCCTATACCGGGGCTTCCCTGGTGGCACAGTGGTTGAGAGTCTGCCTGCTGATGCAGGGGACGTGGGTTCGTGCCCCGGTCCGGGAAGATCCCACATGCTGCGGAGCGGCTGGGCCCGTGAGCCATGGCCGCTGAGCCTGCGTGTCCGGAGCCTGTGCTCCTCAGCGGAAGAGGCCGCGGCGGTGAGAGACCTGCGTACCGCAAAAAAAAAAAAAAAAAAAAAAAAAGCCTATACCAAAAACATCCCACAACTGGTATTGTATATCTTGCACAGCATTACAAATTATAATTAAGTTCTCTAATTCATTAAAAACTTTTTTTCAATTTTATTGAGCTAATGTACTGAACTGTATAAGTTTAAATATATAATGACTTGGCATACGAATATTATGAAATGATAACCATAGTAAGTTTGGTTAACATTTGTCACCTCATATAATCACCAAAAAAAATTTTTTTCAGTGATGAGAAGTCTTAGGATCTACCCGCTTAGCCACTTTCCAATATACCATAAGCAGTGTTAATTATAGTCATCATGTTGTACATTACATCCTCAATACCTAATTTATTGATGACTTTATTTAGTTAAAAGTCTTACTTGTTGGGCCAGGAGCCTTTGATTATTTTGTTCTATTTCGAGGCTTCTGTTAGTTCAGAAATGAAAAGCTATCCTTTTCCACTCTGCCAAGGTTTTTCACAAAAAAGGAAAATTCTGTCCCGATTTCTGACTTTCTCTCATTCAATGCTTACAAATTAAGAGGAAAAGTTAATGTTCTAATGATATCAAACTCTTTATGTGGAATAAGTGTAAAATATACATACTTCCATGTTCAATTATTCTCACATTTAATATAGGAGATTACCTATTTTAAGTAGAATTACTTCTAATGAAAATGTAATAGGGATGGCCTCCAAGTGACTAGCATTTACCACCGTAATGAATAATTTCCCTTAATTCATATGAGCATTAAAAGGGTGAACTTCCTTCTACTTGTCAAGAACCTGCCTCTGAAGAACTGAAAACTCTGTGAAGATGTAAATGATGCTGATTTCCAGCCTCAGGAGAAAATAGGTTTAATGAACATCATTTCCACCAATAGAAAACCCAAAATGTTGAGGCTACATGGGGAAATATGGAGAGAGAGGTTCCAGGAGCAGAACATTTCACACAAATAGCCCAATTTCACCTAAGCCGGTCAGGTAATTGAGAGAAAATTAGACCATCTGGCTGGCCCTACAGACTGAACCCCCTTGGTAATCGCCACTCCACCCCTGAAATCATTTTGTCCTCCAGCGTCTTAGAACGTTCGCCACCTGAACCCCTCACTCGGCGGATAACTTTTCCAGGGTCTGCTGGCTGGTCAGTGGTGGAAAATTTAAACCTGATCAGCATGGCTCTAATCCCTTGTGCCAAACCACCCCCGTGGATCCCAAAGTAAGTCCCTGGTGTCACACGTCTATAGTGCAGGGAGAGATTAAGCTTCTCAGATGTGACAAGACTGACTCACATGCACAGGACCACCAGTAGCTGTGGGCCATCTCCTCATCCCTCCAACTACCAGGGTCTCTCACCCTCAGTCGGGAACTTAGGACAAAGAGAAGCTACCGGACAAAGACAAAGGCTCCTGCTTTGCACACTTCATGTCACAGAAGATTTTCCACCCTTGCCTAACGAAATTGAAGTGTCATCTATAACGCGTACGCTTTCTTCTTGCCAACCCTGAACTCACCAGAAATGCTGCAAATACCAAATATTATGTGGTTGTCAGCCTCTAAGATGGCCCAAATGCTAGCTGCCTTCTCATATTCACACTTTTGTATAATCCTTTTCCTTTGAGAGTGGGCTGGACTTTGACTTGCTTTTAATGAAGAAAATATAGCAGAAGAGATGGGATGGCATTTCTGAGATTAGGTTAAAAAAAGACTCTGTCTTCTGTTGTTGGTACTCTCTCTCTCTCTCTCACTCGGTCTTGGACTGTGTTGCTCCAGGGGAAGCCAGCTGCCATGCCATGAGACAGCAGTGAGGACATTGCTACTAACGGCCACCTGAGTGAGTTTGGAAGCCATTCCCCTACCTGAGCCTTGAGATGACAGCAACCCTGGCCAACACCTTGACTGAAGCCTCATGGGAAACTCTGAACAAGGACCACTGGGCTAAGCTGCTTCTGACATTCTGACCCACGGAAACTGTACAATAATACATGCTATTGTCTTCAGCATTTAAGTTTTGGAATAACTGTGTTACACAGTAATAGATAACTAAAGCACAGCATAAGGAATGTTTATTACGCATCAGAGATGAAGCTAAGCACTTTACATCTCATTTGCTTTTCACAACCACCTCATGAAATAAGTAGTATTATTATCACCCTTTTGCATATTAGGATGCTGAAGTACAAAGAAGTGAAATAGCCAGGAGAGTTTCATCTGCTTATGAATGAAGTACCTGGGGTTTTATCAGAGAATTTCTAAATACAGGGTTTGGCATGTAGTATGTACCACTGAATCTGTGTTGATTGATTCATTGGTTCAACATGATCATGTCCAAAAAACTGCAATGAGAGAAAACAAAAGACAAGTTCTGTTATTTATTTTCAATGGTAACAGACCTGGAGGAGTGAATCACTCCAATGAAGAATTAATTAGTGTGCCTCTTTTAATGTAGTGTTCATCTGAGACTTCTCGTTTTCTTCTAAGATTAATGCCTCTGGATCGTGATCCCTCATACCTAAGAAGTGATATAAAGCTGGACAGAGATTCAATAGTCTCTGCCATTCACTACATCTGTCTGTAGCGTGGAGCCATGGCATAAGAGTAGGCGGCTGAAGGCAGCATTACTTCCGTGACTCCTTGACCTGCTAGTTCCTGCTTGTTCTTCCAGTTTCTGCATCCTTTATCTTTCCACAGTTTGGGATACAGATTCCCCTTAACAAGTTCAGTCCCTTACCAGTTCCCAATCTTGACCTGACCAGTGTGCTTTGAGGAAGTTCTGACCCCACTAACTCGGGGTCATCATGGTTAGCTGTCAAAGCCCAAATAAACATGTGCTGGAGCCTTGTAATTGGCCTCTGCCCAAATCTCAAGGCTCTGTCTCCATCTGGTTACTTTTAATAATGGCTTGAAAAATTTTTTAAACTTTTTATATATTTACACACTACTCATTCAGCTCATGGCCCCAATTTGTCCATGCCAGTCCACATCTAGAAATAAAAGACCTGTGCTCTGACTTTTTATTATAACTTACAGCCAGAGGACCAGCTTGGTGGTAAATGACTTTTTCATGTTGACAGCTCACCAATCTATCTGCTAAGACTCCCAATCACTGCCTCCCCATTACTGTGCTTCTCCTACAATCGTATTATTCTTTATTTTGACTCCCCATCATATACTACTTACCTGAGCAATTTTAACATAAAATCCCTTAGATACTGTACCATACACAACATCTTGAATATTCTTTCAACCCTGTCTGGAACAAGTGTGTGAGATGATGATTATTCATATTTATGTTATCATCAGTAAAAAGAATATGAAAAAATTGTGGTTAATTAGGAATTGTGCTAACTCTGTGTGCATATATCACTTATTCTTTTTAACAGTAAGGTAGTTTGTATCAAATCTATTTCAGAAATGAACAAACAAAAGTTCATCAAGCTTAGCAAGTTGCCCAGTTGCAAAGCCAATGAGTGAAAGAGTCTATCTTTACCCCAGGTTTCTGTGGATACTTCTGGCTATTATGGAGTATCTGGTATCATACAACATCTTCTGCCCAAAACAACTGTAAGAGCTGGGTGAAATACAAAACAGATAAATGAACGCACTGGAGAGCCACCAAGACATCCAGACGCCGAGATGAGTCCAAAAATACACTGCTACTTTAGAGAACAGAATGTTGATTTTCAGGGGCTAGGGAGGGTGAAAAAGTAGATATTGGCCAAAGGGTACAAACTTTCAGTTATAAGGTTAATAAGTTATAGGTTTTAAGGTACAGCATGGATACTGTATTGTATACTTGAAACTTGCTAAGGACTAAATCTTTCTTTTTGTGTTTTTTGCGGGACGCGGGCCTCTCACTGTTGTGGCCTTTCCCATTGCGGAGCACAGGCTCCGGACGTGCAGGCTCAGCAGCCATGGCTCACAGGCCCAGACGCTCTGCAGCGTGTGGGATCTTCCCGGACCGGGGCACGAACCCGTGTCCCCTGCATCGGCAGGCGGACTCTCAACCACTGCACCACCAGGGAAGCCCTAAGGACTAAATCTTAAGCGTTCTCACCACAAACACAAAGAAAAGTTCAAAAAAATGCAGCTACTCTTACCCTTCAGGACTTAGGCCAATATCACAGTAGAGCATAGAAGCCAAGAGTTTCTGGTAGTCTCATTGGACTGGGAAAGCAAAAACTGGAATTCAGAATTATCAAGGCAGCCAGGACTTGAGGGGCCAACCTCTGAAGAAAAGAGAACTCCAGGGAAGTAAGCTTGACATACTGGGCACAATTTTCCCCTTGAGGCATCTGCCAATTCATGGCTGGGAATATATCTGGCATGACACACAGAATCATAGAAAACAGGTGCTGAGATGCTAAAGAACTACAGAGATACTTCCCAGTCTCACAGTGATGGGGAAATAAAACTGGAACACAGAACTTGCCAAAACGGAGAAACACTAAAAATAATTCCAGTTTTTCAGTTGATCCACTGAAGGGTCATCCTCAAGGAGAAAGGGAAAGCCTGAAATAGATACATCTTGACTAGATCAAGGTTGATCTACCTAAACTCTAATGACCTGCCCCCACCCCCACCCCTGCCGCCAAATTGAATCCTTTCTGGAAGAAATGCTATTATCTAGATCCTCTTCATATTCTAATACCCATTTCAGGGACTTGGTCAAAGTATTAGCTGACATGCCAGGAAAAAACACCACATGAGCAAAATAAAGGAAAAAGAAAGGAACGTCACAGTGATTCAGATTTATTTATGGGCACTGAAATAACTATAGTTTATATGCTAAAGAAAAAAACTAAAGGACGGAAATTTCACTAAAGAACTGGAATATTTTAAAAATCAATGGAAACCCTAGAACTAAAACATAAAATAGCTGAAATTAAGAATTTGATAGATTCATTTAACAACAGACTAGACAGAGATGAAAAGAGGATTAATTAGCTGGAAAATAGGTAAAACTGACGCACAGATAAAAAGGATGAAATACAGAGAATAGAGGGCAAGAGAAATATGCGACATAGTGTAGAGGGCTAACATAAATGAAACTGCACTTGCAAAAAGAGCAGAGAAATAACAGAGAATCAGAAATATTTTAAAAGATACTAGAAATTATGAGACTGGCCTTGAAATACTGAAACCAGAAAAAAAGACAAGAATGTCAGCTATCATCAAATCCATTCAACAGTAAATTGGAAGACCTAGCCACTGCAATAAGAAGATAATAACAGCAAAAGAACAGGGAGAGAAAGAGGGAGGAAAATGAAAAGGATAAATAAAATGTGAAGATTCAGAAGGAAATAAAGCTCTATTTGCAGATAAAATGATTGTGTATGAGAAAATCCAAAATATTTTACAAAGCAACTATTCAAATTAATACATGCCTTTATCAAGATCTCTGAATAAAAGATAAATTCATAAAAAATTATATTTCTATATACTAGCATCAAACACTTCAACTGTAACATTTAAAAACAACAGTGTTTACAAGAGCAATAAAAAAACTCATATATCTAAAAATATCTAATGAGAGATATATAATACAGCTATTGAAAAAAATCTATAAACAAACTGAAACAAACTAAAAAAGACCCAGATAAATGGAGAGATATACCACAGTCAAAGACTGTAATGTTCAATACTATAAAGATTTCAATTTTCTCCAAATTGATTTATAGATTGAAATCCAAATCAATATAGTAACAAAGTCCTTCTTTGCATATGTGTGTCAGTATGTACTATAATTGACAAGCTGACTCTAAAAATATATGAAAATACCAAGGGCCAAAAAGATCAAATCAATTCTGAAGAACAACAAAGCTGTGTAATAACACTACTGTACATCAAATGCTCATCATAAAGCTACAGAAAATTATTTAATATATATTGTCACAATATATATTTTGCAGAGACAAATAGACCAGTAGAACAAAACAGACCAGAAACAAACCTACTCATATGTCACCTAGTTTACAACAAAGATGCCACTATAGTATAAAACGGAAAATTATCTTTTCTTTAAATGGTGCTGAATCAAATCAATACCCAGGTAGGAAAAAAAAAAGGATTTCTGATATCCATATCCATATGGAGAAATACAACTCCAGACGAATAATCTAAAACAATAAAGAGTCTGGAAGAAAACATAAGGAAATACCTTTATGACCTTATATATGTAAAGCATAAAAAGCACTAATCACAATGGGAAAAAAAAAGAAAATTAGACTCCTTTAAACTTAAGAACATCTGTTCATCAAAAGACTACAGGGCAGAATAAAATAGCAGACCATGGAGTGGAAAATGATACTTGGAATGCATAAATATTGCAAATAACTCATCTCCAATATACATATCGGGAGCTGGAACGTATTAGTAAGATAAAATCAGACAATCCCATTGAAACTGTCTCGACTTGAATAGACATTTCACAAAAAAATATATTCAAATGGTCAATTAGAATATTAAAATAGTCTCAACATCGTCAGTTATCAGGACAATGCTAATTAAAACCATAATGAGATACCAGTTTGCACTAGAATACCTAGTTATAAAAAAAGAAAGAAAAACTGATAAGATCAAATATCAACTCAGTTATGAACCAACTGGGACACTCATACACCTTTAGCAGGAAACAGTTGGGCAGTATCTGCTAAAACGGAAAATATACAAACCCTATGACACAGCAATTTCTCTCCTAGACATATACCCAGAAATTAATACATATGTGCACCAAGAATGCACATACCAGCATCCTTCATGATAGATGAAACTGGAGACAAATCAAATAACTATCAATAGGAGATAAAAAATTGCAGTGGAATCACATGACCGGATATGCTCCCATAGTGAAAAAATGGACTATTGCTACATGTAACAAAATGAATCTCGGCAACAGCAAAAGAAACCATACACCAAAGAATACATAAAATAGGATTCCATGTATACACTATTCAAAACCGGGCTAAATGATTCTATAGAATTAAAAGTTAGGATCGTAGTTACTTTTGAGGGATGCTGAGTGGTGGGCAATAGAAAGAAAGCTTCTGTGCTGCTGCTAACATTCCATATTTTGACCTGGGCAGTGGATTCACAGATGTAACCGCCTTGTAAAAATTCATCAAGCAGCACCTTTAAAATGTGTATGTTTTATTTTATGTATGTCTTACTCAATAATGATGTTTCCCAACCACAAATTTTAGCCTCAGCTCTTGCTCTTAGACCTGGCCATGCTGCCTGTTGAAGTCCCTGACATGAAAAACCAAGAAATTCTTATTAACCTGCCTCTGTCATGTGCCTAATATCTGCCTTATAAACCTGCTTGGAGGTTTTCTATAATTAATTGTCTTCCAATCTTTCCATCTGCTCCCACGCCAGACTCCTGATCCTGCCTCTTTTATATTCTTGTTACAAACACAACCTTGGGTTAAGAAGGGAACTCCAGAGCAAGCGCTGATCTTTAGATGAAATAGGAAAGCACGCGTTTTCTCCCAATCCTCCTGGCAGAATAACAGCCAGAGTCTCCAAGGGGAAAGTTCATTTCAAAGTGCTCCCAAACCAATCCAAATATTACTTTAGCTTGAAGAACACACTTACACAGCATTGAGTACATGGTGGGCAATTTACAAATGCTTATTGGCTAAGCCAGTGCATTTGTTGTCTTAATAAAATTCTCTGAAAATATATATTTTTTCATCTTATATCTCTAATCCTAGGGAACTTTCCACTTCCCACTTTCAATGTGCTCAGGCTGCAATATTAGCTGGAGACTTTATCACAGGGGAGAAGTATAGTAGTGATGTCTGCATTCCTGTTAGGAGAAACAGCAATCACTGCATTTTACATTTAGTTGGCTTAGTTCACTTTTAATTTGCCTCTATATTTAAAATCATGCCTGTTTCTAATGCAACTGGGAGAAAGGGAGGTGACGGGAAGGAGAAGTTAACAGGAACACAATATTATTCAACTAAATTAGAACTCTGTGGAACAGTACTGCTGATTAGGGATGGTAGAAAGTCATTACGGGTGAATGCATCGATTTAACCTAGAGGAACGTGTGACTGGGCACTTATCTACTCTCAAAAAGGTTACTGATAAATGATGGATCTCAAATCTAATTCACTATGTCTGGCACATCACAGAGAGCCCCTCACTCAGTGAAACCGCAGACCCCCTACTGTCTCATTATGTCCTTGGAATCCAAAGGCCCCACTGAAGCAAAGCCTAAAATGGAATTATCCCAGCTTGCTGCCTCTGAGTTTCCCATTTACGCCTCCTTCTTCAGTGTTATAGCCACATACTAATTACCAGCACTCTCTATTTCATTTGATAATAATCCAAACAGAGGCCAATCCTAAAAGAAGCAAGTAGGGGCGAGGAGAAAAGAAGAGGTTGGGAGGATATAGATTGCTGTGTGTGATAGCAAATAAGGATTTAATCAAACTGGACTCCACGCCCAGAAAAACAGCAAAGGGAAGCCAACTGTCCACAAAACCAAATAAATGCATTTCTAAAATGAACGCTCATGAATGTGGATGAAATTGGGCCTCTCCTATTACTGTAAATTTGCATAGGCACTGCAAAGACCACCCCAAGGGGAATGGCCAACAGTTCTTTTGGTCCACGTGCCCCAAGTTTTGTCCCTGCAGGCTCCTCAAGCCTGGTCTAAACCTGGGACAGGAATGTTGCCCGCTGCTCCCATACCTAGGCTCTGCCTCGAGTTAGCTGAGTTTAAAGCATTGTGGGCACTAGTCTGCATCGTCTTTGACAAATCTCTACCACATGTGGCCAGTCTAGGCTGCTAGTACTTCGTTCTTATTTTAATTCCCCCATAGGCTGAAAACCAATCCTGGGTACAACCTGCTTAATTGCCTTTCACCATGTTCTTGCTAATTACTGTTCCCAGAGTCGGGGTATCTTTCTTGTTTCTATTATATCTGAGCAGGCTCTGTCCCCACAATAGCTCCCTCATGTCCCTGGGCTTAATTCTCCACTTGTTAAAAAGGAATTTCTCCGCATTCCCCCTTCCACTACAGATGTGCAACTCCGTTCTCAAATGTTTCCCAGATTTCAGGTCTTTTGTCTCATTTACAGATTTGGCTTCACTGCCAAGTGCTTTCTAATTAATGTTGGTTGGCTAGTTTTTTAGGTTTCCATCTTCACTTTCTTCCCAGGATATGGTCACATATGTAGTTACCTCCTCTGCGCCACTGAAGCTTATAAACATTGCTTGCCCTGCTCTGTCAAATTCCTGAGAGAGTGCAACCCAGCTGGGACCGGAGCCTCAGGGTCTCATTTGCTTGAGAAGACAGCTTGGATATATGTCCCTTATATCTCCTTGAACCAGCCTCCTTAATTTATGAGTCAAATACACTGAGTTCAAGAAACATGCCAACTAAAAAGTCTGATCCCTGTCTGGTGCAACCTGAATGTTTGTAGCCCCACTCCCCCAGCAGACCAAATTCATATGTTGAAGCCCTAACCTCCAATGTGATGAAGATAGGGTCTCTGGGAGGTAATTTGGGTTAGATTAGGCCCTGAGGATGGGGCTCTCATGATGGGATTATTGACATTATAAGATGAGGAGGAAAGATCTCACTCTCTCTGTGTACATACACATGCACACCAAGGAAAAGCCATGTGAGGTCACAGAGGAAAGTGGCCATCTGTCAGTCAGGAAGAGAGCCCTCTCCAAAATTCAACCCTCCCTAACCTTGATCTGGAGCTTCTCAGCCTTCAGACCTGTGAGAAAATAAATTTGTTAAATTTCTATTGTTCAAGCCATTCAGCCTGTGGTACTTCGTTATGGAAACCAGAGCTAATATACCACCTTACCCCTTTGGATATTTAATGGAGTTTCCTGTGTTGTCTCAGTCTGCTTTCTTACTCTTAATCTTGGCTGAGGAAATCTGGCAGGCTCTTTCTTGCTGCTCCCACCAGAGTATGTTGTAAGAATAGGGCTGCGTTGCCTATGGACTTCTAGGATGACTCTGAAGAGTCCTAAGCCATCATCAATGTGCTTTTGCGTGGAACCCAGTCATGATGAAGTGTGCTGTGATCTGATTAAGTCAAGGAGAGCAGCCAGAAGGTCAGTAAAACTCTTGGAAGCTTCCTGTATGCAAATAGATTGCTCTGCTTTCTCATCTTGGTCTGTGATGATAGATAGGCAGAGTTATATGTCAATCAAATTCACATCAAAATATGGCTAATTCTCTACATTATCTGGTAAATTTTGAATATTTTCTACTCTACTTTTGATCAGCCTACCTCAATGGCACATCTCCCTCTTAGTAAATAAATATGTGTTCAGGTATAAAAAACTCACCCTCTAAAATCAAACATCTATTCTAAGGTTATAAATCCCTCAAAATACATATACTTCTTTAACTCACTGTTTGACAAATGTTTTCCTAGATTAAGATCCTTGAGCTACAGGATTTTATAAACCATGTTTTCTATACCTACTAGTACTAAAAAGAGCACTAAAATCACAGATTAATTAGAAGTGTCTTTTTTTTAATTTAGTAAACCTAATCAATATTTATCCAAAAGCAAAATCTCCTTATATCTGCCTACTCTGAACAGTTTTATTTTCCTATTATAACACCTGCAATTGATAAGAATCAACTGTGTCCTTAGCATGGATTGGGTCCTCCCCATATGTTATTTAACTGAACGTTACAATTACTTCATGAGTTAGATTTCATTTATCCTCATTTTATAGATAAGAAAACCAAGACTTGGAGAATGTAGGTTAACCAGCACACAATTAACTATTAAGCAACCAAGATGGCGTATTACCTAAACCTCACTGACTTCCAAATCCATGTTATTTCTTTTATGCCAGTTTTCAATTTTAGGTGTGTTCCTAGGGATCCTCTTAGACGCTTGTTTGTCATTCACATTCCTACAACCCACCCCCTAGAGATTCTGATTACTAGGGGATTTTTTTCTTTCTTTGTTTTGTGTTTGTTCTGTATCCAACTAATTCTAACACAGATTATCTGATAACCACACAGGATAAACTGCAATGAATGCCTTTAACTCTTCTGCTTTACCAATCAATTTACCAACTTTTCTCTCCCAGATAGTTGTTGTTTCTAGCCCCACTAAAACTATTCAAGTTCTTCCCCAAGAACTTAACCTTTGACTATTAAAATCCCCTCTTGATCTTTAAGTTTTAGGGAGCCAGATGTCCCTTTACCTCCAGGCTGTCACTAATTCTGCTCTTGGTAATCACCAGATCAATTTGCTCACAAGAGTAGATCTGATCTTCTTCTCCTCCTGGCTATAAAATCTTTCAGTATGCTAAAAGTTCAATTCCATTTAAGGCTTTCCATGTGCTGATGCAAGCCCAGATGAGATACTGTCTAGATGAGATCTCTATCCACTTTTCTTTCTTATTTTTATTTTTTTCTGATTTCATCTAGTGGTTTCCTCACTCCTGCTATTGTATCATCTTACATTTGTCTCTTCAAAGTCTTCCTGCTTCTAGTCTCCTCCACAGGACATTCATTTGCATACCACTGCCATATATGCTTTCTCCAAAGATCTTTCTCTGCTTCGAAATCTGCAATATCTCTAATTGCCTTTAAAATAAAACCTAAACTTCCTAAGCTGATAATTAAGATCCTCCAGTCTCCTATTTATATTCCCAACCTCAACTCCCACTAGAACTACGATCTCTCTGCTTACTGCCACCCAAGCACATCTTAAAATAGCCCACTTTCATTCTCATATATTATTTTCTTCTGTAGAACACTGGTCCCTCTTTTTGTCTGCTTACCCAGAGCCCCTTCTCCTTGAACTATAACTTCTAGGATAAGTTCTTTCTCATTTATGACATATTCCCAGACCACGGTGGCCTTCCCTCTTCTGAACGCACAGTGTTTACTGCCTTCTTGGAAGAGTAAACATGTATTGCCTTACCAAAGCTCTTGTAGTGCTGCCTGTATTGCTACTTAATTTTCTAGATTTTTTTTTAAAGAAAGAAAGAAAAAAATCATTTGTTTTAATGATCTGGGAATGCTAGGTAAATAAATCTTTTGGTTCAGATAATCTGAATAACAACTTCAAGTCACTACTTACTGCACCTGACATAAATACATCATCTAAGTTTTAGTTTACAGTTCATCTTATCATATATTAGTTACCAGGCAAGTACTGCCTATGCAGATTCATTTATGTATAATAACATAGATGGAGTACCTCTCTATTCATCTCTGGATAATTATCTCCTTATTTATAACCTTCCCCTTAGAATATTAGATGTTAATTTCTACACACAGGAAATAGGATAGTAGACAGTGTCTCTGTAACTAAAGAGATAATAAGTACCTTATCTCAGAATGTATAGCTTTGTTGAACTTCTGTCATGTGTCTTTAAACTTATTTTCAATATCACTTTCTACTTATGTTATTGCTTTTTATTAGCAAAGAACAAAGTCATGTCTAATAGAAATGTAAATTTCAAACAATATAACACTTACTTCTAATAAAGATGGCAAAAGAATGTTCCAAAAGTCGAAGCTATGCTCCCAGTAACAATTATAATTTCTCTCTAGCAAGGTTAGCAGAGGGACCAAGGTTCTTTGGGATTCTCTAGAGTACAAAGAAACCCTGAAAATACCTGTGTAACCCCAGCCTAGAAACCCACACCCTTCACCTGCCATCTTTGATGCTTTGTCCTTTCTTCAGCTGGAACATAAGTAGTTTAGGGGCACAATGTTTCCTGTTCAGAGAATACTTTTCTGAGATTACTGTTTACATTAACGTTTACACTCAACAAAATGCATACGCAATGCGCCACCAAGCTACTAAGACAGAGTTCCTCTTACCTAGGATGAGCCCTCACCATGATACAAACACAGCCAGAAAATCTCAGATCTAAGTGAATAGCCCCTTTTCTCAGTTATGTCCACTCCTAACTCCTGGTAGATCCTGCATCTTTTCATTTTCTGTCTCCAGGAAGCTGTGACCACAAAAACCCCACAGCCTGCTTAACTCATGTTACATACCCATGACCCACGGTCCCCTTGTCATTGACAACCTCTCTAACTTGGTGGAAAGAATACAATTCAGTTCCTTCTTGCTTCTCTTTCCTTTAATAGCTTTTCTGTTCTTCCCCCAAATGGTTTACAATTCCCATCAACTTCTTCCATTGGCTTCCAGGAATGTGAAAGGACTATTCTTCAGAACAAAGCCCATGATCTAAAAATCCAGAAGCCCGTACCAAAAAGGTCCTAATAGCACATTTAAAATCATCTAAAAGGAGTGCTTCTTTGAGAAAACTGCTAATTAAGCTGAGATGCAATATATTTTACATGCACATTCTACATGCTGTATATTTACAAGGGATGAGCAAGATGAATCAAAGAGATAATGGTATTTCTTATTACTCAAGTGTCCACAAATAAATGGTATTATTAATTCAAATTCAAATTCAGAAACATAGCATTCTCCACTTACAACTGAACCCTAACTACGCAGGTCATAAAAGCAGCTACCAGAATTCTGAAGTTAACCTCAATGTAAAGCTGTAAAGGAAAGTAATTAGGTTGAATAGAAGCTATGGCTTCAAACCAAGGATGGATAGTCATTTTAAATAACAAAATGTCAATATTTGCAGAAAACTGAGACTTCACAAATAATAAGCAGTGCTATTCTCTCTGTGAATTGTGGGCCAATTATTATAAATATTGAAATTCAACAATTCATCACTAAAACTATCCTTTATTTTAGCTATTTTCATCTGGTAGTAAATAAATATCATATTTGTTGGCTAAAGCTAGAAGAAGGAGAAACACTTTTTTTTCCCCTGATGAATTTAGCCCAGGAAAAGAATATCAAAATTACATGTTTACAGAGAAAATAACTTGGCAACCGGAAAGACCAAAAGATGTTACAAATGTAATTATCTCAGTATCAGCACCACATGGTGATATCGTCAGACTGAGAGTTGGGGGTGGAGGGAAGAATCTGCTAAGATGAAAAATGCAAAGAGGTGATCTTGCCAATGGAAAGATGGATCTGCATACCTCTTTGGAATGGCCAAATCTTTTAACCCATTTCTATTTTTTTATGATTTCAGATGTATTCATGTATCGTCTTTTATCTGACCGTGCAGATGAATTCAATTTTCCTCCAATAATTTTGGCAAAACATCAGGTCATTAGTACACGCTGGCTGATTTTAAAAGTAACATCCTTATAACACTGCCAATAAAAAGTGGGGGAAAGGCAAGACAAAATATGCAATTCTTTCACGTTTATAGCAAGAAAGAGTTACCAGCTGTGTGTAAATATTTTCTAAGTTTATGTTTTTGCCTCTAACAGGGCACACTGCTGTTTCTGGGTGGGCTGAGTTGTCAGTGCAGAGTCAAAGTTAGAGAACAGTCCATCTGTTGCTAAAAGAGCTATTGCGAGGCCACGGGGGGAGCTCAGTGGCCATCGTTATCTAAATATTTCCTCCATGTACCCAAATTCAGTGTTAACATTTTTTGAAGTCCTAAAATTATGAGGAGGTTTCTGGTTTTGTTTCTACTAATTTTACAGTTCCTCATGTGGTGACCCAAGGCTCCGTAACACAGAAATATTTCCTCATAAAAGTTGCCTCTCTCTCCTCCGTGACAGCAAGGCTTAGGAAAAAACTTAGATGTTTACCACCTTCGTGGAGGCACACTTGGGCCCGCCATGCCAGACACAGGACAGCTGTGAAATCGACACTTCCCCCAATGAGCAAGAAGATGCACTCCCTGTCCGAGGTACCCGCCAAGCCTCGGGAAAGAGATCCTGGCACCCACAGAGGGACAGCTGTGCTACCAGCTCTCTGACTGGAAAGAAAAGGGGAGAAAGTTGCAGAAGCATCTTGTAAACAGCAGAACAAGAGATTTTCATGCACATGTTTTTTAGGATGCTGAGGCGGATCAAATGAAAAATGGATGGCTCAAGTGAATTAAGAAAAAAACTAAAATTCTTGTGTTTTCTTATTATAATAAACAATGCTTCACTGCTTAAAACTTGGATTTGTCTTCATTTCATAACTTTCTTCCCCAGTCAAGGACAACTAGACTCAAGTGGACAAGGTCACTCCACCATTAAAGCTCAGAGCAATGATGAAGAACCCAGGTTCGGAGAACTTTCCTTTTAAGTCACTTCCTGGGGAGCAGGGCTCTCTCTCCACTCACCTTCCTTGCTTTCTGAGTTTCCCCAGGGGGACAGCACTCATCACTCTCTGTGAAAGAACCAAACTCCTCCCCTAGGGAGTTATAGCTGGATTTGAGTAGGTTCTTCCACATTTTTCACACTCAAAAACAGTCAATTGTAGGTAATACTTTGTGCCCAGGGTATCAGATATGGTAGTACTAATAAGAAAAAAAATGCACCCGAAATTCAAATTTTTCCAAACTGGACAAATGGGTTTCACTGTTCCATCCCAGGGAATGATAATACCTTCACTTAGTTGCACAAGTCAGAAAATTGTGTATCATCCAGTATTTCTTCCTCTTCCTTTAACTCTGAATCTAATCGATCATAAATTCCTAGAGCTGACACCTCACGATTACTCCTCATAATTCTCTGCTCCAGCATTGTTGCCTTGGTTCAGTTCTCCATATCTTCTCCATGAAGCAAATGAGTAGCATCTTCGCTAGAGAGCTATTTCCTCTTTTTGTAAAATTCTAGTACTGCCTCTCCCTTTTTATATTGTTTTGGTGATTTTCACTGTGGTACACTTCTTCCTACTGGATGTTTCCATTCAGCATCCAGGGTTCATCAAAACTCTGTATCTTAAATAATTTATTTGTTCATGATTCTCTAATCTTGCCTGGGCTCAAGTGGGTGATTCTTCTGTTGCATTCCCTGGGGTCACTCATGCAGCTGCAGTTATCTAGAGGCTTGACTGAAGCTGGAAATCCAGGATGATTTCACTCCTGCATCTGACCTCTCAGCTGGAAGGCTGGGACACGTGGAGTTTGGCTGGGCACCTCAAATTCTCCCTCTCCCTCTCTCCCTCTCCCCCTCTCTCCCCGTCTCTCCCCGTCTCTCTCTCTCTCTCCCTCTCTCCCTCTCTCTTTCTCTCTCTCCCTCTTTCCCTCTCCTTCTCTCTCCCTCTCCCTCTCTCTCCCTCTCTCCTTCTCCCTCTCTCTCTCTCCCTCTCTCCCCGTCTCTCCCCGTCTCTCTCTCTCTCTCTCCCCCTCAACCAACACCCCACAACATGGTGGCACAGGCTCTTTTCAAGGTCAGTTCAGGCAGGGTTCCATAAAGAAAGAAGGAGAAAATGACAGCTTCTTAGGACCAAACCTTACTTTAGCTAATGGCACCCACATGCACAGAAGTTTTTTTTTTGTTTTGTTTTGTTTTTTTTTTTTTTTTTTGCACAGAAGTTTTAATTGTCTTTTTAGCATCTTGCTCTTAAATAGGATCAGATTATCAAGGAACACCAGGCATTTGAGGAAATTATTTAATATGAAAGTCAGAGACCAAAGCAAAACTACAGAAATAATCAATTTGAAGGAGTCACAGACACAGAAGAAAAATAAAAATAAAATCACATCCTCAAAGAAAACAGAGTTCCATTTCAAAAGATAAATATTCTGAGAAATATTTTCAGAAATAAGACATGCAATAGGAGGATTAGAAGGTGAAGTCAGAGATGTAGAGAATGGACTTGAGGACACGGGGAGGGGAAAGGGTAAGCTGGGACGAAGTGAGAGAGTAGCACTGACATATATACACTACCATATGTAAAACAGAGAGCTAGTGGGAAGCAGCCGCACAGCACAGGGAGATCAGCTCGGTGCTTTGTGACCACCTAGAGGGGTGGGACAGGGAAGGAGGGAGGGAGATGCAAGAGGGAGGGGATATGGGGATCTATGTATACATATAGCTGATTCACTGTGTTATACAGCAGAAACTAACACAACACTGTAAAGCAATTATACTCCAATAAAGATGTTAAAAAAAAAGAAAAAGAAGGTGATAGTACAGTGGATAAAATTAAACTACACACCTTGGGCAATTCCAGAATATTGGCGACAAAGAGAAGATCATACAATTTGAGGAGAGAGAAAAAAAACAGTTATCAAATCAGGATCAAGTTTCAAAATATCATCAAACTTCTCCAAAGCCTTCTCCTAAACATTATGGAAACTGAGAAATTCCTTCAAAGTTCTGAGAAAAAGTAACTTCTAATCTGCAATGTTTTACCCAGACAAACTCTTAATTATGGTGCAAGAGAGAATAAAGATGTTTTTGCCCCTTAAAGATCTTTAAAAATATTTTTCCCATGCATGAATTTTCAAGAAGATATCAAAAGACATGCTCTACCAAAATGAAGTAAACCCAAAATGAAAAACATGGGCTCCAGGAAACAGAGATTCTATCACCGAAGAAAGGCTAAGGGATTCTCTAGGCTGATGGTTAAAGGAACTCTCAGATGACAACTATACAATACATCTAGAAACCAATTAATTCAAACAACAGCTGATCTGAAAACCCTGGATTTTTTCCAATAAAATGAAATTGACAGAATATCTCAGGTGTTTTAATATATTGACAGAAAATTAAATTAGTGCTCATTTTGTAGAGAATTGGGTAAACAAACAATTATTAACTCTAGGAAACAAAAGGATGTTGTACAGAAAAGAAAAAGTAATCCCAGTAAACTACCTGCTCATCCAGGTACAGTGTTTACCTATATAAATACTGAATATTATTCTAAATATTTACTAAAATCATGATATAAATATACTGGGAGTCTAGTGGCCAGGGACAAGTAATATACATGTGTGGGCTAGGGAGTGAAAAGATAAAATTTAATTCTCATCTTTCATAGTAGGAAGTAAACAGGTAACGCTTAAAACTGGTAAGTCAAAAAGTAGCAGTGTATGCATGTTATTCATAAATACAGAGGTACATATGAAACGAATCAACTGAAGGAATTGAAAGTAATTGCTTTGGGAAGTGGGAAATGGCAGGGGCAAGAAAACTTTGTTAGCTCAAGCCTTATAGAACTGCATGGCTATTTATATATATAACTTTGAATGAGAAGCGGATGAACAACAGTAACGTTTGGATATTCATATTGTGCGTGTCTTCCACCTTTACTTTCTTTCTAGTTGCACATATTGCTGCCAGTGTGGCAAATGAGACTTTACAATATCTCAATTCATCCTTTGGTGGGCATTAAATTCCTGAATGTTTTCATTTAGCTTGCTACTTTCTCTTCTCTCTATATATTTATTCCTGGACAATCAGTGGTCAAGTGATGCATTTATAAGAGTCAAAGAATAAATGAAGGTGACAGAGTGTATTTAAATAGGGAAGCTGGCTGATAAGGCAACAAGTGTTCTCAAGAAACGACCTCAAGACCAAGCAAATGTATCTCCTTGTCTCTGATTCTACCTCCCAGATAAAATTGCAGGCAGTGGATGGTCAGAGGGTTATAACTAACCTGCGGGAAATTACTGACAAAAGTAAATAAATTCTATATGGGCCAAATTGGGCCAAAGTGTTTCATTAAACTAGTTGGTAGCATGATGCTTTCTTCTATCTGTTGATATGAGGATCAGATTCCTCAAATTTATGAAAATAATTTAATTTCTCAAACCTAGATGAAAGAAAGAAAATGGAAGAAGGGGGTCCAGGGTCCAGGAGAAATTTGTCTTTTTCCAACTCATTGTCAATGCTGTTCCCCTGTGAAGCAATGAGTTTTTGTTTCTTGTGTTTGGATGGCATTTCTGCTTAGGGAATCACTCACATTTTGATCTTTCATTCCTTTGGGGAAAACCAGTGAAAAGTGCTTTTATAAGTTACAGTTCTGACATTTTTAGGATTCTGTTATTTGATTAAAAAGCATCAGAGATCTTCTGTCTGGCAGTGTTTACTGCCTGTAACAAAGCAATCAGAAACGCAACCGAAGAGTAATTTATAAGGGGTTATAGATTCATTCACAACAAATATTGTTACTGGTGCAATTCCACACAGAAAATGACATACACCAGAGATCTGTTTGTATTCTTCTCTTGGGACCCATGACCCTCAATTATACTATAGGGGAAAACAATTTATAAAGATGGCATTTGGCTCCCTTGAATGAGACCCAAGTGAAACCTTGCTTTCGGAGCTCTCTCCATGGGAAGTGTGGTGTGGCACGATGTGAGAGTTGCTCTATATGACACCTTTATTGTCTTAAACCATGTGGTCTTTAGATGCCTAGGGGACCCCAAGGCCTTTCCAGGTGTTCCATGGGGTCAAAATCATTTTCATAATATTGAAATATTATTCATTTTTCACTATGTTAACATGTGCGCTGATGGTGCAAAAGTAATCGTGGGTAAAACTTTGGTGCCTAAGCATAAATTGAGACAGTGGCACTAAACTCCTCTAGTTTCTCCTTGTTTGTTTAGTAACAGCTTTACTGAGATATAATTCACATAAAATACAATTCTCATTTGTCAATGAGAGTGTTAGTCTGGATGGTCCCCACGGTTTCTTAATATCTTTTCTCTGAAAACACTGGAAAATAGCTTAGCTAACAGTGGTAATACTAATGTGATCCTCTCTGGTTAAGGAAGTAGGGGTTAGGGAATCAATGACTTCTGATTTTAAAACAAAGCGTATAACCAATCAGTTAAATTGCGATAGACTTGTTAAATTCATTGCTATTGGTAACTGCAGCAAGAAAGCAGGTGATGCAATCTTTCCTGGAGGGTAGTAATTTAGGTTTCCCCTTAACTCTTCTCTGCTCATTGCCCTTGTAGATACAGACCTTGTAAAACTGGCTCCACTTAATCAAGTGGACTTACAACAATCCAGTCTGATGTGCAGACAACAGGTCCATCAATTAAATGTTAATTAATATAGCTGTCTCAAGATTAGTCCTCTAATCAGCCCAAGTTGATCAGAATAGAGAATCTGAATAAAGCTTGTATAAAACAGAGTGTGAATATTTAGAAGCAAACAACCTCCAATTTGGAATTTCAGGACCTGTTTTATAAAAGGTGTACCTTTCAAACACAGAAAAAGAAATGCTTCCCTAAGGAATTCAGATGACAAATGAGCCTCTTTCCACCCTGAACAACATTCCGTCTTTGCAAAGTGAAACTGTGATATATGTACTGCCATTACCTTTGACCAAAAATTCAACTAATTTTAAAGAAGACTAGCCCCTACTCTTCCTCAGAAATGATCACTCAGCCGTTACATTCCTTATCAATATCTGTGCTAAGAAAATGTCTTTCCTGAAAGCAACCTTTTTTTTTTTCATAAATAAGACACAAAATTTGTGACACACAAAAATCAGTGGGTCTCATTTGGGGCCTGTCACACTGACAAGTAAAGGATGGGCCACAAATGCATACCTTTCACTGTCCACCTGAGCCTTCAAGCACTCCGGGTTTGAGCCGTTGTGGACTGTTGAATTTAGTGCATTGTACTGCTCACTGGCTCCTGGCAGTTTTTCTCTCTTCATCACTTCAAAGCTAGGTTTGTTTTTGTTTTGTTCTTCACTCAGAGAATTTCGATTACTGTTACAACAACAATGCAACTCACATATTTGTGTCACTTCCTACATTTTTATTTCTCACCATCAAAACAAATGAATATTCTGGTTTCTTTAAAAAATGGTACATTTTATAGATAACCGCCTTCATAAAAGCTGGCATGTAAGTATACCATTAACACTGAATATGTAAGATTCTATTGCCTCAAACATCAAAACCAGAGATATTCTGGGAGGATTTGCTAACAGGCTGCCTTTTGGGAAAAAAAAAATCATTAGAATACTGGCTTATCCTCAGTATTTTTAAAGGGATACTCCAGTAGAATATTCTTGAACCCATGAACCCAATACCCGGTACATGAATGAATTTAAGTCTTGGAATTGAAGTTGTGAGGACTGTACTACTACCTCAGAAAGTAAGAATGAGGACATAAGTTAATGTTGTTTCTTACCCTCTTGAACTTCTGGCAATGAATTTGGGATCTTAAGTCATACTGCTGATTGTCTGCTCAGGGAACCTTCAGAGCTATTCAATAGCAAGGAAACAACAGAGCATGATGAAAGAGTGAACGCGCCTTCCTATGTCTTATGGAGAGTGATTTTTGATATCGCAGACATGGACTGAATGTTCAGTAAATAATTCAATAGTAACTCATGTATTAAAATCATCACCATCACCGTTATCACCATCATCGTCATTTCCATTGATTCACTGCCTACTTAGGTAAGTGTAAGCGCTACGTAAGTGTTTTTATACACATACTATGGTTTGTTTGCGAAGATGGTCACAACTGTTCCCATATCTATGAGCAGGTGCCTTTGCAGCGTGGCTTTACCACTTTTCCCGTCAAGAAGCAGTGTTTATTTTCCTCTCTTCTTGAATCTAGTCTGGGCTTGCACTGATTTTTCCGGTAGCAGGTGGAAGAAGTGACTTTCTGTGATTCTTGAACCTTAGTCACATGAGGTCTCACAGCCTTTGCAGCTTCCCACTGTTCAGTTCTGTGACCCTGAAATCACCGTGTAGGAAGCCAGGCCTAGTTTCTCGGCAGATAAGAGACCAGGTGGAGGGTTTGAGAGAGAGAGGCAGAGAGAATGAGAGAGAGAAAGGGATTCAGGCAACAAACACCACACATAAAAATGAGGCCATCTTGGACCATCCAGCCCCAGTTGAGCCACCAGACAGCAGCCACAGGGGACACCACAGCAAGGCCACCAGACAAAACAGTTACCTGATCCCAACTCAAACTGCTAAGCCACAGAATCAGAAGCAGAGAAATGATTTTTGTTTCAAGCTACTAAATTTGGGGGTGGTTTGTACACAGGAATAGATAACTGAAACATGTCCATTTTCTGATTTACTCCCCCATGGAACACTGTGTGCTTTCCAGTTCTACAGCACTCCCTTTGGAATGTCTGTTGAATATTTATTATATACTTGAGTGCCCACAGATGGTCTGGGTTCTCATAACACCATTACCACTTTAGGTGTCCAAAGCCCAATTCTCCTTTCCTGAGTCTTCCAAGGACTCTGGTCAGTTGTGAAAGAGTGGTTGTCCACATGAGGAGATTTAGAAAGTAAGCTGAGCAGTCCTGAGGCCAACAAGTGTGGGCTTCCTGCTGACTGCAGTCTTCACTGGTCGGCCATGAGAAGGATGACATAGCCTATTAGCATGGCTGGTGTAACCATGCTCACTGAAGTGAAGACTGGTTCACTCAAGTAGAGACCAGATCATCTTCAGGGCTGGACTAAGCTCTCTTACAGGGACACAAAACTAGACCAGGACATTTTCTAAAATAAACTTTAAACCTCAATGGATCTGACACTTGTTCTGAGTTTCTACACTGTCAGACTTTCCCTAAGGCAAAGGGTGACTAATGTCTATCTCTCTGGAGAAGAAATGCAGTAAGTAGCAGAGTAGAAGAACATAGCTTTCAAAATCTTGTTCTGCCACACTGTAAATAGTGTACTGCAATGTGGAGGGATGCAGGCTCAAGAAGAAATCAGAGACCATCCCTACTGGTCAAGGGAGTCAGGCAAAACTTCATGGAGGAGGCATGACATTGACCCCGTCAATCACGAACGACTTAAATTACCAAAAGTACAATCAGCACTATCAGGATTTTCATGAAGACCATATAATCAATATCTGTTTGGATGCGGACATATCTTGAGCTCATTCTGAAACGTTTACCGGGTTATATTTATTCCTGAACAAAGCATTATTTACAATCCTAATACTTCACATTTTTATTCCACTCCACGTTTGAGAAAGTAGTTTTACAGACATTATCTCAATTGATTAACAATAAATTACTGTCATAGGCGGTAGTTTCAGCATTCACGCATGCTATCACCAGCCAGATTTACTGTCTCTGTTTTGAACTAGTTGGTGGTTTTGCTCTGCTTGGTTTTGTTTTCTGCTTCATGCACATTCATGCTTAGGACTAAGTCTGAGTTGTACAAGGACAGCAGTGGCTATTAACCTTCTGAGAGTCTCTTAAATCTCTCATTGTTAGTCTTCTCACATTTGGAACATAATGTTTCTCCCTTATGGGTGTCAGTGCACCTTAACACATGGATGTGCCACTTTAAAATATTTCTGACCTTTGCTCACTGCTGACCCACCTAAACAACAAGAAACTTTAGTAAAACCCTGTGCCTTCCCCCCTTCAGGTCTCCTGGTGCTAGTTTCTTATTATTTGGCTCATCTTCAGAGCATGTAGTTTTCATTCCTTGCCCTTCCCCTTACAGATTGTGCAACTGAATTCTCCCTTTACTCAAATCCTAAGATGACTCTTTATCCCATAGAACTTATTAGGCTGGCATTCTTCACTCAAGGCTGCATGATTGTATTTTTCTTTTAACCTTAATTAAAAGATTAAATGTTACTTATAACATTACATTCCACCTGGGATAGAGCAAACTTAAAAGGGTATCACTCTCACTCTAACAAGAAAAATATGGATAATCAACAAAATCTTAACCTTTTTTGAACCCAGCAAGTGCTAAAGTCACACCTGAGATCTAAGGAAAAACAGGTACCTCCACAGAAAAATGGGACACAAGCACCAACTCAGTGCATAGGATGAAGACAGGACTTCCCTATAAATGGCTTAGAAGACTACTTTAACTACTGGCTAAAGACTGAATGTGAGCTAGTATGAGATTATAGAATCTCTGGAAGCTACAACCCCATTGGCAGGACCTTCACCAGTGATCACAAGAAAGACCAAGGTCGTGGCAAAAGACAAGAGGAAGCCTCCACTGTGGCGCAGGCCTAGGTTCGGGGAGTGGCTTTCTCTCTAAAACATACACCAAGTCCCATCCGGATCTTTTCCATTAAGGAACAAACACTTTAAGTAGCTGGAGGAAGGGCAGTAAAGCCGTTGTTGCCAGGATATATATGAAGACCCACCTTGATTATGGAAAGGGAAAATGGAAAAACTCTCTACCCTGGAGAAAGGTAGAGGTATTCTAGTTCTGGTGTTAGGGCCTGTCTAACACTGAGTCTAGAGTTGAACCTCTCCGCCCACCAGGCTATCAGGCACTGAGTAACAAGCAACAGCAGTCTGTTGCCAGGAGAAGGTCAAGAGTGTGAAGAGAGACCTCTCTGAGGTGCAGGTATAAAGAGAAAGCCTAAAGCTGAAGATGAAACAGACCCTGAGAAAAAACTCTCCAGCAAATCAGTCCCCAACCTAAGTACAAGGCAGCAATACAGGAATTTGAAGTTGGTGGTGAACAGAAGGTAAGCAGAATAACAACAAAACTCAAATTCAGTCCAACTCCTTACAAGATTAATACAACACTTCACTTGGCAGGCCTAGCAAAAGATGAAGTGTTCCCCTTTCCAGGCCTAAATACTATTTATCTTAGTCTCTACTGTCACACTCAGGATGACCAGCTTTCAAGCAAAAAGTGTGAGATACACAAAAATTTAAGAAAAAAAACAATTCATGGTCAAAGGACAAAATAACCAACAAAACCAGATTCAAAAATGAACCATATATTAGAATAACAAACAGAATTTAAAATAAATATGATTAGTATATTTTAAATATGCTAGTGGAAAAGGTAGACAACATGGATAGGTAGACAGAGAATTTCAGCAGAGAGGTGGAAACTCTAAAAGTAAAATGGAAATATTAGAAATAAAATAAACATTTTAACATATATGAGAAATACCTTTGATGATTTCAGCACAGTCAAGGAAGGAACCAATGATCTTGAAGAGAGGTGAGTAGAAACTGTCCAAACTGAAACACAAAGAGAAGAAAGAGTGGAAAAGAAAATTAACAAACATCCAACAGCTGGAAAAAATCAAATGACCTAATAAATACATAATTAGACTCTCAGAAGGACAAGAGAGAACAAGCCAGGAGAAAATTTAAAGAGATAGTGGCTGGAAATTTGCAGAAATAATGACATACACCAAATCATATAGCTAAGAAATGCAGAGGTTCCCAAGCAAGACAAGTAGAAAGTAACACACACACACACACACACACACACACAAATCCCTAGACAAATCATATTCAAATGTTGAAAAACAAAGACAAAAGGAAAAATTTTTGAAAGCAGCCATGGGGTTGTGGGAGAAGAACATATTACATTCATAAAAATAAAGATAAGAATTATAGCAGATTTTTCATCTGTGCAAAACCAAAAAACAATGATGTGAATGTTTAAAGTGCTGAAAGAAAAAAACTATCAAATTAGGATTCTATACCAAGTAAAATATCTTTCAAAATGAAGGATAAATAAACTTTCTAAAGTGTTTGTTTTTTCAGGCAAACAGAAACTGATAGCATTTGTTTCCAGCAGACTTGCACTACAAACAAACAAAAAAATGTTAAAAGAGTTCTTCAAACAGAAGAAATATGATACCAGACAGACTTGGATGTACACAAAGAAATAAAGAGATCTTGAAAAATAAATGAGGGTAAATATTAAATCTTTCTTTTCCACAATTTTAACTGACACAAAAGACAACTGACTGTCTAAGGCAAAAACTGTAGCAATGTCTTTTGAGTTTATGAGTTGAGTTAAATATATGAAAACAATAGCACAAAAATGGAAAGGAGGAAGAGGGAAACTACTGTTATAATGTCCTTACTCAACACATAAGGCAGTTAATATTATTAGAAGAGAGGCCATGGTTAATTGAAGATGTAAACTCAAGGCAACCATACAAAGAATTTTAACACAGTTATAAATAATTTACCAAGAGTAGAGATAAAATAAATATTCAATCTAAATACAGGCAGAAAAGGGAGCATAAGGAACAAAGAACAGAAGGAACAAATAGAAAACAAATGTAAACATAGTAGATATTAATCTAGCTGTATCAATAATTAAATGTAAATGACCTAACAACAGATTAAATATAGCCATCTGCAAGAAATCTATTTTAAGTGTAAAGACACATACAGGTTAAAAGAATAAGGATGAGGGAAAAAGATATACCATATAAATGCCAATGAAAAGAAATCCATGTTGGCCATGTCAATATTAGACAAATTAAATTTCAAAACAAGGAATATTACCAGGAATCAAAAGAGGCATTACATAGTAGTAAAGGGATCCATTTAGCTTAGCAAGAAAACATAATATTAAGTGCATATATAGCAAACAACAGAGCTTCAAAATACCTGAGGCAAAGACTGATAGCAACTGAAAGGAGAAATGAACAAATCCATAATTACAGCTGCAGATTTCAATATTCCTCTCTTACTAATTGAGAATAAGTAGAAAAAAATTATTTAATAAAGATCTGAACAACACCATCAGCTACCTTCATCATATTCACATTTATAGAACATTTCACCCTACAACAGCATAATACATATTTTTCTCAATAGAACTTTCTCACAGAATACTCACAGTGGTAGGCCGTATTATAGGACATAAAATAAACCTTAACAATTTTAAAAGAATGAAAATAATGCAAAGTGTTTTCTTGGACCTACTGGAGTTAAACTGAAATCTTTACCAGAAAGGTATCTAGGAAATCTCCAAATATTTAGAAATTTGTTGTTAGGTTAAATTTTTACTTTCTTTGTAGGTCCCTAAAAGGGAAAGGGGGATATTTGAGAAAAAATACTTTATTTATTTGAACATAACCATTTAAAAACTAGTGATACACTGGTCAGAATGGCCATCATCAAAAAATCTACAAACAATAAATGCTGGATAGGGTGTGGAGAAAAGGGAACCCTCCTGCACTGTTGGTGGGAATGTAAATTGATACAGCCACTATAGAGAACAGTATGGAGGTTCCTTAAAAAACTAAAAACAGAACTACCATATGACCCAGCAATCCCACTACTGGGCATATACCCTAAGAAAACCATAATTCAAAAAGAATCATGTTCATTGCATGTTCATTGCAGCTCTATTTACAATAGCCAGGACATGGAAGCAACCTAAGTGTCCATCAACAGATGAATGGATAAAGAAGATGTGGCACATATATACAATGGAATATTACTCAGCCATAAAAAGAAATGAAATTCAGTTATTTGCAGTGAGGTGGATGGACCTAGAGTCTGTCATACAGAGTGAAGTAAGTCAGAAAGAAAAAAATACCGTATGCTAACACATATATATGGAATCTAAAAAAAAATGGTTCTGATGAACCTAGAGGCAGGAATAAAGACACAGACGTAGAGAATGGACTTGCAGTTGGGGGGAGGGGAAGCTGGGATGAGGTGAGAGAGTAGCATAGACATATATACACTACCAAATATAAAACAGATGGCTAGTGGGAAGCAGCTGCATGGCACAGGGAAATCAGCTCGGTGCTTTGCGACCACCTAGAAGGGTGGGATAGGGAGGGTGGGAAGGATACACAAGAGGGAGGAGATATGGGGATATATGTATACGTATAGCTGATTCACTTTGTTATACAGCAGAAACTAACACAACTTTGTAAAGCAATTATACTCCAACAAAGATTAAAAATATAAATAAATAAATACTAGTGATAATTCAGACTAAGTCTGGGCTGACCATTATATGATTATTTAAATAAGAATTAAGTAATCTGGGAAACTTTGAAACTACTGGGGAAAAAATGTTTATTTGTAAGTTTTTTTGAACATATTGCACATATTATATGCTCATTAATATTGTATTAATAGAATACACATTGAAAAAATATTTTTGCATGCTATATAGTCAAAAGTATGCATGTGCTAAGACTATAAATATTTATTATTCATTAAATTTATATCAAAGTAAGTTCTCAAATTTTCACTTGCAATTAACCAAGTCCTTATCAAATACGTACACTTTTTAAATTTCCTGTACTTTGTGATTAGTTTGTTCCACTTTACACACCTTAAAATAATAAAACTATATGTCTTATATCCTTTAATAAAAATGAACTGTCAAAGGGGTTTTTCTTGAGGATTATTTTGAATTTTTAGGTTTTCACTATGTTCAGTTATTTAAGAAAGATGTTTGCAGTGCTGTGTGTCAACCATTGTGCTAATAGACGAGGATAGAGGTTCCAAAGAATAATATTAGCTATTGTTTACTGAGTACTAGACATTCAAGGCACTATGCTAAGACTCTATGTATTATCTTAGTTAATCCTTTATCACCTCCCTGTGGTTATTATTTTTCCCATTTCACAAATAAGGAAATAGAAAATTGAAGAGATTAACTTTCCCCTTGACACACAGCCAGGGAGTTGAAAGTTTAATATAGATCTGTTTCCAAAGTCTGTGTTCTTACCTGTTCCCTAAAACAAGATCAGTTTCCTCATGGATCTTGCATCACAATGTAGTTGAAGACACAAGGCATGTATACAGATGGGTGAATTATAGCACAAGGCAGTTGATAATAATAAAGGTTAAGGTAAAGTACCTGGAGAAATGTGTTTAGTGGTTAAGACTGCCTGAGTTTGGAAACTGCTCCAGCATTTGGATGGCCCTGGGCAAGTTATTTAACCCTCTTACCCTCAATTTTCCCATCTGTTAAATGGGAAAAATAGCAGAGGCTATCTCATAAAGTATAATAGAAAGACCCCTAAAGCTGTTGTAAGGAATAACCAAAATCATTCTTGGAACATAGTAAACACCACAAATATTAGCTATAATTTGACAACTAATTAACATCTTTCCACCCCATTCGATTGAGAGTTCCTTAAGGGCAGAGAAAGGTTCGTCTGATTTGCTCAGTTTCATCACTAGTACCAGGCCCAGTGCCCAGCAGCGTAAGACCTTGGTAAATAATACCTACAGAAAAGATTCCAGGTGGTAGAGAAGAGGGGCTTTGTGATTGTTAATAACAGGAACCAGGAAGGACTTTACAGAGAAGATGGAATGAGAGCCAGCCCTCGGATGATTTAGTGATTTTGAATAAATGGAGAGGAAAGAGAAGTTCATTTGGGGAAAAGTGAAATAGCATTTGGAAAGCTAATAAGGTGAGAACAGAAAACTTCTATTTGGGGGACAAAGAGTAGACAAACCTGACGGAGGCAGAGAATTCATGTAGGAAGCAATAAGGGGAAAAATCTGTAAAAGGAGACGAGAATTGGAATACAGGGCCTTAGATACCAGGCAAGACAAGCAATCCTCTTACTTGCTTTCTTTCAGCCTTTGCATCCCAGGAAGGGCTTATATTTGCTCCCTCTTCATTCCCGTGGGAATAAGACTCCAATCATTATATTTTGACACATATAAGCTACCCAGTGCCACTAGTACTAGGAAATATGAAGAGTCTTATAACACAGGTTTGGGTGTCAAGGCTAAAAGGCTCTGCTAAAGTCTTGTCCATGAGATCCGTACAGATTACAGCATTAAGAGCGTTCATTTCTGCCTCCTGAAGGATGCAGGGCTTAGGTAGCTCTGCAGGAATTCAAATAAATCTCTCTCCTGTGACACTGAAAATGAATGAGAGATTGTTGCCAAGATTCTTAATGGTCACATTACGTGGTGTTACTAATGATAATAGTCAACTCTGTCTCAAAATTGCACAAGGAAGGGGCTGGCTGTAAGCTTTCAGCACCTGAAAATCAGTTTAGACGTGCAAATTTGAATAATTTGAACAAATCCTCCCTGAGACAATTAGGAAACTTAGAATACAATCCATGTCAAGCCTATGCATTAAGAATGGGGATTGTAAACACTACCTCGCAGTTGGCTAGGTTTCACTTGAAAACCAAAGAACACGGAACATGGAAAATTCTCAACATCAGGAATGTCACTCCCAAAGCATAATGTCCTCTACTCTAAGGCTGGCTGACAGCAATAAGGACTATTATTTTTCTTCAAAGATAATGATCCACTGAAATCACTTGTACCATTTTACTCCCCTCTAAATAGTAACTGTTTCTTCTCACCCTAATTTTCACACCCTTTTACTATTACTCCAAGACTTTCAAGAGTAGTTCACAATTCTACCACTTAATCATATGCCTTGACTTTCTAAGCACTGAATTTCACTGCTGAAACTGCAAAAAAGTACAGAACTTTTGCCATCCTAGCCAACTCCTTAGGACTGACTTTCTGCCTTGGGTTAAGGGGAGAACTGAGACCACATGTAGCCCAGAATTCGAGACTCCTGGCTCAGCGTTCCTTCTACTATGAGACCTTACCTTCATGCCATGATTTAACGTGTAACTCTGTCCCCAAGATTCACAGTTTTTAAAAAATTTATTTATTTTTGGCTGCACTGGGTCTTCGCTGCTGCGCTTGGGCTTTCTCTAGTTGCAGCGAGCGGGGGCTACTTTTCAGCGCACGGTCTTCTCATTGCCGTGGATTCTCTTGTTGCGGAGCATGGGCTCTAGGCACGTGGGCCTCAGCAGCTGTGGCACGCAGGCTCAGTAGTTGTGGCTCATGAGCTCTAGAGCACAGGCTCAGTAGTTGTGGCGCACGGGCTTATTTGCTCCGTGGCATGTGAGATCTTCCCGGACCAGTGCTCAAACCTGTGTCCCCTGCCTTGGCAGGCAGATTCTTAACCACTGCACCACCAGAGAAGCCCCACATTTTTAAGAGAACCTAAGTAAGAGGGAAGTGTATAAACCTCAAGAAATGAATCACTAAAGGTTGTACAAGGAGACATTCTGGACACCTGTAAGTTTTTTGTAAGAGGTCATCTTCTTTTCAGTACCTCCCTGGT